>NC_035448.2:26204995-26843051 GCF_002127325.2 Helianthus annuus
AATAGATGCATCAAATCAGCTTTGGCCAGAAGTGATACATCAGAAGCTCATTCAAGTTAAGCCATTTTGGTTTTGTAAAACAATATTTGATCCTTATTAATTAACTAAGTATTTACAAAAACCAATTATTTAGTAGCAAACCACCTGTTAGCGCTGGGGTTGCAGGGGGGCAGTGTGCCCCCGCACGGGGTTTGGGGCGGAGCCCCGAGCTAAATCTTAGTTCACATTAAACAACCTAAAATAATGAAGTTTCGAGTGAGATCTCGACTCAGTTATGAGATCTCGAGTGAGATCTCGAGTCAAGTCTTGACTCGGCTTGTAACATTATGAGGTCTCGACTCATTAATGGTCTCGAGTCGTAACCTCAGTGTCTCGAGTCGTAATCATGGTCTCGACTGCTGTGAATTATGAGATCTCGACTCCTTATGAGGTCTCGAGTCGCAACCATGGTCTCGAGTTGTGTCTTTATGGTCTCGAGTCGCAACCTTATGGTCTCGGGTTATGACCTTATGGTCTCAAGTCGAGACCTTTGTCTCGAGTTATAAAGATTGAAGCCCTTAGTCGAAACGTCAGTGGTCTCGAGTCGAGACCTTATGATCTCGAGTCGAAATTGTTGTCTCGAGTTATAAACATTTGAGAACACTTATGATTTCGAATCGAGTTCATGTGGTCTCGAATCGAGATCTTGGTCTCGGCTCGTTAAAGGGATCTCGAAACTTCCTGTTACAGCTGTTAGTGATAATAACTAAAATTCGAATTCTAAGGTTTTTGAGATATGGTTTCCTGTTTTAATGATGATCTAATTTTGTCAAAATATTTCGAAAATTTTATCTGATTATCAATTAACAGTTTTCGAATAAACTTAGATGATAAAATTGGATCAAAACAGGAAAAAAACACTCAATAATGCTAATTACATTCCAAAACATAAAGGAATTTTGAATTTTCCTAAGAACATGATGAACCCTAAAAAAAATTAAAACATAAATTCTGGAACCCGAAATCTGTTATTTTAATGATTTCGGAAAGGTGAATTAATAGGTTATAATTTCGGAATATTTATAAGACATCAAAACATAAGATCCGAAATTGTTTATGAAGAAAAACTCGAAACAGGGTTTCGAATTTATGTTTTTCCCGAAACAGTGATTTCGAGATACTTGGTCTCGAAATAGACTTTTAAATTTTATTAAGTTTTCAAAACTCTGTTTTCCAGATTTCAATCCTAGAATAATGGATACGAAAACAGAACTGACTAATCAACATATGCTCTGATACCACATGTTGATCAGTTCTGTTTAGACATGATGGAAAACATGAAAACATACCTTTGATTGCATCAGCACAGGCCAGCAGAGAATCCAGATGTGAAACGCAGCAATAAGGTTTGACATGATTGTCATCTTGATCTGGTTCCTCCTTAGGGTGCAATCTAATGATGGTGATGATGAGAACCGATAAAGGGTAATCGGCTATGGAGAGGAGGCGATTTGATGTTATGAGTAATTAGGGTTTTTGAAACTGTCTAACCCTCTAACCTCCACATTATTCTCCTTATATATGCACCCAGGAGGAAACCCTAATTAGTTAATAAGGGTAATTAGGCCCATCAACAATTACCAACTAATTATTTAATAGGATTGTTATATATTTTGATCCACATAATGTAAATGATTATAATGGCTACTATATTAAATATAAAATAAATATATTTAATCTTACAAAGTACTCCAGATTTAAAGAAAAAATCCACAATAATCTACAGATCCATTAAACATAATCATACTGATTTAGAATAAGGATAATGTTTAAAGTACAATTAATAATACAGATCTTTTTTTAACTAAAGCCATCAAAAGGTTAGACTATATATTGTGGTTCATGTAAAATGTGAAGAATAAAAATAAGTGTGTCACGTAAGCCCGAAGCCTTTCACATTTCACATCCCCAAACCCCAGTTGTGGTGAACCACACCTACAGCTGTAATCGAACCGAACGAACACGAACAAGGCCATGTTCGTGTTCGTTCATTAAGGAAATTAACATGTTCGCGAATTGTTCACAAACGTATACCGAACATAAGTTTATGTTCGTATTCGTTCGTTAAGGAAATTCAGTTGTTCACGAACAGTTCGTGAACACTAGTCTCGAACAAAAACGAACGCAGGTGAATACAAACGAACGTCAATGAATACTTAGCTTAAAGATAAAAAATAAAACATTGTTAACCTTAACCATTGGACATAAATAGTTAAATATAACCATTATATGATTAATCAAGACACAAGAAGTCTACTACAACCACCAACAATGAATCAGGTTTAACTAACTTAGACATAATTATTCAATGTTTAGATTGTCTCGGGGTCGTGTGAAGGGGCTGCCGGTTCTCGGCAATTTTATTTTTGATGATGGAGGATGATGTTTGTTTTTGTTTATTTTGTTTGTCTACTAGATAGTCATTTTTGATGTTTAGTAGACTAGGGTATGTGATGTCATAGGTACTTTGTTGGTTGGCTTTACATATATGGGGCATATCCTATATATGAACTAGTGTGGAACTCTTCCTCACTACTTGTACTTATTTGCGGTTGTTTTATAATAGAATCACCTGGGTAACCCTCTACCCAAAAAAAAAACTAACTTAGACATGATTATTCCAAAAAAATGTCTTAAATGTTCAAATTTTAGCTAACTTAGAAAAAAATACGGCTTCAAGTTTTTAGTATGTTTAGATAAAAGGTTAATTATCTATTATTTTTTTAATATAATCAAACGAACATGAACGAACGTAACCGAACATATTACTGAACGTTCACGAACGCAGTCGAATGAACGAGAACTTTGTTCTTGTTCGTTCGTTAAGCTAACCAAATGAATTTTTTTTTGTTCGTGTTCATTCGTTAAGCTAATCGAACGAACATAAATGAACTTCCAGCCAAACGGTTCAGGAACTGTTCGCTGAACGTTCAGTTCGCTTACAGCCCTAACCAGACCCCGTAGCTTGCTTCCAGAGGTACACAAATTGATATTTATTTTAACAAGACCAGCGGCTAGATATGTCCGGATTCCAACCCCCCCCCCCCCCAAAAAAAAAATGGTCACAATTTAAAAAAGAAACCATCAGTTTGAGATCAGTTCTACCTCCTTGCTTCCGAAATGACCCTTACCGCTTTTTATAAAATTTAGTACTAGCCGTTGGTGCTTTTCTTGACCGTTTTTTGTTATATAATCCCCGCCCCGGTTAGTATAAAAAGGTTTTTGATGTTTTTTGTTGATCACAACACTCGAAAACGCAAAAAACCCGCTCTCGTACGCACTCACTTTTGAATCTTTTTGCACATTTGATTACTGGTTATGGCTTTACAAAGTTCAGAAACCATATGCATTTGTTGGTGTCGGTTCTTCAAATGAGCCAACCATTGTTAGCGTTTTGGAAATGATTCGGAATCCGGATATTTTCTGGCAAAAACATGTGTAACACCCCCAAAATTAATCATAGTATTGGATTTTTGTAACTAATTTTTTTGTTGATTACTAAAGAAGGTTGGGTAAATTACTTTTTGAGTCCCTGTGTTTTAGAGGTTTTAACCACTTGAGTCCAAAATCAAAATGTTTAAAGCCCTGAGTCCCTATAGCCACTTTTCTTAACCATTTGAGTCCAAATTTCTAACACTGTTAGAATTATTTTTTTAAATTTGTTAAATGACCAAATTACCCCTACCTACTATCTCTTTGTCCTCCTTATCTTTCTCTCTCTATCATATCAGACGATCCCTACTGCTGCAAATTATACCATTGTTACAACTGCCTCCACCATCGTACCACTATCCCCACCGCACCGCACCGCACCACCACCACCATCCGCACCATCATCACCACCACCATCCCCACTATGAGCACCACTATCCCCACCGCAGACACACAACCACCACCGCATATCCACCAAATGAAACCAAAAATCACAAATTCACATCAAATCGCACGTATCTAAGGGGGGAGAAATTTAGATTTTGACTTTTCCTTGGTAACATCTTCCAAAGTAAAAAGCTGATATGTGTTGGGTTCGTGATTCTCAATTTTTTCTTCAGCTTCAGATCAATCTTGAAGAATCATGAACCTAAACCCTTTTCTTATCTTCAAAATCTCTCCCCAAAACCCTAATTTGTAATTTCCTTAAAACTTCTTCATTCGACTGTAACTTACTTGGGAGATTCTAAAGGAGGATCATCGGTTGTAATCGTAAGAACACATTACTATTGATTGCCTTTACTAATTTCTTATGTTGTATTTTCTTCTCTAATAGTCATCACTGTTGTAATATGGTGACAGACAATGTTATTTTCATTTTATTCCTAAACAGGAATCTATATTTAATTATAATTTGTTGGGGGTTAATCCCTTCCTCTCGAGGATCGCTGGCTGGATCACCGGTGGGTTGATCTCCTGCACAAGGAAACAAACCGTGACTCGTAACAAGGAGGATGGGGTGGGGGGTGCAGGTGTGTCAGACATGTCGGCCGGGGAGACGACGCCACGTCAGTCTGTCGCTTACGTAGACCTGACAGGTGACTGCCATTGGTTCCACTTGCACTGTGGTGTCAGTCCCACTTGTTGAGCGTATAGGATGCGGTGCTGGCCGCATCGCTGCCTGCGGTAACATCTGATGTTATCGCGTCTCTTGCTTGTGATCAAGAAATACGCGAGATGCGGTGCTGGTCGCATCGTCGCCTGTGGTGACTGTTGCTGTTATCCAGCTTCCTTGTATTGAGAGAAGTGTTCACTGGACGCGGTGCGAGGCCGCATCGCTGTGAATACTTCCGTTTTCATACATCAGATGTGATGCTATGTCGCATCACTCTACCGTTCTCATGTTCCAGGTAAGTCCTCCTTCATCACTAGATAGATTGGATTCAACCCTTGTGTCGACGCGTTCTCGCATGGGCACAAGTTGTTGGCTGGTGGGGGTTTTGATAAGGGTAATGGTCACTCGCGGTCGATGCTGACGCGAGATCTGGGACCATACCCCTTCAAGTCCCCCCAGTCTAGTGTTGCTGCCACATGCAAGTTGTATGTGGGAGGAGTACTGGACTATGGTGTTTAGAAGGTAGTTTGGAGTCTGGAGAAGATCCTAGACCATGTGGATGGTCTTCTCTGTTTGTAAATCAAGCTGGAGTTCTGGAAGGGTCATTTGACGCCTCTTTCGTACCGGTGAAAATGTTTCGTCTGATGCGAAATTCTCAGCCTTTGGCTGGTTGCCACCTGTTGGTGTGCCGAACCAACTGTGGGAATTAGTTGGAGGAAGTGTACAAACTTCGAACCAATCTCTGAGATGGTGGTTGAAGGTGTGCACAAACTTCGAACCAACCTTTGAAGTGGTGAATGAAGAAGAGAGCATGCTGCTCCCATGATTGGATATCTAATGATGATTCCTTTCGTGGGGTGTTCATGTTCTTCCCATTAGCTCTCAAGTAACCGCACGTCCTTTGCGGTTACCTCGTTGCTTGACATTGTTGGCCACGGTTGTGGGAACAACGTTGGGTACTTGCGTCATTGTTGGCCATGTTTGGTCGAACAATGTGATTCTGGATAACGGTCAAATAAACATGATCATAGGCGTGGTAATGCCTACCATTGTTTATTTTATCCAACTTACAAGTAGGGTAACAAAGTCATAAGCAGACTTGTTACCGTTTGTTCGATCGCTTGTTGTTCGACAAGGGCTCGTATGATCATTGGGGATCTTGTCCGCATCTCTTCTTTAGGCACCTTCCTTCACGCTCCAATACCAAGGAGTTTTTCCTTGAAGTAGTTTCGTTCCTCAATGTGGAGTTAGTTGTGGCTCTTCCGTAACAACCATTTGCGGAAGCTATGGTTATGTCCGCAGCGACTCATGAGTGTCTGCGGTTTTGCATTCCCATATTCGCTCGAAACGGGTGTGTTGCTCGGATGTGGCTCTTGAAGGTTCAGGAGTCGGGGTTGCTGATGTGCGTACGCGTACATTCCCTTCCTTCTTCTTGTTAAAGAAGGGGTGCATGCACCCTCTGTGGTTGTGAACCGGACAGGAGGGATTTGAAGCTTGAAGAGAATGAAGGCAATGCGGTTTACCTGTTTCTGAGATGCGGTTCAGTCCAAAGAACAACGCTAGTTCTGAGTATCTGACACACCTGAACAGGCTCGTGTGTGTCATTTCCGCATATTCCACGTGTGCTCGTGGGTAGTGCGGACAGGTATTATACCCCCTTACAGTGTGGAGATATATATTTTTGCCTATTTTTAGGGGTATGTAAAAAAACGACATGCGGTATGGGTTATGGTGCGGTATACCAGAGAAACCGCATGCCGCTTGTAATTGGATAAGGTAGTCGCTTTTTGTGGCATACGTGGCTGATCTCACGTGTGAGTTGGTGGAAGTTGGTGAGATCTTTCTGGCATGTGCTGAAATGAAAGGACGTTTGCACTGCCCGAGGCATTAAATGCACTGTAGCAAAGAGTGTAAACGTCTCCTATGTTAGGCGCGTGGGCGGCCATGCGCGCGTGATAACCGTCAGCGGAAACGGCGCTTGACACGTGGTGTCGCGCAATTCGTTCTTTTTGAACGTGATGATTCGTTTTCTCCCTCCTCATTAATTGCGATGGGTATATAAGGGGAAACCGTTCGTGGTTTCCCCTCACTTGCTCGAAATTTCAAAAAAATTGCCGGTGAGGGAAACTTTTTCTTTGTCTTCTCCGACGATCTTTCTTGAACTTCCGGCGAGGTTTTCTGAGTTTGTAGTGTTTATCTTTTATTTTCTTGATGGCCGAACCATCAATCCACACAATGTGGAGGGTGAAAACCCTGAACAACCGGTAGTGGATACTGATGAAGATGACGAGGACGACGTGGATGTTGCCGGTGGTGGCTTACCGGTGTTAAAGTGGTCGAAGGGTGGTTTCAAAACCCTGCTAACCACCGTTCAGATGGCCGACGAGTGGGATGCTACTTACCCACAAGAGGGGGATACCGGCGCCAATGCTCCGGCCGGTTATATTACTTTGTGGGCTGATTTTTTCAACGACGGCAACCTTAGGTTGCCGGTGACGGTGTTCGTTGCGGAGGTATTGGAGTACTATCATCTCCATATCTCCCAACTTAGTCCCTTTGGAATGTTCCGAATCAGGAACTTTGAATATACTTTCCGTGCCCATGGCTTGCCCATTACTGTTGAAAATTTCCGGCGATTCTACCAGTTGACGGTGAACACTTGTTTTTTCTCTTTTACTCAACGGCATGGGAGCTTGAAGTTGATGACGCCTCCTAAGGGTGTGACAGGCTGGAAGAAGAAATTCTTCTATTTTAAAGCTTGTGCGGTCTATGCCAGCATGTCTTTCAGGAATGTCAACGTTGGAGTTTCTGATGAAGATATTCCTGTTGCCACCGCAAAGACTGTGGATTGGTTCTCTAGGCTGCGGCCTATTGAACTCAAGAAGTTGGATAACAGTCAGCTGTGGGTGTTGCGGATGATGCTCACTAGGCCAGATAGGAAGCCAAGGCCCGTTTTGCGGGAAAAGAGTGGTGGTAAGTTTGTTACTCTTTGTTGTTTTCCTTACTTCCTAGTCCTTGTAGTAACATGCATGCATGTGTTGTATCAGTAGATGCGGTTGGCTTGTGGAGAATGTTCGAGCCTGATTTCGAGGGCCGGGTTGAGCTTATTGCGGTTGAGTTGAAGGAAGGCTTCAACCTAGAAATACTTAACAACTTCCGCGTACCGACGCGCGCAATGTTGAATGCCCCTGTGCCGGGAGACGCAAGAGGTATTTCGTAAGTGGCATCTATTTTTCCAGTGTATCTTGTTAACTGGTTTTCTTGACTGTTTCAATGCAGCTATCCTTGCGGATTTGGGGAAGTTTGAGAAGCGCATCCCCAAAAAGCATGCGGAGAAGAAACCGGTGAAGAAAACCGCGCGGGGTCGTGGCAAGGGGAGGGCTGAAGGCTCAGTTGCCCCTTCTTCAGTGTCTGAAGCCGCAGGTACCTATCGATCTTGTTATCGCGGATATACCGATTACGTGGTAGCATGGTTGTAAAAGTCCCGACTAGGCTCCGAGTACTCCCCGAGTACTCGCTACAAGGTAGGTTGCCGAGGCACGAGTACTCTTCTCCCAGGCCAATTACTCCCCGAGTACTCCCGAATACTCCCGAGTACCTCCCGAGTACTCCCGAATCCGACTAGGGAGCGCCTAGCGACTTTTGCAACCATGCGTGGTAGTATCTGACACCCTTGAGGGTTTGGGTGTTATAGGTAGTGGTGCGGCTGCGGGTGGAACTGCTGCGGGTACCCCCGTTGTTGGTGAGAAAAGAGGACCAGAGCAGAAGGCTGCTGGTGGTGGTGAACCAAAGCGTCGGAAACTGCAGTCCAAAAGGGCGGCTCCGGCGCAAAAGAAACCTGCGGTTGCTGCTGGTAAGTATATCTTTTTTCATTGTTTTGTATGTATAATGTGTTGGATTAACAATTGTTGCTCTCTGTGTTGCAGAATCCCAAGATGCAGGGGTTTCTTTTTTTGAGAAATGTGGATCTTGTACCACTCCAAAACCTCAACAACAAAAACAGTCAAAGGTAACCGGAGATTACAGTCACCAAAAAAGTCTGCCCACATGGTAACATAACCGGCCGGAGCATCGGCACCGGTGTCACCCTCCGATGGATAAAAGGCCCCATATTCTGGGGGCATTTGGACGTCAAGAATCAGATGATCAAAGGACTTCTTGGTCCATTTTAGCACCGGTAAACCACCACCGGCGGTTCCCCCCCCCCCCCCTCTTCCTCTGCCACCACCGGCGATGAAGGCTCCGGGTTTTCACCTTCCACATTATGCGGACTTGATGGTTCAGCCATCAGAAATGTCGAAGAAACAAAAGAAAGTGAGTGGAAAAACTAAACTCAACCTCACCGGAAGTTCAAGAAGTACCGTCGGAGAAAACAAAGAAATATTCTCTCACCGGCAAATTTTTGAAATTTCGAACAAGTGAGGGGAAACCACGAACGGTTTCCCCTTATATACCCATCGCAATTAATGAGGAGGGAGAAAACGAATCATCACGTTCAAAAAGAACGAATTGCGCGACACCACGTGTTAAGCGCCGTTTCCGCTGACGGTTATCACGCGCGCGTGGCCGCCCACGCGCCTGACATAGGAGACGTTTACACTCTTTGCTACAGTGCATTTAATGCCTCGGGCAGTGCAAACGTCCTTTCATTTCAGCACATGCCAGAAAGATCTCACCAACTTCCACCAACTCACACGTGAGATCAGCCACGTATGCAACAAAAAGCGACTACCTTATCCAATTACAAGCGGCATGCGGTTTCTCTGGTATACCGCACCATAACCCATACCGCATGTCGTTTTTTTACATACCCCTAAAAATAGGCAAAAATATATATCTCCACACTGTAAGGGGGTATAATACCTGTCCGCACTACCCACGAGCACACGTGGAATATGCGGAAATGACACACACGAGCCCGTTCAGGTGTGTCAGATACTCAGAACCAGCGTTGTTCTTTGGACTGAACCGCATCTCAGAAACAGGTAAACCGCATTGCCTTCATTCTCTTCAAGCTTCAAATCCCTCCTGTCCGGTTCACAACCACAGAGGGTGCAAGCACCCCTTCTTTAACAAGAAGAAGGAAGGGAATGTACGCGTGCGCACATCAGCAACCCCGACTCCTGAACCTTCAAGAGCCACATCCGAGCAACACACCCGTTTCGAGCGAATATGGGAATGCAAAACCGCAGACACTCATGAGTCGCTGCGGACATAACCATAGCTTCCGCAAATGGTTGTTACGGAAGAGCCACAACTAACTCCACATTGAGGAACGAAACTACTTCAAGGAAAAACTCCTCGGTACTGGAGCGTGAAGGAAGGTGCCTAAGGAAGAGATGCGGACAAGATCCCCAATGATCATACGAGCCCTTGTCGAACAACAAGCGATCGAACAAACGGTAACAAGTCTGCTTATGACTTTGTTACCCTACTTGTAAGTTGGATACAATAAACAATGGTAGGCATTACCATGCCTATGATCATGTTTATTTGACCGTTATCCAGAATCACATTGTTCGACCAAACATGGCCAACAATGACGCAAGTACCCAACGTTGTTCCCACAACCGTGGCCAACAATGTCAAGCAACGAGGTAACCGCAAAGGACGTGCGGTTACTTGAGAGCTAATGGGAAGAACATGAACACCCCACGAAAGGAATCATCATTAGATATCCAATCATGGGAGCAGCATGCTCTCTTCTTCATTCACCACTTCAAAGGTTGGTTCGAAGTTTGTGCACACCTTCAACCACCATCTCAGAGATTGGTTCGAATTTTGTACACTTCCTCCAACTAATTCCCACAGTTGGTTCGGCACACCAACAGGTGGCAACCAGCCAAAGGCTGAGAATTTCGCATCAGACGAAACATTTTCACCGGTACGGAAGAGGCGTCAAATGACCCTTCCAGAACTCCAGCTTGATTTACAAACAGAGAAGACCATCCACATGGTCCAGGATCTTCTCCAGACTTCAAACTACCTTCTAAACACCATAGTCGAGTACTCCTCCCACATACAACTTGCATGTGGCAGCAACACTAGACTGGGGGGACTTGAAGGGGTATGGTCCCAAATCTCGCGTCAGCATCGACCGCGAGTGACCATTACCCTTATCAAAACCCCCACCAGCCAACAACTTGTGCCCATGCGAGAACGCGTCGACACAAGGGTTGAATCCAATCTATCTAGTGATGAAGGAGGACTTACCTGGAACATGAGAACGGTAGAGTGATGCGACATAGCATCACATCTGATGTATGAAAACGGAAGTATTCACAGCTATGCGGCCTCACACCGCGTCCAGTGAACACTTCTATCAATACAAGGAAACTGGATAACAGCAACAGTCACCACAGGCGACGATGCGGCCAGCACCGCATCTCGCGTATTTCTTGATCACAAGCAAGAGACGCGATAACATCAGATGTTACCGCAGGCAGCGATGCGGCCAGCACCACATCCTATACGCTCAACAAGTGGGACTGACACCACAGTGCAAGTGGAACCAATGGCAGTCACCTGTCAGGTCTACGTAAGCGACAGACTGACGTGGCGTCGTCTCCCCGGCCGACATTTCTGACACACCTGCAAAGGTGCAGCATGCCGTCAGTCTATCCATCCACCTCCTCCTTCACTCCTCGGCTATAAATACCAACCCCAAACCAGGTTTGAGGTATCTCTTCACAACTCTCTCACTACTACTACTATCTTACTTTGCTTCCCAAGCAAACTACTGATTCTCACGCAGGAGAGTGGTAACAAGGAGCACCCCCCACGCCATCCTCCTTGTTACGAGTCACGGTTTGTTTCCTTGTGCAGGAGATCAACCCACCGGTGATCCAGCCAGCGATCCTCGAGAGGAAGGGATTAACCCTTCTTGACGAGACCAGTGAGTTAACCCTGCCCGGTTAACCATTGTTTCATCATTGGCGCCCACCGCTACTCTTAGCACTTTTCAAACCATCCTTTTCCCTCTCTCACGATCATGACTGATCACCAAAACAACACTGGGGATAACCAAAATCCCACAAATCTAAGTCCGGTAGGGGTCAATCCCTCAACATCGCAACCCGGACACATCGGCACGTCCACACAAAGGGGTCCCTCCCTTACGTTTGGACATAACTTATCACAGTACGCATCTGTGATCCCACCAGGCATGGACGTTCACGCCTGGTACAACCAGCAGGCAGCCTTGCTGACAGCAACATACAACCGCGCTTGTGCGGAAGCGCAGATACAAGCTGGGCCTACCCCAGCACCGCACACCCCCGCCGATCGTATTTTACAATACGCAGGCAGGGCACATTCACGTCCTGCTTCTAGAAGCCGACGTGAAGACCGCGGATCATCTTACTGTTCGGTCCACACGATCAACGAGGATGATTCCGCATACGGATCCCACACCAGGGGACCAGTGCATACCCGCCTAGGTCCCTACGTTGAGGACAGGCAACGATCCGCATCCCGACATGGCTCTGGAATTCAGAGCCGGTTGGGCCCACAGCCATACACCGAAGGGTATGGTCGTACCGACCCGGACGACCGTACATATTGTGGGGATTCGCATGACACCTGCAGCAGACCGGGAGGACGCAACTATGTTCCTCCCACTCACCCCCGCAGTACATACCTTAGGGCTGCAAAGCACCCTGAGAATAAACCCTACAGACCAAAGGCTGCGGCCGAAAACTCCAAATTCGCTCCGCGGATTGCCCGTGCACATGTCACTACAACAAAATTCCCATTCAACGTTGGGAAATACAGTGGTTCATCCGACCCGGACGACCACATGAACATTTTCATAGGCGCAGGGTGCAATGGCCAGTGGGACGAACCCACTTGGTGCAATTTTTTCCCCCAGACCCTTACGGGTCTGGCTAGGGCTTGGTTCGATTCTTTGCCAGTGGGATCACTGGCCTTATTCGAGGACTTTCATGCAAAGTTCCTCGCTCATTTCAGCGAGCAACGACGTCACGCGTGTGACTCATTAGACGTCATGAATATCTGGCGCAGAGACAACGAATCCCTAGAAGCATTCGTTGTCCGATACAATAAAGAGTGCCTAGAAATAGGCGACGTGGCAGATCAAATGGCACGGAACCATTTCATCAGGGCCGTGAAGGATAAGCAGATGGTTATGACCATCTCCGGCAAAGAAGGCTTGCCTAAAAAATGGGAAGATGTCATGGCCGCAGTCAAGACATATGCCCAGACACAGCGGTCCCTCGAACCGTATATGGCAAAGATGGAGCACCAGGCCGAAACTTCCAACCAAGGGTCCAAGCGTAACAATAAACGCAACCGGGACGTAGGGAATAGCGATATTTCCAAACCGTATGTCCCGCGGACCAACCCGTTTGACTCGAGGAAACGCAGTCCTCAACGGGACAACCGGGCACCAAAGAAAGATTCTCGGGACCGCAACTGGACCGAGATCACCATGTCGCCAAGCGAGGTCCTTCTTGCAGAACCGCAATTCTTGCGACCGGCCCAACCAATGAAGTCCAAGAAAAATCAGGACCTCACACTCTACTGTGAGTATCACAAGGACTCGGGCAACACCACCAACAACTGCATCAGTCTCCGGCTGGAGATTGAGCGGGCCTTAAAAGTGGGGAAACTGCAACACCTTTTGCCAGGTGGGCAAAAACCCACCAAGCGCATCACCCCTCATGGCGAAGGTACCTCCTCCGGAAAGAGAACCATGTACGTGGCTTCCACTCACATGATCAACGGAGGCAAAGGTAGGCCGCGCAAAGCAGCGAGAAGGCCGGACAATGATTGGAAAGACGAGCAAGTCGTCTTTCCAAAAGTCCGAGGCGGACCACGCGATAGGCGCGCCGTCGTTATTTCAGGCCAACTGGCACATTACTGCACCGAGCATCTATTCATCGACCCGGGCAGTACTTCTGATATAATCTACGAACAATGCTTCAACCAGTTCGACAAGGAGGACAAAGATCGGTTGCAAGCAGTAGATTACCCATTGGCCGGGTTCGCAGGGGAAACTGTCTTTCCCCTAGGCCAGATCACTTTTCCTGTGCGCCTTACCAGCGGAAGGCACACACGAACAGAAGAGGTAAACTTCATGGTTTTACCTCACACCTCCAGATATGACGTACTCCTTGGGAGAGAATCCCAAGGAGATTTCAATATGATTACATCCGTCCCCCACTATGCGGTCGGTTTCCCAACCGAATCAGGGGTCGCGATAATCTATGCCCGCAGGGACGTCATGATGTCGGACGAAGTACGTCCGACCAAGGTCGCAAGGCCCACTCCCAACGACCAACCAGAAAAATGGGTTCTCAACGCGAGATACCCAGAATAAAAGGTTACATTGGGCCACGCCTTGTCCCCGACCACAAAAGCGCACCTGAAGCAGCTTCTCTTCGGGAACCAAGACATTTTCGCATGGACACCCGCAGACATGACGGGGGTCCCGCGTTATATTGCGCAACATCACTTGAATACCGTACCAGGTATCAAGCCGGTGATCCAAGGCCAACGCCACCTTGGATCCGCTAAAAACCAGGCGATGCAAGAGCAGGTCGAAGAACTGCTCTCCGCAGGCATCCTGCGGGAAGTTAAATACCAGACTTGGTTATCCAACCCAGTCATGGTAGAAAAACCGTCCGGGGGCTGGCGCATGTGCGTCGATTACAAAGACCTTAACAAAGCCTGCCCCAAGGATTGTTACGTGCTTCCAGAAATCGACGAAAAAGTCGACAATCTCGCACCATTCAGATGGAAGTGCTTCCTCGATTGCTACAAAGGGTACCATCAGGAACAAATGGGAGTCAAGGATGAAGACAAAACGGCATTCCGCACTCCCACCGGGAATTACTGTTATACAAAGATGGATTCAAGGTAAACCCGGAGAAAGTTCAGGCGATCGAGCACATGCCATCGCCTTCATCGATGAAAGAGATGCAACGACTAGCCGGCAGGCTAGCAGCACTCAACAGATTCTTAGCTAACCATGCAGCTAAGTCTTATCCTTTCATCAAGACCCTGCGGAACTGTTTAAAGAAAGAACAATTCCAGTGGACCGCAGAGGCTGAAAACGCTTTCTGGGAAATGAAGGAGTGTTTGATACAACTCCCAACTTTAACCGCACCACGCAAGGATGAGCCACTCATATTATACCTATCCGCGGCGGACAACGCGGTGGGTGCGGTATTGATAGTGGAGCGGGAGGGAGTTCAAACACCCATCTATTACATCAGCAAGATGCTCAACGACCCAGAGACGAGGTACTCAATCATGGAGAAGTTGGTGCTAGCATTGGTGCATGCTTCAAGACGGTTGCGACGCTACTTCGCAAATCACGTCATCACAGTGCTAACCAATTACAGGATCGGCCCGATCCTATCCAAACCTGACATCTCTGGGAGACTAGCAAAATGGGCAATCGAGCTGGGCGCACACACGCTACACTACAAACTGCGCCCCGCGATTAAAGGCCATGTCTTAGCTGATTTCGCCGCCGAAGTACCGGTGAATCGCATCCAAGAATTCGAAGAAGCACAAAATCCTTCACCAACGCCATCTTCCTCAGAAACATGGGCACTATTTACCGATGGTGCCTCTAACGAGGAAGGTTCGGGCGCAGGTCTGCGACTCGTCAGCCCTGACGGCCAAGAGCTTACATATGCAATCCGCCTCGATTTCAAAAGCACAAACAACGAGGCAGAATATGAGGCCCTGTTAGCGGGACTACGTTTAGCAGTCAAACTCGGCGTGCAACACCTCGAAGCACACGTCGACTCTTTGTTGGTTGCAGGACAAATACGCGGCGACTATGCCGCAAAAGGGGACATCATGATCCTCTACCTCGACCAAGCCCTGCAACTAACATCCAAATTCGCTTCGTTCAATATCCGACATATTAATCGAAGTGAAAACAAGTCCGCGGATGCACTATCAAAACTCGCATCCACCAGCTTCCAGCACTTGGCAAAGGAGATACGCATCGAAATTCTGCAAAATCCTTCGGTACCCCTGCGCCAAGTCAACGTCATTCAATACGGTACAACATCATGGATGACACCTATTATCGCATATCTGCAATCAGGTGTGACTCCCGAAAGCAAATCAGAGGCACGCAAGTTACAACACAAAGCGTGCCACTATCAAATGGGAGACGGTATCTTATACCGAAAATCATACCTAGGGCCACTCCTGCGATGCGTCAACCCACAGGATGCCACATACCACATCCGAGAGATACACGAGGGCATATGTCGCATACATGCCGGACCACGCATGGTAGTGGCCAAAATCATGAATGCCGGGTATTACTGGCCCGGCATGCATCTGGACGCCGTCAAAGAGTTGCGCAAATGCATCGACTGTCAACATCATGCTCCAAAAACATTGCGGCCAAAGAACAACTTAGTCCCCGTCACAACCGCATGGCCCTTTCAGAAATGGGCAATTGACGTTGTGGGACCTTTCCCTGACGCTCTGGGTGCGGTCAAATTTATCATAGTAGCGGTTGATTACTTCACAAAATGGGTAGAAGCAAAACCGCTCGCCTCAACCACTGCTATGATAACAAGAAAATTCATTTGGGAACACATCATCTGCCGTTTCGGTTTACCAATGTGCATTGTCACCGATAACGGCACCAACTTCGCTGCCGACGAATTCCAAAAATGGCTATAAGAATTACATATTGAGCACATATTCTCATCAGTAGCACACCCGCAAGGGAATGGCCAAGTCGAGAGTATCAATAAAAGTCTAGTCGAAGGCATCAAGGCACGGTTGGGAACGGCCAGGCGTGGCTGGGTCGATGAACTCCCAAGTATCTTATGGGCTCACCGTACAAGCCCAAAAACAAGCAATGGGGAAACACCCTTCAGCCTAGTCTACGGTTCAGAAGCGGTGATCCCCGCAGAAGTAGGTCTCCCCTCTCCTAGAATGTTGGCTATTGAAAAACTAGACAACATCACAGAACGCAGGATCGATTTGGACCTCTTGGAAGAAAGGCGCGAAAACGCTGCCATCAACGAGGCCAAATATAAATCCAAACTTGAAAAGTACTACAACACGCGCGTCCGCGTTTGTACTTTCAATCCAGGAGACTACGTCCTACGCGACAATGAAGCATCTAATGCTGAGCGCCCAGGCAAACTTGCCCCCAAGTGGGAAGGACCCTACCTCATCAAAGAGGTCTTAGGGAAAGGCGCATACAAATTACAAACGTTAGAAGGCGAACCTATCGCACGAACATGGAATGCACAACAGCTTCGACGCTGTTATATGTAAGCCATGTTCTTACATTTTCTATGTAACCTATCGGGCCGCAGGCCATTGGCAAATAAATAAAAATTATTGTTTGTTACTACTATTACAAATGCGTGTTTCCACTTTGCGGTATCCCAAAAACAGATTGGCAAAATCTTCATTCGTGATACCCATACAAAGTGGTAACCACACACAAATATTGTAATAGGCCAGCAAAAGGCAAAAAGACTAAAGTGTTTATCCGGCCGGATAGACAAGTTTTTGTTAACCTAACACAATTCCTGAGCCCAAAAAGGCAAACAATGGAATTGACGCATACTCATACCGCAACAATATGGAGTACACTCGACCCCATTCACAATGGGTAGAGATCCGCATACATACGTTCAAACATGCAAGAATTAAAAACACTTGTCCAAATTGAACAATAAACTTTATATTCAAAAAATTCAAACACCTACACGGTGCTTAATGGATTTACATAAAGTTCCTATCATATACAAGAGGAAAGCAAAAAGGGGGCACACTAGCCAACCTAAACCCTATTTTGTACCGCTGGTACCCGCGTCATCTTCGCCGCCGCCAGCGGGAGTTTCCTCTTCTGCATCGGCATACAGCATCCGCAACCGATCAACGTAATCCGCAGTCTCTAAACAATCATCCAACTTCTACACACAAGAGAGGGACGTATCATAAAAGGAGGCTATAGCCGCGTTCAGGCGACCTTCGGTGTCCACGTCACGAAACCTGGATCGCTTTGCGGTAAAACCGCCTTCAGACATGACGTTCATATGACTGACACAGCGGCAATAACCAGCTTTAAAACCGGCATCGCGGGCATGTTCCTTGACCAAGTCCAAACCAGTCGCGGTCTCGGGTGCATCCATGATAGCCTGAACAATCTGCAGTAACAGGATGATAAGACTCGGATACTAATCCAAGCAAATATAAAGGCAAGGGATACTCACACGCGCGATACCGTGACTCCGCATCCATTCACGGTCAGCCTCCAGTTGGTTAAATGAAGAGGTCAGAGCATCTCTGGCCTCAACAGCAGCATTAGCCCGTTCTTCCGCGGCAGTCGCGCGGCCTGTAAGGTCCGTAACCGCAACCTCCCGGGCCTGAACTTCAGCCTGTCAAAAAGCAGAAAACAGTTTACTCAGTAAACATTCTAAAAAAAGCAGAGAAATATACAACAGAGGTAACGAATCATACCTGAAGGCTGGCAACAACTTTATTCAAACGGATGCGCTCAGCATTCGCCTCTTCAAGAGCCTTAGAAGAGCGGCTCTCCCTCTCTTTGGCCTCCTCAAGGGCCTTTGCAGCACGAGCCCCCGCTTCCTTGGCCTCTTCAAGTGCCTTTACGGCCCCGGCCTCCGCCTGCTGCGCTTTAACCGCAATCACCTCGGCTGCAGCTTTCTCTTTGCCCAAGGCAACGTTCGCTGCCTTGGCATTCGTCAACTCCTGACGAGCACGAAACAGATTGTCATTCTGCTTAGCCCAAGATTCATTCCACTTCTTGCGCTCATTGGAAAACTTCTCATTCCAACTCTTGCGTTCGTCAGAAAGGAGTTTGGCAAGAGTACGAACCTGTTTCAGCTGAGCAGTGGCAGCCCACTCTGATGTCTGTTTCTGCTTCTCAAAAGCAGCTCTATCCTTCTCAAGCTGCTCCGCACCCGCACGAGCAACTTTGACCAACTCTTCCGCTTCGGCCCGCAAGCGAGCAGCTTCCTCCTCCCTGCGGCCTAACACCTTGTAGTCTTCCAAACTGGCGTTCGCCACAATGGAACTTCCTACTAGCATGGTAGAAAGTTGGTTGATGCGCAACTCACGGGGTGCAGAACGGGCACGTTCAACTTCAAAAGGGGTGCCCAGACCACCCAGAATCTCCTTGCACGCAGAGGGGTCGTTGGAAATATCATCCCCCTGCATAACAGTCCAGGGGGGTCGGTGATAAACAGTACTTCGACCCTGGGTATAGGTGCGGTAATAATACTCCAATTCAGACTCCCCAGGCTGAATTGGAGGCCCATCATAACCCGCACCACCGGCAGACGAACCGGTACCCTTCTCACCAGCAGAAGACTTCTGCGGCCCAGCATCAGTTTTTTGCGGCTCTGCATCAGACTTTTGTTTCCCAGAATCAGAAAACCGTAGTCCCAAATTATCACCCTCATTAGGAGAGATCAGATTGTTGGACGAATCAACGGTATCGAATATCTGGGTCGCCACCTTCTCCGCAGTACCCTCCGTTCGCACGGTTGAATCAGGCACCACCTTGACAAAAGGCGCCGAAGGTTCCTCAGACGCACCCGCACCCGCACCCGTGGCATGTGGGAGTGACGACAGAGCATCAAAGATAGAAAAATCTTTATCTTGAAGCTCTGCAAAACAAAGTCAAAAAACTGTCAAAACACAAGTTGTGCGTACCACTTGAGACAAGCTATACAACACTCACCAACGGTAACCGCAGGTTCCTTTGGTGTCGGACCAGTCCTCTTGGACTGCAACCTCCGACGTTTCGGTCCACCAGCACCAGCGGCCGTCTCTTCTACTCGCCTCTTCCCAACAACAGACTGCGAACCCGCAGCGTTTCCACCCGCAGCTATACCCAAACCCTCAAGGGTATCAGATACTATCACATAATTCTTGTATCTATGCAAAGAAGAGTGAGAGATACCTACCGGCTGCGGCACCAGATGAGGCACAACAGTGACCTCCGGTATTTTCTTTTGGCGAAAGCGCACGCCTTTCACCGCTTGCCTCTTAGGCACACCCTTCGTGTCGGGGTCCCCTAAGGCCCCAAGATCACCTGCATGGAAACCATCCAAAAGGCGAGTTAGTGAAACCATTATTGTTCTCAAGTAAAAAGGATTCCTAAATATACCTTTGCCCCGCGGCAACTCAACTGCCAATGCGGCCTCAGTAGGCACCCGGAAGTTATCTCGAATGATGACATTAAACTCCTCCTCGCCATCCGCACAAACAACTGTTTCAACCTGACCCCGGAAATCCGAGGCAAACATCCTCCATAAGGGAGCATCCTCTGATAGCGAACGCACAAGTCAGTAATGCATACGGGGATAAGAAAGTTAAACAAATGAAAAGTACGTACCACCACTTTTCTCCCGCACCACGGGCTTTGACTTCTTGTTCCTCCTTGTCAGCATCATGCGCAACACCCACAACTGTGTGTTGCTCAGCTTCACCCATTCAATGGTCTGCAACCGCGGAAACCACTCCACCGTCTTCAAACTCGGGACTGCAATGGTTTCTGTTATGATCGTCTCGGTCACATTCCGAAACGTCATATTTGCAACAATTGCAGCAGCTTTGATGTAAAAGAACTTCATTTTCCACTTCGTCATACCCTTGGGAGGAGTCATCAGTTTGGGACTACCATCTCGTTGACGGAAAGAAAAGAACCCCAAGGATACCGTCATTTGGTAAAACCGTCGGAAATCTCCAACAGAAGGCTCTATGCCAAGAGCACGAAAGGTTGACTCAAAATTCCGAATCCGGATCATACCTAACGGACTCAGTTGAGAAATGTGGATCTTGTACCACTCCAAAACCTCAACAACAAAAACAGTCAAAGGTAACCGGAGATTACAGTCACCAAAAAAGTCTGCCCACATGGTAACATAACCGGCCGGAGCATCGGCACCGGTGTCACCCTCCGATGGATAAAAGGCCCCATATTCTGGGGGCATTTGGACGTCAAGAATCAGACGATCAAAGGACTTCTTGGTCCATTTTAGCACCGGTAAACCACCACCGGCGGTTCCCCCCCCCCCCCTTCTTCCTCTGCCACCACCGGGGATGAAGGCTCCGGGTTTTCACCTTCCACATTATGCGGACTTGTTGGTTCAGCCATCAGAAATGTCGAAGAAACAAAAGAAAGTGAGTGGAAAAACTAAACTCAACCTCACCGGAAGTTCAAGAAGTACCGTCGGAGAAGACAAAGAAATATTCTCTCACCGGCAAATTTTTGAAATTTCGAACAAGTGAGGGGAAACCACGAACGGTTTCCCCTTATATACCCATCGCAATTAATGAGGAGGGAGAAAACGAATCATCACGTTCAAAAAGAACGAATTGCGCGACACCACGTGTCAAGCGCCGTTTCCGCTGACGGTTATCACGCGCGCGTGGCCGCCCACGCGCCTGACATAGGAGAAGTTTATACTCTTTGCTACAGTGCATTTAATGCCTCGGGCAGTGCAAACGTCCTTTCATTTCAGCACATGCCAGAAAGATCTCACCAACTTCCACCAACTCACACGTGAGATCAGCCACGTATGCAACAAAAAGCGACTACCTTATCCAATTACAAGCGGCATGCGGTTTCTCTGGTATACCGCACCATAACCCATACCGCATGTCGTTTTTTTACATACCCCTAAAAATAGGCAAAAATATATATCTCCACACTGTAAGGGGGTATAATACCTGTCCGCACTACCCACGAGCACACGTGGAATATGCGGAAATGACACACACGAGCCCGTTCAGGTGTGTCAGATACTCAGAACCAGCGTTGTTCTTTGGACTGAACCGCATCTCAGAAACAGGTAAACCGCATTGCCTTCATTCTCTTTAAGCTTCAAATCCCTCCTGTCCGGTTCACAACCACAGAGGGTGCATGCACCCCTTCTTTAACAAGAAGAAGGAAGGGAATGTACGCGTGCGCACATCAGCAACCCCGACTCCTGAACCTTCAAGAGCCACATCCGAGCAACACACCAGTTTCGAGCGAATATGGGAATGCAAAACCGCAGACACTCATGAGTCGCTGCGGACATAACCATAGCTTCCGCAAATGGTTGTTACGGAAGAGCCACAACTAACTCCACATTGAGGAACGAAACTACTTCAAGGAAAAACTCCTCGGTATTGGAGCGTGAAGGAAGGTGCCTAAGGAAGAGATGCGGACAAGATCCCCAATGATCATACGAGCCCTTGTCGAACAACAAGCGATCGAACAAACGGTAACAAGTCTGCTTATGACTTTGTTACCCTACTTGTAAGTTGGATACAATAAACAATGGTAGGCATTACCATGCCTATGATCATGTTTATTTGACCGTTATCCAGAATCACATTGTTCGACCAAACATGGCCAACTATGACGCAAGTACCCAACGTTGTTCCCACAACCGCGGCCAACAATGTCAAGCAACGAGGTAACCGCAAAGGACGTGCGGTTACTTGAGAGCTAATGGGAAGAACATGAACACCCCACGAAAGGAATCATCATTAGATATCCAATCATGGGAGCAGCATGCTCTCTTCTTCATTCACCACTTCAAAGGTTGGTTCGAAGTTTGTGCACACCTTCAACCACCATCTCAGAGATTGGTTCGAAGTTTGTACACTTCCTCCAACTAATTCCCACATTTGGTTCGGCACACCAACAGGTGGCAACCAGCCAAAGGCTGAGAATTTCGCATCAGACGAAACATTTTCACCGGTACGGAAGAGGCGTCAAATGACCCTTCCAGAACTCCAGCTTGATTTACAAACAGAGAAGACCATCCACATGGTCTAGGATCTTCTCCAGACTCCAAACTACCTTCTAAACACCATAGTCCAGTACTCCTCCCACATACAACTTGCATGTGGCAGCAACACTAGACTGGGGGGACTTGAAGGGGTATGGTCCCAGATCTCGCGTCAGCATCGACCGCGAGTGACCATTACCCTTATCAAAACCCCCACCAGCCAACAACTTGTGCCCATGCGAGAACGCGTCGACACAAGGGTTGAATCCAATCTATCTAGTGATGAAGGAGGACTTACCTGGAACATGAGAACGGTAGAGTGATGCGACATAGCATCACATCTGATGTATGAAAACGGAAGTATTCACAGCGGTGCGGCCTCGCACCGCGTCCAGTGAACACTTCTATCAATACAAGGAAGCTGGATAACAGCAACAGTCACCACAGGCGACGATGCGGCCAGCACCGCATCTCGCGTATTTCTTGATCACAAGCAAGAGACGCGATAACATCAGATGTTACCGCAGGCAGCGATGCGGCCAGCACCGCATCCTATACGCTCAACAAGTGGGACTGACACCACAGTGCAAGTGGAACCAATGGCAGTCACCTGTCAGGTCTACGTAAGCGACAGACTGACGTGGCGTCGTCTCCCCTGCCGACATGTCTGACACACCTGCAAAGGTGCAGCATGCCGTCAGTCTATCCATCCACCTCCTCCTTCACTCCTCGGCTATAAATACCAACCCCAAACCAGGTTTGAGGTATCTCTTCACAACTCTCTCACTACTACTACTATCTTACTTTGCTTCCCAAGCAAACTACTGATTCTCACGCCGGAGAGTGGTAACAAGAAGCACCCCCCACCCCATCCTCCTTGTTACGAGTCACGGTTTGTTTCCTTGTGCAGGAGATCAACCCACCGGTGATCCAGCCAGCGATCCTCGAGAGGAAGGGATTAACCCTTCTTGACGAGACCAGTGAGTTAACCCTGCCCGGTTAACCATTGTTTCATCATTCGTGCATACCGCTGCTGCGGGTGCGGGGGTGCCGAAGGAGCCTGTTGTGCCCAAGGAGCCTGCGGCTCCTTTTGTTGGGCCGGTTCGCGATCCCACCGTGGAGAAGACGGTGGAAAAGACTGCTGCCCAGATTTTTGATACTGTAGATTCCTCTGACAATCTGATCTCTCCTAATGAGGGTGATGGATTGGACTTGAGGTTTTCAGATGCTGGTAAGCAGAAGTCTGATGCTGAGGTGCGGCAGCATGATGCTGAGCTGCCTAAATCTTCTGCTGATGAGAAGGTTGCTGGTTCTACTTCTGGTGGTGCGGGTTCCGATGAGTCTCCCATTCAGCCTGGGGAGTCTGAATTGGAGTACTATTACCGCACCTACACGCAGGATCGCGGTACCGCGTATCATCGACCCCCCTGGACTGTTATGCAGGGGGATGATGTTTCTAACGATCCTTCCGCGTGTAGGGAGATTCTGGGTGGTTTGGGTACCCCCTTTGAAGTTGAACGTGCCCGTGCCGCGCCTCTTGAGCTGCGCATCAACCAGCTCTCTTCAATGTTAGTAGGAACTTCCATTGTGGCGAATGCCATTTTGGAAGATTACAAGGTGCTGGGTCGCCGCGAGGAAGAAGCTGCTCGCTTGCGGGCGGAAGCAGAGGGGTTGGTGAAGGCTGCTCGTGAGGGTGCGGAGCAGCTTGAAAGGGATAGAGCTGCTTTTGAGAAGCAGAAACAAACCTCGGAGTGGGCTGCTACTGCTCAGCTAAAACAGGTTTGTACTCTTGCCAAACTTCTTTCTGATGAACGCAAAAATTGGAATGAGAAGTTTTCCAATGAGCACAAGAAGTGGAATGAGTCCTGGGCTAAGCAGAATGATAATCTGTTTCGTGCTCGTCAGGAGTTAACGAATGCCAAGGCAGCGAACGCTGCTTTGGTCAAAGAAAAGGCTGCAGCTGAGGCGGTTGCGGTTAAGGCGCAACAAGCAGAGGCCCTGGCTGTTAAGGCGCTGGGAGAGGCCAAGGAAACGGAGGCCCGTACTGGGAAGGCCCTTGATGAGGCCAAAGAGAGGGAAAACCGCACTTCGAAGGCTCTGGAAGAGGCGAACGCTGAGCGTACCCGCTTGGGTAAGGTTGTTGCCAGTCTTCAGGTATGATTCGTTATTCCTATTGTAGTTTTCTTTCTGCTTTTTTGCGAGTGTTCCCTGATTTTGAGTAAACTGTTTTTTGCTCTTTGAAAGGCTGACGTTAAGGCCCGGGAGGTCACGGTTAAAGACCTTACTGCCCACGTATCGGTTGCGGAAGAGCGGGCTAATGCTGCTGTTGAGGCCAAGGACGCCTTGACATCTTCTTTTAACCAGCTTGAGTCTGACCGCGAGTGGATGCGGAGTCACGGTATCGCACGTGTAAGTATCCCTTGCCTTTATATTTGCTTGGATTAGTATCCGAGTCTTATCATCCTTTTACTGCAGATTGTTCAGGCTATCATGGATGCACCTAAGACCGCAACTGGTTTGGATTTGGTTAAGGAACGTGCCCGCGATGCCGGTTTTAAAGCTGGTTATAACCGCTGCATTACTCATATGAACGTCATGTCTATGGGCAGTGTTATCGAAGAGCGATCTGGGTTTCGTGACGTGGACGCCGAAGGTCGCCTGAACGCGGCTGTAGCCTCTTTTTATGATACGTCCCTCGCTTGTGTGGAGGAGTTGGACGACTGTTTAGAGGCTGCGGATTACGTGGACCGGCTGCGGATGCTGTATGCTGATGCAGAAGAGGAAAATCCCGCTGGTGGTGCGGGAGATGGTGCGGGAACCAGCGGTACAAAATAGGGTTTGGGTTGGCTAGTGTGCCCCCTTTTTGTTTTCCTCTTGTATATACTAGGAACTTTATGTAAATCCATTAAGCATCGCGTGGGTGCTTGAATTTTTTGAATATAAAGTTTATTGTTCGATTTGTACAAGTGTTTTTAATTCTTGCATGTCTGAACATATGTATGCGGATCTCTACCCATTGTGAATGGGGTCGAGTTTACTTCATATTGTTGCGGTATGAGTATGCGTCAATTCCATTGTTTGCCTTTTTGGGCTCAGGAATTGTGTTAGGTTAACAAAAACTTGTCTATCCGGCCGGATAAACACTTAAGTCTTTTTGCCTTTTGCTGGCCTATTACAATATTTGTGTGTGGTTACCACTTTGTATGGGTATCGCGAATGAAGATTTTGGCAATCTGTTTTTGGGATACCGCAAAGTGGAACACGCATTTGTAATAGTAGTAACAAACAATAATGTATAAAATTGCTTATTTATTTATTTGCCAATGGCCTGCGGCCCGATAGGTTACATAGAAAATGTAAGAACATGGCTTACATATAACAGCGTCGAAGCTATTGTGCATTCCATGTTCGTGCGATAGGTTCGCCTTCTAACGTTTGTAATTTGTATGCGCCTTTCCCTAAGACCTCTTTGATGAGGTAGGGTCCTTCCCACTTGGGGGCAAGTTTGCCTGGGCGCTCAGCATTAGATGCTTCATTGTCGCGTAGGACGTAGTCTCCTGGATTGAAAGTACAAACACGGACGCGCGTGTTGTAGTACTTTTCAAGTTTGGATTTATATTTGGCCTCGTTGATGGCAGCGTTTTCGCGCCTTTCTTCCAAGAGGTCCAAATCGATCCTGCGTTCTGTGATGTTGTCTAGTTTTTCAATAGCCAACATCCTAGGAGAGGGGAGACCTACCTCCGCGGGGATCACCGCTTCTGAACCGTAGACTAGGCTGAAGGGTGTTTCCCCATTGCTTGTTTTTGGGCTTGTACGGTGAGCCCATAAGATACTTGGGAGTTCATCGACCCAGCCACGCCTGGCCGTTCCCAACCGTGCCTTGATGCCTTCGACTAGACTTTTATTGATACTCTCGACTTGGCCATTCCCTTGCGGGTGTGCTGCTGATGAGAATATGTGCTCAATATGTAATTCTTCTAGCCATTTTTGGAATTCGTCGGCAGCGAAGTTGGTGCCGTTATCGGTGACAATGCACATTGGTAAACCGAAACGGCAGATGATGTGTTCCCAAATGAATTTTCTTGTTATCATAGCAGTGGTTGAGGCGAGCGGTTTTGCTTCTACCCATTTTGTGAAATAATCAACCGCTACTATGATAAATTTGACCGCACCCGGAGCGTCAGGGAAATGTCCCACAACGTCAATTGCCCATTTCTGAAAGGGCCATGCGGTTGTGACGGGGACTAAGTTGTTCTTTGGCCGCAAAGTTTTTGGAGCATGATGTTGACAGTCGATGCATTTGCGCAACTCTTTGACGGCGTCCGGATGCATGCCGGGCCAGTAATACCCGGCATTCATGATTTTGGCCACTACCATGCGTGGTCCGGCATGTATGCCACATATGCCCTCGTGTATCTCTCGGATGAGGTATGTGGCATCCTGTGGGTTGACGCATCGCAGGAGTGGCCCTAGGTATGATTTTCGGTATAAGATACCGTCTCCCATTTGATAGTGGCACGCTTTGTGTTGTAACTTGCGTGCCTCTGATTTGCTTTCGGGAGTCACACCTAATTGCATATATGCGATAATAGGTGTCATCCATGATGTTGTACCGTATTGAATGACATTGACTTGGCGCAGGGGTACCGAAGGATTTTGCTGAATTTCGATGCATATCTCCCTTCCCAAGTGCTGGAAGCTGGTAGATGCGAGTTTTGATAGTGCATCCGCGGACTTGTTTTCACTTCGATTAATATGTCGAATATTGAATGAAGCGAATTTGGATGTTAGTTGCAGGGCTTGCTCGAGGTAGAGGATCATGATGTCCCCTTTTGCGGCATAGTCGCCGCGTATTTGTCCTGCAACCAACAAAGAGTCGACGTGTGCTTCCAGGTGTTGCACGCCGAGTTTGACTGCTAAACGTAGTCCCGCTAACAGGGCCTCATATTCTGCCTCGTTGTTTGTGCTTTTGAAATCGAGGCGGATTGTATATGTAAGCTCTTGGCCGTCAGGGCTGACGAGTCGCAGACCTGCGCCCGCACCTTCCTCGTTAGAGGCACCATCGGTAAATAGTGCCCATGTTTCTGAGGAAGATGGCGTTGGTGCAGGATTTTGTGCTTCTTCGCATTCTTGGATGCGATTCACCGGTACTTCGGCGGCGAAATCAGCTAAGACTTGGCCTTTAATCGTGGGGCGCGGTTTGTAGTGTAGCGTGTGTGCGCCCAGCTCGATTGCCCATTTTGCTAGTCTCCCAGAGATGTCAGGTTTGGATAGGATCGGGCCGATCCTGTAATTGGTTAGCACTGTGATGACGTGATTTGCGAAGTAGCGTCGCAACCGTCTTGAAGCATGCACCAATGCTAGCACCAACTTCTCCATGATTGAGTACCTCGTCTCTGGGTCGTTGAGCATCTTGCTGATGTAATAGATGGGTGTTTGAACTCCCTCCCGCTCCACTATCAATACCGCACCCACCGCGTTGTCCGCGGCGGATAGGTATAATATGAGTGGCTCATCCTTGCGTGGTGCGGTTAAAGTTGGGAGTTGTATCAAACACTCCTTCATTTCCCGGAAAGCGTTTTCAGCCTCTGCAGTCCACTGGAATTGTTCTTTCTTTAAACAGTTCTGTAGGGTCTTCATGAAAGGATAAGACTTAGCTGCATGGTTGGCTAAGAATTTGTTGAGTGCTGCTAGCCTGCCGGCTAGTCGTTGCATCTCTTTCATCGATGAAGGCGATGGCATGCGCTCGATCGCCTGAACTTTCTCCGGGTTTACCTTGAATCCATCTTTAGTCACGATGAACCCAAGGAATTTGCCTTCTTCCATTCCAAACGAGCATTTCCCTGGATTGAGCTTTATGTTAACGCTTCGCAGAGTCTGGAATGTTCTTTCAATGTCTGTGAGCATGGTATCTTCCTCCATGCTCATGACGACTAGGTCGTCCATGTAGATTTCGACACTTTTGCTTATTTGGCCGCGGAAAGTGTCGTTCATCATCTTTTGATAAGTTGCGCCCGTGTTGGGCAACCCAAACGGCATCTTTGTATAACAGTAATTCCCGGTGGGAGTGCGGAATGCCGTTTTGTCTTCATCCTTGACTGCCATTTGTACCTGATGGTACCCTTTGTAGCAATCGAGGAAGCACTTCCATCTGAATGGTGCGAGATTGTCGACTTTTTCGTCGATTTCTGGAAGTGTGTAACAATCCTTGGGGCAGGCTTTGTTAAGGTCTTTGTAATCGACGCACATGCGCCAGCCCCCGGACGGTTTTTCTACCATGACTGGGTTGGATAACCAAGTCTGGTATTTAACTTCCCGCAGGATGCCTGCGGAGAGCAGTTCTTCGACCTCATCTTGCATCGCCTGATTTTTAGCGGACCCAAGGTGGCGTTGGCCTTGGATCACCGGCTTGACACCTGGTAAGGTATTCAAGTGATGTTGCGCTATATCACGTGGGACCCCTGTCATGTCTGCGGGCGTCCACGCGAAAATGTCTTGGTTTCTGAAGAGAAGCTGCTTCAGGTGTGCTTTGATGGTCGGGGACAAGGCGTGGCCCAATGTAACCTTTTGTTCTGGGTATCTCGCGTTGAGAACCCATTTTTCTGGTTGGTCGTTGGGAGTGGGCCTTGCGACCTTGGTCGGACGTACTTCGTCCGACATCATGACGTCCCTGCGGGCATAGATTATCGCGACCCCTGATTCGGTTGGGAAACCGACCGCAGAGTGGGGGACGGATGTAATCATATTGAAATCTCCTTGGGATTCAAGGAGTACGTCATATCTGGAGGTGTGAGGTAAAACCATGAAGTTTACCTCTTCTGTTCTTGTGTGCCTTCCGCTGGTAAGGCGCACAGGAAAAGTGATCTGGCCCAGGGGAAAGACAGTTTCCCATGCGAACCCGGCCAATGGGTAATCTACTGCTTGCAACCGATCTTTGTCCTCCTGGTCGAACTGGTTGAAGCATTGTTCGTAGATTATATCAGAAGTACTGCCCGGGTCGATGAATAGACGCTAGGTGCAGTAATGTGCCAGTTGGCCTGAAATAACGACGGCGCGCCTATCGCGCGGTCCGCCTCGGACTTTTGGAAAGACGACTTGCTCGTCTTTCCAGTCATTGTCCGGCCTTCTCGCCGCCTTGCGCGGCCTACCTTCGCCTCCGTTGATCATGTGAGTGGAAGCCACGTACATGGTTCTCTTTCCGGAGGAGGTACCTTCGCCATGAGGGGTGATGCGCTTGGTGGGTTTTTGCCCACCTGGCAAAAGGTGTTGCAGTTTCCCCTCTTTTAAGGCCCGCTCAATCTCCAGCCGGAGACTGATGCAGTTGTTGGTGGTGTGGCCCGAGTCCTTGTGATACTCACAGTAGAGTGTGAGGTCCTGATTTTTCTTGGACTTCATTGGTTGGGCCGGTCGCAAGAATTGCGGGTCCGCAAGAAGGACCTCGCTTGGCGACATGGTGATCTCGGTCCAGTTGCGGTCCCGAGAATCTTTCTTTGGTGTCCGGTTGTCCCGTTGAGGACTGCGTTTCCTCGGGTCAAACGGGTTGGTCCGCGGGACATACGGTCTGGAAATATCGCTATTCCCTACGTCCCGGTTGCATTTATTGTTACGCTTGGACCCTTGGTTGGAAGTTTCGGCCTGGTGCTCCGCCTTTGCCATATGCGGTTTGAGGGACCGCTGTGTCTGGGCATATGTCGTGACTGCGGCCATGACATCTTCCCATTTTTTAGGCAACCCTTCTTTGCCGGAGATGGTCATAACCATCTGCTTATCCTTCACGGCCCTGATGAAATGGTTCCGTGCCATTTGATCTGCCACGTCACCTATTTCTAGGCACTCTTTATTGTATCGGACAACGAATGCTTCTAGGGATTCGTTGTCTCTGCGCCAGATGTTCATGACGTCTAACGAGTCACGCGCGTGACGTCGTTGCTGGCTGAAATGAGCGAGGAACTTTGCATGAAAGTCCTCGAATGAGGCCAGTGATCCCACGGCAAAGAATCGAACCAAGCCCTGGCCAGACCCGTAAGGGTCTGGGGGAAAAAATTGCACCAAGTGGGTTCGTCCCACTGGCCATTGCACCCTGCGCCTATGAAAATGTTCATGTGGTCGTCCGGGTCGGATGAACCACTGTATTTCCCAACGTTGAATGGGAATTTTGTTGTAGTGACATGGGCGCGGGCAATCCGCGGAGCGAATTTGGAGTTTTCGGCCGCAGCCTTTGGTCTGTAGGGTTTATTCTCAGCGTGCTTTGCAGCCCTAAGGTATGTACTGCGGGGGTGAGTGGGAGGAACATAGTTGCGTCCTCCCGGTCTGCTGCAGGTGTCATGCGAATCCCCACAATATGTACGGTCGTCCAGGTCGGTACGACCATACCCTTCGGTGTATGGCTGTGGGCCCAACCGGCTCTGAATTCCAGAGCCATGTCGGGATGCGGATCGTTGCCTGTCCTCAACGTAGGGACCTAGGCGGGTATGCACTGGTCCCCTGGTGTGGGATCCGTATGCGGAATCATCCTCGTTGATCATGTGGACCGAACAGTAAGATGATCCGCGGTCTTCACGTCGGCTTCTAGAAGCCGGACGTGAATGTGCCCTGCCTGCGTATTGTAAAATACGATCGGCGGGGGTGTGCGGTGCTGGGGTGGGCCCAGCTTGTATCTGCGCTTCCGCACAAGCGCGGTTGTATGTTGCTGTCAGCAAGGCTGCCTGCTGGTCGTACCAGGCATGAACGTCTATGCCTTGTGGGATCACAGATGCGTACTGTGATAAGTCATGTCCAAACGTAAGGGAGGGACCCCTTTGTGTGGACGTGCCGATGTGTCCGGGTTGCGATGTTGAGGGATTGACCCCTACCGGACTTAGATTTGTGGGATTTTGGTTATCCCCAGTGTTGTTTTGGTGATCAGTCATGATCGTGAGAGAGGGAAAAGGATGGTTTGAAAAGTGCTAAGAGTAGCGGTGGGCGCCAATGATGAAACAATGGTTAACCGGGCAGAGTTAACTCACTGGTCTCATCAAGAAGGGTTAATCCCTTCCTCTCGAGGATCGCTGGCTGGATCACCGGTGGGTTGATCTCCTGCACAAGGATACAAACCGTGACTCGTAACAAGGAGGATGGGGTGGGGGGTGCTCCTTGTTACCACTCTCCGGCATGAGAATCAGTAATTTGCTTGGGAAGCAAAGTAAGATAGTAGTAGTAGTGAGAGAGTTGTGAAGAGATACCTCAAACCTGGTTTGGGGTTGGTATTTATAGCCGAGGAGTGAAGGAGGAGGTGGATGGATAGACTGACGGCAGGCTGCACCTTTGCAGATGTGTCAGACATGTCGGCCGGGGAGACGACGCCACGTCAGTCTGTCACTTACGTAGACCTGACAGGTGACTGCCATTGGTTCCACTTGCATTGTGGTGTCAGTCCCACTTGTTGAGCGTATAGGATGCGGTGCTGGCCGCATCGCTGCCTGCGGTAACATCTGATGTTATCGCGTCTCTTGCTTGTGATCAAGAAATACGCGAGATGCGGTGCTGGCCGCATTGTCGCCTGTGGTGACTGTTGCTGTTATCTAGCTTCCTTGTATTGATAGAAGTGTTCACTGGACGCGGTGCGAGGCCGCATCGCTGTGAATACTTCCGTTTTCATACATCAGATGTGATGCTATGTCGCATCACTCTACTGTTCTCATGTTCCAGGTAAGTCCTCCTTCATCACTAGATAGATTGGATTCAACCCTTGTGTCGACGCGTTCTCGCATGGGCACAAGTTGTTGGCTGGTGGGGGTTTTGATAAGGGTAATGGTCACTCGCGGTCGATGCTGACGCGAGATCTGGGACCATACCCCTTCAATACCCAACAAGTTTTGCTAAAGTTTCTTGAGTTGGAGAGGGTGGTGGATGTGTTGTGGGGACTTGGGAGGGTGGTGATGGTGCGGTGGTGGTAATGGTGGTAGAATGGTCTAGGAGTGAGAGAGAGAAGAGAGAGAGAGAGTGTATGTACAGGTTGTAGGTTTGTATTATATATATATATATATACCAGTAGGGTACCCGCGCGATGCGGCGGGAGCAACGCTTTGTATTGCGGTACTCAAAATGTTTTAACATCTGGTTGGAGGTTCATTAACAGATATTGAGTTTTGGGTTTTGTATGAAGGTTCTAACAATTGATTTAAAAGTTATATTTGTTACCTTGAACTCAAAACAAAGCAAAATTTGGTGGTGAGGAGTGGTGATGATGCGCAACACTTGTGATGTTTATAAGCTATCGTGTAATGCGAGGATGACGAACGAAATGGACCAGGATGGCAAGCTACCAAACTTCGATTGTTGATTACAATTGTTACCATTTGAATGTTGATTTTGGTGGTTGTGGTGGTCGTTGACGTCGGAAAAAAAAACAAAGAAAGAGAGAATGATGGAGAGGCAGCAAATAATATGATGAATTTCAAAAGTTTAGGCAATAATTTCTTAAAAGAACTCAAAATGGTTTAAATTGATTATGCCAATGATGGCTTCTTGAATGCTTGTGATGGTTCCCTCATTCAAGACCCCAGTTAGTTATGAATCGATGTCGCAGATAACTCTACTTTGAATTTTATTTACTATTTATTTATCACTTCAAGTTCCTAATTCTACCTCTTTATTTTGTAATTTTATTATCATTTATATTTGTCTCAATTACCTTTCAACATTACATAATTTAGTAATCTTTGAGGTGAGGATTTTAGAGATTTTATCGGCTTTTCATGATTGCCGAGTTAAGCCTATTTTATCACTTCAAGAACTATCTGTAGCTGATTGTATATTCATCAAGAACTATCAGTTTTAAAGACAATATATTTTGCCCTAACAAAAATAAATTAATAAGCATAAACATTTTTCTTCATCAAAAAACTCAAAAGCCTTAAGCTAATTAAAAATAGAAACCGATGTCAAGATTTCTTAAAAAGAAAAAAAAGTACCCTTTTTTCAATCACAACCCTCAGATATTAACTTTAGACCTTCAGATTTTACAGCAGTTGGTTTTTTAATAAGTTTAGAATCAGAGAGACACTGCCCATATTTTGTAACCAAACTTTTAATATTCTTCATCAACAAACTAGGTACCATAGATCATAAGTTAGATCTGTGAATTTGTTATTTGAGGTTTTAGTAAGTTATAATTGTATTTAGTTTATACATGAAAGATCAATAAAGTTATAAAAATGATATTAAGTAGAAATAGAACCATACGCCCTATCTATAAATAATACTAAAAAAATTAAACCTTGTTCTATCTACGGGCCAGCCAAGAAAGACAATGGAATGTAATGCTCATTCCATTAGGCTGACCAACAATATAACTTCTGAAATAGACCCAAAAGAATTTCAAAATAACTAACACTACAAGAAATTTGGTGCTTTACCGACACAAAGTATATGTGGGAAAAAGCATATAGTGTGTTGGTAGTTGTCTTTACCTACACATAAATTAAGTGTAATGATGTGTAGACTCGTGACTGTGGATATAGGCCATTACCCACACATAAGTTATGTGTAGGTATATAGCAAGCTATACCTACACAATATGTGTGGCTAAAAGGCATTTATATGTGTGGTTAAAAGTACAATTTGTTTAGAAAGCATTTGACGTGGCAGATGATATGGCATCTGACGTGGCAGATGATGTGGCATCTGACATGGCAGATGATGTGGCATCTGACGAGGCAAGTGATGAGGCATCCGACGTGGCATGTGACATGGCATCCGACGTGACGGATGACGTGGCATGAATATATGTGTAGGTAAAAGTAATCTTATATGTAGGTAAAAGTAATATTATGTGTAGGTAAATGTTGAAGATGTGTTGGTATTGATCTTAATATGTGTTGAAACAAATGTAAACTAAAAGGCACTAAAATCATACATAATGTCACAAACATCACCATTGATTAATACATGAAACAAAGTGCCAATTTGATTAATACATGAAACAAATGTAAACTACAAGACAGTAAAATCATAAATAATCAAAAGGCTTGTCAACTTAACAAGAGAATCAAGAGTTGGATCTTGACCATTGATATGACCATGAAAATATAAATGTTACGATAGGTCCATAATACATCGTTAAACCATTTTATCTAACTTGTGACAGCAGGAGCAAGCACTTTATTTTGAAATGTCTGCAAAAAAAAAAAAAAAAAAAAAAAAAAAAAAAACAATCTTGAAACATAAGATATGCTCATTTAAACTATCATTAATTAATGTAAAAGAAAACCACCTGCATGAGTGTGTTGAGAACATACAAGACCTCGAAGATGCACACACAAGCTAATGTCGAAGTCCTTGCAAAAAAAGGCATAAAAATCAAATCAAAGTATGAAAGATATATAAATATAAGTAGAGCATCGATTACCTTAGCTGCCAAACAAGATGCAAGCCTGTTAGCATACTAAACACTACAAGAAATCTATTCTAATGAGTGAATCACTCCTATACAAAAAAAAAAAAAAAAAAAAAAGAGTTGATGAAACAAACAGGACACTTTTGCAACTCTGATTCAGCAACACTTGTCTATTCTTGAAGCTCCTTATGTTTTTTCTACATCTTAGACTCTTACCAATCATTTATGTAATCATATCTTCCAGTATACATTATTAACTAAAATTAATCAAGAGTAACATTATTACACTAAAATTAATCAAGAGTAACATTATTACACTAAAATTACTAACTTTAAACAACTTTGAACATTATGAAGCAACCCTACTCTCTTAAAAGTAACATCATACAATGATTTGGTTAACCTATTTACCTAGATTAATGTATACATCATATAAGTACACTAGGTTATCTACCCGTGTAATACATTACATGATAGTATATATATCCTTTTTATACTAATTCACAGAGAAGCACTCAGACCAGTATACCGATTCGGAAAGCTGCCAGCTGTGTGGGCTGACCTGGAGGCACAGCCTAAGCTCCCACTCCTGAAGGTGACCACTTCAGCATCTGTACATCCCTTTAAAAATCTAGAAATACTCGAAGTAAAATTACGTTAGAAAGAAATTTCACAATATTGTATTCGAGAAAAGCTATCAAGTTTCAACTCTTACTCACACACACGCACACCTGATAGAACTGCAAGATTTCTTGCATCTGATGTTGCGCCATCATATCCCCTGTTGGAAAGAATCCCAGGAGCAACATAGATAGGACTCCCACACGTTGTATACAGTAGCCCGTCATCCTAATAAATCACAAGCATGTTATTATTATCTACAATATAAGAAACATAAATGCCCTTAAATGAACAATGAATGACATCAAAGATCTTGCATGGAAAGGGCAGCCTTTTGAAGCTGAAATGGCGGGAATACCTCTTTCTAGTGCAAATTCCTTTAGCTTCATGTTCATCCTTTGGAGCAAACGAAATGCAACCACGTCTATCTCAAAAAGATATTCCCTAAAGCTTGCAACTCCACATCCAACGTCCAAATCACTTGGGTTATCTTACCCCATGCAATATCACGAAGTGTCTGCAGTTACAAAATCAAATATATTTAAGGTGAAAACAAATCAAATGAGAAAGAAACCAAAACCATTTTAATGAAATTGCTGAAATGTTGATAATATCATTTTACAATTTACATAATCAGAAAGAAACCAAAACCAAAACCAAAACCATTACCTCATCAGGTTCTTTTCTTATCTTGAACTTTATACAGGCATGATACTTTTTTAACTTTTAGTATCAAATAAATAAAAGATCACAGGAGTAAAAATATCAAAAGTTGTAGTTCTAATGTCAAAAGTCTGGTTAGATTAAAAGGGTTAGTATTTGAGTTTGAAATATCAAAAAATTATGATGGAAAATCACAGGAGTAAAAATATCAAAAGCTTCTAATTTAAAGGGTTAGTATTTGAAATGGGTAATCTGACGTAAAAACCTCAACTGGGAATGGGTCAAATGAAGGGGTGTGGGCCAACCCAACCTGGTTTGCCCATATCCATTATACCTACACTAAAGAGAATAATAACCAAACCAGGTGAAAGAAATTTATTCAATTACCAAATAAGCACCTTGGTTGCAGGGCAAGCTGGAGATAACCATACTATTCCGATCACCTAGGTCTACTTCGTGATTGTGTCATCGTCACCCGTTTAACCCTTGAAGTTATCTAGACACAATAAACAAACAACTTTAAAAAAGTGAATTAACTTTGAAAAAAAGTGAATTAATTTTGTTTTGACAATTCATAAGACGTAACACACACGCGTAAGTCATAACGGGTCAAAAGAAATCAAATACCCTTTATTAGATCTTATTGATCAAAATACACTTGTATGGGTCAAATGAACCCAACCAATTTATCGTTATGTTTATGACTTTTGGGAATAGTAGATAGGGACATATGATTTCTTTCAATTCTAGCTGTTAAATTCCAGGTCCTTTGATTAAAATTCAAATTTTCATGTAGGCATGGTTGTAAAAGTCCCGCCTAGGCTCCGAGTACTCGCTACAAGGTAGGCTGCCGAGGCCCGAGTATTGTTCGTCTAGGACAATTACTCCCCGAGTAATCTCCGCCTAGGCCGAGTACTTCCCGAGTACTCCCGAATCCGACTAGAAATAAGTGAAAGTGTGATTGTTGACTTCTATAAAAGCTTAATATAAAAAACATATGAGAAGTTCATTAAAGGCTAAATTGAAGTAAATTCAGCTAAAAAATCCACTTCTTGTTCTTTAGTTGACCCTAATTTGAAATAACTTTCTACGGTAAGATCTAGGTAACTATTTTCTAAAACTCCATCCATTTCTTAGAAAGTCAAAACAATTTTCAGAACATCATGGCTATCTAAAAGCACGCATGAGGCGCGCTAGGCACAAAGCACATTGGCACTTCCATATTTGCCAATATTATTATCATAAAATAATAGTCTATAAAAGCATACCTATTTTCTTTTTATTACCAGTAGCTTCTTACTCTGCTTTTAACTTCTCATTAGCAATGGCACTTACGGAAGCAACTTCTTTTGCATCAGCAACTTTTAAATGAAATGATAATCTCACTACATGATACTCTCATTACAGAAAGGGTCAATCGAAACACCCCTTATTGAAATTCCAATTCAAATGTTAATATAAACTGAAAGAGACAAAAGACTTACATTTCGTCAAACACTTGCTATGCCTTTCCAAATCCTCAAATCAAACATCCATCATTGAAATCAAAACCAAAGCAGAAAATAACAACAAATTAGGGCTTCAATCGAGCCAAAAAGCAAAAGAAAACTCAATAAAAACTTACCCTTAAAACTCCTGTCGAAACCCAGTTCGTCGCTGCCCGTTCATCCTTCTCTCGATTATGACAAAATCGATGCCTCTCAACCTTTTGTCCATTCGATTGTAGCCCCCTAACAAAGGTTTCGTATCGGAAATCCTTCAAGATCTGAACGATTTTGTAATTTAGGGTTTCTCATGCCGTCATCTCTCCTTCTCCATCGCCTCTCTCTCTATATTTCTCATTCTCTCTCTGTCTTCCTCTCCTCTCTTTTCATTCAGGAATTCAAATTTTGAAAATGCAGAGAGAGGAATTTGGTGCATAGAGGAATAGTACAGCTTTCAAAAGGGAATGTGCGGATCATGATCCGTGTGAAGTTAATGGACGGTAGGATCATGATCCGTGTTAAGTGATGGACGGTAGATCATCATCAACTGTGTGTTTTTGTTTGAGTTAGTAAGGGTATATGTGAAAAGTGAGGTTATAAATAGGGGTCGAGCCCGAGCTCGACTGGGCTCGTGCTCGGCTCGTCATGTTTTTATGAAGTTCGAGCTCGAGCTCAGCTCGAGCCTACTTATTTGAGCTTGAGCCCGGCTCGCGAGTTTAAACCAAAGCTCGAGCTTGGCTCGAGCTATTGTGAGAACAAAGCTAAAAGCTCGGCTCGAGCTCGCTTCAATATCGCTTAAACGAGCCAAAGCTCGGCTCGAGTTCAACTCGCCAATGTTATCATCATTATTATTATATTATAAAAAAAATAAATAAATTTTTGTTTGGGCTCGTTTAGGCTCGCGAGCCTAAATGAGCTTTGTATTTCAGGCTTGAGCTCGGGCTCGATAACTAAACGAGCTCTAATTCAGGGTCGAGCTCGGGCTCGTTAAAGCTCGGCTCGTTCGAGCTTTTAACCGAGCCGATAACGAGTAACTCTCGAGCTTCTAGGCTTGTTTACACCCCTAGTTATAAATGTGTTTGTTGTGTTTAAAAGACTTTTACATTATGCATTAAGGGTGTTTTAAGGGAATGGCAAATTACTTTAAGAAGTCCTTAGGATATGCTTATTATATATAGTATAGATATAAAAGTTTGAAAATATATAATTATAATTAATATAAATTAATAAATCAAATAGGTAGGGCTGGCATATCGTGTATACCCGTATACGATAAGACACGATACACGAAATCGCATACAAGAACACGACACGATAACTTATCGTGTCCTTTTTTTTCAAACACGAACACGATTACACGAAATTACCTGTTAATACCTGTTAACATGATTGTTCGACTGTTATACACGAAAATTACCTGTTAATACCTATTAACACGAACAAAAACACGAACACGACATGCTATCTGAGAGTTACAGAAGGAGTCTCGCGTTTTATTTATTTTTTTAATTGAATGAGGAATGAAAATAGAAAGGAATTAAGGAATCCACACGCACATGGCTGATGAGTTTTATTTAATTTAATTTCTTATCGTGTACTAACGGGTATTAACAAGTAAACAGTTATACACGAAAATTAACAGGTAATCTCGTGTCTACCTGTTTGGTACACGATACTTGTTAAGGCCATACACGATACCTGTTAACTTCGTGTAGGTTCGTGTCGTGTATTTGTGTATTCGTGTAAAATTGCCAACCCTACAAATAGGAGCCAAGTCGGAGCCTAGCTTGAAAAATGACCAACAAACCAAGCTTGAGCTTTAGATGGAGCTTGTTGCCCTCATAAGTTATTTTATATGTATCCAATATCTATACATATTGTACATTTCTAAATATGTGTAGGTATTTGTTTTGCCACATCACCTTATAAAAAAGATTCGAATATGTATTTTATATGCATTCAATATCTACACATATTGCACATTTCTAAATATGTGTAGATATTTGTTTTGCCACGTCATCAAAAAATATATATTTACTTATTTTATATATATCTAATATCTACACATATTGTACATTTAAACATGTGTAGGCATTTAATTTGCCACGTCATTTTTTAACTTAGTTTATCTACATATTTTTTTTAAAAAAAATTATGTGTTGGTAAACATAATCATTTACCTACACATCTATTAGTTTTTTACATATATGTAGATAATTTACCTACACATGACGAAAATTTGCCACATGTGTAGGTAATTTAATATTTAATTGATTGCCAATTTTGGGGGGAAATTTTCCCACCAACACCAAGTGTGGCTAAAATCTATTACCAACACATATTAAGTGTTAATTATTATGAAAATATATTATCAACCAGTACCCACACATATACAAACGTGTGAGGGTAAATACCCACACATTTACATGTGTAGGTAAATTATGTGTGGGTAAACACCCTAATTTCTTGTAGTGTAAAGTTAAATATATTTGTGTCTTATATTACTGAAATACATCACCCGCGCGCCTTCTTCTGAACCGCCACCGGTAGTTACTGTTCCTTCTTCCCACTCTTTTATTTCACCGTCAAAGCATGTGAAAGAGAAAGCAAGCCAACCAATGTTTGCAATCTTATGCCACTTATGGAGGCCTAAATATATCCTACCTATAATGTAAATTATACTACTATGAAACACAAGCTCATATAATAGACTATACCATGTACAAAAAAAACATTTCAAAGTATCAAAAGACAACAATTTTACCTAACTATGACTATATGCACCAGGAGCACTTCAAGAATTTGACCAAGGATCTGCCATGCTCTTTCAACGGAATCAACACTGCAAGTTTAATGATGCACATTAAGGTATTTGATTTCATACAAAAGTTATAAAAGATTCATAATTTACAACTGTTTAAATATATATGCCTAAACAAACCCTATGAAAATTGAGTTACCTAAGCCGGAGAAAGTATTCCACTGCGAACATATCCCTATGTAAAAAACAATTTTAAATGTTTTGATGAATAAAATTGTACCCTAGTATCTACTTGTTTAAGGACAAAATGTAATGTTCTAATTTGAGGTTGATTATTTCAAACTCACCATCCTTAGAAAATCCAAAATTACAAGTTTAAAAAACATAACTCAATACTATTAAACAAAGTAACAAACATTAGAAGCACTAACAAAAAACATGACTCGATCCTAAAATCATGTCAGAAAAGTAAAAAAATAAGATCAAGTAATGAATTAACAAACCTTGGGGTTAAAGGAGTCAACAATAAGAGAGGAGTTGACTCATGATAGGAGGAAGACTAATCTCTCAAAAAAAGTCACCATCGAAGTTGCATCTGACCATGATCAAATAAGGTCGACATCAACAAACTATACAAATCTCTAAAACACAATCAACATTTAATCAATTTAATCAGAAACATAAAATATCAATAGCCCACCTAGGGTTATTTTACCAGATCTAGCTAAGAAATGCTTAAAACAACCAATCAGCAAAAATAACTCAATAGAGAATTAAGGTTCGTGAATTTAGGTACCTGATACAAAACCTACAATGATAAAGATGGAGTTGTTAGTAGCCGGTGGTGCCTCTGGTGGACGAAGGAGCAGAAGTAGGAAAACGAAACAATGGGAGAAGGTAGAAGACGACTGAAGAGTATCATGAGAGAGAGAGAGAGAGATGGCGACGGGGTATCTTCCTATGTGCTTTATAAAACAATACAGATAACAACTATATGTTTTAAATTTTAAAAATTGTTTCCCACTTAGTTTTTTCCATCCTTTTTATAGAAGGTTTGTTATACTATCTATCCTTAAAATTAGGAAGTTTTGTTAAAATTTGACTAAAGTATAAAGAAATTGTTTAATCAATTATTTGACAATAGTTTTAGTTTTTAAAAGTTTAGAATGAAAATCTTATAGAACCTATTATTTAACTTATTAAATGATTATATAGTATAGATTAGTTGTTATATTTTTATTTAATCACTTGTACATTAAAGCATTATCTACTTGTACCTTATAATCCGTGCGTCGATATTGAACAAGATAACTACCGAAACGTCGACAAAAATGTGTAGGTCGTCATGCTATCTTTGGATTTTTTTTAAACAATATAGTTTACAAGATATGTCAAGAATAAGTAAAAAAAAATTATAAGTTTGTTGTGGAGGGGTGAATTGTAACTAATTATCTATAATTTTGTTAAAACCTTAGGGATGTAAGTGTAATAAGTTTAGGGGCTAAAAAATAAATAGTGTTTAAAAGACCAAACTACCCTCATTTTAGGGGTCTTTCTATAAATAAAGAGAGGGAAAAGTTTTTATTTTTTGGGTATCTTAAAATGTCCTTGACTCATGCATTATAATATAGTATAGATATATATTACATTACGGCTTAACGTACTTCACGAACGACAACGTGCGTGATTTGTTCTATAACATGCGTGATTTTAAAATGAACGTGCGTAATTACGTGTCGTATGTAATGTACGTTAGGCCGTAATGTACGTTAACCTTCCTCTCTCTCTCTCTCTCTATATATATATATATATATATATATATAAAATTTAATTTTATATAATATTAAAACCATATATTAAAGACTTGTTCTTTGTATTTTATGCATTAAAGAGTGTTGTACTTTATGTGTAAATGACTAAAATGCCCTTGTAGTTAACAGACTTGGTGGATGGTGCTAAAAAAATGGACTCAAATGGTTAAGAAAAGTGGATGTAAGGACTCAGGGCGTTAAACATTTTGATTTTGGACTCAAGTGGTTAAAACCTCTAAAACATAGGGACTCAAAAAGTAATTTATCCAACAAGGTTTTAATAAATTAAATATGTGGGCTAATTATTATTGGGCCAAGGTCCAAAGAAGGATTAATTGTGGAAAGGTTACGATGTAGGAGTATATAAAGAATTTATAAATCCTAATCCTTAAATTCTTCTCATTTAATTAAAATGTAGAGAGAAAATGAAGAATCAAGATAAAAAGCCACAAACTTGAAGGATAGAAGCTCGATTTTTTATCCAATGATAATGGATCATCACAAAATTGTTTAGGTCGGATTCTAGGTAAGAATCGACCTCTAAGATTTCTCTTTTAATGGACAATGAGGTTTTTGGCAAACTAAAGGTTCCTTCACCAAAGGTCGGATCTTTACTTGTCAAAGAGGCTAAAAACCTTAATTTTTGGTTCATGGAAGTTAAACGTAAAAAGTTGGGATTTTGAGTTATAAACGGAGCAAACAGCACGAATCCACGTATTTGCGACACTAGACATTTATAGTGAGACATTCAAGGTGTCGTGCGTGAAAGACTTTACAGTATCGCATGAGTTAATACGACACTCCCTAAGACACTTCCTACGACCCTCCCGACGATAGCTTCTCAAACTCAAACTCGACTTCGAGAAATCATATTATGAAAGAAAGAATGAGGGAACGTTGAAAGTGGTCAAACAAGTTATCGACCCTTAAGGTGACATTTTTCAACGAGTTTAACAAGGTTCAAGATCAAATGATGAAGTTCGTGATTCAAGAAGGTTTGTCGTTCAATAACATCGGCAACCCTCGCTTGACAAAGATGATTCAAGACATGTTCCAACCTTGTACAAACAAGTAAGTTGTACGACTGTAAAAGGTTATTGTGTGAAATTGTGGAAACAAGCAAAATAAGATTTAATTGTATTTTTTGAAAACTTACAAACTGAGGTTAACTTAACTTCCGATGTTTGGTTGCTCCACATGCTTTACCAGAATTGTACCTTTTCATCAACGCTCACTAGGTAGACCCCAATAAGTGGCAAATGATAGAGCGTATGATTGTGTGCATTCGTTTGGCTTATTATGGGTTTCACCTAATAGGCCTAAAATGCATGAACTAAGACACTAAGCACTAGTTAATACACACACAAGAGTAGAGATGCACAAATATGTCAACCGGTTTTGGGGTTATTGGATATTAATAAAAATTGGTACAATCAATAACCAGTTTATTAGGGTTACCGATTAGGTTAATAACCAAACCAATTTACCAAAATCTGATTAAAATAACATGTTATTTAAAAAAAAGTTTCAGATAAATACTAAAAATATAATAGAAACTCAATATCTTTTCATTACTTATGAAATATTAAGATTAACAAAACATAATTTTCTTACAAAACACATAGAGAAATCGCGAATACATTGTTATTATTTAATAAATAATCGTAGCCTTCATTTAATGCCTATTCTACGCCTAGGGCAACTAGATTCATCATAAGCTAGTTCATCAACAAAAACCGAAAATGCCTCTGCTTTTGCTTCTTCTTCCTCGTGTAATTATTCTTCAACAGCGAGTTTACCTTCGAGACTTGTAATATGTTGTATAGATTCTGCCGCCCCCAAGTGGTCTTTCAGGAAAAGACACATTTCCATGACGTTGGATTAAATCTCATTCTTTGAATGGACTAAACCCTCTCACTAAAAGAAGAAAAAACTGAATTCCAAAGCTACCATGGAAGCTTGAACACTTGAAGATCACGGGCCATGACGGGTAGAATGGGATATTGAGATTCCCTTTTCCCTTTTCATTTCAGCTGCATAGTAGATAGAAAATTGTTCCAATGTACCAACCGAGCTCGCTATGTGGGGTGTTTCCCCGTACCCGTTTATTATTTTCATTTCTTAGTGAAGTATATAAATTTAGCATCTGGTCCCTCCTTGACGCACTACATGAAGCTGAACCCACTGACTCATGTATTTTGATGTGAAACCATATTTAAGTAAATAGGAAAAGTATAAATTGAAAACCAACTTGGGTTGAGGAAACATGTCAAAACCCTATTAAACAATGATTTTTTTTATATTTATGTTGTGTATGTTATTATATTTGTTAAAAAAATTGAAACAAAAAAGTTTTTGTATCCAAGTATTACACTTAGTCTAAAAGATGTTGTGTAATTTTATACAGTTTACACAAGTTTTACATATTTAACAAAAATGTGTAAAATGAGGTTTTGAAGGTCCTAGAACTTTTTATTTTATTTTTGTGTATCAACTATAAATAACATATAAATATAAAAAAATAATGTTAAAATGAGTTTTCACGGGTTAATTTAACTCAAGAAGGTTTTCTACATAGCCATCCCCTAAGTAAATAATAATCAAACATATATTGTAAACACTTATTTTGTATCTTTTTTTTATAAAAGTGACGTCTTAAGAACAAGTTTAAGAACAAGTTTAATGCCGCAGCATAAGTGATAACACGATGATCTCTTTAATATATTTTTTAAACTTTCATCGGAACCATCCTTAAATTTTAAATAAACATTGTTTTCATAGTTATAGTCATTTAATTTGGTACACACTAAATATAACTGGTTAGATACCCTCCTTGACACACTACATGAAGCTGAACCCACTGACTCATGTATTTTGATGTGAAACCATATTTAACTAAATAGGAAAAGTATAAATTGAAAACCAAGGGTTGAGGAAACATGTGAAAACCCTATTAAACAACGGTTTATTTTTTATATTTATGTTGTGTATGTTATTATATTTGTTAAAAAATTGAAACAAAAAAGTTTTTGTATCCAAGTATTACACTTAGTCTAAAAGATGTTGTGTAATTTTATACAGTTTACACAAGTTTTACATATTTAACAAAAATGTGTAAAATGAGGTTTTGAAGGTCCTAGAACTTTTTATTTTATTTTGTGTATCAACTATAAATAACATATAAATATAAAAAAATAATGTTAAAATGAGTTTTCACGTTAATTCAACTCAAGAAGGTTTTCTACATAGCCATCCCCTAAGTAAATAATAATCAAACATATATTGTTAACACTTCTTTTGTATCTTTTTTTTTTATAAAAGTGACGTCTTAAGAACAAGTTTAATGCCACAGCATAAGTGATAACACGATGATCTCTTTAATATATTTTTTAAACTTTCATCGGAACTATCCTTAAATTTTAAATAAACATTGTTTTCATAGTTATAGTCATTTAATTTGGTACACACTAAATATAACTGGTTAGGTACCCTCCTTGACACACTACATGAAGCTGAACCCACTGACTCATGTATGTATTTTGATGTGAAACCATATTTAAGTAAATAGGAAAAGTATAATTGAAAACCAACTTGGGTTAAGGAAACACGTCAAAACCTTATTAAACAATGATTTTTTTTTTATATTTATGTTGTGTATGTTATTATATTTGTTAAAAAAATTGAAACAAAAAAATTTTGTATCCAAGTATTACACTTAGTCTAAAAGATGTTGTGTAATTTTATACAGTTTACACAAGTTTTACATATTTAACAAAAATGTGTAAAATAAGGTTTTGAAGGTCCTAGAACTTTTTATATTATTTTTGTGTATCAACTATAAATAACATATAAATATAAAAAAATAATGTTAAAATGAGTTTTCACGGGTTAATTCAACCCAAGAAGGTTTTCTACATAGCCATCCCCTAAGTAAATAATAATCAAACATATATTGTAAACACTTGTTTTGTATCTTTTTTTTATAAAAGTGACGTCTTAAGAACAAGTTTAATGCCGCAGCATAAGTGATAACACGATGATCTCTTTAATATATTTTTTAAACTTTCATCGGAACTATCCTTAAATTTTAAATAAACATTGTTTTCATAGTTATAGTCATTTAATTTGGTTCACACTAAATATAACTGGTTAGGTACCCTCCTTGACACACTACATGAAGCTGAACCCACTGACTCATGTATTTTGATGTGAAACCATATTTAAGTAAATAGGAAAAGTATAAATTGAAAACCACGAGTTGAGGAAACATGTGAAAACCCTATTAAACAATGTTTTTTTTTATATTTATGTTGTGTATGTTATTATATTTGTTAAAAAATTGAAACAAAAAAGTTTTTGTATCCAAGTATTACACTTAGTCTAAAAGATGTTGTGTAATTTTATACAGTTTACACAAGTTTTACATATTTAACAAAAATGTGTAAAATGAGGTTTTGAAGGTCCTAGAACTTTTTATTTTATTTTGTGTATCAACTATAAATAACATATAAATATAAAAAAATAATGTTAAAATGAGTTTTCATGTTAATTCAACTCAAGAAGGTTTTCTACATAGCCATCCCCTAAGTAAATAATAATTAAACATATATTGTTAACACTTCTTTTGTATCTTTTTTTTTATAAAAGTGACGTCTTAAGAACAAGTTTAATGCCACAGCATAAGTGATAACACGATGATCTCTTTAATATATTTTTTTAAACTTTCATCGGAACTATCCTTAAATTTTAAATAAACATTGTTTTCATAGTTATAGTCATTTAATTTGGTACACACTAAATATAACTGGTTAGGTACCCTCCTTGACACACTACATGAAGCTGAACCCACTGACTCATGTATTTTGATGTGAAACCATATTTAAGTAAATAGGAAAAGTATAATTGAAAACCAACTTGGGTTGAGGAAACATATCAAAACCTTATTAAACAATGATTTTTTTTTTATATTTATGTTGTGTATGTTATTATATTTGTTAAAAAAATTGAAACAAAAAAAATTTGTATCCAAGTATTACACTTAGTCTAAAAGATGTTGTGTAATTTATATATACTCTAATTTGCAACATAAAGCTGCATTGATTGTTGTAACATGTGTTTCTATTGTGTTTCATGCTTTAGTGTTTGTATTTTGAGCATTCATAATTGTACATTTACTTTTTGGTGTTGTAAATTCATCCCACAAAATCGCAGGAGAGAGTGTGAGACAAAAACGTCAATGGAAACCCTAACTATCTCCCACCGCCCTCTTCTCCGTCTTCCCGTCGCTCCTACGTCCGCTCCGGCGCCTCCTTCACTCTCCTCAACAACGCATCCACCTGGCCATCGATCAGTTGCCGAATATCTCACCGATAAAAGTGCCGATTGACGTTCAAATCGGCGCTAGATTCAGCTTCAATCGATCAGTATTTCGGACTCACGGAGTCAGACGCACGCAATCCGACTTTATTGATTTCGTTTAGGGTTCGATGCGTCAAAAACCTAATCAGACGGTGTTAGAAGACGACAGGGTTCCGGTAAGCCCCGTTTTCATCTGCTGTTTGATTTGCCTATCTCTGTTTCATTCGGTTCATAGGTTAGGGTTTTTCTTTGTTGTGTGCATATAAGAGTATGTGATTTGGAAAAATTGACTTCGTAACTAAAAACCCTAGGAACTGGCCATCATACATACTCGAAATCAACTAATAACAACATGTTGTGAAATTAGGCAACATAAAATAGGGACGACTGAAAAAGTAGTTTTGATAAAAGTAGTTTTGATTAGTGATGAGTGATCATGCTTTTCCTAATTTTTAAATCTGTTCGATATAAAAAAGGTGGAAATGGGAAAAAGGCTTTTAATGAATTATGATTCTTATACAGGTTGAATATTTTGATCCTATTAAAAAGTAACAACTTCACAGCCCTACTAATATTATTTTTTTGTAACCCAAAATAGATAGTTAGTTTCAACTATTGATCATTAGTTTCTCTAATCTAGGTTATAACTCAAGAAAATCCAAAATTTTAAATAGCGGATTTGTGAACTTCATAGTACAACCTTGACGAAAATGGCTTCAATTTTTTCTCGCCTACCTGCTACACTTTAGACAACATCTACATTTTATTTCAAAGTTGAACTTGGTTTGTTATTATCTCAAAGGATAATATGTATACATTACTTATACCATTATACTGTACTGCTGTAAATTATATAGTATGTTGGTTTGTGTTTTCAGCATGCTAAACATGCAGTTGTTTTCGCACAGTTTGAAGTCAATGGTACATGCATTTATAGCCCAGATTAGGTAAAAAGATGATAATGTGTCAAAATGTTCGTATAGCCAATTGTGGTCATAAAATTGGTTTGGACGATGTTGATAACGGCCTTATCTGGTATGAATTGAAAGGAAAAAACGTTGTATAAGACACTTCTGATACTAATAATAACCTTAATCAACATTCAGGTTTGGCAAACTACAGAATTCCTAGACATAATTTGTTGAATTCGTTGAATTATGTTGCTGATGTTTCACTAGAAGGGCAATATTTGAGTGCACTAAAAGATTCGCTCAAGATTTTTTTAATTATAAGTTTCATGGCTCATATATCATTATCTTCTATTTTACTCTCTAATATTTTGTCATACATCGCGACATTTGATTTCATAGATTTGAAGCTCTTATGGCACCCTTGACATCTGGCCGTGTGACCATTGTAGCAAGTTCAATGATCACGACAAAGGTACTACAAGTTGCTGACATGCTTATATTTAATTTGTTTTTATAAGAACCATAGATTAGCTTAAATTCTATCTATTTAGTTTATTTTCTATCTATTCAATAAGGTACTCTCTATAAGACGAGTCTTCTATATGAAACCAAACGAGCCCGAGGTTCTTTTGCATGATTATCCAAGCCATAAAAGGCGGCAATTACCTCTTGTAGCAAAGACGTGCAGGGCTAGTCCTAGACCAATTATTTTCGCATGTGGTTTGACGGTGGTGTTCTCCTTTCTCTTATTTGTCTTCTAAATTCCTCATTGTCAATTCTTTACTCAAGTTTCTAAGGTTCGTCCACCTCGATTTTAGTATTAATTTGTTTGTGTTTTTAATAACTTCTTTTTGATGCTTTGTATAGTTCGATGGCTTGCATAAGTGACCGCAAATCCGTAGCAGTTTCGGTCAATAAGATCATAATGATTTGATAATTTACAGCTCTTGAATGCTTAATTTATGTATAAGAATTAAGAATGGAGCGGGTTGTCTTTAGTTTGGTGGGCTTTGGTTTCCAACTGGAGGAGAAAAGAAAACTTAGAGGGTAAGTAATTATATTCAAGATTTGAGAATTGGCAGTGGTAATTTCAAGTTATATTTGCAGATGCAAGGAACAATAATGGAACCTCAACAACTTATACATCATATTTTTTTTTGTAGAATTGTTGCCCGCTTTGTTGACTATGCACTCCAACGAGGTTGCAAAAACGAGCCGGCTAGAACAAAAGATCCAAAAAATGGAACGCTCCTTATGCTATAAATGTAATTTTTGTTTTCGTATGTAAATGTAGGTATGTAAATGTAGATTTGGCTTTTTGTCTTGCAACTTTTTGTTTTGCAATAGGAGAATACAATGAGACATCAATTGGTGTTTACCAATTAGGAATACAAGCATGAGACATCAATAAATTGATATTAATTTAGGAATATGACGATTTACCAAGTTCATACCCGCCGATGAGCGTGGGTATCGTTTTTGGACAATCATTGGTGTTTAAGAAAGCGTGTTCCAGCTGAGACACCATCTTATGTAATTAACTCAATCAAGGCGACTCAATGGCAACCGATTGAATATAAATATCGCCCCCGCCGCAACGCGGCGGGTTGCGTTTCTAGTTTTATACAGTTTACACAAGTTTTATATATTTAACAAAAATGTGTAAAATGAGGTTTTGAAGGTCCTAGAACTTTTTATTTTATTTTTGTGTATCAACTATAAATAACATATAAATATAAAAAAATAATGTTAAAATGAGTTTTCACGGGTTAATTCAACCCAAGAAGGTTTTCTACATAGCCATCCCCTAAGTAAATAATAATCAAACATATATTGTAAACATTTGTTTTGTATCTTTTTTTTTATAAAAGTGACGTCTTAAGAACAAGTTTAATGCCGCAGCATAAGTGATAACACGTTGATCTCTTTAATATATTTTTTAAACTTTCATCGGAACTATCCTTAAATTTTAAATAAACATTGTTTTCATAGTTATAGTCATTTAATTTGGTACACACTAAATATAACTGGTTAGGTACCCTCCTTGACACACTACATGAAGCTGAACCCACTGACTCATGTATTTTGATGTGAAACCATATTTAAGTAAATAGGAAAAGTATAAATTGAAAACCAAGGGTTGAGGAAACATGTGAAAACCCTATTAAACAATGTTTTTTTTTTTTATATTTATGTTGTGTATGTTATTACATTTGTTAAAAAATTGAAACAAAAAAGTTTTTGTATCCAAGTATTACACTTAGTCTAAAAGATGTTGTGTAATTTTATACAGTTTACACAAGTTTTACATATTTAACAAAAATGTGTAAAATAAGGTTTTGAAGGTCCTAGAACTTTTTATTTTATTTTGTGTATCAACTATAAATAACATATAAATATAAAAAAATAATGTTAAAATGAGTTTTCACGTTAATTCAACTCAAGAAGGTTTTCTACATAGCCATCCCCTAAGTAAATAATAATCAAACATATATTGTTAACACTCCTTTTGTATCTTTTTTTTTTTATAAAAGTGACGTCTTAAGAACAAGTTTAATGCCACAGCATAAGTGATAACACGATGATCTCTTTAATATATTTTTTAAACTTTCATCGGAACTATCCTTAAATTTTAAATAAACATTGTTTTCATAGTTATAGTCATTTAATTTGGTACACACTAAATATAACTGGTTAGGTACCCTCCTTGACACACTACATGAAGCTGAACCCACTGACTCATGTATTTTGATGTGAAACCATATTTAAGTAAATAGGAAAAGTATAATTGAAAACCAACTTGGGTTGAGGAAACATGTCAAAACCTTATTAAACAATGATTTTTTTTATATTTATGCTGTGTATGTTATTATATTTGTTAAAAAAATTGAAACAAAAAAAATTTGTATCCAAGTATTACACTTAGTCTAAAAGATGTTGTGTAATTTTATACAGTTTACACAAGTTTTACATATTTAACAAAAATGTGTAAAATGAGGTTTTGAAGGTCCTAGAACTTTTTATTTTATTTTTGTGTATCAACTATAAATAACATATAAAAATAAAAAAATAATGTTAAAATGAGTTTTCACGGGTTAATTCAACCCAAGAAGGTTATCTACATAGCCATCCCCTAAGTAAATAATAATCAAACATATATTGTAAACACTTGTTTTGTATCTTTTTTTTTTTTTATAAAAGTGACGTCTTAAGAACAAGTTTAATGCCGCAGCATAAGTGATAACACGATGATCTCTTTAATATATTTTTTAAACTTTCATCGAAACTATCCTTAAATTTTAAATGAACATTGTTTTCATAGTTATAGTCATTTAATTTGGTACACACTAAATATAACTGGTTAGGTACCAACCAACTTATAGGGTAATAAATTCCCGATAAACATGTGGTTGCGCTTTAAAAACATTAGGTAATTCTGTAACATTTCGTTAACTTGCGGCACATTCTCTTCTGGTAGCGGTGATTGATGGGAGTGGGGTTGGGGGATCACATCTCGTTCTCGGTTAGCAGCATTAAACAAGTAGTCCGGGACAATGTGCTTAATGGGTTCGGTTCAATTTTCTCTTGGAACAATTGGGTTCCAAGGAAAGTCGGGCTTCAAAAGATAGGCTTCCAATGAAGGAAAGGTTGGTTCGAAGAAACATTCAAATCAACTCTGGGAGTTTCCAGAAGTAAGTGATCACCTCTTTGTTTCGTGTTCGTTTGCGCATTTGGTTTGACAAATCATATGTTAATGATGTGGTTTCTATCCTTTTTTCGCCTTTGACATGAATGACCTTTTGGGGCTCCAATTTTTTTTCAAGGCAACAAGCGGAAAAAGAAGGCATTTCATGCAATTATTACGACGACTATGTGGAGTATTTGGAATACGCGACACGACACGGTTTTCAATCAAAAATCCTCTTCTTTGGTTAGAGTGGTGGACAATACTTATGGGTTAAACATAGGGCGAAGGAAGATGGCTTGACTTAGGATAGATGGAGAATTTTTAGTGTTTTTAGCGATGTTTAGTTGTTTTGGTGGTATGTTCATGTATTTGGACTGTATCTTTTGGGTTAGTATCTTGCTAAGCCTCATTTCCATTAATAATATGTTGTTGTCTGTTTAAAAAAAAATTCAGTTAGTTTTTCATCACATTCATAACCAACTGTAGGAAAGCTCATAAGTTGACCCTTAGATGCAAGATTATCATGAAGAGCTTCCAAAGTTCTTCTCTGTCGTGTCGTTCTCTCAAACATTTTCCACGTATATCACAATTCGGGCTCAAAAAGGTTCTTTAATCTCACGTACATCTCAATTCTGTCCTAAAAGATTCTTTGATTACTAGTACTAAAAACTTTTAAAACATTCACTTCTCTCATTTATTTCTTCAACCTTGAGCACGTCTTACCCAATTAAGTTAATGATGTAGGAACCGTTCACGTAATTAAATAAAATAAAACAAATTTTATTACTGATTACAATAGAAATAAGAAAGCAGAAAATTACAATACAAGTTACAACTGAAATAAACCAAAATACAAGAAAGGGGTAGAAGCAGAGTGGCTGAGTCACGTGTTCAACACGCTTCCCTTAAAACAAATGCCGAGTCTCCCAAGAGTACTCGTTTTGTTTCCCAGGGTACAACAGCCGGAGCAGTAGTACCGCCGGAGTTCGCCTACAACCCGAAGGTTACCTTGAAACTTGCAGGAAGAAGATGATAACAGTAGAGAGAAAGTTAGAGTTGCTGTTGTGTTGCTGGGTTTTTTCTTGGTGTGGGTATGGAGCTGTATTTATACAGCTCCTAGGTTGAAACAGTCAAAAACGAATTAAAGAGAGATTTAAATTGCATTAAACGTCTTCAATGCAATTTAATACGTCATTTAATTCTCAGTCAAAGCTTATTAACTCGTCAGTTACGAAGCTGGACTGAAACTGCACTGTCATTCAATGCTGGAAGCTTCTGCGCGCGCGTGCGCGCGCAAGTCACCCTGGTGCGCACGCGCCCAGGTCTGCATGCCCATGCGCGGTGCGTCCCCTTGGCTCACTGCCATGCGCGCATGTGCCACGTCACCATGCGCGGTGCGTCCTCTTGGCTCAAGTCCATGCGCGCGTGCGCCACGTCACCTGTGAGCCTATACGAGCGCGCCACACAGTCGCGCCGTATTGGCTCACTCTGGTGAGCCACGCAGACACAGCATGACCCATGCACCATGTGCGCAACCGCGCGCCTCCGTGCCACGTGTACTCACGCACGCATGCGCATGACTGTCACGTCATGCGCCGCATCACCTACCACTTGGTCCTTGCAACCCTTGTGCTCCACCACGCGCACGCGGTCAAAAATACAAAGGCGGCTCTCGGCGATGCGAGCGTGCGAAGTGCAAAGTGCGCCATCAAAGCGCCACATTGCGCCTCATCGCCCACGCCACGCGCGCGCGCGCGCGCGAGCGTGTGCGAGTGCGAGTTACGGTGCTCCACACCTTTCGCGAGGACACTAGTGTGTGCTTCGATGATACAATAAGGATGGAGAGTTCCATCTTAAATACCCATTTAAGTTCCATCTCTCCTTCTATGTGGGACAAGGTGCTACTTTCCCTTTTGTTTCAGCATTCAATGTTTCAAACACCCAACTTTGAGCATCGATATCTCATTCATCTTAGCTCGGTTTTGGACGTGGTTTAGTTCGTTGCGAAGCTCTTCCAACATAGAACACAAACCCACAAATAAATATATAGAACCCGCTCATTTTATTATATTAATTTCTAGTCCAAAATAGGAAAAAATCATTTTCCTATTTTTGTGAAAAATGCTATTTTCACCTATTTTTCCAACAATCCCCCACATGAAAAATGCTATTTTCATCAAATTTCCAACAATCCCCCACATGTATGGAAATGGATCTTTTCCTAACACTTTTCAACGATAAACTTCGACAGTTGAGTATTGCAAGATAGGTAGGTTGAAGCCTTTGAACCTTCTTTTTTGAAGCGCACTTAGCTTACTAGCAGTGTGTAGACGCGATGTCCTTGAACATACCCCCATTTGTGTAAACGACAATACACTTCACACAATACTCTCCCTGGTTTGGCCAACTCCTCATTGTCGTGTCCTATTATGGTCCTAGAACACTAGCCTGGTTCTGCGAGAGCTCCAGGATTTGCGCACCCCACAAATCCATTTGAAGCGTCCCCACTTCTCTCTAACATAGGTGATTCCCATGAATCATTAAAAGCATCATGGTTATTTGATTTCCCGAAATCATTAACCTTAATATGCTTAACCTCACTTCATGTCACTGATTGGAATGGACTAGGAAGTATATATAACTCTCTTTTATTTAGTTTGGGGTACTCCCCCACAGTGACTCCGTTTTGGTAATATGATTAAGTTGTCCTATTGAACTTAGATCTTGGGATCTCCAGTCAACTAAGTTAGGTTTCCCTCATATTCCCATTTACCACGGGCTTTAGTCCCATTCCTCTTGACGATGTTTCTACTAACTCTCTGCTTAAGCCTTTTGTAAACGGGTCCGCAATGTTATCCGCTGATCTTACATAATCAATTGTGATAACACCCGTTGAGAGTAGTTGTCGTATCGTGTTATGTCTACGTCGCATATGCCTTGATCTGCCATTGTACATCAAGCTTTGAGCTCTACCAATTGCTGATTGGCTATCAGAATGTACACATATGGCTGGCAAAGGCTTTGGCCATCTTGGAATATCTTCCACGAATTGACGTAGCCATTCCGCTTCCTCGCCTGACTTATCCAAGGCGATGAATTCATATTCCATTGTGGATCTCGCTATAACCGTTTGCTTAGAAGACTTCCAAGCAATAGCAGCTCCTCCAAGTGTAAACACGTAACCACTTGTTGATTTGGAATCTTTATTATCCGACATCCAGTTTGCATAAGTGTATCCTTCGATCACTGTTGGTTGTCGGGTATAATGCAGTCCATAGTTTCTTGTGTATCTTAAGTATCTAAGCACCCTCGTGATAGCCTTCCAATGATCCGCACATGGATTGCTGGTGTATCTACTTAGTCTACTCACCGCGTAAGCCAAGTCGGGTCTAGTACATGTCATTAGATACATGAGACTGCCAACAATTCTTGAATACTCTAACTGAGCAACTCCATCTCCTTTATTTTTCTTGAGATGTTGGGAGGTATCAACTGGAGTTCGAGCTACACTCGTATCTCCCGAGTTGAATTTTTCAAGAATTTTATCCACATAGTGAGATTGACTTAACACAAGACCATCTTGGGTTCTTATGATCTTTACTCCAAGAATCACATCCGCTAAACCCATGTCTTTCATGTCAAATCTCGCTTTCAACATGCTTTTAGTAGCTTTGATAATTTTATCATTACTCCCAATGATAAGCATATCGTCTACCTAAAGGCATAATATCACATAACCTTCATTTGTGTCTTTGAAATAAACACATTTGTCGCACTCATTTATTTTGAAACCATTGTGAATCATGACATGATCAAACTTTTGGTGCCATTGTTTTGGTGCTTGCTTCAAGTCGTACAAAGACTTGACGAGTTTACATACTTTACCCTCTTGACCTGGGGCAGAGAAACCTTCAGGTTGCTCCATGTAAATCTCTTCTTCTAAATCGCCATTTAGAAATGCGGTTTTAACGTCCATTTGGTGAACTTCCAAATTTCTTAAGGCCGCTATAGCAAGAACCAATCTAATCGAGGTTATGCGCGTCACGGGCGAGTAGGTATCAAAGTAATCTAGACCTTCCTTTTGTCTAAATCCTTTAATCACCAACCTAGCCTTGTACTTATCAATACTTCCATCAGTTTTCATCTTCCTTTTGAATATCCAACGATATCCAAGTGTTTTGCAACCAGGTGGAAGATCTACTAACTCCCAAGTATGATTTTGCAATATAAAATCTATTTCATTTCTTATTGCTTCTTTCCATTGAGGTCCTTCTGAAGAGGAAACCGCTTCATGATATGTATTGGGCTCGCCCTCAACCATATAGCTAACGAAGTCTGGACCAAAGGATTTTCCAACCCTTGGCCTTTTACTTCGCCTACGATCACTTTCTTCAACCTCATGTCATTCATGTGTCTTATCATGAACTACCTCATCAACTGGTGTAGATGAACTTTCACCTACTTCAAAATTAGGTGTTGATGACGTTGCATGTGTTTGTCTTCTCAAAGGAAACACATTTTCAAAGTAAGACACAACGTTAGGATTCACCTCCATGATAGTGTTTACGTGTACATTAGGATTCTTGGACTCATGTACAAGAAAGCGATGTGCACTACTTTGATGTGCATACCCAATGAATATGCAATCAACAGCTTTGGGTCCTATCCTAAGAGCCTTAGGAGGTGGTACAATCACCTTTGCTAGGCACCCCCACACTTTCAAGTATTTGTATGAAGGTTTCTTCCTTTTCCATAACTCATATGGAGTTTCGTCTCTCTTTTTGAGTGGTATCTTGTTCAAAAGATAATTAGCCGAGAGAATGGCTTCCCCCCACATTTCCTGGCTCACCCCAGAACTTATCAACATGGTGTTCATCATTTCTTTCAATGTGCGGTTCTTTCGTTCCGCCACGCCATTTGATTGTGGAGAGTAAGGAGGTGTACACTCATGTACAATGCCACTTTTTGCGCATAAATCGGCAAAAGGTGCAACATATTCGCCTCCTCGGTCGCTTTGCAAAGCTTTTATCTTCTTTTGAAGTTGATTCTCAACTTCATTTTTATACAAGATAAATTTACTTATTGCTTCATCTTTACTCTTTAGTAAATATACATAGCAATATTTAGTACTATCATCAATAAACGTGATGAAGTACTTATTTCCACCTCTTGTGGGTACCGCTTTTAAATCACAAATATCAGTGTGAATTAAATCAAGAGGTTCGGTTATTCGTTCAACCGATTTCGATGATGATCTTGTAAGTTTGGATTCAATGCATGTTTCACATTTATAGTGTGAATCAATATGGAATGTTGGTATACAATTTAAATTGATTAAACGGCGTATTGAATTAAAATTGGCGTGACCTAATCTACCATGCCATTTATTCGAATCAGAAAACTCAAGCATATAAGTAGAAGTAGTAGCCATTTTATTCATGTTTTTCTTGATTGCCATTACATTCAACTTAAACATTCCATTTTGGGCATAGCCCTTGCCTACATACATTCCTCGTTTAGTTAGTGCAAATTGATCGCTCTCAAAAACTAAACGAAATCCAAACTTATTAAGCAACCAACCCGAGACTAGGCTCTTTTTCAAGTCTGGGACATATAACACGTTGCTTAGTGTGAGCTCCTTCCCTGAAGTCCACTTCAAAATCACCGTTCCTTCACCCTTGATGTCCGCGGTGACTGCATTTCCCGTGTACAGCTTCTCATCTCCCGCAAGCTCCTTGAAGGTGGTAAACATGCTCCTGTCTGGGCATACATGACGGGTCGCTCCCGTATCAACCCACCATCCTTTTGGAGTGTTGGTCACATCATTGACCTCATCCAACATTGCGGTTTTGTCGGAAATCATTGCCACCAAAGGCATTTCGTCTTCATCCACCATGTGCGCACGCTCACGCTTTGGTTTCTTGCATTGGTTAGCCCGATGCCCCGGCTCGTCACAGTTGTAACATGTCCCTTGGAACGTCTGCGGTTTCTTTTTCACAACCCCTTTCTTCGGTCCAAGTTTGCTAGCCTTTGCTTTCCCTTTGTCCTTTTTCCCCTTGCCCTTATTGCCCTTAGAGGATTGCCCATGCTCAACCAGATTTGCGCTAGCACTAGTCTGTGCAATGCTGCCTTTTTGGGCAATTCTATTGTCCTCTTCAATCCGAAGACGAACAATAAGGTCCTCTATAGTCATCTCCTTTCGTTTGTGTTTAAGATAATTCTTAAAATCAACCCAACTAGGAGGTAACTTTTCAATCATCGCTGCCACTTGGAATGTCTCGCTAAGTGTCATGCCTTCCGCAAAGATGTCATGTAGTATGATTTGGAATTCTTGGACTTGATTCATAACCGTTTTAGAATCAACCATTTTGAAATCCAGAATACGGGCTACCACAAATTTCTTTGTGCCAGCATCCTCCGTTTTGTACTTCTTGTCCAAGGCATCCCAAAGATCTTTGGAAGTCTTGACATTGTAGTACACAATATACAATGCATCCGAAAGCCCGTTTAACACATATACTCGACAAATAAAATCCGAGTGCTTCCAAGCCTTTACCGCGCTCAGAGCCTGAGCGCTAGTATCCCCTTCCGCAGGTTGGGGAGCGGATTCAGTTAAGAACCTCGCAAGGTTCATGGTGGTCAGATAGAAGAACATCTTCTGCTGCCACCGCTTGAAGTGTAGACCCGAGAACTTCTCGGGTCGTTCAGCGTGATTAGCCACTGTGGACGCTCCCACAGTGGTGGCGTTTAGGGGGGGCATCACAACATTTGTGGTGTTGTTAACGTTGACATTTTCGTTCGTCATGCTGAAAAATTAAAATTTGTAAAGTTTAGACAAAAAATTCTGATTGACGCAAATACCAGAAGTAATCTATTAAATTTTAATTTTACCACAAATTTACTGTTTAGGCCTCTAAGTCCAACTTTGAAGACCAAAAAACAGAAAATCTTTAATAATTAGAACTTACTGATTGGTTTCTAAGTCCAACTTTGAAGACCAAATCAGAAAGTTTTAGCAAATTTAGGACAAGTTCGAATGTAACCAAAATAGTTTTCAACCAAAGTCGCTCCTTTGAAGATAAAAACTAAAAAAAATCTGTTTTTAAAACACTAACTAAGTGAAAACAAAACTGGTTTGAATCACAAACAGAATGGTTTTGATTACACGAACGGTTTTAAAAATTTGTTTTAAGATTGTAGGAACCGTTCGCGTAATTAAATAAAATAAAACAAATTTTATTACTGATTACAATAGAAATAAGAAAGCAGAAAATCACAATACAAGTTACAACTGAAATAAACCAAAATACAAGAAAGGGGTAGAAGCAGAGTGGCTGAGTCACGTGTTCAACACGCTTCCCTTAAAAAAAATTCCGAGTCTCCCAAGAGTACTCGTTTTGTTTCCCAGGGTACAACAGCCGGAGCAGTAGTACTGCCGGAGTTCGCCTACAACACGAAGGTTACCTTGAAACTTGCAGGAAGAAGATGATAACAGTAGAGAGAAAGTTAGAGTTGCTGTTGTGTTGCTGGGTTTTTTCTTGGTGTGGGTATGGAGCTGTATTTATACAGCTCCTAGGTTGAAACAGTCAAAAACGAATTAAAGAGAGGTTTAAATTGCATTAAACGTCTTCAATGCAATTTAATACGTCATTTAATTCTCAGTCAAAGCTTATTAACTCGTCAGTTACGAAGCTGGACTAAAACTGCACTGTCATTCAATGCTGGAAGCTTCTGCGCACGCGCAAGTCACCCTGGTGCGCGCACGCCCATGTCCGCATCCCCATGCGCGGTGCGTCCTCTTGGCTCACTGCCATGCGCGCATGCGCCACGTCACCATGCGCGGTGCGTCCTCTTGGCTCAAGTCCATGCGCGCGTGCGCCACGTCACCTGTGAGCCTATACGAGCGCGCCACACAGTCGCGCCGTATTGGCTCACTCTGGTGAGCCACGCACGACACAGCAGGACCCATGCACCATGTGCGCAACCGTGCCCCTCCGTGCCACGTGTACTCGCGCGCGCATGCGCATGACTGCCACATCATGCGCCGCATCACCTACCACTTGGTCCTTGCAACCCTTGTGCTCCATCACGCGCACGCGGTCAAAAATACAAAGGCGGCTCTTGGCGATGCGAGCGTGCGAAGTGCAAAGTGCGCCATCAAAGCGCCACATTGCGCCTCATCGCCCATGCCACGCGCGCGCGCGAGTGTGTGCGAGTGCGAGTGCGAGTTAGGGTGCTCCGCACCCTTCGCGAGGACACTAGTGTGTGCTTCCATGAAACAATAAGGATGGAGAGTTCCACCTTAAATACCCATTTAAGTTCCATCTCTCCTCCTATGTGGGACAAGGTGCTACTTTCCCTTTTGTTTCAGCATTCAATGTTTCAAACACCCAACTTTGAGCATCGATATCTCATTCATCTTAGCTCGGTTTTGGACGTGGTTTAGTTCGTTGCGAAGCTCTTCCAACATAGAACATAAACCCACAAATAAATATATAAAACCCTCTCATTTTATTATATTTATTTCTAGTCCAAAATAGGAAAAAATCATTTTCCTATATTTGTGAAAAATGCTATTTTCACCTATTTTTCCAACAATCCCCCACATGAAAAATGCTATTTTCATCAAATTTCCAACAAATGATGTGTGCAATACATCGATTATCGGAAAAACACCATCATAAATTGGGTGATATCTTAATTTAAAATTTTAAACCACGTTTGTATCATTACGTGCGACTATCTCCACAATATAGCTTTATACGTATGCATCGTCTGTTGTAAAAAAAAAAAAAAAAAAAAAAAAAAGACAGGTCTAGCTATTAAAGTTTATGGGTAAAGGATTTTATTGATATAATAAGCACCATAAAGATCAATTAATGAGGTTTTGTCCAATACAAGAATTTTTTACTTTTGTCATCATGTGAGACAAACGTTAGGAATCCACTTATGTAGTAGACTCGATTCACTAAGGTACTGAGTGCTGAGTACTGTTGATGCACTTTTGTGTGGATGTGGCTCGGTTTGGTTCGGTTCGGTTCGTTTCGATTAAAGATCGACGTCGCGACATTCCTCTATCGTGCGACTAGAAGAACGACACACAAAACACGATGACACACAAATGAAAGAGTTGCCATCATGATGACATTAACATGATGTCGTCATGACCTTGAGTGGATCGAAATAGAATAATGGAAATTGAAGGTTATGTTTGAACATACATGTCGAAATAGACGGTCTATTTCGATAATATACAAGCTATTTCGATCTAGATGAATGTATTTCGATGATGTCCTTGTCTATTTCGATATATTTCGTTGTAATGTGTGTTATTTTGATGTAAGACTGCTGGTATGTGGTGTAAATACCAGCAGATACCCTCTGTTTCAAGTGATTGCACATTTAGAGAGTGAAAGCTTATTTTGTGAACTTTGTAAGGCTACTCTTCTGAAATCAATTCTAGTGAATGTTTAAAGTGATATCCTTCTTGTATTGAAAGTGTTCTTGCTTTGATTTGCATATAAACTTGGATTCCGCACTTGTTTATCTGTTCACCAACAAGGAATAGGTTCTCTAAGATCCTCTTTAAGGACCAACAAGTGGTATCAGAGCTTTGGTCCGATTCCTTGTTGAAAATCAAGCATATTGGTGTGATTTGAGTGGTTTTTGAATGTTCATTGAAGAGTTTTTGGACAAAAGCTGAAAACCCACCTACTTGGATGATTGTTTGGACTAAAAGTAACTAAAATGGTGTTATTTGTTGATAATTTTGGTTGTTAAAATAGTTAAAGATCATCAAAAACCTGATTTTTAGTGAGTTTTAGAGTTGGAAATTTGAATTCCATATTTTCCAGCGACAAGTTTGGCCGGAATTTTTGCCGGAATAATACTTTCTGGTGAAGGGTTGTAATTGGTTGACCTGCAAAAAGATTGGTAGAACAGTATTGTCAAGGTTGTCTCCTGCACAGACAATTTCTGCCCCACTATTTTGATCCATCCCACCCTTTTCTATTTCGATATACATAATATTTTGATACACACTTGTTATCGAAACATCACCTTCTATTTCGATACCCTATTTCGATCCAACCCCCCTCTATTTCAATCCCAACACCTTAATTCCCATTTCGATACACACACTTCCAATTTCGATCCAACACACAATTCCCGTTTCGATTCCTACTGTATTTCGATACATACCCTATTTCGATCCTACTTTATTTCGATACATCTCCTGTTTTGATAACCCCTTGTCTTCTTGTTACCATAGTGAGTTTACAGTAGCTTCATAAGTACTTTGTTCTTAGTCAAAATGAATACAAACCCTTTGGGTTGGGTTCAAGAATCAAGCACAAGTAACAATCCACCACAAAATAGTTCCGCAACATCGTGGGTTCAATCTCTCATGTCTTCGCACTTCGCAATGATATCCACGAGTCAATGGGCATTGGTGGCAAACCAAAATCAGAGTAGATGTAAGTCCAGAAAACTACAATCGGATATCGCAAACACCTAAACAAGTCACGAAAAAACAAGAAAAGGTGTATAATATGAAGAAAATAGTCGATTTTAGTTTTCGGGACTTACAATTGGTATTAGAGCCTAAGAAGTCTTTCGAAAGGCTCAGTTTGTCATCGGATATTGCTTGAAGATTGAAGAAAAAGGCTGTTTACAGTTTCAGATTCGAAGAATATTGGCATTTTTTATTTCTCTGTTAGTTATACCAGACGAGTTTTATACTCGTGTGCAATCTAATCAATTTGATTATTCTTGTTCTTATCACTTTCATTAGTTTTCCGCACTTTTGATCTTGTTAATGATATCCGATTGATAGTTTTTGGAATTACAATTGGTATCAGAGCCTAAGAAGCCTTTCAAAAGGCTTGGTTTGGATCAGATATTACTGAAGCTTGAAGAAAAGGATCTGTTTTTCTTACTCGAAGATTTGAAGAAAACATAAAATGAAATTTTTATTAGAAAAATCAAGAACACGAAGAACAGCTTAAAGATTAGCTTAAAGATTGGAAAATATTTCAAAAAAATCGTATTTTGATCTTGTTTTGGGAAGAATTGACTGTGTTTGCTGTTTTTTGGAGATTATTGGTGGAAATAATCAACAGAATTTGAATTTTGAGATCATTCCTTGTTTATTGGAATTTAATTTGGTGATTTGTTAGCAAAAGAAGCTAGCGTACGAGTTCAAGAGCAATTAAGTGTGCGAACTGGAGTGTAAAGATTATTAGTGTGCGGATCATATCATATTATTAGTCTGCGGATCAGTTAAAATTATCAGTGTGCGACCTATAATGCTAGTGTGCGACTGAGTTTAGTGTGCGACCTGATTCATCTAGTGTACGAGTTGGCTTAGTGTACGAGTTGGACTAGTGTGCGACCAGACACTCTGTGTGCGACAAGTTTACTTAGTGTGAAACTTGGCCCAAATCACAAGTGTGCGGCCAAATATTAAGTTGTGTGCAACCCAAATTAAGTAGTGTGCGGCCCATATTGAAGTGTGCGATCCACATAGAGTGTGCAAGTATGTGCAAAGGTGGAATTTTAACCAGCTGACGTGTACGGTTTTAAAAGTATTTAAGTGTAGAATTTGATCTACAGACAATCTTGGCAAACTAACTGCACAGTTAACTTGTGTGATTTTTACGACAAAAAAGGCACGAAAATTCCTAAAAAGACCCACATAGAGTGTGCGAGTATGTGCAAAGGTGGAATTTTAACCGGCTGACGTGTACGGTTTTAAACGTATTTAAGTGCAGAATTTGATATGCAGACAATCTTGGCAAACTGACTGCACGGTTAAACTTGTGTGATTTTTAGGACAAAAAAAGGCACGAAATTCCGAAAATGTGCGTGCACATTATATACCATCGGACTCGAAATTCCGAGACGAGTCTAACAGTACGATTTGGTAAAAATAGTTTTTGGTCAGTTTTTGTACGGTTCTGACGCTTCGGTTCGGTACGACATACGTTTCTAGGGGATCACAGTTTAGCATCTTAAAAATGTCTTCTCAGAAAGATGTGCTTGAGTAGAAACTGGAAGGTTTCACATACTTTTCTGGTGAATCTATAGAAGCATTAATTGGCCGGTTTGCTGAGCTTCTCTCTGAAATGAAGAGGGTAGAGATTGTGGTGTCTTCTCGTGTGAGCAACATGAAGCTTTTGGATGCTCTAAAAAGTATTCCAGATCAGGCAAACTGTAGATGGTTTAGAAATGATAATCAGATAGTGTTGACAACCAATTGTTACTGTTACAGAATGAAGCCTGATGAGCTAATTTCACTTATCAAATCATATGATAAGGCCGACAACCAGAAGGCTCAAGGCAACACATTTGCTGCACCTTGCTCATCCACTCATGTTACTCCTGCTGCTCCATTGCCTGCTGCAGTTTGCTCGTCCACTCCTGCTGATTCATTGCCGAATTCAGAATCAAGTTGTTATGCGGGTATTCAGATTCATGACTTCACTCCTACTCCTACTGAGGTATGTTTAGATAAAATTTTATGTACTACTGCCTGTAGAGAGAAGGTAAGCGGGTACAAATGTAAGACCCAAACACGTTTAACCTTAAAACGACGCAGCCGAAATACGATCCTTAAAATTTCTTTCTTTATTAACTACATTACTTACGTGAAGGCCTAAATGTCAAACATTTTCTAGAAGGAATTTACAACATTCACACTTAAATTAACATTCCAAAGCATTACATAATTCAAGCTACATGACCATTCTTTCCGTACAATCCTTGCTCTTTGACTCGATCTACGCCTGCTTATCTTCATTAATGCTAGAGGAAATCCGTGTGATACCTGTGGACATCATATACAACTTAATCGTTAGTCCTTGACAACACCATACAACATTATTCTATATAATTGAAAATCGTATAACATTCCACAATGTAAACTTGGATTCATTCAATCATTCTCTTAATTCAAGTTCGACTTCAATTCCTCATGAACCCGACGTTTTCATACCTGCATTACATTCCAACCTCAAGGAACATTATTAGTAATCGTCAATACTCAAACATATTAAAACCATACCTACGTACAGTCTTAGCAACTTACATTCATGTATGCATACATTTCTACGTACGTACATACAATCATATACAACTTACGAACTCTTGCTTACCACTTTTATTCTCATATACTTAAACTATCATGAGACCCATAACATTCACTTATATTCAAACCGACTTAAATATTAGTTATGAGGCCTTGAAAAATCGTTTAAAACAAGTTCCATGACCAAAACAAACAAAAATAAAGATTTTTGCCAGTTCAGTGGTCTCTCGCGGGCCGCAAGAGACTCAGCTCTTTTTGACGCGGGGCGTGACAGTCGTGCGTCGGCAGATTACTCGCGTAGGCAGCCAGTGCGTCGGCAAAAACAGAAGCAGCACACAGCGTCGGCGACGCCTATATATGGCGTCGGCGACGCCCTTACTTTTTCCATTTTTCTGTTGTGTTGTTTTCGTCGCTCGAACGCGCTAAAACTCGCATAACTTTTAAACCGTTTAACCGTTTTACCTCCCATTTCTTCCCACATGATCGTAATTTGGTCCTCCATCATATGGACTCAAAATCTAACATCCGGACTAAGGAAATTCTTAACTTATATGTTTTCGGTCTAATATTCATTTACGAATTATTCGACCCGTTCATGTTTTTATCAAACAACTCATATGTTTATACTTAAAACTCACATGAATATTATAACTATAACACTTTTACATTATCCGGAGTTCCATACATGGGGCTTATGAACTCGATTCCGGGTATGCATTAAACTCATTCATTTAAATCAACTATACGTAGTTGAACTTTATTAGTAAAATTTCCTTACACCTCCGAGGTCTAAAGTGCATCGTTACTTATCATACAATTTCATTCAAACGATTAGAAATAAAAGCATTTGAACAAAAGAATTAAGCACAAGAAATTATATTTTTTTTCTTTTTCAGCCCCTTCACCCGGCCGTGTCAAGTGTCCACCCGGCTGTGTCAAGTTAACATATATTTTTCACAGAACCTTCACCCGGCCGTGTCAAGTGTCCACCCGGCCGTGTCAGCTCTGCACGTTTATTTTTCACCCATTTTACATCCAAACCTATCCAAACTCATTTTAATCGCTTGGGGTTAATTTCTTAACATATCTAAGCTGTGATCCATTACCCGGATCCATAATTCATATAGTTTACGCTCCCATTACCCGGTTTGCGTTTTACTTTATTTTGACCCGTTTGGTCTACTTAACAGAAACCTTCACTTCTATATAACCAAACCTTATTAGACTCCGATTATCATACTTAAATAACTAGCGCATAACCTTGCTTAAATAAACTAAGAAGTGATTCCGGAGAATCACTTACTTAATACTTCTTACTTGATATTATCATCAACAACAGATTTCAACTTAACTCCAAACAATTATCATACAATTAATCTCTTTTTCTACTAAAGAGGGAGTCCGTGAATTTACTTACCTCGTGCATCCGAGTTCGTGCAAAGCTTCCGTGTTTACCTTTGACCCGTTGCCTTTCCATGCTTGTGTCCATGTTGACATGACTCCTAACCATAAATGCCGTCACATTCAAAACACAATTAGCGTACATACACTCATTCATTCGGCTTATAGATCATGCAATGTTCGACTTTTGTTATTCTATTGGCGCGGAAGTAAGACATGTATCATCATAATTCATTACCATCATACATGACACATAAATTAGCTAGTACATAACACATAAGTTCTTGCATACAATTTTACCTTCTAACTTCACTTAGTCATTTCATTAAACACTTGGCACGTACAAATTTTTAAACATAATATACAAGTATCTTGAGCAAATTTTACATAATTCATCCATTGATTAGCATAGCAATCCCCAACTTCACAATTTGACATCCTAACTATGTACATATAGTTCTACACAATTTATTCATCAAAATACCATCAACATTATACTAATTTACATACATAACTTCACAAATCTTGATCATTCTATAACAATTAAGTGGGTTTTACCCCAAATCATCAACATAGACAAAATTAAGCATATCATAACATCTACACATTCATATCAACTAATGTTCATGTTAAATTTTACACTACATTCACAGATTACATATAACCCACTTAATCAAACATCACTAAAACATAAAATTCAACTTACTTGATGTTAGGAACACTTAGGTGATCATAATGCTTAGTTCATGCATTCATTTAGCCCTCAAATTTCCTTCCAATTTGACAGATTTTGTGTTTGTTAGGGTTTTGTTCTTCCCCCTTTCTCCTGCTCTTCACGTCACACACACACAAGTCCCTGATGTGTGTGTTTTGTGTTAAAATTTTAATTAAATTACTTTTCTAGTTGCCCAAGTTTGGTCCCTCAAATATTGAGCATTCTACTTTATGGTTAACTTTTGTTATCATGCATTCTTAACTTAAGCCAAGAGATCACTTGCATTCTAACTAGGTTAGTACTCCTAGTTATCATTCTATAAAATAATCGAACAATTATAGTCATATACTTATTCTTAACACGTACACATATAAATAGCCTAGTTATTTTTATTTCATGCTATATCATAGCAAACATACTAACAAATTAAAAATTCAGATTTTGGGGCGTTACAACAAAGAACAGGCAAACTCTTTAATTATGCAACTGCAACTATCCAAACCTGATTTATATCAGATCAAAAAGAAAATCAATGGATACAAGGATATGGTGGAGGCGCAAAAGCTTGGTATCCACCAGTTGCATAATGACTTGAGTCAAGAAAAGTGTAGGCATATCCACTTTAAAGAACTTTCTGAAAAAGTAACTGCTGAACTTGATGCTCTAAAATCAACTTTTGAAAATACAGAGTTCAATTTTAAGAAATTTGATGTTTCAAGTGAAAAAGTGGAGAAGATGATAATAAGCAGTTACAGTTCAGTAAGAAAGAAGTTAGGAATAAGGGTTTGGGATTTGTATGCATTACTCCACCATACAATTACAACTATACCTCTATTCCTATAACTGAAAAGGAGATCGCTAACATGCCTAGAATGGCTTATGGTGGGGTTAAGGGTCTGAAAGTTGAGCCAGTCAAGACCTCAAAAGTTAAAATCTCAAAGCCAAAAAGGAATGAAACAAAGACAACCAAACCAACATCTGCACCTGTTTTTGTTAAATCAAAGAATGTTTCTAAACAAACAGAGACATTGAGTTTTGAGAAAAATGCATAGGTTGATAAACACTTTTCGGTTTTAAATCCGAATGAACCGACTGAGCCAGCTACACCATCTGACTCCAAATGTGAATCACCTTAAGCAACTGATTCTGAGAAATTGGAATTAGTTGATTCTCGTGAATACAACTGTAAGTCTTCTGGGGTAGCTAACTCAACAGCAGAGGATTCATCAGAGCCACTACAAAAGGAATGTAACTCAAGTGGTTCAGCTGAATCAAGCAGTGAAATAGTGACTGAGCCCATGAAGTCGAAAATTGAAACAACAAGGCCAGTCCCTGATTTTAAGTGTGTGAACGTTACTTATGCTTCTACTTCATGTGCAGATGAGGTAGAAGTAGAGGATTGGGTTGAGGGGGATGATATTGTTTTCCAAAAAGCTGACGATGTTTGTTTAAAAACATCAAATTTGTCTGTTGATGCTCCTCGATATGTGAGAAAGGCTGTTTCTGAGCCAGCTTTGAGAGGCCGTCAAATAGATATGTGCCTCCAAAGCTAATAGTTAGAGATGAAAATGCTAAATCTAACATTGTTTTTAGAAAGAAAAACAGTGAATGTACTAACTGTTGTAAACAGGGACATACGAAGCAGAGCAGAAAGTCGGAAAAGTTTGCAAACAAATCATCCAACAGATCCTATAACTCAAATTCTTCATCGATTGGATGGAAGGGATTGAGATATACTCCTTATGTCAAGAAGCAAGCATGCTACAACTGCGGCATACCCGGTCACATTGCAAGGAATTGCACACATCGTCCCTATGTGCCATATTATACACAACATCATAGGGTTATACCAAGGGATAGATCTTATTCTAAGCCAGACGATACTTGATATCATGTTCACCTGTTCATCAATACAATCAACTTGTTCTTCATCTTCTATAGCTTTTCTTGTTGTTCTGCGACTTGTTTAGGTGTTTGTGATATCCAATTGTAGTTTTCTGGACTTACAATTGGTATAGAGCCTAAGAATTCTTTCAAAAGGCTTGGTTTGTCATCGGATATTACTGAAATTTGAAGAAAAAGGCTGTTTGCAGTTGGCAGATTTGAAGAACAGTTTTTAACATCAAGAACAGTTAAAAAAATCGTATTTGATCTGTTTTAGTGGTTTGAAATTTGTGTTTGCTAATTTTTCGTGATTATTGTTGGAAAGAATCAACTGAAATTGAATTTCGAATCAATTCCTTTATTTTTGGGATTTAAGTTTTTATTGGTTTCAAAAAATACAAGTGTACGGGATCACCAAATATAGCTGTGTACGGGTTCTTTACTTGGAGTGTGCGGATTTGGAGTGTGTGACATTATAACTTATTTAAATACTAAACTTCAGTGTACAGGCCCAAAAGTCAGTGGGCGACCCAAACTGAAGAGTGTGCGGCCCAAATAATACCAGTGTTTGTGATATTCGATTGTAGTTTTCTGAGTGTTTGTGTACCAGACAATACTTGATATCGTGTGCACTTGTTCATCAATACAATCGACTTATTTTTCATCTTCTACACATTTTCTTGTTATTCCGCGAATTGTTTAGGTGTTTATGATATTCGATTGTAGTTTTCTAGACTTGCAATTGGTATCAGAGCCTAAGAAGTCTTTCGAAAGGCTCTGTTTGTCATCGGATATTGTTTGAAGATTGAAGAAAAAGGTTGTTCGCAGTTTCAGATTCAAAGAATATTGGCATTTTTGATTTCTCTGTTAGTTCTACCAGAAGAGTTTTATACTCGTGTGCAATCTAATCAATTTGATTGTTCTTGTTCTTATCACTTTCATTAGTTTTCCGCGCTTTTGATCGTGTTAGTGATATCCGATTGATAGTTTCTGGACTTACAGTAGACAAACTCTTCTAATGAGTGAAAATGAAACTGGTAGTAACAACCGACCACCAAAACACATGCATATAAATGATTACCCGGGGTGGAAGGGAAGATTTCATACTTATGTTCTTGGTCAAAATACTGAATTGTTCGAGAATAATTAACGACATCAATGTTTTCAATAATCTTCATTGTTCAATAACGAATTGCTTGGAACCACTCAGAAGTATCCTTTAACCGACTAGGTCTATTTTTGTGAAATATTTTGTATGCCCTGTCGAACCGAAAGAAAAAAGTTCAAGATAGTGCAAGAGTAGGCAAGATAAGATGTCAATGATTCATATTGTATGGGCAATGAAGTGCAAGAAATACGGAATTTGATGTACTCATGCATCATATTGCACAATATAATTTTAAAGTATGACGGGAATGCAACATCACCCGATTACATGTTGGACCCTACGACATATATAGTCACAGGGGTGAGGTAATTTTTGAGTTGCGGGAAGAAGAGACACTTTAGACTTTGATATAATCTTGTGGAACACGTTATTACCCTACCTAGAACATTGACGATTAGTTTCATTTAATAGTCGATTTTTATTATTATATTCTCTGGTTTGATTTTTATTTCTTTTCAACATAATTATGGTTTATTATTATTATTATTATTATTATTATTATTATTATTATTATTATTGTTGTTATTATTATTAGGGAAATTGGCATGTAATAATCCAACTTAAACCTTATTGGCCATTAATAATCCCACCTCAGAATATTCCCCCCACCAGTCCCACCTTTCACATATTTTTCCTACAATGGTCCTCCGTTAAAAAAACTTAACGGAGTTAAGCTTTTTTCCAAATTACAAACAAATTTTTTAGGGCTTTTGATTAGAATGATGATACGAGTCCATTGATGTAAAACTTGCCTCGAAACGGTGCTCCAAACGATGAAAACGACGCTTCAATTCGGGTGTTTAAATTTCCAATTAACCAAAATCTAGTCACTTGGAGCACCATTTCGAAATAAGTTTTACATCATGGACTCGTATTATCGTTCTGATCAAAAGCCCTAAAAATTTGTATGCAATTTGGAAAAAAGCTTAAGTCCGTTAAGTTTTTTTAACGGGAGACCATTGTAGGAAAAATAAGTGAAAGGTGAGACTGGTAGGGGGAATATTCTGAGGTGGGATTATTAATGCCAATAAGGTCTAGGTGGGATTATTACAGGCCAATTCCCCTTATTATTATTATTATTATTATTATTATTATTATTATTATTATTATTATTATTATTATTATTATTATTATTATTATTATTATTATTATTATTATTAACATTACTATTACTATTACTATTACTATTACTATTACTATTACTATTATTATTGTTATTGTATTTTTGTCTTTTTAATTAATAAAAATGCCTTGGGGTATTTGCGTAGACGCCCCTACAAAACTTGGGTACTTAATTAAAGCAGTTTTGATGTGACATAATTTTGTTAGTTAGTTTATCTAACTATGTGTCCCCTTCACCCTAAATGTGGGTTAGGCTAAACTTAAGCATTACGAGAACACTAGATCGAAGAATATCACTATCAATGTGTCCCCTTCACCCTAAAGTAGAGTGACGATTTAACTGATTTAGTAGCTATGGAGGGATATATTTGTGAACAACATGATATCAAGTTTATAACCAACAAGAACACTAGATCGAAGAATATCACTATCAATGAACTGAAGATTACAAACTTACAACGATTCGGACAACACACATCTCATAAAACTCTCAACCCTCACTACTAACAGATTATCAACATGATAATCTTCAACACATTCACAAGATCCTACAACTAACTCACTGATTCAAGATGAATCAATGAAGAAACCCTAAAAACCCTAATGAAATCTAGAGAAAGCAAACAAGAGAACAAGTGACACCAAATATCTGAATAATGAACTATGTTAGGTGACTTTGTCTTTTATAATAGATCCATACCCGGGTTGTTAAATGGTAACAACAACCCGGTCTTCTAGGAACAGCAACAAGCCCAGTCTTCTTGAATCTACCAGCCTAATATATCTTTAGCTTCCAAGCCCAGTCCAATTAATAAGTTCAAAAGGCCCAACAGAAGTCCAACAAAACTTGATGTTTATTACATGTAACAATACAAAAAATAAAAAAGACAATTAATATCACATTAAATCATATTAACATATTAAACTGAATTATTTATTAATATGTAATTTTATCAATATTCAGTAAAACAATACGAGAAAGGTTAAGTTTCTCATAGTTCTATAAATTTAAGTAAATAAAACGATATTTAAACATTAATCTTATCTAAAAAATTATGACTTACAAATAGACATCAACACATAAGTAAATAAAGTTTTACGCTTTATTTAATGTGTGTACAATATTAAAAAAAACTGCAATAATATGTCATTAATGTCTTTACACCTCCAAAGGCGAAGATTCAGAATTAAAATATATTGCATTATATAAACCATTTATTATTTTATACTCATTTTTAAGTGACGTAAATACGGCTAAAAATTGAAAAATGATATATTATCTTGTAGAATCGTTATCTTGAAGCTCCTTCTTCTCCTATAAATAACCTTCATGATCATAACATTCTCTTCACCAAAATCTCAAAGTTCTTGAGTTTCTTTGTAATAAAAAACAATGAACAGATCGGTTGCTTTCTCCGCGTTACTTTTGATCCTCTTTGTGCTCACCATCTCTGGTGATCATTTTATCCGTTATTTGTTGAATATAATGGTATTTAAATTTTTTTATAGTTTTATGTTGCATAACACGTTGGATATTGCGCAGATATCGCAAGTGTGAGAGGACAACGATGTAGGAGAGTTAGCAAGACATGGGCAGGCCCATGCCGTTATGACGGCTGCAACAAGCAATGTAGATCATGGGAGACTGCAGCTGGTGGAGCTTGTCGGACGGGTACGTGTCTTTGCTACTACAACTGTTCAAAGGCTGAAAAACTCGCTCAAGACAAGCTTAATGCCCAAAATCTTGATCGCGATGCCAAGAAAGCTGTTCTGAATGTTGAGCATCCATGAAAGGGTCGGTTTCTTTAAATAGATACTCTAATAACACAAGTGGGAATAAAAGTAGAAAGTGTATGCTAATCGAAACGTTATGAACTTGTGTAATAAATGGAATAAATATGATAACAAGTTACTTAAATTAGAAATGAACTCCAGAACGTGTGTTACATTTAATGGTAAAATATATTATATTTAAAAAGGTGAGTTTAGCACTGTCCTTCATATTCTACGACGCTTATCAAGCTTTAGCCGAAACTATAACTGTGAAAATTTAGTTGTTATTTTTAAATCGGTTTACAATCAACTGAGTTTAGGGTTGTTGTCCTCCATCACTACATCGATCACATCTTTAGTTTGTTATGTCACATATTGATTTTGTATACTACTTTGCATTGGTGAACGTATCTTTAGCTCTAGTTAGATCCATGGAGGTACAATTCTTCAATTCGACATCTGAGTCAACTTTATTTGGTTATTCAAGAATATTCATAAGTATTTAACTCTGGAAAGTAGTTCTCAATAATGTACACATCCATTAAACATAATCATCTTAAGAATAACGATAACATTTAAAGTATACAATCAATGATGCAGATCTTTTAACTAAAAAAATGAAGCGAATTTTTTTTTCACGTAAGTGTTACACGTGGTGTAAAAATATCATTATGCAATATGTAACACAGTTTGCACAAGTTTTATATATGAAACAAAAAATGGGTAAAACGGAGTTTTGAAGGGCTTAAAACTTTTTTTTCTTGTGAATTATCTAATATATATAGGATAAGATCAAGAGAAAACCCTCTTGTGTTTTGATACTTCACGTGCAAGTGTTGCCGTCATTTTTTTTTAAATTTTCATTCATTTGAACTATCATCTTTTTTCATTAACTTCATTTTCAAACAACGTGTGGGACAATAAATTCTCGATAAACATGTTGTTGCGCTTTAAAAAAAATTAAGTAATTCGGTTAGTTTTTCATTACATTCCCAACCTACTTTAAAAAGCTCATAACTTTAATTACCCTTAGCGAGATTATCATGGAAAACTTCTAAAGTTCCTCTTTGTCGTATCATTTTTTAAACAATTTCCACGCCAAATTCTACAAAATAGGTAGATCACAATTCATACTAATTTTTTTTTTTAATTTCACAGTCAAGTGAATGATGTGTGTAACACATCAATTATGAGAAATATCTTAATTTAAAATTTTAATCCATGTTTATATTATGTTCGACTATCTATACAATAGAAAGACAAAAGTAGAGAAAGTTCAAATTCGCTAGTAAATACTAGAAAAAGGGGCTTTATATCGTTCACGGTAAAAAAACGAGAAGAAACTTCGTAGATTTTGAAATATGAAAAATAGACATGTTTAGGTATCTAAGTGTATGGGAAAAGAATCAAGACTGATAGAGTAAGTAACATAAAGATCAATCAGTGATGTTTTAGCCTACAACAAGAAACTTCTTACACTTATGTCATGACACAAGACAAACGTTAGGTATCCACATATGTAATAGAGTTGATCCACTAAGGTATAGAGTACCTACGTAGGATCAGATCCATCCTAACGATAGTAAGTCTTTTCCAAAAGTTTTTTACAACATTAATTTCTGTCTGATATGAAAATTAGATAATTAACTTCAAGAAAAATGCCAATACGAAATGTCTATGTCTAATTCTTCTCAGGTGGGAGGAAACTTAGATAAAACTAAAATAAATCAGATATATAATCCAAACTTAAGATTAAAACTTGAAACTCATTTTAATAACTTTTTTTCGTTAACTCTCGAAGTTGTAGCTGCTTAATGGAAAAATATGTTAACCCCTGACCAAGTCTAGTAAAACATAGCGCTTTGGTTTAGGATATTTTTAGGTCAGGGTTTTTGTGAATTTTCAGACTCGCCCGAGATACAATGACACCACATTCCAGAAACTTTAATTCTATTTTTTAACATTCGGCTCTTGTAAATTGCAATCTTTATGTTTCTATATATAAATGCGAAGGAAGAAAAGTTAGAATCGACTGACTATATATAGAAATTGTTGTTGACTAGGCGTCATGGCAACAATAACAATATGCATGCATGTTGCCGCAAATTTTGAATTTTCATTCGGTGTGTTGAATCACATTTTAGTTGTAAGATCTAATGAAAACTATACGATATACATTATCTATTTTTGGTTTCCGCAATTTACATAGATATTGTTGTGTTGTATCAATGATATTAGGATGGTGGGGGTGGGATGTGACAACCGGCAAAAATAATGGCAATTCCCTACAATATAAACGCTTTAAATATTTAATTTCTCTCGTTACGATTTAATTACAGCATGATTAGGTCGTGAAACGTCTAGCAATCATAGGACATGGGTAAATATGTTCAATCATATGAATACAATCGCCACACCAGAACACACTATTCATGCCAGCAAGTTCCGAAAACTGTCTGAACGAGCGATGAAGGGCATGAATGCACTTGGTAGATGGAATACAAATAAAAATCCCTAATTAGGGACACTAAACACTAAAACACACTAACTTTCCGGTAAATGCACTTAACTACACTTTGTCCGTTCTGCGCCAAAATATAGCTAAAATAAAATGTCCGCGACACTAGAATCTATCATTTTAGTTTCCGTAAGACTTATAACTAGTGAATGCACCTTAAAAAGGCTTGTGGATACCAATGAAATATCTGAATCACAAGTTTCCGGTACTACGTCGTAACGATGACAACTTCGTCGTTTTTGCGCCAACGAACTAGTTAACTACATTTTCGCCACCCGAACAGCTAAACTAATATCCTAGTGAACTAGTTAGCCACATTTTGGCATCAAAAATATTGCCGAAACATTAATGGTGCAAGAACCTATCTAAGACCCCCAAACCCCTAAACTTTTATTAAATCTTACAACTTATATTTTATAACTTTAATATATATATATATATATATATAGGGAGGGGCTCATGCGAGAACCACCCATATTGTAAGAACCGTGAGAACCAATGTGAACACAACCTAAAATAGCTAAAAAACCTAAAAAAACCTAACCCCCAAGCTAAATGCTAAAAACTAAAACCTAAAAAAAAACCTAACCCCCCCCCCCCCCCAAAAAAAAAAAAAAAAACCTAAACCCCCCTCCCCCACCCCCCCCCAAAAAAACCTAAATCCCCCACCCCCCCCCCCCCCAAACTAAAATGCTAAAAACTAAACCCCCAAAAAACCTAAAAAAATAAAAAAAATCTAAATTTTTTTTTAATATTTTTTATGCTCAAATCGCTACTTTTAGTGGCCCAAAATTTTTTTTTTTTAATTTTTTTTCTTCGAAAAGTAGCGATTTTTATATAAAAATATTAAAAAAAAAAATTTTTGTGTGATTTTTAGTTATTTTTAGGCATTTTTGGTATGTTCACATTGGTTCTCGCGGTTCTCGCAATAAGAGGTGGTTCTCGCATGATCTTCTCCCTATATATATATATATATATATATATATATATATATATATATATATATATATATATATATATATATATATATATATATATATATATATATATATATATATATATATATATATATATATATATATATATATATATATATATATATATATATATATAAACAACCCCCCCCAAATCGGTCAAGGTGGGTCCCCCACCATGTCAACCTACCAATTTAAAATCTATTAGAAGTATGGGGCTGGAAGGATTTGAGAACATCTTGATTTATTACAACACTTTACCATATCATGTGTTCATATCTTATCATTTCACCTAAAGTGTAACACTCAAAAATCCTTCTTCCTTCCCCATTTACGGCCAAAGCAAGCCCAAGAACACCCTCCTTTTACACTTCAAATTCACTACTTTTTCACCTAAATTAAGCCTATACAAGACCATCTAAGCATCACCAAGTTATGGAGTATCATTAGAGCTTTATTTGGAGCTCAATCACTTCCTAATCATCGTTATAAGATTGTGTAAAGTTGTAAGCTACTTTCTTACCATTTTTAAGCTTGTTATTAAGAATAGATTAAGAAAGTACTTATTGATCATCTTGAAAATCAAGAAAAATCTAATTTAAAACCCTAAACATAACTTAACAACTTACTAATCATGAAGTATTATGTGATTATTATGTGTTTTAGGGTTGAATAAGTTGTATGATCTTGTTGAGTTTAGTTAAAGTAAGTTGTTTAGCTTAGGATTTAAGATGATCATGTTGTATGTTTAGTGTAGTAAACTAGATTAGTGATGATATTGTTAGATTAGTCTTAAAAATGTGATTTAAACACATAGAGGTTTAAATCAAGAAAGATCATCACCCTTGTATTCATGAGCTTTATAAATATATATATATATATATATATATACACATATATATATATACATATATATATATATGTGTGTGTGTGTTTTCATACTTGAAAGATAAATGATTTAATGGACTAAAATTGATGATTAAAGACTAACAAGTGTGAATTTTAAATAAAACAAGCGAGTAAATAAATGGTTACAAAAACCACACATAAAAAGTCTTAAATTCCAAGACATAGAAGCCTTGAAATTTTTAGGAAATTAATATATATAAGAGCTCATCAATTATGGAATTTATGGTAGTATTATTACTTGAAAAGTTGTATTTTGATGAGATTAATAGGTTGATGATGATTGAAAATTGAAAAATGGTTTTAAATGCGTTTTGAAAACATGAGAAAACGCCATAGTTTAGGGGAAGCTATGGCGAAATTATATAAAAATCTAATCGCGATTAAAAAGAGATTAACGAGGTGATTAGCATGGTTAATCGCGATTACTGACCTTTATTGTGATTAACAACCTTAATCGTGATTAGACGAACTCTAATGACAAGGGTTAGTCTTAACCATCCATCAGTTTATTTAAACACTAAGAGTTATTTTTATTAAATAAAGGGGTAAAATTATAAGTATAACAATCAAAATAATTTTTGAGAAAATTATATATATACTTCAAATACCCTAATTGGTGTATAATATGTGTATAACTATGTGTATGTATTAGTATTATGAATACTACTAAAATAATACATACAATACTTACAAAAATATACACTTACACTATGAGCGAAACTTCACAAATATTCACGATTATGACATTGGCCAAGAACCTTCGCTAACACTTTAAATACACACCTATGAGATATCTTGAAAAAAATGCGGGCATCGGACGACGAATCTCGAGCGACGGACATCAGATGACACTTTATGCTTCGTCGGCGAAACGGACAACTTCGACACAAAAACTATATAGACACTTCATATATATCAATGACAACGAAAAATCGGAAAGTTCAATAACGAGAATAACACCAAGTGTAATTATAAAAAGCTTACTAGTATGTTATATTACACTTAGTAAAAATTTATCACAAATCCAAGAACATAAATTTTGGGCTAAAATACAAAACGTTGGGATCTTAAAATTGATATTGGGCTAAGCCCAACATCCTAAATACATACGCAATGGCCCATTTCGCTAAACACTCAAATAAGCCTACTTATAATAAATAATATGGGCTAGGCTCAAATACAATAATAACATGGGCTAGGCCCAATAACATAAAGTCATGGGCTAGGCCCAATGACAAAATGCATGAACTAAGCCCAAAGACACAAATCCCATGAAAAATACATGTATATTTCTATAAATATGTATTGTGAAAATACATTATAAATACGGTATACCTATACGTATAAATACAGTAACCCTACATGTATAAATACGGTATACCTACATGTATAAATACGGTATACCACACGTATAAATACGATGTACTACACGTATAAATACGGTATGCCTACACGTATAAATACAGTATACCACACGCATAAATACGATATACCTACACGTATAAATACGGTATACCACACGTATAGATACGGCATACGTATACGGATAAAAGACTCAAGTACATGATGATGTATTCACATACACTTGTTAAAGTGTACTCTCACAAGGATGTCGTACACGTACGACGACGTATTCAAGATGTTAAAAATAAATATATTTAACACCTATATCTATAAAAGATATACAATTATAATTGAGGAACAAGTATAACGCCTCGAATCAAAGCATACACCTAAAACAAATGCCAACAAATTACTAAAAATACACCAATGTTCCAAAAACAAAACACAAATAATAAACGTTCAAGATGAACAACGAGTACAAGGTCTAGGAAAGACCGACGTGTCTAATGAGTTAGAACCCTCATAGGTTGGCTCACGCTTACAGAACACGGTTGCTAGAACTTATTGTTGGACGCATTATTGTGAGTTCATGTCCCCTTTTCTCCTAACTATTTTCGGATTTATAACTCTCGGGGGTGAGATACATGTCTCGATGGTATGGTTTAGCTAGGGAATGAACTGTTAGATCATGTGCGAATAGGTGCTAACTTAGGCACTATTAATCCTTTTAAGGACCATGGAACAAAAGGGGTAGATCTATCGGGTACGGGCGAGCCCCACTCTCCGGTCCTTGTGAGACCACTTAGAGTGCTTTTGTTTCCCAGTCGAGGCTAATCGGCACTTAAAATCGTCTACCGGGTTGAGTGCTTCCTATGTCGTCACATATATTAATGTCCTTGCAAAACATTAATGATCTGTTCATAGACGCTTAACATACCACTTTTTTATATACGGACTCTCAAATGTTTTAAGAATTAATTAGAACTCACTCAAAACACATGAACTCGCTCAACTTTTGTTGATGTTTTCAAACTTACATGTATTTCAGGCAAATGAATGGATCTTAGTGTTGTCGGTACTCAAGAAGCGTTTGGGGTTATCAAGTTAACGATGTCATCCTTTTGAAGGGTTTGTTCCATATATCCCGTCTTCAATGGGATATAGGAAGCAAAGCCTTATATCTCTAAATTATGTCGAACTAGTCTTTTGTAAAAACTTATAACCTATGGTGTCTTGTACTAAAACAACTTATACTGTGTATCTTTTAACTTATGTCAATGGATGAACATCGTATTTTCTTAATCATATAGTTGTTTACTATTATCGTATGCAATGAACACTAACCAAGTTCACACCGCGCGCTTCCGCTAATGAACGGGTGTGACATATTGGTATTAGAACATCGATTGTAGTGAACTAGGATTCTTTCTCGAGTCTAGTCTACAATCACTAGGATCCTCTCACGAAAACATTTTTACAAAAATAGATGTTTTCATTGCATATACAAAAATGCCAAGATCCACCAATAAAACTCTTTTCAAGAAGAAAATAATGCGAGGACATTATTTGGGGGCATAGTCTATATGGGATAGACTTGTCAAACTAGATTGATTCGCACAAAACAACGTGATTATGTTTGATTTGTTATATTCATTAATATATATATATATATATCATAAGTAATAATATTATTTATTGATATATATACATGTTGTATGAAGTATTTTGCTAAGAACGAAAAACCTTCGACTTCGAATTCTATTATTATTCTTGACTCGCACAATGAGAATATCGACCTCGCGTCTATTGCGGAGCTTATGTCGGATGTAATTACTAAGTGTAACCTTGAGCTTGATGCCGTAGAAGATGGTTATTCTTCCCTTGAAAGTGGAGATGCCTGACTTCGGTAGTGACGACGACGAGGCGGAGGAGGCAACCCTGGACAACAACTCTATTTATGGGGCGAGGTCCCTGTGGCTTTTACGAATCATGATTGACGACACTCTTATCCAAACAAGGAAGCTGAAGTACTCAATTTGAAGGTGCCCCTCCAGCTACTATTGTCACAAATTCTCTTTATTTCTACTTCGTCTAACGTTATGCCAATTCGCGAGTAATAGCAACGGGTGTTAGCACGTGGACTATCATGAAAGCCCCTTCTATGTTGAAGGTATGAAGACAGTAGTGTCCCCTTTCTGACTGATCGTCTGCTTTGAATGAGAGAAAATTAGGGTGACCATGCAAGGCAATTTATTATTACGGGGGCCCACGTATTAATAACTTGCAGTGCATGGAAATCCTGGTGGGCTCTACGAGTCAAGCTAATGATCATTATCTATTCGAAATTCTTAAGTTGCTCAGGTCTCTATCTGGTAGAACACTAACCGGGGTGGTACTATAACACCCAACGTCATTGGAAGATCACACGTACTTGTTCACACCTAGCATTCGATCTATATCACGAGACAGTTGAGACTAGTCATCTAAACAAACAAAATTTGTTAGCCCCCCAGAGAGGATTTTCCTCAACATTCTAGGATTCTAGTACATTGGTTGGTTCCTTGGTGTCTATGACACCTCGTCTTATCATAGTTATTGGAAATAGTTAAAACAAATTCCGTCTCTTGATAGTGGTCTTGTCTCAAGGGATGGTATGGCATGAGCCATGCTGCAACTCCCCCTTCACATTTTATTTGACATCTATGGAAATTATAGCAATCATATTGGAGCTCGTGGAGCTCAAGGTGTATCAACGTATTCGCCACATGGGATAGGGCGACGAAGGATTTGCCTACTTTGGATGAACGAGGTCCATCAAGTATGGAATGCATGCTGTAAGATTAGAGACGGCCGTTTGATGAATTATTTCTTTTCCACTTAGACATGTGACCGATATACGCGAGAGGCGCATGATGGACTATATTTATCCAAATATTTGTCAAGGTTCTCTTAATATGGAGTATTAAAAAGGAACATGGCGCTAAAAGGAAAGTCGAACTAGAGTTCTTATGGGACAACATGAGGTTGCAGGATTGTACAACATAAGGTTATTAAGACGACACTAGTGACAGTACTGATGTTACCGGTAGTTCAAGCAGTCCAAATCCCAATAGACTATGAATGATTGGAAATGTCACAGCCGAAGATGTGACCACACAAGATTTTAATTCTAAGGATTTCCCAGACTGTAAGCTGTGAGACATCGTTGGTACAAGAGGTGCGGTAGGTTATGTCCGCTAAATAAAGACAATAAAGTGTCGTGCTAGTAAATGTACTCCTGAGTACAAGATTAGGTAAACGAAGAGTCTCCTGCTGAATGCAACACTAACCTGGTGGAATCTCCAAGAATGAACTTTAGGGAGTGATACAACAAAGAAGTTGTCGTGGGAAGAACTCAAGGACCTTTTGGGAGAAGTGAATTGCTTGCCGACTGAAATTCAATGATTGGAAAACGAATTCTAGAACTCGATCATGATTGGAGCCAATGTTGTTGGTTACACTCGACGCCTCCACAATCTCTCAAGAATTATTTCATACTAGGTAACGCCCGAATTCAATGTATTAAGCACAAGATTTGGGGGTTTAGCCCCTGGGATCCGAAGCATGATCACATCATTCCACCCTACCTCGATCACTCAAGTAGTAGCTCTAGCAGTTAACCTCACCTAGGATGCAGTGAGAATGAAGAAATTGTCAAAGAACGGTGCTGAGAAAAAGGAAATACATGTGGAATGTACTAGCGACTGGAAGCAAAAGTACTCACACCATAGGAAAGGTTCAAGAGTGAGTGACAAACAAGAGGAAACTCCCGCGAAGAGCGAAACGAAGGCAATTGCTGCCATAGACAATGATGGCACCAAGAAGTATGCTAATAACCTGCCAAAATCCTGAATGTGATATGTGATATCCCGAATCCTCAGGTTAGCACTACACCAATCTCACAAATGTTAACCGGTGTAATTACGTTCAATTTGATAAATGCTCGTGTGCGGGTGTGTAGTAATTCATGAACTCATTATCTGAATAGGAGATAGTCATGGCATACTTAAATTACGAACTCATTAGGCGAATTGTTTAGTTCTTCGAATTGGGCCGCAAAACTATTCGTATCACACTCCATGGCCACTTGGGCCTCTCTTTCCTTAGGCCCACATCATAACCAGACCCGAGAATGCATGATAGGAGTATTATCACTTTTAAGTTATGGATATAAAAAAAAATAGCCTAATCACTATTCTGTGTTAGCATGGGGTCTCGGCCCAACTCATGTGCATTCAGCCCAACTTTTCCTATCCTTCTTTTATATATGCATATGTACGTAGATGGTAAGGAGCAAACAACACAATTTTATAAAACCCTACTTCCCCACTTGTGGCACGACGGCAGTAAACCCCCCCCCCTTTCATCTTGTTCGACCCAAACTCTGGTTAGTACTTCCTGGTCGATGATTATTCTTTTTTTTTTTGCATATTGTGATTCGTACGTGATAGCGATCGAATGCTAACGATAATATATATATTATTGATATATGGTGCTGCGATTTGGGAATTGCTTAGGAACGGGATGTATGTTAGCGATCATGAATATAGGATTTTCTTGTGAATCGCAAGTCGATAACATATTAATCGGTCACTAAAACAGACGGGACGTTTATGTGTTTGAACTCATGATTTTATGTGAATTGTAAGTGGTGTTTTAATAATGAATGATTGGTGCTTGCATAACTGTATGTGAATAAATGTTAGATAATGATAACAGTAGCTAGATTAGACTACTTGATTTGGTTTGAATATAAATCTGGAACAAAGGATGGGCTCGATCCATTAACAGTATGAATGATCACATGTGAATATTTGTGATACTTGAATTCATGATTTCATAATAATGATCGGATGCGGGGGAAATCTGCTAGAAATATTAGTCGGTAATGCGTAACGATATATTACAGTTACATAATTCCTGGTATAGTGTGCGACTGATTAGTTAAATGCTGATGTTAACGCTAAACTTTATTGATATTGGTTGAACTGTATGATGTATGAGCTGTGGTCTAATGTTAAAGGTATAACAGTTCGAATGGTTATTATGATACTTTGATGATGCACAAGAAATATATAATATGTCATGGAAAGTAGGAAATTTATTTAGAGTTGTAAACTATTGCAATTGGTTGGCTGAAAATATTTGAAACATGGGGGCCGAAGAGTAGGGGAAGGCCAGCTTAAATTCTTTCGAACATGGCTGGGCTGCATGACTTCGGGTCATCAGCCAAGCCCACACCTTCGCCCATATCAGATCTATTAATTGGTTTTCATTCATAACTTGGGCCTGTGTGTTGATTGGGCCACGGATTGCAACCGGACCACATGGGTAAGTGTCTAAGGAGTTAAATTATTAAATAGGTATTGAGACATGATATTGTAGAGAACACTTGTAATGAACCCATTTAAATCGTTGGGCCACACATGTTTAACAACTGGGCTTGAGGTGAATACTAGTAAATTATGTGTGTATTTATGTGGCATGTTTGAGAGATTACATGTTAAGCAAATGCTCGGTGGCTCTAGAGGAATGTATAACTGTCATGCTTTGAATTACGGGCGTTCGTTACATGTACCGTGAATGTGTTTTATGTGATCAATGAGTACGTGAATTACTTGAATGTAAGAACTATGGTTCATATGTACGTAAAAATGACTGATATCGGTAACTTCTTTAGGGCGTACTTGATTAACTGGTAGACTTGTAGATAATCTTACCGAGCAAACCAAAGGTGAGTTCATTGCTCTTTTCTCAAGCATGGATCCCAGGGAAGGGATAACGGGTAACGTTCCGAGGAGGAATTCATGGGTAATGGGATGTTGGTTATCATACTCAGTTTTCTATCATTGTAAGACCACTACATCTACCGGGTCGTTGCTTGTAGGGCAACGGGGGTTATTAGTTGATAGCGCTATTAGGTTTGGCACCCTCACGACGTTCGAGGAGAACGGGTGTGAACTAATTACCTTAAAACATGACCAATGCTTTGATAGAGGCATTGGGGTTGGCAATCACATATCATATGGCCGTTCGGTAATCGAGTAATAACAACATCGAAACATCAAACATCTTAACAACAAACAACCTAATGTCTTGTAAACTGTTTTGCTCACCTGATTGGTAACACTACTTGGTAAACAAACACGAACCTTGAACTCACCAGCGTAGTCTGACACACTTGTTTACATGCTTGTATGTAATTATTGAAGGAACTTGGGAACTTGCCGTCTGATGCTGCTGGAGTGGTTATGGTCATAATAAACGATTACATTGATTTGGTTTTGATACATTTACACACTTATACATTTATGCTTCCGCTCATTACTTTGGTTTTGGTTTAACTTTCAAACGATACATTTCTTTCAATTGGGTATTTTAATACATTATGACTTGTGTTTGATATGATTGGTGGCTCTTTGTTGGATCGTTGCACCTCCAATAGGGACATACCCTAGGTGGTAATTTGGGGGTGTGACAGTTTGGTATCGAACCAAGAAGAAGCTTTTCAGCTCTTAAAGCAGAAGTTGTGCAGCGCGCCGATTTTATCGCTACCAGAGGGTACTAAAGATTTTGTGGTTTATTGCGATGCGTCTATTTAGGGTCTCGGCTGTGTGTTGATGCAGCGAGACAAGGTGATAGCTTATGCTTCTCGACAGTTGAAGGTACACGAGAAGAACTATACGACACACGACCTGGAGTTAGGAGCCGTAGTCTTTGCGTTGAAGATTTGGAGGCATTACCTGTACGGTACCAAGTGTACCATATATACCGATCACAGGAGTCTTCAACATATCTTCGACCAGAAGGAATTAAATATGCGGCAACGTCATTGGGTCGAGCTTTTCAATGATTATGAGTGTGCTATCAAGTATCATCCGGGTAAAGCTAATGTTGTAGCTGATGCCCTCAGTCGCAAGGAACCGAAACAGAAGCGTGTTCGTGCCCTACAGCTTACCATTCACTCTGATTTACCTGCCCGGATTCGTTCAGCTCAGATTGAAGCGTTAAAGGAAGAAAATATCGAAGCCGAGGGATTACGAGGGTTACACAAGAAGAAGTTCGAGCAACGGTCTGACAATATCTACTACTTCATGGAACGGATATGGGTTCCTTCACTTGGTGATCTTCGAGAACTTGTGATGGACGAAGCACACAAGTCACGATATTCTATTCATCCAGGGTCTGATAAGATGTACCAGGACCTCAAGGTTTTGTATTGGTGGCCGAACATGAAAGCTATTATTGCCACCTACGTGAGTAAGTGTTTGACCTGTGCTAGGGTCAAGGCAGAGTACCAGAAGCCTTCGGGACCACTTCAGCAGCCAGAGATACCCATGTAGAAATGGGAACAGATCGCTATGGATTTTGTTACGGGGTTACCTAGAACACAGGCTGGGAACGATACTATATGGGTGATTGTCGACCGTCTCACAAAGTCAGCACACTTCCTAGCGATCAAGGAGACAGATAAGTATTCGCAACTTGCAGCAGTGTACCTTAAAGAGGTGGTTTCTAGGCACGGGGTGCCGACTTCTATTATTTCTGATCGAGATCCTCGTTTTACTTCGGAGTTATGGCAGGCTATGCATAAGTCGTTCGGCTCACGTCTCGATATGAGCACGGCCTATCACCCACAAACGAATGGTCAGAGTGAACATTCAGACACTAGAGGATATGCTGCGGGCATGCGTTATTGATTTTGGGAAAGGATGGGAGAAGCACTTGCCGTTGGTAGAGTTTTCCTACAATAACAGCTACCACACCAGTATCAAAGCGGCACCATTTGAGGCACTGTATGGGAGGAAGTGTCGTTCACCTCTCTGCTGGGCTGAGGTGGGTGATAGTCAGATCACAGGTCCTGAGATGGTACTCGAAACTTCAGATATGATCGTGAAAATCAGAGAACGTATGGCAGCTGCTCGTGACCGCCAGAAGGCCTACGCGGACAAGCGTGCCAAAGAGGTAGTGTTTGAAGTGAATGACCGAGTCATGCTGAAAGTCTCACCGTGGAAAGGGGTTGTACGCTTTGGGAAACGTGGCAAGCTGAACCCACGTTATGTTGGGCCGTTTAAGGTTTTGGAGCGTATCGGTAAGGTGGCTTATAGGTTGGAGTTACCTACTGAGCTGGGCAATGTTCACGACGTATTCCACGTATCACAGTTAAAGAAGTGTTATGCTGACGACCCATTAATGGTACCTTTTCAAGAGTTAAAGATCGACGACAAGCTACAGTTTGTTGAAGAACCCATCGAGATCATGGACCGTGAGGTCAAAGTGCGTAAACATAGTCGCATTCCGATTGTTAAAGTTCGTTGGAACTCAAGACGTGGACCGGAGTTCACGTGGGAGCGCGAGGATCAGATGAAACTAAAGTACCCTCACCTCTTTCCCAAAGACAAGGCAGAGTCAAGCACAACGGGTGAATCTCGGGGCGAGATTCCCTTTCAAGTTGGGGATGATATAGCACCTGAGCAAAATCCGCAACAATTCTGATTATCACTTCAATTTTTCGTGCCTACTTGTCAAATTTCGGGACGAAATTTCTTTCAAGTTGGGGATGATGTGACATCCCGAATCCTCAGGTTAGCACTACACCAATCTCACAAATGTTAACCGGTGTAATTACGTTCAATTTGATAAATGCTCGTGTGTGGGTGTGTAGTAATTCATGAACTCATTATCTGAATAGGAGATAGTCATGGCATACTTAAATTACGAACTCATTAGGCGAATTGTTTAGTTCTTCGAATTGGGCCGCAAAACTATTCGTATCACACTCCATGGCCACTTGGGCCTCTCTTTCCTTAGGCCCACATCATAACCAGACCCGAGAATGCATGATAGGAGTATTATCACTTTTAAGTTATGGATATAAAAAAAAAATAGCCTAATCACTATTCTGTGTTAGCATGGGGTCTCGGCCCAACTCATGTGCATTCAGCCCAACTTTTCCTATCCTTCTTTTATATATGCATATGTACGTAGATGGTAAGGAGCAAACAACACAATTTTATAAAACCCTACTTCCCCACTTGTGGCACGACGGCAGTAAACCCCCCCCCTTTCATCTTGTTCGACCCAAACTCTGGTTAGTACTTCCTGGTTGATGATTATTCTTTTTTTTGCATATTGTGATTCGTACGTGATAGCGATCGAATGCTAACGATAATATATATATTATTGATATATGGTGCTGCGATTTGGGAATTGCTTAGGAACGGGATGTATGTTAGCGATCATGAATATAGGATTTTCTTGTGAATCGCAAGTCGATAACATATTAATCGGTCACTAAAACAGACGGGACGTTTATGTGTTTGAACTCATGATTTTATGTGAATTGTAAGTGGTGTTTTAATAATGAATGATTGGTGCTTGCATAACTGTATGTGAATAAATGTTAGATAATGATAACAGTAGCTAGATTAGACTACTTGATTTGGTTTGAATATAAATCTGGAACAAAGGATGGGCTCGATCCATTAACAGTATGAATGATCACATGTGAATATTTGTGATACTTGAATTCATGATTTCATAATAATGATCGGATGCGGGGGAAATCTGCTAGAAATATTAGTCGGTAATGCGTAACGATATATTACAGTTACATAATTCCTGGTATAGTGTGCGACTGATTAGTTAAATGCTGATGTTAACGCTAAACTTTATTGATATTGGTTGAACTGTATGATGTATGAGCTGTGGTCTAATGTTAAAGGTATAACAGTTCGAATGGTTATTATGATACTTTGATGATGCACAAGAAATATATAATAAGTCATGGAAAGTAGGAAATTTATTTAGAGTTGTAAACTGTTGCAATTGGTTGGCTGAAAATATTTGAAACATGGGGGCCGAAGAGTGGGGGAAGGCCTGCTTAAATTCTTTCGAACATGGCTGGGCTGCATGACTTCGGGTCATCAGCCAAGCCCACACCTTCGCCCATATCAGATCTATTAATTGGTTTTCATTCATAACTTGGGCCTGTGTGTTGATTGGGCCACATATTGCAACCGGACCACATGGGTAAGTGTCTAAGGAGTTAAATTATTAAATAGGTATTGAGACATGATATTGTAGAGAACACTTGTAATGAACCCATTTAAACCGTTGGGCCACACATGTTTAACAACTGGGCTTGAGGTGAATACTAGTAAATTATGTGTGTATTTATGTGGCATGTTTGAGAGATTACATGTTAAGCAAATGCTCGGTGGCTCTAGAGGAATGTATAACTGTCATGCTCTGAATTACGGGCGTGCGTTACATGTACCGTGAATGTGTTTGATGTGATCAATGAGTACGTGAATTACTTGAATGTAAGAACTATGGTTCATATGTACGTAAAAATGACTGATATCGGTAACTTCTTTAGGGCGTACTTGATTAACTGGTAGACTCGTAGATAATCTTACCGAGCAAACCAAAGGTGAGTTCATTGCTCTTTTCTCAAGCATGGATCCCAGGGAAGGGATAACGGGTAACGTTCCGAGGAGGAATGCATGGGTAATGGGATGTTGGTTATCATACTCAGTTTTCTATCATTATAAGACCACTACATCTACCGGATCGTTGCTTGTAGGGCAACGGGGGTTATTAGTTGATAGCGCTATTAGGTTTGGCACCCTCACGACGTTCGAGGAGAACGGGCGTGAACTAATTACCTTAAAACATGACCAATGCTTTGATAGAGGCATTGGGGTTGGCAATCACATATCATATGGCCGTTCGGTAATCGAGTAATAACAACATCGAAACATCAAACATCTTAACAACAAACAACCTAATGTCTTGTAAACTGTTTTGCTCACCTGATTGGTAACACTACTTGGTAAACAAACACGAACCTTGAACTCACCAGCGTAGTCTGACACACTTGTTTACATGCTTGTAGGTAATTATTGAAGGAACTTGGGAACTTGCCGTCTGATGCTGCTGGAGTGGTTATGGTCATAATAAACGATTACATTGATTTGGTTTTGATACATTTACACACTTATACATTTATGCTTCCGCTCATTACTTTGGTTTTGGTTTAACTTTCAAACGATACATTTCTTTCAATTGGGTATTTTAATACATTATGACTTGTGTTTGATATGATTGGTGGCTCTTTGTTGGATCGTTGCACCTCCAATAGGGACATACCCTAGGTGGTAATTTGGGGGTGTGACAGTTTGGTATCGAACCAAGAAGAAGCTTTTCAGCTCTTAAAGCAGAAGTTGTGCAGCGCGCCGATTTTATCGCTACCAGAGGGTACTAAAGATTTTGTGGTTTATTGCGATGCGTCTATTCAGGGTCTCGGCTGTGTGTTGATGCAGCGAGACAAGGTGATAGCTTATGCTTCTCGACAGTTGAAGGTACACGAGAAGAACTATACGACACACGACCTGGAGTTAGGAGCCGTAGTCTTTGCGTTGAAGATTTGGAGGCATTACCTGTACGGTACCAAGTGTACCATATATACCGATCACAGGAGTCTTCAACATATCTTCGACCAGAAGGAATTAAATATGCGGCAACGTCGTTGGGTCGAGCTTTTCAATGATTATGAGTGTGCTATCAAGTATCATCCGGGTAAAGCTAATGTTGTAGCTGATGCCCTCAGTCGCAAGGAACCGAAACAGAAGCGTGTTCGTGCCCTACAGCTTACCATTCACTCTGATTTACCTGCCCGGATTCATTCAGCTCAGATTGAAGCGTTAAAGGAAGAAAATATCGAAGCCGAGGGATTACGAGGGTTACACAAGAAGAAGTTCGAGCAACGGTCTGACAATATCTACTACTTCATGGAACGGATATGGGTTCCTTCACTTGGTGATCTTCGAGAACTTGTGATGGACGAAGCACACAAGTCACGATATTCTATTCATCCAGGGTCTGATAAGATGTACCAGGACCTCAAGGTTTTGTATTGGTGGCCGAACATGAAAGCTATTATTGCCACCTACGTGAGTAAGTGTTTGACCTGTGCTAGGGTCAAGGCAGAGTACCAGAAGCCTTCGGGACCACTTCAGCAGCCAGAGATACCCATGTGGAAATGGGAACAGATCGCTATGGATTTTGTTACGGGGTTACCTAGAACACAGGCTGGGAACGATACTATATGGGTTATTGTCGACCGTCTCACAAAGTCAGCACACTTCCTAGCGATCAAGGAGACAGATAAGTATTCGCAACTTGCAGCAGTGTACCTTAAAGAGGTGGTTTCTAGGCACGGGGTGCCGACTTCTATTATTTCTGATCGAGATCCTCGTTTTACTTCGGAGTTATGGCAGGCTATGCATAAGTCGTTCGGCTCACGTCTCGATATGAGCACGGCCTATCACCCACAAACGAATGGTCAGAGTGAACATTCAGACACTAGAGGATATGCTGCGGGCATGCGTTATTGATTTTGGGAAAGGATGGGAGAAGCACTTGCCGTTGGTAGAGTTTTCCTACAATAACAGCTACCACACCAGTATCAAAGCGGCACCATTTGAGGCACTGTATGGGAGGAAGTGTCGTTCACCTCTCTGCTGGGCTGAGGTGGGTGATAGTCAGATCACAGGTCCTGAGATGGTACTCGAAACTTCAGATATGATCGTGAAAATCAGAGAACGTATGGCAGCTGCTCGTGACCGCCAGAAGGCCTATGCGGACAAGCGTGCCAAAGAGGTAGTGTTTGAAGTGAATGACCGAGTCATGCTGAAAGTCTCACCATGGAAAGGGGTTGTACGCTTTGGGAAACGTGGCAAGCTGAACCCACGTTATGTTGGGCCGTTTAAGGTTTTGGAGCGTATCGGTAAGGTGGCTTATAGGTTGGAGTTACCTACTGAGCTGGGCAATGTTCACGACGTATTCCACGTATCACAGTTAAAGAAGTGTTATGCTGACGACCCATTAATGGTACCTTTTCAAGAGTTAAAGATCGAATTCAATGTATTAAGCACAAGATTTGGGGGTTTAGCTGACCCATGTGGAATCATTATGGGTCACTGGTACGTTTCCTATCACCCAACATTTCACAACCATTTCATACGATACCGGTGCCGATTCTTAACTTCATCTCCATAGAATTTAAAAAGATACGGGGCCAGCATCGAGTAAGCTAGACGTCCCCTCATTCTATAGGATTGGAAAATGGTAAAATTAGTTGAGTCGGGAGAAGGTGTAAAGGGATGCATTTTTGAACTTGGAGCACGGAGATTTAATACCGACCTTTTACCCGCTCAATTGGGTTGTCACAACGTAGCTGTTTGGCACAGACTAGTTGTCCGACAATCGAGTGAAAGTGGTTATTAAGAGAAAACTATCTGTGTTTCCCCTGTCTTATTAAGAGATGTTCATAGCACGCGGAGAGAAGCGCGAGACACCTTGACGAATCATCAATAGCATGAAGGCCAGAAGTGCCTACCAAAAAGGTTGCGTAGCCTTTGTAGCTCATGTGGTCAACGAGAAAACGGAGGAGCCAAAACTGGAGGAAATACCCTTTGCGAGGGAATTCCCTGAAGTTATCCCAGAAGACTTGCATGGATTACCTCCGCAACGACAAGTTAAGTTTTGCATGGATTTGATGCCGAGAGCCGCACTAATGACGAAATCCTCGTACCAATTAGCTCCGTCTTCGATGCAAGAGTTACCTATGCAACTTCAAGAGTTGCTAGAAAAAGGATTTATTAGACCGGGTTTCTCCCCTTGCGGAGCTCCGGTATTATTTGTTAAAAAGAAAGACGGTAGTCTTCGCATGTGCATAGATTATCGGGAATTGAACAAACTTACTATTAAGAACCGAAACCCTCTACCGAGAATCGACGACTTGTTTGATCAACTACAAGGATCAAGTTATTACTCTAAGATCGATTTAAGATCGGGATACTATTAACTAAGAATACAAGAGGAAAGTATCCCCAAGACGGCTTTTAGGACTCGTTACGGACATTAAGAGTTTCTTGTTATGCCGTTCGGCTTAACGCATGCACCGGCGGTATTCATGGACCTCATGAACCGTGTGTGCAAACCGTATTTGGACAAGTTTTTAATCGTGTTCACGGATGATATCCTAATATATTCGCGAACCGAGAAGGAACATGAGAAACATTTGCGAGCTATCTTGGAACTCTTGAAAAAGGAACAACTATATGCAAAGTTTTCGAAGTGCGAATTTTGGATTCGCGAGGTACAGTTCCTAGGTCATGTGGTAAATGAGAAGGGAATTCATGTCGACCCGGCTAAGATTGAGGCGATCAAGAACTGAGAAGCGCCTAAGACCCCTACTGAGATACGACAATTTCTGGGATTAGCGGGCTATTATAGATGATTCATAGAGAACTTTTCAAAAGTTGCTCAACCACTAACGTCCCTGACACAAAAGGATAAGAAGTTTGATTGGGGCGAAAGGCAAGAGGCGGCTTTTCAGCTACTGAAAGATAAACTTTGTGATGCGCCCATTTTATCCTTATCCGATAGTACCGATGACTTCATGGTCTATTGTTAGTGCACGATGTCTATCGCCTACGTCAACAATCTAGGTCATGTTGGTAGCTTGTAATAGGGTTAAAAGTGTCAAAAGCATAAAGTTATTTGTATTTGTAGTCATTTCACACGAAATGGGAGTTTGGCCATTTCGTACGAAATGAGGTTTTGGCATTTCGTACGAAATAGCATGTTGCCATTTCGTGTGAAATCAGTGTCACACCCCTCTCTGCGGCGGAAGCACGAGGTGTGATCATGAATGGTTCTCATTGCATACGAATGGTAAACATACTACATGCTCACAAAAATAACTTTAAATACCAACCATTCATAATTTGAAAACACAAGTTTAGCGTCTACATCACGACGATAGCATAAAACATTGTCTTAAAAGTTTACAACTTTATTTAAACAAAACATAGATGACATCCATAAGCATGAGTAGGACCGCAAGCACATCCACCTTTAGTTACCTGAAATACATGTGAGTTTTGGAAAAACGTCAACATAATGTTGGTGTGAATTCATGCAGTGATTGTTTTGAATGTTTAATATAATCTGAATGAAAACATAGTATGAAACATGTAGATTGTATGAATGTTTGAATGTAACTTGTAAAACGTATCTGTAACTGGGTACTATGACTGTTTGAATGTGTGAGATTGCTAGTGGTTTGCAAGGCCACTAACATATGTCACGACATAGGAAGTCACCAAACCTAGGCATTTTTGTAAACTTTGACTGAGACACAGAAACACTCATTGGTAGAAGTAGGCCAAGAGTGGGGTTGCCTGAAACCCATTAGATCTAACCTTTTGTTCCGCGGTCTGAATGTGTACGTTGATTAATGGTGCTTATGGTACCCTATTCGAGACATGATCTAGAATGTTTCACTTGAATGTTTTTGTACCCATAAAAAACATTGTAACATTTTGTAACATGTATTTCACCCCTGAAGTTATAAAACCAAAAACAGTTAAAGAAAAGGGGGAGCATGAACTCACAACTTTCCGTTCCTTGCGTCGTAAACTTCACTGGATTTGCTTATAGTGCGTCGTGACCTAAACGTGTTTTATTATCGTTAGTCACTAGACTTGTATCGTACAAGAACAAGTCACTAACTTTTGTATATATATTGTTGTGTTAAAAATATTTTATATTTTTAACTATGTATCTTGCTTATATTATTTTCTCAAAAATTAACATAAGTATTTTGTATTTTGCACTTTGCACCCGAATTATGTATTTCTGTTTAAAACTTCAGTTTATGTTCAAAACTTGTCCAAGTTATTTATCTTGTCAAATAATATATTTTCACAAATATATTTTCTTGTATTTTGCTTAAGCGTGGTTGTATATGTAGTTTTGTATTTTCCTTTCTTACGGGTGTTGAGTGTATTTTCAAGTCCTAATACACTAGCACGTATAATACATACTACATACACTTAGCACAAAATTTGGTGACAAAATAATACTTATATTCTCTCAACAATATACATACTTATTGTCAATCTTTAACCTTGAAGAAATCATCTTTTCTTATCACAAAAATTTAGAGAAACCCTGGGTAAATTGTCTAGACACATTTTTAGGGGATAAGTTTCTCAAAACTTATATATTTTTTCTAAGTGTCTAAATTTATAAAAATTTCGACAGAGTTTCCCCTAAAAATGGAGGTTTCCCATGTTTTTAAACATGTGTTTATTTTCTTTTAAATCGTCAACAATCACCAACAACAATCATCAACAACAATTATCAACAACAATCACTAATTTCTCTATTTCATGAACTTGAAAATTTACAAAAATTGTGTAGTAACTTACTAGGGTATTTAGTAAGTCTTGTTACTCTCTAAAGTGTGTTTGTTTCTTTAAAAGCTCCATTTTTAAAGAAATTAGTTCTTTACATCTTGTGACATTAATTTCTAAAAATATTACTTCTTGTATTTTTCTTGTTAAATATGTGTATCTTTGCTTTGTTAACCACCAAAAATAGGGTCTATTTGTTTAAGAACCAAGATTAAGTAAAACTTGTATTTTTAACTTGGTTCTTTTGAAAAACCACTTGTAGATCTTTAGATCTACATGTTTAGAGTCTTATTTTACAAGAAAAATTATGTTTACACAAGTTCATGTTTTGTGAGTGGAAGAGTTCATCATCTTACAATTTCTACTCTTAACATATTACTAGTTCACGTTCCATGAACATGATCTAGTGTGGTTAGATGATGATCAATCCCACTACTAGCAACAAACAACATAAAATAATCACAACTAGACAAGATTCACATGATTTACACACATATTTACTCTTTATCCACCATTAATCACTTATGTTCAAGACTTTTATGGAAGTTCTTTAGTGTTCTTAATTTTTAACCATTAAATCACCTATTAACCACTAAAAATAAGAACAAGATGAAGATTTAAAGCACTTACTACTAGCACAATGCTAGGGAAGTTCAAGAGGGTAAATGAAGTGGATAAAAGCAAATGAAGAAGGTCCTTCAAGATCCGCTTGCACCAAGCTTCGTTAGTGACCTTCTTACACCTTAATATCACCTTAGAATGGATGGATATTGATTGAAAAATGGTGGTTGTGTGGTGGTGTGTGGTGGCCGTAGGTAATGGAGGAAGGAGAGGAGGTTAGTGAAGGTTGAAGGTGATGAGAATGATATGTGGTTATCCCTTGGTTTTTACTGAAAAAGTTCCAACATCTTTTAGTCTTTAGGTTCTAATGTCCATTACTTTCCCAACATGATCCAATTAAATAATCAAAGAAAGCCCATGTGGGACCCCATAGTGAACCGTCCTAATGTGGGGGGGGGGGTATTAGTTGAATTTCAATGGTTAGTTACATAAGCTAGTTAGGAGATTAGTGAAATAATTAGTGGTTTATATGTGTTATGGAATATATAGTGTGTTAGGGTGTTCGGGGACCCTAACTAGCTTAGAAAAATAAAAACAATGCGTTTGACATTATTTTTGTGTTCCGGGTAAAGTCCGGTTGTTCGGTTGGATACCGGCTCGTTAAAGTGCTAAATTGCACCGTTTAGTGTTTTTCAAGTGCCCTTTTGTAACCCTTTTAACTCCGACACTTAAGGAAGTATTCTGAATAATAAAACGAAATTTCTCCATGATATTTATGTATTTAAAAGCTGATTTGAGCTGAATTTAATAAATTTCTGCACTTAAAGTGCGTTTCGGGTGCTTTTTAGTGCGTATCTTGGCTTCTGGATGGTATATATGTAATCCCTTGTATGTACTCTTGGGTTTTAATGTGTTCTTGTCATTGGACCTACACCTAGGCCCTAATTTTAATGTTTGACTGCTTTCTGCAGTTCTGTTGACACATTTGTGTTACCGGTGAGTTTACTAGTATTTCTGACGCAACGCAGTTCATTAATGTATAATGTAATTCTTGTAGTATAAAACGTTCATGAATTCACTTGTATTGTATGAAAATTACCGGTTTGGTGCTAGTTGTCACAGTCTCCCCCCGTTAAAAGAATTTTGTCCCGAAATTCAGGCTGAACTAACTCTCGCAAGAGTCTTCTTGAACAGGTGGGGATAGTTTTCTTTGAACTGGTCTTCACGTTCCCACGTGTACTCGGGTCTGTGTTTGGAGTTCCAACGTACTTTGACAAGCTTGACACTGCTCCTTCTGGTCTTGTTGACTTTCCAGTCTGTAACCTCAACGGGTTGTTCTGTAAACCGGAGAGTGTCGTCAATATGCACTTCATCAGTAGGGATGATCACGTTTTCCTGTGTTGGACTCTTCTTGAGGTTGGATACATGGAACGTATCATGTACTCCATTAAGTTCCTCCGGTAACTCCAACTTGTACGCTACGGTACCAATTCTTGGATCTTGAATGGTCCGATGTATCGTGGATTCAGTTTTCCACGCTTTCGAAATCTGACTACGCCCTTCCAAGGTGAGACTTTCAAAAAAACTTTGTCTCCCACCTCGAATTCTAATGGTTTACGTCTTCGATCATCGTAGCTCTTTAGTCGATCTCGAGCCGCCCTAATGCGCTCTCGGATCTGTGTAATCTTGTCGGTCGTCTCTTGTACCAATTCAGGACCAACCATTCTTTTGTCTCCAGCGTCTGCCCAACATAGAGGCGATCGGCACTTGCGGCCATACAGAGCTTCGAACGGTGCGACTTTGATGCTTGTATGATAAATGTTATTATAGGAAAACTCAACTAAAGATAGATGAGTATCCCAGCTGCCGCCTAGGTCCATGACACATGCGCGAAGCATATCTTCTAATGTTTGTATAGTCCGTCCACTCTGGCCGTCTGTTTGTGGATGGAATGCCGTGCTTAGATCTAGCTGAGACCCAAAGGTTTCCTGAAAGGATCGCCAGATTCTTGAGACAAAGCGTCCATCTCTGTCTGAAATGATTGAGATAGGCACTCCATGACGTGTCACAATCTCTTTTAGGTATATCTCAGCAAGCTTTCCAGTGATATCCTTCTCTCGGATTGGTAGGAAATGCGCAGACTTTGTTAGCCGATCGACTATCACCCATATCATGTCGTGCCCTCTTGGGGTCCTGGAAATTTCGTTATGAAGTCCATCGAGATTTGCTCCCACTTCCACATGGGAATCTCTGGTTGTTGTAATAGGCCGGACGGTTTCTGATATTCAGCCTTAACCTTAGCACAGGTTAGGCATTTTCCAACGTAGACAGCAACGCCACTCTTGAGTCTCGGCCACCAATAGTATTCCTTTAAGTCTTGATACATCTTGTCCGATCCTGGATGGATCGAGTATCTCGATTTATGGACTTCATCAAGGATGACTTCTCGTAGGCCACCATAGAGCGGAACCCAAATACGCTTCTTAAAGTATAAGGCTCCCTCTTCATTTGGCGCTATGTACTTCAATGCACCCCGGAGATATTCAGCTTTACGGTTTTCCATCTTAAGGGCTTCTTGTTATGCGTCACGAATGCGTGTAGTGAGGTTCGTTCGAATAGTCATTTCCAGTGCTCGAACTCTTAGGATCTTAACCCTTTCTTTTCGACTTAATGCGTCCTCTACAACGTTTGTGTTTCCAGGGTGGTACTTAATCTCACAGTCATAATCATTTAGCAGCTCGACCCATTGCCGCTGTCGCATGTTCAGTTCCTCCTGATCAAGTATGTGTTGTAGGCTTTTGTGATCTGTGTAGATTGTACATCGAGTACCATATAGATAATATCGCCAGATCTTCAAGGCGAATACTACCGCACCCAGCTCCAAGTCGTGTGTGGTGTAGTTCCTTTCATGTACTTTCAATTGTCTTGAAGCGTAAGCGATGACCTTTTGGCGTTGCATAAGCACGCAACCCAGACCTTGTCATGAAGCGTCGCAGTATACCACGAAGTCTTCTGTGCCTTCGGGTAGTGACAGTATTGATGCATCGCATAGCTTGTTTTTGAGTAGCAGAAAAGCTTCTTCTTGTTTAACACCCCAGTCATACTTCTTGTCTTTCTGCGTAAGGGTAGTTAGCGGCTGAGCTATCTTTGAGAAATTCTCAATAAACCGTCGATAATAGCCCGCTAATCCCAAAAATTGACGAACTTTAGTTGGGGTTTTGGGGGCTTCCCAATTCTTTATGGCTTCAATCTTGGATGGGTCTACGTGAATGCCCTTCTTATTCACAACGTGACCAAGAAATTGAACTTCGTGAATCCAGAATTCGCACTTTGAGAATTTTGCATAGAGTTTCTCTTTCTTCAGTAGTTCCAGTATGGTTCTGAGGTGTTGCTCGTGCTCTTCTATCGTCCGTGAGTAGATCAGGATATCATCGATAAATACTATCACGAATTATCGAGATATGGTTTTCATACGCGGTTCATCAGATCCATAAATACCGCTGGCGCGTTCGTCAGTCCAAATGGCATCACAAGGAACTCATAATGCCCATAGCGTGTTCTGAATGCAGTCTTTGGTACACTTTCCTCTTGTATCCTTAACTGGTGGTATCCAGATCGAAGGTCGATCTTGGAATAGTAGCTTGATCCTTGCAATTGATCAAATAAGTCATCAATCCTCGGTAGTGGGTACCGATTCTTGATAGTGAGCTTGTTCCGTTCTCTGTAATCTATACACATCCGCAGTGTTCCATCCTTCTTCTTCACGAACAGTACTGGAGCTCCCCATGGTGAGAAGCTTGGCCTTATGAATCCTTTATCCAATAACTCCTGGAGTTGTGTAGACAATTCTTGCATCTCGGATGGTGCAAGTCGATAGGGTGCCTTGGCTACCGGAGCGGCTCCTGGAACCAAGTCTATACGGAATTCGACTTGTCGTTGCGGAGGTAGTCCTGGCAGATCTTCAGGAAAGACATCAGGGAATTCTTTCACCACTGGAATATCTTCGAGCTTCGGCTCCACCGCCTTCTTATCTACAACATGCGCTAGGAAAGCAACACATCCTTTCCTTAAGCACTTCTGTGCCTTCATGCAACTGATGATTCATAGAGGCGCGTCTCGTTTTTCTCCATGTACGATGAGAGTTTCATCATTCGCCAAAGGGATGCGAATGATTTTCTCATGACAAATAACTTCAGCTTTGTTCTTGGACAACCAGTCCATTCCGACCACTACATCGAAGCTACCCAATTGAATAGGTAAGAGATCGATGCTAAAATTTTGTTCGCCAAGTTTTAATGAGCAACCTCTAACCACTTCACCTGATTCGACAAGTTTACCATTCGCTAGTTCTATGGAGTAAGGAATATCCAATCTACTAGACTCTATCCCAAGCATACGTTTAAAGGCAAAAGATCAAATACAAATAATCTTAACATACTAAACATACAAATTGAAGGAAAACCCAAAAAGACAAGGTGGCATTTTTGTAATTACCACCAACTATCAAAGTTACAACCAAAAATACCTAAAAAAACACAAAATTTTTTTTAACATTTTTTATTAAAAATCGCTACATTTCGTTAGAAAAAAAAAAAAAAAAAATTTGGGCTGCTACTAAAAGTAGCGATTTTTTAATAAAAAATGTTAAAAAAATAAAATAAATAATTTGTGTTTTTTTTTTATTTTTTTAGATTTTTTTAGGTTTTTTGGGGGGTTTAGTTTTTAGCATTTTAGCTTGGGTGGGGGGGGGGTTAGGTTTTTTTTAGGTTTTTGGGGGTGGGGTTGGGGGGGGGTAGGTTTTTTTTTAGGTTTTTGGGGGTTGGGGGTTAGGTTTTTTTAGGTTTTTGGGGGGTGTGGGGGGGGGGGGTTAGGTTTTTTTTAGGTTTTTGGGTGGTGGGGGTTAGGTTTTTTTAGGTTTTTGGGGGTGGGGGGGGGGGTTAGGTTTTTTTTAGGTTTTTGGGGGGTGGGGGGGGTGGGGGGTTTAGGTTTTTTTTGGGGGTGGGGGGAGTGGTTAGGTTTTTTTAGGTATATTTGTAGAGTAACTTTGATAGTTATTGATAATTACAAAAATGCCACCTTGTCTTTTTGAGTTTTCCTTCAATTTGTATGTTTAGTATGTTAAGATTATTTGTACAAGAACTTTACCCTACGTTTAAATTCCATAGACATGAAACTATAATTGGCACCAGTGTCAAATAATATGGATGCAAAGTGATTGTTAACGAGAAACGTACCGGTGACCACGTTAGGGTCCTCGCGTGCGTCCCTTGCTCCACTCACAAATGCTCGAGCCTGAGCGTTGTTTTTCTTCGGGCAGTCTCTCATGAAATGTTCATTGCTTCCATAACTGAAGCATCCTTGGTTTCACCCAACTTCATTTCCAACCCGGTTATTGTTGCCATTTTCATTTCCGCCATCGTTCCCATTACCAGCACCGTTACGGTTTCCATTCCCGTTCCTATTACCATTACCATTGCGGCCTCCAATACCTTTACCCCAACAATCTTCGGTACGATGGCCTGACTTTCCGCAGTTCTCGCACTTCCCAACGCGATAATTTCCCACATGATGAAAACCACAGCGGTTACACTTGGGCAGAGTGCCCTGATACTTCTTAGCTCCAGACTCATTTGCAGCTGCGAAGGTTTTTGCCTCCCTAGGTGGGTTAGTGTCACGCTTCTTGTTGTTCGAACCCTTGTTGCTGCGGGTTGCTTGGCTGAGATTTGAATGCTTTCTTTTCTTGTCACCAGACGACTCAGCATGCGCCTCGGTATTTTCTGTTGGGTTCAGTGATAGCTTCTACATACGAACACAATCTTCAGTAAGGCTGACGGCCAGAGTTACAGCCTCGGTGATTGTTTGTGGTTTGGCTGAAGTCACCATGCCGCGAAACTCTGGGGCCAGTCCCCAAATGTAGCGTTCAACGCGTTTGAATTTCGGGGTCACCATGTAGGGAATCACCCTAGACAAATCATGGAACCTTCGAGTATACCCAGTGATGTCAGCACCTACCATAGTCAAGTGCTAGAATTCCGTCTCCAACCTTTGGAGTTCGGCACGAGAGCAGTACTTTTCTCTCATCTTCTCTTTCAATTCATCCCAAGTCATGCCATACGCGGCATCATCACCCAGCGTTTGAACTTGCAAATTCCACCATGTCAGTGCTTCGTCGACAAACAGCCCAGTAGCAAAAGTGACTTGTTGATCCGCGGTACACTTGCTCATGCGGATTGTGGCTTCAGTCTTTTCCGTCCAACGCACAAACGCTACTGCTCCTCCAGTGCCATCGTAGTTCATTGGTTTGCAGTCAAGGAACTGCTTGAAGGTGTAGCCTGTAATTGACCCAACCAATTCATTTGTGAGCAATCGAAGAAATAATGAAACAAAGACCGGTCATAAATTTCCCCATGCTTAGCAAATTTTCTTATGGTTACCTTGAGCTATGTGTCCTCCAGATGAATCTCCATGTCCGTTACGCCTAGCATTGCTTGGTCCTCCACTGTCTTGAGTACAGTTCGCCTCGTACAGGGCGATAGCAGCAGAGATCCTTTCTTCTAGTAGAGCGTTCAGCTCTTCAGCAGGCTTTGGCAGTGGGGGAGGGGGAGGTTGATCACGAGCGTTCACAGCTCTTCTTGGTGCCATGTTCTGACAGAACATAACATAATAGGGTTAGACATTTGTTTGATATCGTCGTACGAGATAGTAGTAGTATATATATATACGCATGCATATACCACATAAGTGACATCAAACAATTCGCGCAATTAATTCATACAACAACAAGCATGTATAATTAGGTAAACACCTTACTTCACGTTGGTGGTTCTTGTCTTTATACCCTAGGCCATCACTCCAAAGAGTGTACGTTTGACCTTTTTCTTTCACTGAGGGAATGCATGCACGACAAGACTTGCTGTGGTTTCTGTGCACTGAGTTCCATAATTATGTATGCATCCATAATTACGTAACTCCTTGTACAGTCCGCACAGTTCGTTTTGTCCTCGTATCACTTCCCTCAGATAGGCCATTGTTTTCAGGTAAAGTCATCTATACTAGCGGTATCCCACTTCTAGTACATGTACATGCTAATTATCACACATAATTGCAAGTAATTTCTTAGTTAAAGACAAGTGCTACTCCTGTGCACCCTAAGTCTCATAGTGTCTTTTCTAGACTTGTGTAAACAGTTTCAGGCAGTGGATGTCGCGGGAAGTTTCATGCAATGAAAACTCTTTGGAAAATTGTTTCCGTGAAGGATCCTAGAGATTGTAGACTAGACTCGAGAAGGAATCCTGGTTCACTACAATCGCAGCTCTGATACCAATCTGTCACACCCCTTTCTGCGGTGGAAGCACGAGGTGTGATCATGAATGATTCTCATTGCATACGAATGGTAAATATACTACATGCTCACAAAAATAACTTTAAATACCAACCATTCATAATTTGAAAACACAAGTTTAGCGTCTACATCACGACGATAGCATAAAACATTGTCTTAAAAGTTTACAACTTTATTTAAACAAAACATAGACGACATCCATAAGCATGAGTAGGACCGCGCGCACATCCACCTTTAGTTACCTGAAATACATGTGAGTTTTGAAAAAAACGTCAACATAATGTTGGTGTGAATTCATGCAGTGATTGTTTTGAATGTTTAATATACTCGAATGAAAACATAATATGAAACTTGTAGATTGTATGAATGTTTGAATGTAACTTGTAAAACGTATCTGTAACTGGGTACTATGACTGTTTGAATGTGTGAGATTGCTAGTGGTTTGCAAGGCTACTAACATATGTCACGACATAGGAAGTCACCAAACCTAGGCATTTTTGTCAACTTTGACTGAGACACAGAAGCACTCATTGGTAGAAGTAGGCCAAGAGTGGGGTTGCCTGAAACCCATTAGATCTAACCTTTTGTTCCGCGGTCTGAATGTATACGTTGATTAATGGTGCTTATGGTACCCTATTCGAGACATGATCTAGAATGTTTCACTTGAATGTTTTTGTACCCATCAAAAACATTGTAACATTTTGTAAAACCAAAAAAAGTTAAAGAAAAGGGGGAGCATGAACTCACAACTTTGCGTTCCTTGCGTCGTAACTTCACCGGATTTGCTTATAGTGCGTCGTGACCTAAACGTGTTTTATTATCGTTAGTCACTAGACTTTTATCGTACAAGCACAAGTCACTATCTTTTGTATATATATTGTTGTGTTAAAAATATTTTATATTTTTAACTATGTATCTTACTTATATTATTTTCTCAAAAATTAACATAAGTATTTTGTATTTTGCACTTTGCACCCGAATTATGTATTTCTGTTTAAAACTTCAGTTTATGTTCAAAACTTGTCCAAGTTATTTATCTTGTCAAATAATATATTTTCTTGTATTTTGCTTAAGCGTGGTTGTATGTGTAGTTTTGTATTTTCCTTTCTTACGGGTGTTGAGTGTATTTTCAAGTCCTAATACACTTGCACGTATAATACATACTACATACACTTAGCACAAAATTTGGTGACAAAATAATATATATATTCTCTCAACAATATACATACTTATTGTCAATCTTTAACCTTGAAGAAATCATCTTTTCTTATCACGAAAATTTAGAGAAACCCTGGGTAAATTGTCTAGACACATTTTTAGGGGATAAGTTTCTCAAAACTTATATATTTTTCTAAGTGTCTAAATTTATTAAAATTTCGACAGAGTTTCCCCTAAAAATAGAGGTTTCCCATGTTTTTAAACATGTGTTTATTTTCTTTTAAATCGTCAACAATCACCAACAACAATCATCAACAACAATTATCAACAACAATCACTAATTTCTCTATTTCATGAACTTGAAAATTTACAAAAAGTGTGTAGTAACTTACTATTAGTAAGTCTTGTTACTCTCTAAAGTGTGTTTGTTTCTTTAAAAGTTCCATTTTTAAAGAAATTAGTTCTTTACAACTTGTGACATTAATTTCTAAAAATATTACTTCTTGTATTTTTCTTGTTACATATGTGTATCTTTGCTTTGTTAACCACCAAAAATAGGGTCTATTTGTTTAAGAACCAAGATTAAGTAAAACTTGTATTTTTAACTTGGTTTTTTTGAAAAACCACTTGTAGATCTTTAGATCTACATGTTTAGAGTCTTATTTTACAAGAACAATTATGTTTACACAAGGTCATGTTTTGTGAGTGGAAGAGTTCATCATCTTACAATTTCTACTCTTAACATATTACTAGTTCACGTTCCATGAACATGATCTAGTGTGGTTGATGATGATCCATCCCACTACTAGACACAAACAACATAAAATAATCACAACTAGACAAGATTCACATGATTTACACACATATTTACTCTTTATCCACCATTAATCACTTATGTTCAAGACTTTTATGGAAGTTCTTTAGTGTTCTTAATTTTTATCCATTAAATCACCTATTAACCACTAAAAATAAGAACAAGATGAAGATTTAAAGCACTTACTACTAGCACAAGGCTAGAGAAGTTCAAGAGGGTAAATGAAGTGGATAAAAGCAAATGAAGAAGGTCCTTCAAGATCCGCTTGCACCGAGCTTCGTTAGTGACCTTCTTACAGCTTAATATCACCTTAGAATGGATGGATATGGATTGAAAAATGGTAGTAGTGTGGTGGTGTGTGGTGGCCATAGGTAATGGAGGAAGGAGAGGAGGTTAGTGAAGGTTGAAGGTGATGAGAATGATATGTGGTTATCCCTTGGTTTTTATAGAAAAAGTTCCAACATCTTTTAGTCTTTAGGTTCTAATGTCCATTACTTTCCCAACATGATCCAATTAAATAATCAAAGAAATCCCATGTGGGACCCCATAGTGAACCGTCCTAATGTGGGGGGGGGGTATTAGTTGAACTTCAATGGTTAGTTACATAAGCTAGTTAGGAGATTAGTGAAATAATTAGTGGTTTATATGTGTTATGGAATATATAGTGTGTTAGGGTGTTCGGGGACCCTAACTAGCTTAGAAAAATAAAAACAATGCGTTTGACATTATTTTTGTGTTCCAGGTAAAGTCCGGTTGTTCGGTTGGATACCGGTTCGTTAAAGTGCTAAATTGCACCGTTTAGTGTCTTTCAAGTGCCCTTTTGTAACCCTTTTAACTCCGACACTTAAGGAAGTATTCTGAATAATAAAACGAATTTTCTGCATGATATTTATGTATTTAAAAGCTGATTTGAGCTGAATTTAATAAATTTCTGCACTTAAAGTGCGTTTCGGGTGCTTTTTAGTGCGTATCTTGGCTTCCGGATGGTATAAATGTAAACCCTTGTATGTACTCTTGGGTTTTAATGTGTTCTTGTCATTGGCCTACACCTAGGCCCTAATTTTAATGTTTGACTGCTTTCTACAGTTCTGTTGACACATTTGTGTTACCGGTGAGTTTACCTGTATTTCTGGCGCAACACAGTTCATTAATGTATAATGTAATTCTTGTAGTATAAAACGTGCATGAATTCACTTGTATTGTGTGAAATCAAATAATGTTGACACTAAAGCACATAATTGCAGTCATTAAATAATAATTAAAGTGTACGGAAATTACCGGTTTGGTGCCAGTTGTCACAATCAGTTGCCTATATATAGGGCTGTTTGGTTTTTCATTTGGTACGAAGTCAGAGAACGTGTAACGAAGTGCTTCCAGTTTCTCTCTGTGTATTGACGTTTAAAATCAACGAAAAACCTGCTTTAAGTATAAATATCTATTTCTACACCTTTGTATTACCGATTCTTAGTTGTTTGAGTGTTTCCGCCTCTCAAACGACTTAAATTTGACTCTGAACGACTTATATAGGTCGGAAAACGATCCTACAAGTGGTATCAGAGCTCAGGCTGAGTCAATTCATTTGAATCAATGCTTAGAATTCTGTTTTTCTACTCATTCTTGGATTTCTGGACAAATTCACGGACAAAATGGACAGATCTTCTAATATAACGTGTAAAATAGAGTTTTAACAAACCCTTGAAAGTTTCAGACCTAAATTCAGACTAAAAGTGACAAAAATGGGCCAAATTCACGGACAAAATGGACAGATCTTCTAATTTCGTTTGTAAAACTGAGATCATTCCGTACGAAATGAACCTTTTCGTGTGAAACATCACCATTTCGTTTGAAAAACTTGTCCATTTCGTACGAAACGGGCCTTTTCGCTTGAATATCTTTCTGTTTCATCATTTCACACGAAAAGACACTTTGTTTACTCATTTTTGCATGAAATGACAACCTATTTCGTTTGAAGGAGGTATTTCGTTTGAAAGTTCATTTCGCTTAAAGGTCCATTTCGTTTGTGCTATTTCGTTTGAAGTCCATTTCGCGTAGAAGCTATTTCGTTTGAAAGTGACTGTTTTTCGGAAACTTGAAAATTTTTCGGAATTGTTTTCGTAAAATGGATAATCAAGAGTTTTATAACATGTTTGCTGGAGGGGGAATGACAGCATCTCAAACCGCAGCCAGTATCGCAAAATGTGAACATGGAAAATGAACTTGGTACGATGCAAAAACCCCCGAAGTTGATGAACATTGACGAGTATTCTGGGTGGTCAGGGAGGTTTAAAACTTGGGTGCAAGCAAACCATTTCGAGTGTTGGAGGAAGATCGAGTCAAAGTATGTACCTCCAATGAATGCTTCGGGAATTGAGAAAGCACTCCATCAGTTTACTCCGCTTGAACAGGACAACTTCAAAGCTGAAAAGAAAATGATGAGTATCTTGCAGCAAGCTATCAAAGAGGATATTCTAGTTCTGCTACAACATCAAGATAACTCGCAGTCAGTATGGAATGCATTGAAGATAAAGTTTCTTGGAAGTGTTTCAATGATAAAAAGCAAAACAACATTGCTTAAGAAAGAATTTGATATGTTTACGGGTATGAAGGTTGAAACAACAAATCAGTTGATTGAAAGATATTGTCATTTGGTTGTTGAAATGAAGCGTTTGAGCATTGAGAAAACATATGAAAAATGGGTTGACAAGCTGGCAGATGCGTTACCGTATGATGAGTGGGGCACTTATTTGTTGGTGTTGAAAAACAATCAGGAATATATTGGATTAAATCTAAGCTCATTCATCGAGAAAATAGAATCACATGAGCTTGAGTTGAAAAAGATAAGAAAAATGAAAGCTTCAACTGTACAACAAGATGTCTCATTGTACTACAAAGGAAGCTCGTCAGTAACATCTAACCTGAGTCCAAAAATTCAAACAACATTTAGTGCTGATTCTACATCACCAAGCACACCAAGCAACAATCATTCACTGTTTGCAAGTTTTGAACCAAATACTAAGGTTCAAAGTTCACCAGATCAAGCTTATACCCAAAGTTCGTCAGGATCAAACAGTCAAAGTCAAGGTCCAGGAATTCTGTGCAACATAGCGGTGAACATCAAGAATGGGCAAGAGTTTACTGAATCTACAGCAAAACAGCATATTTCACTACTTGCATCAGTTCTTGAATCATATGAGAGTCTTCTTGCTGGTAGAATTGGAAACCCTGATATGACAAAGGAAGACTATGATCAAATTGATCCAGAAGAGCTGGAATTGATAGATATTAAATGGGGAATGGCAAGCTTGGTGAGGTGAGCTCAAAGATTTATGAAATAACTGGTCGAAATAGTCTTTCAGGACCTGATCAAAAGCTTGGGTTTGACAAAACAAAAGTCACATGTTTCAACTGTAAAGAAAAGGGCCATTTCAAACGAGAGTGTCCTAACAGAGAAGTCAACAATCATCAAAATCCATTCGCGAATGACTATTACAGACAAGCAATCTATCACAAGACTAGTCAACAACCATTCAACCAAAGACCTCAAATTGAAAACAAACCTGAAAAAGCTCTTTTAGTCAATCAGGATGATGAGAAGGTTGCAGAAGGGTTTAGTTGGGATAAATATAGTCTGGGTGATGGTTTGGCTATGATGGCAGAGATTGTGGAAGAGCCAGAATGTGGTGTTGAAACTGAAGATGTCAGTGAAGTCATGATTGAAGAGAGTTTGGCTGATCTTGAAGAAGCAGCTGCAGAAGTTTATTACTATCAATCTAAACAGGAGATTATTGCTAGTTCTCTTAAATCAATAATGCCTCCTAACATGTTTGATTCTTTTGCAGGATTCTTCAGTGAGCCAACCACTGGTTTCTGTCCACAATACAATGTTGAGAAAGTTCCAGTTGAAGAAATCATAGACGTTTCCAAAGAAATGAATGAAGAGACTCTAAAAGAGATTGCTGACAAGGCGTTGATGGGCAAGCTAAAAAAGGTAGAAATAGAATCTGTTGAAACGGAGCCTGTCGAAACAGAGTCAGTTGAAAATGTGTCTGTCAAAACAGAGTCAGTTGGAAAGAAGTCTGACGAGAAATCAGAATATGAGGAGATCAAACCTGGAGAAAACTCAGAGTCAGAGTCAGATGGGTTTGGTAAAACGGATCTTAAAAATGATAAAGAAGAAAAGGTTTCTGAAAAGGTTGATTCAATTCATGAAATTCCATACAAAAACTGCTTAACACCATGCATGGATTGTATTGAAAAAGACAAACACTTTCAGGAATTAAAAAAAATACACTAACGAAGTAAAATTTGATCTTATTGATGTTAAAGAAGGTTATGACACTTTAGCACGTTCGATCAAAATGATTCAAAACGAAAGTTTTGAAAATGATAAAGCTACAAATTTGTTAAAAGCAACTGTCATGGATAAACAGATGGAAATCAACATTCTTTTGGACAAAATTGCTTCTTTGAAAAAGGAACTTGAATTAATGAGAATTGAAAATGAAAGAATTGATAAGAAATTAATCAATTATGTTGCGTCATCTTATGTGATTGATCAAATTGTTCCACTACAACCTGATAATACACCTGTCTTCAAAAGTGTTCCACCCCCAATGTGGAATCAGTATACACAAAAATATCCAGATGGGGTGGAAGCAGCTTTGAATCTCAAATTGAGAACTGTTGAGAATGAGTTACCTGAAAGCATTGATGTTACATTTTCTCCATTCGACACTGGCAACAAGTCCCAAGTGATTAAAACTGTTGTTGACCAAGTGTTAGATGAAGAAAGTGATAACTCAGATTTCGGTACTGTGAAAACTCAGTTGGAAAATTCCAATTCTGATTTTGAAGATGAGGGTAACTTTTTGGATAAGTTCATACCAAATTCAGATAAAGTTGTGAATGATGATTCGATCATTGTGGTTTACACAATGACCGGAACTGACAAACTCTATTCTGATTTTGAGTATCCAATTCAAAATGCCAGAATGGAAAATGTTGAGAAGGTGTTTAAACTTGTTCAGATTGACATTTCAGAGGTTAACAACAATGTGTTTTTATCCAAACTGAAAAAGTTTTTTGTGAAACAACAACTGAATATACCAGGAAAGAAAGAGTGGGTGGGCAATGGTGGTAATAACAAGAGAATTGGAAACAATTTCAAAAACAAAGGTGTTGGTTTTGAAAAGAAAATGGCTAAGAAGAATGTCAAGCCAAAAGAAAAGATGAGTGATGTTTTTGTTGCTGGTCCTAGTGTTGATGCTGAAAAGGATTATATCTTCAGTCAAAAAGCCGTTGACGATTTCAATGCAGCTAAAAAGTTGAGAGAAGAGACCAACAGATAAACTTTTGTTGAGTATGACAAAAGAATCTGTTACCGCTGCAACGAAATTGGTCACATGGCCAAGCAGTGTGTGAAAAAGATTGAAAAACCAGTTTTTTCAAAAACCCAAACCTAAAACTCCAACTGATGTTAAGGGTAAAACACCAATGATTTCCCCCGTTCGTATTTTGAAAAGAGGTGAATATTTGAAGTCCGAGGACAAGCCGAAATCAACATTTGAGATTGGTGAATCTTCAAAAACTCAAAAGACTTCAAAGATTTATCCGAAGATAAAAATTTTGCAAAACCAATCATGGGTGGCAAAACCAAAACAATCAGTTGAAGAAAAGAAGATGGAAAACGTCTTGAAATCTGAATCAAAAATGTTTGCATCTGATATTGAAAAACTGGAATTTGAATTGGACAAATTGATGAAGGAATTTCCACCAATCACAGGGGAAAATCTTAAATCAAAACCGAAACCTGTTGTTCCCAACGTCATCTTCAACATTCCAAAAGTTGATGTAGATCATGATATTATGTTTGGTAGTGTTCCAAAGGTTAAGAAATCATGGGCATCATTGTTTGAATGAATTTCTTTGATATATGCAGGGACTTCCGAGATCGATAATATCCAAGTGGATCATGGACAGCGGAGCTTCAAGGCATATGACGGGAATGTTGGCCTTGCTCTATGGGTGTTAAATCAATCAATGGAAGATATGTTGGATTTGCAGGAAATCAAGGAGGCAGAATAGTTGGTGAAGGAACTCTGACAAATGGAGTAGTAACGTTTGACAAAGTGAACTATATCATTGAACTTGAAAGCAATCTATTGAGCATATCACAGATCTGTGACAAGTCATTTACAGTACACTTTACAAAAAATGAGTGTTTAATAATAAAACCTGGTTTTAAAATTCCAGAAGACATGGTGTTGATGCGAGCTCCATGAGAAAATGATTTGTATGTCCTCGACATAAGCGTCGCAACAACAACAGATCACACGAAACAATGTTTTGTAACAAAAACAAAAGCAACAGAAAAAGAGTCAAGAATGTGGCATCGTAAGATGGGCCACATTCATGTGCGGAAAATGAATTTCTTGTGCACAATGATCTTGTTGAAGGTGTAAATGTTGGGATTGAACCCTATCAGAGGAACAGATAATTAAAGCCAAAACTGGATCAGAGTAGTGGATTCTAAATAAGCAGATGCTGATATACAAATCTTTCCCCTTGAAAGTGATTACAACTACTGATGACCTCCTATCTGCTGATCTTGCTAAACTGCTGACCCATAACTGCTGCTCAACTAAAGATCTGATGGAAGACTAAAGTCCTGCTGATTCAATCTACTGCCTTGAGTCAAGCACTGCTGATCCGGACAAGTGCTGCTGGGTTCACAGCAGTAGAAGGTTGCAGCAGCTGTTCTAAAGTCTGTTTTGTAATAGAATGTATTAGCAGTAGTTAACACAAGCAGTGTCTGTATAGATCAGAGGTTAGAGTTTGTTAGGAGGTTAGATGTCACTTTCATGGTGACGTCAGCAAAGATGCTCAGTAGTTTGCAAGTGCCTATAAATAGTTCAGTACTTGGTACTGTTCTATTAGCTCTTTGCATCATTCGTCTTCTTTGCACGAACAAACTACTGAGCTCTGGCTGAGGGGGAGTTTGCATTCTTACATCAAACATTGTAATCGTAGTTGAAATAAATTCAATCTTTCGGTTCTCTGTGTAAAGATGTTTGATAAAAGTATTACTCTCGTTTGATTGTATGCAAAGTTTGTTTTCATTATAATTTCCGCTGCACACTCATCCATTTTCATCTTATTTTCAAACATAAAATACAATCAAAATCAAACTCAGATCCAACAGTAAATCTGAAAAATTTTCACTTGAATGATTATTGTGTAGAATGCAAGAAGGGAAAGCAAACAAACAAGACACACCCACATAAATTGTTGAACTCAATCAGGGTACCGCTCGAGAGACTCCACATGGATCTCTTTGGACCAGTTAATGTGCAGAGCGTTAGTGGAGATTTGTACTGTCTAGTAGTCACTGATGACTTCACTAGATTTTCATGGGTGATGTGCCTGGAAAGAAAAGATCAAACATTTGATTCGTTGATGATCTTATTCAAGAAGATGGAGACGCTATACAAACTGCCGATCAGAAGAATTCGGAGCGACAACGGAACGGAGTTCAAAAACAATCGCATGCTTGAGTATTGCAATGAGAAAGGCATTCTTAATGAATTTAGTGCACCATACACTCCACAACAAAATGGTGTAGCTGAACGAAAGAATCACACACTAATTGAAATAGCTCAAACTATGCTAGTCGATTCCAAATTGCCGATATTCTTCTGGAGTGAAGCAGTTGTGTAGGTCCCTATCCGTGTGGATCGTAACGAGATTGATAATCAATCAAGGGTGCGGAATCCCCTTGATCACTCAAACAAACAGAAACAAGAATAATTATGACGAACACGAAACAATCAGTTTCAATCGGGTCTTCTATTGATTATCCAACACTAGGTTTACAATCAACTCAAGACCCACAAGAAATCTCTCAGCCACTCTCTGTAGATTTCTCTCCAACTCTCTCTTCCTCTAAGTGTCTCAAATGTCTAACCTAAACCCTAATGCCAAGCCTTGTTTATATAGGACAAGCCTTGCACATGGGCTTTGGTTTGGGCCAGGCCATTTTCCAAGCCCATAACACGAATTAACTCCCTAACCAATAATGCTAAGCCCAAAACAAAATATCCAAAGACTAAATAATCCAACTATTAAGCTGTTGTCACAGAATATGCACCAAAAAACTCCCCCTTGACAATAGCTTCATAGTGTAACTTTGTCTTCAAACATCTTGTGTTCTTTTGGTCTTTGGATAGCGTTAGCTACACAGTTCCTGACATCAACAAACTCCCCCTTAGCTGATGCTTCCAATCTCCAAAACTTTCATTCGTTGTAGATCTGAACTAGCAATCTTTGGTTAAGCAAGTATCTTCAAATCTTCCATATCTCTTTCTCTGCAAAGTAGTAGAAGGATCCTACCATGCATCTTCACACATCTTCACTTCACTCTCAATCCGCACTTTACTTGTATTCTGCACTTCATTTTGATAACTGCATCAATCTGTTTAGAAACACAAGCAAGTATCTCGAAAAACCATTAGCCTTTTTCACATTTAAAGATAAACCAATATTTTATCTTATCATGCAAAAACAACAACTTGTCAATTCAAAATGGGAGATCCTTTTAAAAAGAAATCTTTTTGGTATTTTTGATATTTTTCAACACAAGCTAATCTAACAAAACTAAACTGAAAAATATTTACAATACTTCTTTTTGTGAGTATCATGTGCAAGAAGATCATATCAGCACAATCAAACTGTTTTCACACTATTAGATAATTCTTTATTTAATTTTTCGTGAAAAGTAGTTCAAGACGATTACCAGTATGTTTGTCCACATAAACAAAATGCATGAACATTTCAAGTACCATTACCGTATGATACGTTAAGGTAATATTATTTCTGATATACTAGTGTGTCCCACTTCAGGATATACCCCCACGATCAAGGTATGCACAAAAATTTATCGTAGTAGGTGAGTATACTGAATTCATCCGTTTTGTTTTTCAACGTTTAGATAATTGGTGACCATTTTTGGTACGATTTATGCATTTTGCACTTTTTGAATGACTCTCTAGGAGAGCTTCTTCATTTATGGGATTTGGCATTTTTTGCTCTTTTAAAATATCCTGGTTGTGCCTAGGTCAGCATGTATTTGGATGCAGCAGAAGGACAACCTTGATATCCCAAGATGAAATAACAGTATAAAGACCCAAAACCTCAGATTTTGGCAATCTATCAACGCAAGATTTAATGTCATTAAACCATACACCACTGATATGTTACCCACTCATACTCAGTGCATTTAGGTTTATATCACTTTGGTAAGTTGATTATTTCATGCTTTTGCCTACTGGTACATCATATGATGAAGCTGCTATCACACTTAAGCAATTTAATTCAGTTTGAGTGTGACAGTCTAACTTGCTGATGTACTATCATTTCTTCTTTTTCACACAGTGATAACTCATTTTTGATTTTCTATTTTTTTATGTTTTTGATTTTTCAATGTTTTTGTATTTTTCAAATTTTATAACTTACTCCCCCTAAACACACGCACTATTTTTTCAATGTTTTTGTATTTTTCAAATTTTATAACTTACTCCCCCTAAACACACGCACTATCTAAACTCTTTTTGGCTTAGGGTGATTCTCCCCCTAAATTTTTGTTTCTATAGAGTAAGTTTATAAACACAAATTTAAACACAAACAGACTCCCCACTTTAAATCTGACTAAAGTTTTTCACGTTTAACACATCAAAACAATCAAAAAAGTAAATAGTTTGTTACCCATGTTAACCGACTATTCACCTCAGATGTTGTACAGGAATAACCACTGTCGAACACATCAACAGTCCTTCTTGATCATCCTGCATTCACTTAACAACTCAGTTAAAGTTTAGAACCCAAGCCCTGACAGTCTTGGGTTTTCCAGATTCATCTGTTACTGGAACATCCATCCAATATCCATCACTCCTCAATGGAGTCTTGGATTGCTTACCCATTGTTGAACAAGAGTGATAATATCCACTAGGTCTTTGAATGCGAGAGTTCCAATAACCTCTTGGATTTTCTGACCTTTGGAAATTATTATCTTGATACCTTCTTTTACCATTTTCATACCATGAATTCTGGACAAATTTTGGATGTTGGTGAACATTTGAGTTACTAAACCTCCTATGTCCGTTTCTTCCTTGAAAATTTCGATTACCAGAAGTCTGGTATCGATTTTGATATCCAAAATTTTTATTTTGACTTTGAAACCGATTTGATTTACCATTATAATGACTAAATTGAGGAGAAATACTTCTTGGTCTATCAAATCTTTTCGAAGTTGAAGGTTTTGATTGAAATTCAGGTTTCTTTGTCTGACAACTTGTTTTTACACTGTTGCTTGACCCAACCTGATTCCCATCCTTAACCTCATCAACCTTTTGTTTACCTTTCTTCAAAGGACAACAACTCGCCACATGCCCTTTGTTGTGACATTTAAAACAGGATCTTTTCTTATAGGTTTTCTTTTTGTTTGATCCCTTTTTAAATGTGTTGGTCTTTTTGTCTTCAGTATCCTCATCCACTTTATGAGGTGTACTGTTAGACACAACAGATTCTTTCAAAGAAACTGGACTATTTGGCAAGTCCACAGCTATCGGATCCACTACTACTTGTGCAGTGGTTACAAAATCAGTTAGCTCATCTTCAGTTGGTAAAAATGAGTAGTCTTGATTTCCAGAAGATGAAGCTTTAGTATACCCCCCATGTTTTATCATTACTCCTTTTTAAACCTTTTTGAATATGAGTCCTGACTAACGAAGAATTTCCAAAATTGTGTAACTTCCCCTGAAGTTCTACAATTTTGGCTTGTGAATCAGCCAATTCTGTGCACTTTTCTGAAAGCTCGTTAGTCTTTTCTTTCACAGTTTCACGAGCCCAATCAATGACCTGTAACAGTTCATTGATTTTGCTTGTCAAGTTGCTAATTTCTTGTTCATTTGATTTGAGTTTATCTAAACAATTTGACTCTCTTTTAATCAAAAGAACATTTAACTCTTTTCGGTTTCCAAATCGGCTAACAGAATTTTTTTTTGCTCCGATAGTCTGTTAACTTTACCCTGTAGTTCAGTGCAATTAAGACATGTATGACTTACAGATTCTGATGATACCTTAACCTCTGATGTAAGTCCATTCACATCCTTCAAGCCCTTTGTAACTTCTGCATCCTTCTTCTCAGCAGTTTCCTTATCAGCTTTCATTTTTTCAACCTCAGCAGCTACTTCTCCTATCTTCACAGCTGCAAACTCAGCTACCAATGCTTGATCACAAGTATTCACTTTTGATGAGATCTGATAACGTTTTTCCAAAGCTTCCCACAGCTCTCTAGAAGTCCCATACGTCTTCAAAGTATGTTTAACACCCTCAGGCAAGGACATCTTTATTGCTGCTAAAGCTTTCTTCTCAGCATCAACCATAAGTTTCTCAGATTCATCCATTTTCTCATAAGAAATCACTTTAACTCTTTCTTCAACACGACGTGTGGGAGCAATGTACCCATCTATCATACAACTCCACATTCTAGAATCTTCACTTTGAACATATGCCTCAAACTTCTCTTTCCAGTTAGCATATTCTTTGACGTTTTTAAGCTTTGGCCAATTTTTAACAGTCTCCCTGACCTTATCCATTTTAGCCATCACGCAGCGAAAAGTTTAAATGGACTTTGGTAACCTGTGTCAAAATCCAAATCTAACTTGACTGTTGTTCGTTATCTAGCTTTGACCGTAACCGTATGTCACACCCCGATTTACACGTGTATCACCGGTGGGCCCGGTGGGGGATTACCGTGACGTAGTTGGCAACAATATAGTCAAACCACACAATTATATAAATGCACAGCGGAAGCTTAAAGATAAATATATATTTCAACCTCTGGTTGTAATATCAAATGTATTACAGAAGTCGAATGTATCCACAGCGGATCAAAATAATAAAATATTGTTCATTCAGATACGGCATCGAGTTTGCGAGACTATTCGTGATGCTTAGGAAGCTAATACCAGCCAATTTCGTATAGTACCTGCACTTAATCTTTTGGGGAAAAATACGTCAGTTTACACTGGTAAATACGTTCAACTGACACATTTGAAAATGTTTATTTAAAATTGATTTGAATGCACAAGGCACAAACTCTTTTATAACTTGGGAAAATTATTAAAATCTTGTGAACGTATTACATGTTCTTTTATGCGTTCAGTAGCCCGGATCGTGCCGGGTTAAAGATTAATAGACACACCACATTGCGTAAAACCGTAGTATAGAAACCAACGGCTACGTCTTTTAATTAAATGTCGACAATATATACCGGGTGTACGCCTACACCGGGATGTCGATGGTCGTGGCCATTTCGTAAAATGATGCCAAGGATATCCGGGACAACGGTCATTAACCCCCCAAAGGCTTTTAAGAAACAAAACTGTTTAAATGAGCCGATCATAATATTTAATTAACCACCTAAGCGATGGAAGATATGATGCTCAATCAAGCGGTATTATTATACCGTATCCCAAGCCCGTATAGGGGAAATAAGTTAAAAGTATTTACCTTTGCAAGTATTATTCCTTAATTTGATTAAATCACTGATAGCTTTTACTGGGCTCCTAATCTGGAACGAAGGTTTTAATTAACCTCTTAGAATCCTAACGGGTCTTTATATTGGCCGTAGCCTAGACCGGTTGGTTCCGGAATATAAATATGGTTTAATCGCGCGAAAAGGCGAAAACCGAGAATGGAATGTGATTCTGCCCCAAACAAGTTCAGAGACTTGTTTTATATGGGTTCAAGGTTCACACTCTGGATTTTGGGGTCAAAATAATATAGTTTGACCCGTATCGGCTAATATATGAAAACTAGTTTCATAAGCCGAACCGTGCGCGCAATAGGCGAAACGGTTAACCATGAGAGTCTTACGCTTATTTCCTAAGTCAATATGCCTTAAAGAGGTTGTGGTATCAGTAGGATACCTTCCGTGATGCCCGTAACGAGTTTAAGTTAATATTATGCCCCGTAGGGGCTTTTCGGTCATTTTAAAGACTTTAAAAGGGCTTTTCGAGTTCTACAGGAAATCTGAGTTTCCTGAACAGTTTATAAAGTCTAAAATACTTTATTTATTATTTAAAATCAGTAGCAACTGGAATCGGGTCAAAAGACCTTGTAGAACTCAAGTTTTGGCCGAAAAGGGCATATTCGGTATTTACCGAACCGTAGCCATAACCGCAGGTTATGAGCAAGGTCAAAATTATTAAAAATCTTTAAAATTCCAAAAATATTATTTTATAACAGTGGGTAAAAGTTTTGGTGACGAAATCTTGGTTTAGATAGGCGTTATGCTAATTGCGCCGTTTATTACAAAAGTTTCTTTTAAAGGCGCTATTTAGCATAACTCTCATTCTAGACCTCGGATTGACGTGAAACTTTAAGGACATGCTTATAATTTAATAAGCAAGGTTATGGTCCGTTCACGTGTCCGAAATACTCGTTTTATTTTTAAAAGGCCGTTACGGTCAACTTTTAGGCGATTGACGGAAATGCGTAAAAGACTCGGACAATTCATGAACCGATCACAGAGGTCTATACCATCATGTAACCTGGTCCTAAGAGAGTCCTAAGGCATATCTATACCTCACTAAAACGGGTCAGAACTGAAGTCAAAGCAAAAGTCAAACTTTTGCGACATTCGGCTCCGAACCGGGTCAATATAGCAAATGGTCGATTCAAACGAGCGTAAACAAGTTTATACACTTAATATCATGTTTTATGAGTGCCAAAACAGGTTTCATAGCATATACATTACAGATTATGTATAAAACGGCAAAATAGCTTTCTGTTGACTTTTTAAGTGCACGTTTGACTCGACATTTGACATAGTTAGAGTGGTGATCAGAGGGAACCCTTTTAGGGATTTATTACCCACATTAATACCAACTCATAACTACCTTTGATTCGTCATAAGACTGAACCATCTCGGATTTATTTTAAAGTCAAACCGTGTTTACGACGGTTTGGTTTCTAGTGATTTTCTAGACATAAATTAAACTACAAAGGATCTAATGAACTTACAGAAGTTAAGACTTGCTTAGAGAGCAATGAAGAACACTTGAGAGCCTTTAGAATGACCAGAGAAGTGTTGTTGTGTTGTGATGAAAGTTATGAACACAAGTATGCTATTTATAGCCAAAGTCAAGGTCCAAGATCATCACACAACACCCTATAACTGATCATGGATGGTTGGCATGTGTCCTAGAGGGTTATGGGTCGAGTAGGGGGCACCCATGCTGCACTAATTGTCCAAATGATCATTCACAAGTTCAAAAGGCAAGTCTGTCCAAACATTCTGCATCTGGGCGTCTAATGCGGCCCGCATGGGAGTTCCATGCATGTTTTAATGCGGGTCGCCTGAAGTTCAAATTCAGGCGCGTACAATTAGAAGGCTCGCGGCCCGCCTCCACTTAACCCAAAACACAACGCGGGTCGCGAGAGGCTTGATTTTCAGGTTTTTAAAATCTTTTATAATCATTACGAAATCCTGGTAATTAATAACGAAATCTTTCGTAATTATTAACCTGACCTTTCGGGTTTGAAGGGGTAACTTTGCGGTTTGGCCCCCGGTTAATTATAACTAAGGACCTCGTGTTATTTACCCGCTTAGTTAAGTCCCTGGTTAGTTTATTAATTGTTCTGAAAGCCTTAACTTTCATTGTTGACGCTTTTAACCCTTCTCATACGAATTCGATCATAACTTTCTCGTTTTAAAACGGAACTTCGCGGAATTTATACAGTATATTCTAGTGAGCGTATAATACTGTTACAAAGCCTCGGGAGCGTTAAAGGGTCACTCAGAGGTATAATTAAACATGTTGACACAGTTAACCCCTGTAGCTTGTAATCTCTCACTTTCTTCCGCGTTTCGCTTCCGTACGATCCATGATTCATTCGTTTGAAGGTACAAGCACCATTTAGGGTTACCATACAGTATATTTACCCTTTCTTGACATCTATAACCCTCGAATTTACATACATTCAAGGTTTGTCAAAATTGGTCCTTTATTTAATATCAATGCCACGTGTGATCAAATGACACGTGTTAACACATCATTGGACACAAAAATTCGAGGTGTTACATCCTCACCCCCTTGAAATAAATCTCGACCCGAGATTTACTCAAATAAATAAGGGTATTTTTCTTTCATTGTGGCTTCGACTTCCCACGTATATTCGGGACCTCTACGAGCATCCCATTTGACCTTTACAATCGGTACGTGCTTTCTTCGAAGTTTCTTCACCTGTCGATCTTCAATCGACAAAGGTTTTTCTACAAACTTTAAGCTCTCATCTATATGCACATCTGTGTGTGGAATCACCAATGATTCATCGGCGAAGCACTTTTTGAGATTGCAGATGTGGAACACATTGTGAATTCCATTGAGCTCTTCAGGCAAGTTCAACTTATAGGCGACTGACCCGACCCGTTCAATGACCTCAAAAGGTCCTATGTATCTCGGACTCAGTTTGCCTTTCTTGCCGAAACGCATCACCCCTTTCCAGGGCGACACTTTAAGCAACACCTTTTCACCTACATCAAAGTGAAGGTCCTTACGCTTCGGATCAGCGTAGCTTTTCTGCCTATCACGGGCAGCCTTGAGACGTTCCCGTATCTGGACAATCTTGTCCGTTGTCTGGAAAACTATCTCTGGTCCCGATAATTGGACCTCTCCTACTTCCGCCCAACAAACTGGCGATCTACATTTCCTACCATATAATGCCTCGAAAGGCGCAGCCTTTATGCTGGTATGGTAGCTATTATTGTAGGAGAATTCGATTAGGGGTAGGTTCTTATCCCAGTTACCACCTAAATCGATTGCACACGCGCGTAGCATGTCTTCTAACATTTGAATGGTACGCTCACTCTGACCGTCCGTCTGTGGATGGTAAGCCGTACTGAAGTTCAAACGCGTGCCCAAAGATTGCTGGAAACTCTTCCAGAAATGAGACGTGTATCTAGTATCCCTGTCGGAGATAATAGACACAGGTATGCCGTGTAATGCTACAATCTTATCAACATACAGTTGGGCTAACATATCGGAGCTATACGTCTCCTTGATGGGTAAGAAATGAGCTGATTTAGTCAGCCTATCGACTATAACCCATATTGTATCGTTTCCTTTCCTGGTTTTGGGTAACTTGGTTATGAAGTCCATAGTTACACATTCCCACTTCCACTCGGGAAGCTCAGGCTGTTGTAGCAAGCCAGACGGCTTTTGGTGCTCGGCTTTGACTTGAGCACAAGTCAAGCACTTTGCTACATGGGCGGCCACAGACTTTTTCAAGCCTATCCACCAATAGTTTGCCTTTAAATCTTGATACATCTTGTCTGCACCAGGATGGACAGAATATTTGGAACTATGGGCTTCCTGGAGGATAACATCTCGTAGTCCTCCATAAACCGGAACCCATATACGTCCGTTCAGTCTAAGGATTCCATCCTTGCTAAGAGTCAACTGCTCCTCAGTTACTCCTAACTTTTCATTAGGATAATTAGCTTCCAACACAGCCTCTCGCTGTGCAGCTAATATCCTTTCAATTAAATTGTTCTTGACCTCAATGCTCTTGGCATTGATTCAAATAGGTTTTACCCTTTCTTTCCTGCTCAAGGCATCAGCGACTACATTCGCCTTGCCGGGATGGTACCTGATCTCGCAATCATAGTCATTCAAGGTTTCCATCCAACGACGTTGCCTCATGTTCAACTCTTTCTGATTGAACAGGTGCTGGAGGCTTTTGTGATCAGAATAAATCACAAATTTAATACCATAAAGGTAATGCCTCCATAATTTCAGTGCAAATACAACGACACCCAACTCCAATTCATGGGTGGTGTAATTCTTTTCGTGCACCTTTAATTGCCTTGAAGCATAGGCAATCACCTTGCCCTTCTGCATAAGCACACACCCCATGCCTGTGTGTGATGCATCGCAGTAAACTACGAATTCATCTGTACCTTCAGGTAGTGTCAACACAGGTGCGTTGCTTAGCTTCTGCTTCAGAACTTCGAAGGACTCTTGCTGCTTTGGGCCCCAAATAAATTTTTCTTTCTTCTTAGTTAAGGAAGTCAGGGGCACAGCAATCCTTGAAAAATTCTCGATAAATCTCCTGTAGTATCCTGCTAATCCCAGGAAACTACGAATTTCGGTAGGCGTCTTTGGCTCTTGCCAGTTCATGACTGCCTCTACCTTAGCGGGATCCACCTGGATACCACGCTCACTTACAACGTGACCCAAAAACTGAACCTCTCGTAGCCAGAACTCACATTTCGAGAATTTGGCGTAGAGTTTTTCACGCTGTAGTAATTCGAGAATGCAACGGAGGTGCTTCTCGTGGTCAGCTTGGCTTTTGGAATATATAAGAATATCGTCGATGAAGACGATGACAAATTTGTCCAAATACGGCTTGCAGACGCGATTCATGAGATCCATGAACACAGCCGGTGCATTTGTGAGCCCAAAAGGCATCACTAGGAACTCGTAATGACCATAGCGAGTCCTAAATGCAGTCTTATGTACATCTTCATCTCTGACCCTTAGCTGATGATAGCCCGACCTCAAGTCGATCTTCGAGAAATAGCTTGCTCCTTGCAGTTGATCGAATAGATCGTCGATCCTCGGCAAAGGATATCTATTCTTTATGGTAACTTTGTTCAGCTCTCGGTAATCGATACACAACCGCATCGATCCGTCCTTCTTCTTTACAAATAGGACAGGTGCTCCCCAGGGAGACGAACTAGGTCTGATAAAACCTTTTGCCAACAGTTCATCCAACTGGGTTCTTAGTTCCTTCATTTCCGTCGGAGCTAGTCTGTAAGGTGCTCTTGCTATAGGAGCTGCTCCAGGTATGATATCTATTCTGAATTCCACTTGTCTATCTGGTGGCAACCCAGGTAGTTCTTCAGGAAAAACTTCGGGATATTCAGAAATAACAGGAAGATCCTCGATCTTCGGCTTAGGTTCTTCAATTATTACCTGAGCCATGTAAATTACACAGCCTTTGTTCAAACACCTAGAAGCTTTGAGCATAGATACGTCCTCGGGCAATCCGTACTGCGTATCTCCTCGAATGGTAAGCGATTCACCACTCGGAGTCTTTAATACTATGTGCCTCTTGCCGCAAATGATTTGAGCCTGATTACGGGATAACCAGTTCATGCCTAGAACAATGTCGAAACCCGCTAGTTTGAAGGGAAGTAGAGATAGAGGAAAAGAATGGTTCTTAATGGACATTTCACATCCCTCTAGAACAGTGGAGACGGTTTCTATCGTGCCGTCTGCTAACTCTACCTCGTATTTCACATCTAGGGTTTTGATAGGCATATTTAATAGTTGGCAAAACTTTTGGTCTACAAAGGATTTATCGGTGCCTGAATCGAAAAGTACTCTTGCAAATATATTATTTACGAGAAAAGTACCTGTAAGCACATTGTCGTTCAGCACAGCCTCCTTTGCATCCATGCGGAAGACTCTAGCATTAGTCTTCTTTGTCTCCTCCGCCTTCCTGGCATTCTTAGGGCAGTTACTCTTGATATGCCCCTTTTCATTGCAACCATAGCAGGTTGCGTCCTTGATCTTCTTGCACTCCACGGTCTTATGATCCTTGGACTTGCATAGTCCACAGGAAAAAGTCTTTGGCTGCGACTGTGAATTCGACGCAAACCTACATTTTCCAGAATGGGGTTTCTTGCAGATTTTGCAGTTGGGTCTTTCACCAGTTTGCCCATCTTTCTTCGTCTCCGACCCCTTTTTGCCATCACCGTTTCCACGGTGCTTCTTTCTTGACCTTCGTGAGGTATCATCCTCACGTTTCCTTTTCTCAGCCTCCTTGCTCCTTAGCGTCCTCAGACGGACAGCATCTAAAGTGAGAGACAAGGAGAGGTCAGTAACTGACCTGAAGGTCGTTGGCCGAGAGGCCTTCACGCTCGCCTTTATCGCAGGCTCCAAGCCCCCAATGAAACGGGCGATTCTTCTAGACTCTGGTGTCACAAGGTACGGAACCAGGCGAGACATCGTATTGAAGCTCGTCAAATAAGCCTGGCAGCCCAGGTTCGTCATCACCAGTGACACAAAGTCAGCCTCGATCTTCTCAACCTCATGCTGAGGGCAATAGTTTTCCTTAATGAGAGCAATAAATTCCTCCCATGTCATCTTGTATAAAGCAGACTTACCAGATGCCTGCACCAACGCTCTCCACCATGCCAGGGCCTCGCCCTTAAATGACTGGGACACAAACTTCACCACATCCTTCTCCGCACACCCACTGATGTCCACAATAGTGTCCATCTCGTCCAGCCAGGTGATACAATCGACAGCACCCTTTTCCCCTGTGAATTCCCGGGGCTTACAAGACACGAAGTACTTGTAGGTGCAACCCTTGGCACCGGACGCATCAGTATATTCTCGTTCACGATGAATACTATTCTCAGTGGACGAGTGATTATCGCCATCTTTCTTGGGTTTGGATAGTGGTTTGGATTGTGACTTTGGTTTGGAGGGTGGTTTTGACACGGTTCTGCCTTGGGACTCAGTATATTGACGATCCAGAGCTGCCTGAACAGCATTGTCAATTAGAGCCTTTAACTGTGCGCCTGTCAAATGCACTGGCGCATTGTCGTAGTCATCTTCATTTGTATGGCTATTCTCTCCATTGGGATCCGCCATTGTAACTTGAATCTGTTACAGAAGATAACAAAATTTTATTCAGGAGATTATTATATAATTGTCTTTCATGACAATTTGTCAACCATGGTAACAGAGACCATATTTGGTTAACTTATTACTCATTAAATCTTAGGATTTGAATATATCCTATTTTAGCTATATCAATAATATTGGCGGCATAAAGCCTAATCACGAGGATGTTTTATACTATTAGCCGAGATTTCAGAGAATCAAAGGCATAGAGATTTGAACCGTAGTTCTTTTATCTCTTTCTGACAGGGAGTCATAGACCACCACTATCTTTTGTCTTTATAAGACAATTATTACGGCCCATAGGCACTACACTGCTAATGGATGTTTTAATAAGGTTGGCACGTAGGCACTACATCACTTAATGGATGTTTTAATAAGATTTGGCCCGTAGGCACTACATCACTAATGGATGTTTTAATAAGATTGGCCCGTAGGCACTACATCACTAATGGATGTTTTAATAAGATTTGGCCCGTAGGCACTACATCACTAATGGATGTTTTAATAAGATTGGCCCGTAGGCACTACATCACTAATGGATGTTTTAATAAGATTGATCACCTACATTGGTGATTTAACCCACGATTTATAAATCATTTAGTTGGGTTTTGAAATCCTTAAAGGATTATTGTATAAGGATGACGCGCGTGATTTTAACGAATCACATCTGCCATGATTGTTAACATGCTTGCAGCGGTTAACAGGGAATCTGAATCTTTTAATTAAGTCCTACCATCTTGGCCGGATCTTAAAAGACACCAGGCTAGGTTTCACTCGTAAGATTCTTTATTTAGGCAGATCAATTTAAAAGGAATGGTTTTGATTTATTTCATACATATTAAAACAAAACTCATAACATACACTCCATAATCTCAAATACAAACACATATTGCCCTAAACGGGTCTTTCAAATAGTACATACCTCCATAGAGGTTTAAAATAAGTGACAAGTCCACGCAGGGACTAACATAAGATAAGTGTCCATGTAAGGACTAAAAGATAAGTCCACGTAGGGACTGAAATACGATAAATGTCCACGCAGGGACTTCTTTCAAAGTAGAAATTACATTAGTACAACTATTAAGGGCTAGTGGTCACGTTTCTTCTTTTTGTCCTTTAGTAAGTTTGCCAAGCCTTTGAGAAATCCTCGGTGGCTCTTTTTCTCTTCCTCGAACTCTCTCTCCACACGATCTAGTCGATGGAGTATCTCTTCCTGTTCAGGAGGAGAGAAACGTGGTTGCGGCGCTTGTTGCGGAACTGGAGGTCTGGGGGGTATTGGATACCCATGAGCTGAGTAGTCCGGAGCTCCCATGTTTCCATGTGCTCCGTCAGGGTAGCGTGCATTATATCTAGCCGACACCACATATGGGTCGCGCTCATAATTGTAGTTGTAATGTGCCTGAGACAGTTCGAACGGGTTGTAAGCCGTTGGACCCGTGTAAGCAGGTATGGGTTGGTCATACCCAAATGGTGGCGAATTTGGTGCAGCTGGTGCGGAGTTCGCCTCCTGTATAGGACTTGAAGGTCCTTCTTCTTGTAGTGGCGGATAGTGGCTACTACTAGAGTGTCGAGGGGTGCTGAAGTGGATACCCCCTCCTCCTCGTGTGGACATACGAGCATTTGTTCTCCTACGCCTTGGCGGATCAGGCATTACTGGTTGCGCCGGTGGCGGAGGTGGTGGCGTAACTGCCACAAAGCGTGAATCCTCAGAGGGATCCTGTGGATGTCGCGGTTGTTGTCATGTCTGTTGAGGTGGTGTGTAGTACCACTCATGTCGGTCAAACAACGCTTGGAAACTGTCTGGTCCCTGATAGGGTGTGCCATGGAAGGATGACCCATCAGAGACTTCTATTGGATGCGTGGGCGTACCACGAGCAGGTTCTGTTGGATCAGTATCTTCATCCATATGATCTTCGGAGAAGTGATCTTGTGGCCCTAATGGAACAAAGCCTGAAGGTTCCTGTATGTAATCAGCTGGATTAAACTGACCTATGAAGTATGGAGTAGGGTCGTCGTAATTTCGGTGTGATACCGAACGTTGTAGAGGTATGAAGGAAGGTTGTGGGTTGTTGGGATCATTCTCTGAGTTTGGCCCAAAGGAGTGCCGGTATGATGGCGTCGAGCTGTGCGAGGTGGAATGCCTCGCGGGTTCGTAAAGGTCTCTTCGTCGTTGTGGTTCTTCGCTCCTTGTCATTGAAGGAGGTCTTGTACCTGACGGTCCAGCTTCGTGATCGTGATGCGTCACGATATCTCCTCTGCCTCTTCTTCCCCTTCCTCTTCCTCGGAATATCACTGGCGGCATGTTTCCTGCTTTATAAAACTTTAAATACCAACAATAAAAGAAAAAGACAAAATTGGAATAACAATTCGAATTTGTCCTAAGTTCTTGTCTAGACTCAAGTATGTGCAATTGTGTCATTGAGATTAAACACAATAGGATAGTGTTTAATTCACTCAATGTTGGCTCTGATACCAACCTGTCACACCCCGATTTCCACGTGTATCACCGGTGGGCCCGGTGGGGGATTACCGTGACGTAGTTGGCAACAATATAGTCAAACCACACAATTATATAAATGCACAACGGAAGCTTAAAGATAAATATATATTTCAACCTCTGGTTGTAATATCAAATGTATTACAGAAGTCGAATGTATCCACAGCAGATCAAAATAATAAAATATTGTTCATTCAGATACAGCATCGAGTTTGCGAGACTATTCGTGATGCTTAGGAAGCTAATACCAGCCAATTTCGTATAGTACCTGCACTTAATCTTTTGGGGAAAAATACGTCAGTTTACACTGGTAAATACGTTCAACTGACACATTTGAAAATGTTTATTTAAAATTGATTTGAATGCACAAGGCACAAACTCTTTTATAACTTGGGAAAATTATTAAAATCTTGTGAACGTATTACATGTTCTTTTATGCGTTCAGTAGCCCGGATCGTGCCGGGTTAAAGATTAATAGACACACCACATTGCGTAAAACCGTAGTATAGAAACCAACGGCTACGTCTTTTAATTAAATGTCGACAATATATACCGGGTGTACGCCTACACCGGGATGTCGATGGTCGTGGCCATTTCGTAAAATGATGCAAAGGATATCCGGGACAACGGTCATTAACCCCCCAAAGGCTTTTAAGAAACAAAACTGTTTAAATGAGCCGATCATAATATTTAATTAACCACCTAAGCGATGGAAGATATGATGCTCAATCAAGCGGTATTATTATACCGTATCCCAAGCCCGTATAGGGGAAATAAGTTAAAAGTATTTACCTTTGCAAGTATTATTCCTTAATTTGATTAAATCACCGATAGCTTTTACTGGGCTCCTAATCTGGAATGAAGGTTTTAATTAACCTCTTAGAATCCTAACGGGTCTTTATATTGGCCGTAGCCTAGACCGGTTGGTTCCGGAATATAAATATGGTTTAATCGCGCGAAAAGGCGAAAACTGAGAATGGAATGTGATTCTGCCCCAAACAAGTTCAGAGACTTGTTTTATATGGGTTCAAGGTTCACACTCTGGATTTTGGGGTCAAAATAATATAGTTTGACCCGTATCGGCTAATTTATGAAAACTAGTTTCATAAGCCGAACCGTGCGCGCAATAGGCGAAACGGTTAACCATGAGAGTCTTACGCTTATTTCCTAAGTCAATATGCCTTAAAGAGGTTGTGGTATCAGTAGGATACCTTACGTGATGCCCGTAACGAGTTTAAGTTAATATTATGCCCCGTAGGGGCTTTTCGGTCATTTTAAAGACTTTAAAAGGGCTTTTCGAGTTCTACAGGAAATCTGAGTTTCCCGAACAGTTTATAAAGTCTAAAATACTTTATTTATTATTTAAAATCAGTAGCAACTGGAATCGGGTCAAAAGACCTTGTAGAACTCAAGTTTTGGCCGAAAAGGGCATATTCGGTATTTACCGAACCGTAGCCATAACCGCAGGTTATGAGCAAGGTAAAAATTATTAAAAATCTTTAAAATTCCAAAAATATTATTTTATAACAGTGGGTAAAAGTTTTGGTGACGAAATCTTGGTTTAGATAGGCGTTATGCTAATTGCGCCGTTTATTACAAAAGTTTCTTTTAAAGGCGCTATTTAGCATAACTCTCATTCTAGACCTCGGATTGACGTGAAACTTTAAGGACATGCGTATAATTTAATAAGCAAGGTTATGGTCCGTTCACGTGTCCGAAATACTCGTTTTATTTTTAAAAGGCCGTTACGGTCAACTTTTAGGCGATTGACGGAAATGCGTAAAAGACTCGGACAATTCATGAACCGATCACAGAGGTCTATACCATCATGTAACCTGGTCCTAAGAGAGTCCTAAGGCATATCTATACCTCACTAAAACGGGTCAGAACTGAAGTCAAAGCAAAAGTCAAACTTTTGCGACATTCGGCTCCGAACCGGGTCAATATAGCAAATGGTCGATTCAAACGAGCGTAAACAAGTTTATACACTTAATATCATGTTTTATGAGTGCCAAAACAGGTTTCATAGCATATACATTACAGATTATGTATAAAACGGCAAAATAGCTTTCTGTTGACTTTTTAAGTGCACGTTTGACTCGACATTTGACATAGTTAGAGTGGTGATCAGAGGGAACCCTTTTAGGGATTTATTACCCACATTAATACCAACTCATAACTACCTTTGATTCGTCATAAGACTGAACCATCTCAGATTTATTTTAAAGTCAAACCGTGTTTACGACGGTTTGGTTTCTAGTGATTTTCTAGACATAAATTGAACTACCAAGGATCTAATGAACTTACAGAAGTTAAGACTTGCTTAGAGAGCAATGAAGAACACTTGAGAGCCTTTAGAATGACCAGAGAAGTGTTGTTGTGTTGTGATGAAAGTTATGAACACAAGTATGCTATTTATAGCCAAAGTCAAGGTCCAAGATCATCACACAACACCCTATAACTGATCATGGATGGTTGGCATGTGTCCTAGAGGGTTATGGGTCGAGTAGGGGGCACCCATGCTGCACTAATTGTCCAAATGATCGTTCACAAGTTCAAAAGGCAAGTCTGTCCAAACATTCTGCATCTGGGCGTCTTATGCGGCCCGCATGGGAGTTCCATGCATGTTTTAATGCGGGTCGCCTGAAGTTCAAATTCAGGCGCGTACAATTAGAAGGCTCGCGGCCCGCCTCCACTTAACCCAAAACACAACGCGGGTCGCGAGAGGCTTGATTTTCAGGTTTTTAAAATCTTTTATAATCATTACGAAATCCTGGTAATTAATAACGAAATCTTTCGTAATTATTAACCTGACCTTTCGGGTTTGAAGGGGTAACTTTGCGGTTTGGCCCTCGGTTAATTACAACTAAGGACCTCGTGTTATTTACCCGCTTAGTTAAGTCCCTGGTTAGTTTATTAATTATTCTGAAAGCCTTAACTTTCATTGTTGACGCTTTTAACCCTTCTCATACGAATTCGATCATAACTTTCTCGTTTTAAAACGGAACTTCGCGGAATTTATACAGTATATTCTAGTGAGCGTATAATACTGTTACAAAGCCTCGGGAGCGTTAAAGGGTCACTCAGAGGTATAATTAAACATGTTGACACAGTTAACCCCTGTAGCTTGTAATCTGTCACTTTCTTCCGCGTTTCGCTTCCGTACGATCAATGATTCATTCGTTTGAAGGTACAAGCACCATTTAGGGTTACCATACAGTATATTTACCCTTGCTTGACATCTATAACCCTCGAATTTACATACATTCAAGGTTTGTCAAAATTGGTCCTTTATTTAATATCAATGCCACGTGTGATCAAATGACACGTGTTAACACATCATTGGACACAAAAATTCGAGGTGTTACACCGTACTGATAATATCGTACAAAAATTCCGCTGACTCAATCTCTTTGCAACACACACGAACCAGCTTCCGAACCACACGTCAAACACCTGTCAAATCTTTTACCACAAACCAAACAAACCTTTTTTTAATTTATATTTATTATTATTATTATTATTATTATTATTATTATTATTATTATTATTATTATTATTATTATTATTATTATTATTATTATTATTATTATTATTATTATTATTATTATTATTTAATGATTGTTTAATGATTGTGTAATGATTATTTATATTATATTAATAAAATACTAAAATTCAATTTCAAATCACTTTGTCTGTTCTCTGTCTTCTTCTTCGTATAACAGTCACCGAAAACCTATTTGTCACTGTCTTCTTCTTTGATCAACAACCCACCAAACCTAATTTCAAAATAAAAGACAGCCGCCAATGACCGGTGATAATGGAGATGACCAGGGTAGGACGACGGAGATGGTAATAGCCAATGGTGTTCGGTTGTCGACGTTGAAAATGAAGGTGATGACACGATGAGAAAGATGATGATGGTGGTTATGGAGGTTGAACGATGAGTGATCAGAAGTATGGTGGAGTCGGAACTGTAGATGCCGTTGCGGTTCCGACTCGAGACTGCCCCGGGAAGAAGATGACCCGAGACCAGGCTGTGACTCGAGACCAGAACGGTTGCGACTCGAGAAGAATGACTCGAAACCGTGAAGTCGAGAACTCAATACCGTGACAGATGATTGCGACTCGGAACAAAGAACGAAAACCCGGTGACTCGAAAACGAAACCTTTGCGACTCGAGACTATTTAAGTTGAAGACTCTAGATCTCAGTTGCGACTCGGAACTGTGATGAGTCGAGACCGTAGAGGATGATGAGTCGAGACCGTGGAGTCGAGACCTTGATAACTCGAGACGTTGGACTCGAAACCTTTTAAGTGAGAGACTCAAAACCGTGAAGATTGATGACTCGAGACCGCAGAATGATGATGACTCGACACCGCTGTGAATTGATGACTCGAGACCTTGAGAATGTTGATGACTCGAGACCTCAAACACTCGTTGCAACTCGAAACCGTGATGAAGTTCTCAGAAATAGAAACCTGCAACTTAAATTGGAAACTAGCGATGACAGAGACAGGTTTTCTATAATTTAAAATTCAAAAGAAATATTTTGTTTTAAAAGTCAAACACGATATCCCGACAATTCTGTGATTTCGGCAGTTTTGGAAAAAATCAAGTTATAGTAAATCCCTTTCCTTTTTCCTTTTTTTTAATTTGCAAATATCTTGTAACACTTTTCACCAAGATCTGAATAGTAAGTTATTAAAAATTTTTGAATTCTTGATGAACTGTGACTTGAAAACCCGAAGAACACGATGAACTTCTTGAAGATTTCGAAAAAAATTTTTTCTTAACAATCTGCAAACACAAGTGAAGTTAGCAAACTATGTATATAAAAATCAATTACACAACTCTTTAACTTTCGAAAAACGCAAATCCAAGGAAAAAATATTTTCTTCGAAGATCTTGAATCCGTATCAATCTCGAACCAAACAACTAAGAACAAAAGCTCTGATACCAATTGTAGGTCCCTATCCGTGTGGATCGTAACGAGATTGATAATCAATCAAGGGTGCGGAATCCCCTTGATCATTCGAACAAACAGAAACAAGAATAATTATGACGAACACGAAACAATCACTTTCAATCGGGTCTTCTATTGATTATCCAACACTAGGTTTACAATCAACTCGAGACCCACAAGAAATCTCTCAGCCACTCTCTGTAGATTTCTCTCTAACTCTCTCTTCCTCTAAGTGTCTCAAATGTCTAACCTAAACCCTAATGCCAAGCCTTGTTTATATAGGACAAGCCTTGCACATGGGCTTTGGTCTGGGCCAGGCCATTTTCCAAGCCCATAGCACTATTTAACTCCCTAACCAATAATGCTAAGCCCAATACAAAATATCCAAAGACTAAATAATCCAACTATTAAGCTGTTGTCACAGAATATGCACCAACAAACTCCCCCTTGACAATAGCTTCATAGTGTAACTTTATCTTCAAACATCTTGTGTTCTTTTGGTCTTTGGATAGCGTTAGCTACACAGTTCCTGACATCAACAAGTTGCAGTAGCTTGTTATACGTTGAATCGTGTTCTCACAGTGAAGAAATACAAGAAAACCTGTTTCGAACTTCTTCATCGTTATAAGCCAAATTTAAAATTTTTAGAACCGTTTGGATCACCTTGTACTTTCATTGATCCAGATGGTAAGTTTGGTGCAAAAAGTAACGAGGGTTTCTTTGTAGGTTATGCGAGTCCACTAAGAGGGTATTCATTCCATGCTTGGGGAAGATAATTCAAGTTTAGCATGTTGATTGTCAGAAGCATACTGCTCCACCACAACTTCCCGGAAAAAGATTGTTGTTCGACTACGACAAACTCTGGGAGTCTTTCCAACTGCCGACTGAGCCAAGTGTAGAGGAACTTGTTTTATTATACCAACATCAACAATCTATGTCACAAGATCAAGTGCCAAAACCGTTGGTAGTTTCGCAACCCGCCATGGGTACAAATGATCACAAGGCAGGTCCAAGTGGAACGACACACGAAACCCCAAAAGAACCAGCTCCAGTATTTGATCACTCCGACGACTCAGAATTGGAAGACGATCCGATTTTTGACGAGGAACCAAATACTGCAATGACAGAAGTTGTTGATCACACCGGTGATCAGGACATCACAAACTTGCAATCGGAAGTGAACGTGCCTGACACTGTAATGCCGAGAACTTTGTCTTATCATCCTTCAGAGCAGATAATTGGTGATCTTCAGAGTGAAGTAAAAACGCAGGATCAGATCAACAAAGCTCTTACATGTTTTTATACAACTATCGCTCCTTTACAAGTTGATTTCTCACTAAAATGTTTCATCTCGCAGGTTAAACCAAGAACGTATAAAGAAGCTTTAATTGAAGAAAGCTGGGTTAATGCTATGCAGGAAGAGCTGCAGCAGTTTGAGAAGCTAGGAGTATGGAGATTGGTGGATCTTCCTGAAAATCAGAAGCTGATAAAGACCAAGTGGGTCTTTATGTGCAAAAGGGATGATAGAGGAGTGATTGTGAGAAATAAAGCACGTTTGGTAGTACAGGGTTTCAGTCAGCAAGAAGGCATTGACTTTACGGAAGTGTTTGCACCTGTTACTATACTCGAGGCAATAAGAATCTTCCTGGCATTCGCATCCTGGAAAGGATTCAAAGTCTACCAATTAGATGTGAAATCTGCATTCCTTTATGGCAAAATCAAAGAAGAAGTGTACGTTGGTCAACCGCCGGGGTTCACTGATCCAGTGCACAAAAACAAAGTCTATCTTCTCGACAAAGCGCTTTACGGAATACACCGGGCCCCGAGAGCCTGGTACGAGACGCTTTGCCAACATCTGGTGGCCAACGGGTTCATTAGAGGGATGGTTAATAGTACTTTGTTTACAAAAGAGGTTGGAGGGCATCTATTAATCGTGTAGATCTACGTTGATGACATAATCTTTGGTTCGACAAATGATAAACTATGCAAAGAGTTTGAGAACGTTATGAAGAATAAGTTTGAGATGAGTTCGATGGAGGAGATGAAGTTCTTCCTAGGGCTACAGGTTGTGTAAATGCCCAAAGGGGTCTTCATTCACCAAACAAAATACGTAAACAATGTTCTGGAAAAGTTCAACATGTCTGAATCTACTCCAACATCAACCCCCTCGCTCAGAATCATGGGATTTGTCCGGATGAGAGTGGAGAAAAAGTGGATGAGACGTATTACTGGTCGATCATTGGATCTTTGATGTATCTGACTGCGTCCAGACCGGACATCATGTATCCAACTTGTCTATGCACCAGATATTAGTCCAGCCCGAGACAGTCACATCTGACAATTGTGAAACACATTTTACGGTATCTTAAAGGCTGCCGAAGCACCGGCTTGTGGTATCCTAAGTCTGGTGACTTTTCTCTTACCGGTTATGCTGATTCTGATTTTGGAAGCTGCAAGCAAAATGCAAAGTCCACCACTGCAGGCTGTCAGTTCTTTGGAACTGGACTAGTCACCTGGCAGTGCAAGAAACAAACCTCAGTCGCTCTCTCTACGTGCGAGGCTGAATACGTTTCGGCCTCGAGCTGTTGCTCTCAGATCCTCTGGATCCAGCAGCAGATGAGGGACTTTGGTTTGCAGTTCTTGGACACACCTATATTTGTGGACAATGAGGCAGCAATTAATATAACAAAAAACCCGGTACACTACTCTAAAACGAAACATATTGAAATTCGACATCATTTCATCAGTGATTGTCACGAGAAGAAATTGATTCGAATTGAACATATACACACCGATGATCAGAGGGCTGATTTTTACACAAAACCGTTTGATAGAGCGAGATTTAACTATCTTTTAAAATTAAATGGTTTGAAAAATTTGTTTTCTGGGAGGGTAATTGAGTGTGAAGCTGAAGAGGACAGCGATCTGAAGTGATCCACGTTGTGTTGTCAAGTTTTTGTACAGTTTATTTTCTGCTTTTGATAAAACCAAAAACACAAAAATATGTTTTTGTTTTTAGGGGGAGAAAGTTTGCAAAAAATTCAAAAACATGATAAAATTTCAAAATCCAAAAACATTGAAAAAGTAAAAAAGAGTTTGTGTAAAAAGGGGAAATGATAGTACATCAGCTAGACAGATGCAGTACGCTAAAGAATTGTATAGTTAAAAATGTGTTAAACAGTCTCGCTGATGATGTGCCGATAGGTTTTTACACATTTAGTAAGTTTGTTTAGGATATAAACATAAATCATAACTTGCTTTTACGTGGGGAACATCTCTCGGATATATAGGTAACCCCTGAAATCCTGTTTGACAGATCCTATTTCTGAAATACTAGGTCTTTGTACGTGATGATATCTGGGGTATTATGCCAGGACTTCTGATTTTGCGGAAGCAATAGCCTAGTCCTCGTATAATACTCTGCACAACTTTATTCATAAAGCCTCCCCTTAGCATAAAAAATATGAAACATTGTATAATGCTAATCATGTGCTGTTGTAAAAAAGATTCCCAAAGGGAACCCACCGAAAGTCGAGCCATCATCTCTCTGATTGAACGGAAGTTCTAGCCTGAGCTCTCATGGTCTCGCATTCACCTATTACAGATATCATTAGTGTGCACTCACCTATAAGACTGAATATAGTGGTCTGGATACGGGAGTATATTCTGAGGTGGTACATGCGTAAAAGTTAAGACTTTAAAACACTAAATTCGTATCCTGAACAGATTGAAGTTGTGTGAAAATTTAAGAGGATCAGTATATCGACAATCAAAGCAAATTGTTTAATGCTTAGTATGAAATCAAAGCTTAACGGTACTTGTGTCTAGTCAGCAGCTAATATGATCTCCTAACACGCTCACCAAAAATATTGTTTGTACAGTTTATTGTTTATCAAAAATCCAAAAAGATTGTTGTTTGTTTAGCAAAATTAAAATCCAAAAAGATTTGATTTTCATCTTATTTTCGACAACGGACGTTGGGGATCTGATGATCAAAGTCTTATGTGCTGAACAAGTTTGGATCATGAGGGCTGGATAATCAAAAGTTTATGGAAAAGTGTTGGTAATTACTTGAAAAGTTTAAAAGTTCATTAATTTGAACTTAAATTAGTGTCAGAAAATCAGCAACTTCATAATTTGGTCAGCCAAGGTCATTAACATGGACTTGGACTTGGCAGGCTAAACAGTTGACCAAGGTCATTAACTTGGACTTGGTTAACTGGGTGTGATGGTAAAAATTCAAAAAGTTAAAATTTTGAAAAAGTTTGAAAATCTGTAATTTCAAACGAAATGACTATTTCGCATGAAATAGCCATTTCGTTTCAACTGGTGATTTCGCTTGAAACATTGATTCCATTTCAAACTGCCTTTTAGCTCATTTCGCATGAAATGAGACTGTCTATAAATAGCAGACTCATTTCACTTGAACCATTCATTGTCTTCATTCCGCTTCAACTCACTGTCAAAGGCGATTTCACACGAAATCCCTGTGTTCATCGATTTAAGCTGTAATCTTGCCTGTTTATTGCTCGTAATCCATATTTAAGTTGGTTTGCTCAACTTAGATAATGGGAAAGGTGAGATTTGTGACTGATTTGAACTATTTCTGTTTGTTTTCATATGAACGGCGTTGAACAGGACATCTAACTTAGATCTAGGGCTTGTTAGTGAACCTAAATGAACGATAATCATGTCTGTGTACTCGGAATATGTTATAAACTAGATCTAGGGTTTCAATTTGTTTCAGAAATTCTTGATTTGGTTGAACTCCGATACCCAGATCTTCGAACTTAGATCTAGGTGGTTTTGTGGACTAAAATGAGAATAAAACTCACCCATGTGCTCGGAATTCATCATAGAACAAACACTGAGAATCAATTTCATCATCTGTTCATGTTTTGTTCAACTGAAATTTCACTGTCTTCAAACGAAATGATAAGCTATTTCGTACGAAATAGCATATTGATAAATGTATCAAATTCAAACGAAATGACTATTCCGTTTGAAGTTGATTTCGTTTGAAATCAGGCTATTCCGTTTGAACAGTCATTCCGCTTGAATGAATCATTTCGTTTGACCTGATCATTTCGCTTGAATGTACTATTTCGTTTGAAATGATACTTTGTTTGAAACTATTTCGCATGAATGATCAATGTGTTGATTTTTTTTTTCAAAATGTTTAACTTGAATGTTTGTTGTTGTTTTTCAGGCGTCGAATGTTCAATTTGATCCACTACACAACATCTACTGTGTGTATGATGAGGAGCTACCAAAGATGGCGGCATTCAAGGGAATTCTGGATTTCATGAAGAGATTACCTATTCAGAAAGCCTTAACTAATCAGCATCTTGTTTTTCAACCTCACATTGAGCATTTCTAGAAGAATGCAAATTATGACGAAGAAAGCAAAACAATAACTTCGATTGTGAGCTTGGATGGTAAAGATAAACCGATCATCATTACAGAACAACTTGTTCGAGAAGTGTTGGACTTTCCTGACGATGAAAACTCGCCAACAAAGTTTCCAGAAAGGATGGTGAAGGGTTGTATGCTAAGGATGGGATATAGTGGACCACTGAATAGTGCTAACTATTTGAAAGCAAATTTTTCAAAGCCTTACAAGTTCTTTATTCATTCAATTGTTCATGCACTGAGTCACAGGAAGGGTGGTTATGACGTGATGCACGATTATCAGATGAACATGGTGATGGCACTTGTGTTAAACAAGAAGTATAATTTTTCAAGAATTATATTTCATTACATGAAGGAGAATATTACATCAAAAAGCAAAACATGGATTTATCCAAGATTTGTACAGATGATACTGGATCATGCTTATCCAGATCTTGAGAAAGATGAACATAATGATTTGTTGGCGTTGTTCCACATGGATAATGAAACTTTGAAAGTATTGGCCAGATATCATAGAAAACATCCAGAATCAACAACAAAGACAGAATTCTTTGGTTTTATCAAGGATAAAAACTATTAAGATCCAGATCCAGTTGTGTAACACCCGAAAATATAAATCCTCATATTAGAAAATTCAAAGAGTTAATAAACAAGAATTTACCAACTAGGAACTTAACCTAGTTAAAATTAGTCTTGAAATACCTTATAATATGGTTAAAATACTTAAACTTAGAGAAAATGGTAGTTAAGGGACTAAACATGCCAAAAATCGAAAGTTGAATTCTAAATGTGACAAAACCAAACCAAACACACCAAATTGGTGTGTCTGGTCGACAGAAGCAAGAAAGGGGCGACCCCCATCTTCCAAAACCCTAAAGTTCACAATTTCTTGCAATTGGGGGTTCAAATCCTAACCAAAACGAAATCCGAGCTTAGAATTGTGATCCTCATCGAAAGAGGATTAAGAGGTATGTAAAATTTTATGAGAATTCACTACTTGAAATCCTCATGAATTTAAGCAAATCTGAAATTTTGTTGATGCATGACAGTAATTAGTTAGATTAAAGATGATATAGTGTCTAGGAGTAAAGCCTAGACAACTATATATGAAATCATGCTCCAATTCAGGAAAATTCCATGAATCCATGGAAGCTAGGTTATGGGTTTTATATGTTGATGATGAACATTAGGATTTTGAATGTAATCCTAGTATAAATTTCATTATAGGAGGTAACTCCTGCGATATTGATACTAAGATGTATACAAAAATTACTATTATAGTGAAATTTGATGTTGAATCGCAAAGTCATGAACTTGTTTATGAAGGTAGAAAAATCTGACCCACTAGGTGTTTGTAGAAATGCCTAAGTGGGGATTTAAATGTGAAATTTGGATAAAAACGCAGATTTGATAATGGTCCATAATGATGTGATTGTGGTCATAAAAAGAGTTCTAAACATGTTGTAAAAACTGAATTTTCTAGGCAAAGAGTCCGGTTCATCTAGCGGACAAGCCGGAGGGAATTCACGAGGAAAAGTGTTGGTGCACTACATCTGCTGATTACGTCTTGTATCGAGTCATTGTCTTAGAACGTTAGATCTGGGCTCGAAATACGAGAAATAGTGAAATGTATAGGTTTTAGAAGTTGGGCCGCTTTTAGAGTCAAATTAGATAGTTGGGCCGCTCATTAGTCAGTTAGATACATGGACCGCTCGAATGGTCGTGTTCTGGACCGCTTTTATGACAAGATGTTAGAACCGCTCGAGTAACATGTATGGGCCGCTTATTGGGCCTGTCCAATAAGCGGTTCCCAATATCTATAAATAGCCTGATGAGCGATTCCATTTGTAACAGTTGCGTAGAAATCGTGCCGAAGTTCTGCCGGTGCGAGATTTGAGCTGTAAACGTTTGAAATCAGTAAAACAAGTAGTTAAAGTGATTTGCCTGCTGTTTCTACCTTAGTTTCTTGTTATTCCGCACCTGAAACCAAGGAGAAAGCCTCTGAACGACTCGTTCAGGTCAGCATACGATCCTACAAGTGGTATCAGAGCTCAGGAGGAGGTTCTCTGCAGAAATTAGCTGGATTTTGTCACTTTTTCTTACTTCTACACCTTCTTTTTCTGATTCGGAAAGATTTCACGGTCGGAATTCATTCAAATTCTCACAGATTGTGCAAAATAGTACCATGACAAACCCTTGAAAGTTTGGGGTTGAAAGTCAAAGAAATAGTGGGTCGAATCATTGTCCGAAGTTGAATCGCTCTTCGGAAATTACTCCGGATCGCTTATTGGACCAATCCTGAACCGCTTATTCGTACGTGTTAAGGACCGCTCATTCGGTCGGATTGCTCTTGCACCGCTCATCCGGACAACTTCTCGAACCGCTTATCTGGACCGATACTGAACCGCTTATTCGGACATTTGGTGGATCGCTTATTTGGATCGCTTATTTGAACACCTTTTCTGAATCGCTTATTTGGACTAAGTGTGAACCGCTGATCTGGACCGCTTATCAGTCAAAGTCTGATCCAAGTGTATATCGTGCAGTTTTGCTTAACCAAATCATGGGGTTCAATATCTTTAACATGACTCAAGAAGAATGTGATAGAAGAAGAGTACTAACGAAAGAGTTTGATTCATTTTCAGGTTTTCCAGGAGAAAGCACAAGATGTGTAATTGAGAGATACAAACATCTTGTTCATTCAATGTCCATAGTTGGTTTAACCAAAGCATCAGAAGAATGGGTCGAATAATTTGCCAGTGATTTACCTCAAGAGGAATGGGAAAATTACATCTCAAAATTAAAACGTTCTGAAGAGTTTTATAGTCTGACAATTAGTCAACTCATTGGAAAAATTGAAGAACAGATGAAAATTAACGATGAAAGGAAAGAGGAAGCTTCAGAAATCAAAGAATCTGTAAAGTCTGGATCTTTAAGTTCTACGTTAGGATGCTCTAAATGTGACAACTTGAAGACAAACAATGACAAACTTATGAGAGACACAGAAAGTTTGGCATCTGAAGTCAAAAAGTTGAAACACGAGAAGCATGCTGCTGAAAAACAGATTCTTATGGTTCAGAGTATTTGTGAGAAACTGAAAGCTGAAAATGACAAACTGTTGGATGGTTTGAACAGTTTGACTTTTGAAAATAAGAAATTGAAAGAAAAAGAAAAGTTTTTTGGAGAGAAAATTAAGAATTTTGAAATTGAAAAATCAAAAATTGAGAAAGATTTTCAAAATCAAATGAAAATTCTTGAAGATGGGAGAAATGTGTTTAGTAAAAAAAACATTGAAAAACAGAAAGTGTTAAATTCCCATCTTCAGAAAATCATTAAACTTGAAAAAGAAGGTGAGTACGCTCAAATGAAAATCAAAAAGTTGGAAAAAGAACTTGAAAGCAAACAGAAATCATCAGAAGATGAAGATTTCTGGATCAAGTTAGAAAACAAAAACCTGAAAGCGAATGAATCAAAATTTCAGGAACAGATAAAAGTTTTGATGGATGAAAAATCTGTTCTTGAAAATTTGAAGATTGAGAATGAGAAAACTATCAAGTCTCATTTTGGGAGAATATCTCAGCTTGAAAGTGAAGCTGAGAATTCGAGGAACAAAATTGATGAACTTGAGAAGAAATTGAAAGGTTTTGTGACTAAATCTGATGGTTTGAATTTTCCTTGTCCAAAACCAATCAATTCTATGCCGATAAGTGAAAGAGTTGAAGATTGTGATGAGAAAACTGATGATGAAAATGAGGAATTTTATTCAGCAGATGAGTCTGAGACAGAATCTGATGCTGAAATTAAGAAAAAGGAGAAATTTTTGAAATTAAAAGAAAAATTTCAGAAAACTGTTTTACACTCGACTGAAAAGGGAGAATGCTCTAAGCAGAAACCTGTGAAGAAGATTGTAAAACAGAAACAAAAATTTAAAAATGAAAGAAAAAACTCATCAGTTAAATCATCCAATCACAATCAGAAATCAAAAGACTTAAAAAATGAAAAGTCAAAAATTGTTGGGTGCAGGACAGATCACAGTGCTTCAAAGTCAAATCCAGCAAGGTTGAGGAAGGAGTATCACCAAGCCAAACAATGTTTTGATCTGAGTGTTTGGACTAAAAATGGTGATAGGTACGATAACAGAATGTGCTACAGCTGCGGCTCTCATGGACACATTGCTGTTAACTGCCGGTACTGGAGATATGAGACCATGAGGTGCTTTAATTGCAACATCAAAGGTCACATTGCCAGAGATTGCCCGAGGAAATCGAATGAAAGATTGAGGGCTAATTCTCAGAAAATGGCAAAAATTCCAGTCAAAGTCAAGCCCCAGGAGCAAAAGGTTCTGAAACCTAAAGTTCCAGTGCAGTCAATTCAGGAAAAGAAAGTTAAACTATCACAGGGGCAGAAAGACCGACTGAGGAAGAAAAGAAAGAAAGCGAGAGAATATCTCGAGAAGATTTTGTCCTCGGGTTCACCAAAGAGAAAGAGTAAAAGTTCTGATGAATCAATTTCCTCGATTGCAAAGTCTTGCAAGACAGATTCATCAGATACAAATCTGAGGACTAAAGAGGAAAAGAAGAAAAAGGAGAAGGTCGGCGATGAATCTGACAGATCAAAGTCGGACAAGCCACCTTCAGGCAATGATTCTGGTTCGTTAAAACCAGAGGAGCTTTTGGTTGAGGTAAAAAAGGAGAATTCAGGTTTAGCAATGGATGATGCAAATTTTCCACCATTGTTGAACAAGAATTCGAAATCACCCAAGGACCGTCAGGCTTGGGTGAATCTGTTTAAATGAAAAACCTGACTTGCCGGAGATCCCAAGATGGTATCGTGGATCATGAATCGGCACATTTCTTGAGAAATTTCACTTTGGTGATTTTTCGCATTATAAGTGGTAAATCAGGGACATTAATTTGTACTTGATTTTCTACTGATGGTTTATGATCAAACTGGAAATGATAAATCTTTAAAATGTTTGAAGAAAACAAGATGAAGAGATAACCCCGAATCTACAAATGGTTTGAACACAAACTAATTTTTCTGGAAAAATCATTTTGATTGAAACAAACTTAAGTGTTTTGAAATCATTATGGGAAAATAGTTTGTTGTGAGGGGGAGTTCTGATTGTTTTTGCACGAGAATGGTGAATTGAGGTAATTCACATAATGTTGTCAAGTTTCTTGTATAGTTTGTTTTCAATTTTTTTTTCCTCGGAAAATCAAAATTGAAACATATTTTGATTTTAGGGGGAGTATTAAAATTTTGAAAAATTGAAAAAATTGAAAAATGAAAATGAGTTTTGTTGCAAAAAGAGGAGATGATAGTACATCGGTGGACTTTCACAGCATGCTAGAGATTTGTAAAGACAAAATTGTTTTTAAACGAGTCTTACTAATGATGTGTTAGTAGGCTTCACACAGTTAGTAAATTGTATTTGAGATATAAACATAAAATCAAACTTACTTATTTTGTGGGGAACACTACTTGGATATATAGGTAACCCCTGGAATCTCGTTTGAAAGGTTTCTTATTCTGGAATACTAGGTTCTTGTACTCAAATGATGTCTGGGGTATTATTCCGGGACTTCTGCTGAACGGTAGTTCTGACCTAGTCCCTGGCTAATACTTTCTTCATATGCTTGAAACATAGCATAAAGCCCTCAGCTGATTAGACAATAAAATTGATGATCAGTTGTTGTAGCTGAAAAGATCCTCTAAAGGGGACCCACTGCTAAGTCGAAGCTGATATCTCTCTGCTGAACGGAAGTTCTGACCTGAGATCCCTCAGTTCTCGCATTTTTCCCCTAATTTATATACAGATATCATTTGTAGTTATACTTACCTGTAGATCAGAATATTGGGATCTGGATACGGGAGTATATTCAAGAGGTGGGACACTCAAATAAGTTTAAGTGCTAATACATTAAATACGTATCTTGAATTGATTGAAAACTTGTGTAGAGGTTTAAGTGGACAACAATACTGACAATCAGAAGTAAATTTGTTTTTAACATTTGCTGATTAATCAAGATCAACGGTGTTAGTGATATGTCTAAAAAACTGATATGATCCTCTTGCACAATCTCTCAAAAATAGTGTTCATTTCTGTATTTCATTAAATTCAAAAATCCAAAAAATATTGTGTTTTTGTTTGTATTTTGAAAACTACAAAAAGATTTTCGACAACAGAGTGTGAAGAACTGATATTTGACATTTCAAGTGCTAAACATGTTGAACTTGTGGTTTGGGAGAGAGTGTTAAATTGTGAAGATTTGAAATGCAAATTTGGTTCATTAACTTGATGAATAAGTTGAATGGTAACCTACAGTTTGATCTTCATAATTTTTCTTATATGATTTGCTGTGTCATTAAATTGAATTGCAAATTGTATTAGTTTGTAATAGTATGGTTGAGTTTTGCAGGTTTCTGATCCTGTTGCTACGAATAGCCAGGAGACACATCAGAACCAGAGGAGAGCTTAAACAGAGAAAGCCAGGAGTTGATTTCAATGGTGATAACGACTTCCAGACAGAGATCCCAGCATGATGATAGGGGGAGTCTGATGAAAGTTAGAGCCAGAGAATGATCCAGGCATGTGATTCCAGGAAGAAATTCCTGAAGAAGATATTATTCCAGGCTGAGTTCCTGAAGAAGGCCGAACAAGATTGAAGAGTTGTGATTGTTTGAAGACTCTCACTAAAGATTCCGTCAACATTCAAGGGGGAGTCTGTTGGTGCAGTTGTCTGTAGACTACATCTTCGTTCGTGTCTTAGAATGATAGAATGATAAAGAGAGAGAAGCCCGAAGACTGATCAAGACTTAAGAACTAAAGACAGCATGGTGTGACTCGATAGTCGACTCCATCAACATCTGAGGGGGAGTCTGTTGGTGCACTACATCTGCTGATTACGTCTTGTATCGAGTCATTGTCTTAGAACGTTAGATCTGGGCTCGAAATACGAGAAATAGTGAAATGTATAGGTTTTAGAAGTTGCGCCGCTTTTAGAGTCAAATTAGATAGTTGGGCCGCTCATTAGTCAGTTAGATACATGGACCGCTCGAATGGTCGTGTTCTGGACCGCTTTTATGACAAGATGTTAGAACCGCTCGAGTAACATGTATGGGCCGCTTATTGGGCCTGTCCAATAAGCGGTTCCCAATATCTATAAATAGCCTGATGAGCGATTCCATTTGTAACAGTTGCATAGAAATCGTGCCGAAGTTCTGCCGGTGCGAGATTTGAGCTGTAAACGTTTGAAATCAGTAAAACAAGTAGTTAAAGTGATTTGCCTGCTGTTTCTACCTTATTTTCTTGTTATTCCGCACCTGAAACCAAGGAGAAAGCCTCTGAACGACTCGTTCGGGTTAGCATACGATCCTACAAAAAGACGCGCTCTAAAGGTACGAATCTATTGCTTCGTTACATTAAGGTTAATTTCCGCTCGTATGTTATAGTGAAAAGCATGGCAAATAGGATAGAACATTGAGTCACGAAAGTGATTGTGCTTCTTAAACAAGTAATTGGGTCAAAACAAGTGAAAAAGCATGAAACCTTACATATCCGTAATGGAGTGTAAGTTTAACACCCAAACGGGTCAAACAAGTTTTGGTAATAAACACGAAGCATGACTCTATTATATAATGCATATATTACATGAGGTGTAAGCCGTGTAGCGAACACCAATACCAAAATTAAAAGCCTTGTTCTTATTATAGGAGCTAAGGTTTGGATTGGATGCATGATCATAGTACAAATAATTAACTAAAAGTCTTGCAATTTAGAGTGTAAGTTGATTCCGTAGACATGCCCGCTTAAGAAATAGTTGAGTAATATTATAAGCCAAATACAAGTATAGAAAACTAGCCCAGTCGCTTAACACATATGCGAAGTTAAGCTGTTTCGAAGCATAAAAGAATCAACAAAAACTGCATTTGAAACAAGGGAGTTATGTGCAGGGCTTACCGTAAATTACGGTAGTACCGTAATTTACGGTGGCCTGCAATTCTATTACGGTGGATTCCTACTGAGTTACGGTAGGCTCCCAAATGTCCAGAAGCCACCGTAACTTACGGTATCACTGTAAGTTACGGTGGAGCCTTGTTTGATAAAATTGTTTTATTCATTTTCTTGAACAAGTGTTCGGACCTGATTCGAATACGTAAATTTCCAAGAACGATAATGCTAATGCTTGTTTAAAATGTTAGTTTTCAGGTACTCAAGTGAAGGATGATGATCAAGCAATCGAGTCGAACCGAACACCTAATACTACGCTTCCGCACTTGATCCTTGTTTTGTAATCATGTAGACACTAGTAGTTTTATTTGAACATCGTTTAGTAGGTTAAACATGTAAATGTCGTATTAATGGGTCTCAAATCTTGAAAGTTTTTGGTAAACTCTACTTTTGGTATAATTTTTAAGGTTTACTTGCTGTTAAAAACGGGTATTATAATCCGAGTGTTACAAGTTGGTAATCAGAGCTTAAGGTTGCCAATAAGTGTTCGGTTCAAGCTTGATCAACATCCGGTAAGAGTAATTGCTTAAGTAAAATTTAAGAATTATAGAATTAAATCACGAACAAATATGCATGGAAAAGAGTGTGTAAACACACTCAAACACAAGAAAAGCATGAAACAAGAACAATAGAATCAAGAGTGTGTAAACACACTCAAACACAAGAAAGGCATGAAACAAGAATGATTGAGTCAAGTCACGAACTTGATCAAATTAAAACAAGTAAAACATGTGTTATAAATGAAATGTTTAACAATGTATGTAAACATTTCAGTATCAAAGATGGCGGGCGGAGGTGATAATGATGCGGTGCCAAGAGTCACCGAACAAATGAGAATAGTGATTGCCGAGGAGGTTGGGAAGGCGATCGAAAACAGTTTATCGAACTTCATTGATAAAATCCAAAATACGGTTTTATCAGTAGTAGAAGAGAGAATCAAGAAGCTAGAAGATAATTCGAATCTAGCAAAGGAAAAAATCTGGGGAACGAAAGCCTTGTTCATACAAGGAATTCATAGCTTGTAAACCACCTATATATAATGGGGAGGTTGATCCAATCGTGTGTCAACGATGGATAGGCGATATCGAGGGAGTATTCGAGAGAACTCACTGCGATGAGAATGACTACGTAGCTTATGGTACGGGTCAATTAAGAGGTCAAGCGAAAGACTGGTGGGATAATAAAAAGAAGGAGATTGGAAGCGAAGCGGCCAAGGCCATGACATGGGAGGAGTTTAAGACACCGTTTCTTAAACACCACAGCCCCAAAGCGGTCATAAACAAGATCAAGGAAGAGTTCATGCAACTCAGACACAAGGGTGAATCCATAGACAAGATCACGGGGATGTTTATGGACAAAATGAAGTTCTGTGATGATCTGATAACGAACGAAGAGCAGAAGGTTTATTACTACCATAACATGCTAAGCGCAGAATATAGGGAGTTCATAACCCCTTCAAAGTACGAGACCCTTACCGAGATTGTCAATGCCGCTCGGGAAAGGGAGATTGAGCTGAAAAAGAGTATAGAGTGGGGTGAACGAAGGGCACAAGACATAAATCCAAGCCCTACCAAGAAAGCAAGAACAAATGAAACGACAAAGAAATCAGATGCAAAGGGCGGTACACCTAGTTGCAAAATCTGTGGCAAGAATCATAAGGGTGAATGTCGCTTCAAAGATAAGCCTTGTCCCATATGTCGAAAAACGGGACATATGGCTATATCGTGCCCGGAAAAAGTGACCGTTTGTTACAACTGTTACTGAACGGGTCACAAAAGATCGGAGTGCCCAGAACTGGCAGGAAAGAAAGAAGGGCAAGACTCGAAAGGTGAAGCCTCAAAAGCCAAAGCAAGATCTTTCCAATTGACCGCTGCTGAAGCAAAGGTCGAACCTGACGTGGTCTCAGGTATATTCACTGTAAATTCAATTCCTGCACGTGTGTTATTTGATACTGGTGCGAATAAATTCTTTGTTTCATATGGGTTTATTCGGCACCCTTCATTTGTTCTAACAAAGTTACCTATGCCTTTAGAAGTAGAGATAGGTAATAACAAAAGCTTTATTGTTTGCGATGTATGTGAAAACTGTACGATAAACATTGATGACGAGGAATACGCAATAGACTTGATCCCGATGTCGATGGGAGAATTTCAAGTGGTAGTGGGAATGGATTGGCTATCCCGTTACCACGCAAAAGTGGTTTGTTTCCGAAAGGAAATAAAACTAACGTCTCCTAGCGGAAAGCAAGTTACGATATATGGAGAAAAGGGAGGTAACCTGGTGATATGCACAATGCTAGAAGCTCATAAACTCATGAAACATGGATGCAAGGCCTTTATGGTATATGCAAGCGAAACGGAAAAAGAGCTCCTCAAAATTGGGGATGTACCGGTCGTGCGAGATTATGAAGACGTGTTCCCGGAAGAACTACCGGGGATACCGCCAGAACGGAAGGTAGAGTTCGGAATCGAGTTGATTCCGGGCGCGAAACCCGTGGCGAAGGCGCCATACCGGCTTGCACCATCGGAGTTACAAGAATTAATGTCTCAAATTCAGGAATTTCTTGACAAGGGGTTTATTCGACCGAGTGTGTCCCCGTGGGGCGCACCAGTCTTATTCGTGAAAAAGAAGGATGGCAGTTTGCGCATGTGTATCGATTACCGAGAGTTAAACAAACTCACGGTGAAGAATCGATACCCGCTCCCAAGAATTGATGATTTGTTTGACCAACTACAAGGAGCAAGTTGGTTCTCCAAAATTGATCTCCGATCCGGTTATCACCAATTGAAAGTCAAGGAGGAGGACGTACCAAAGACGGCTTTCCGTACGAGATACGGGCATTATGAATTCCTTGTAATGCCCTTCGGATTGACAAATGCACCCGCGGCTTTCATGGACCTCATGAACCGGGTTTGCGAATCCATGCTAGATAAGTCGGTAATTGTATTTATCGACGACATTTTGGTATATTCGAAAAGTGAAGCCGAACACGTGTGTCATTTGCGGGAAGTATTAGACACACTTAGAAGAGAAAAGCTATATGCAAAATTCACGAAGTGTGCTTTCTGGTTACGGGAAGTACAGTTTCTTGGGCATCTCATTAGTGCTGATGGAGTACTAGTAGATCCGTCAAAGATAGAAGCTGTGTCGAAATGGAGCCCCCCAAGAAATCCCTCGGAAATCCGAAGCTTCTTAGGGCTTGCGGGATATTATCGGAGATTCATACAGGATTTCTCCAAAATTGCCTTGCCATTGACCAAATTAACTCGTAAGGAGGAAAAGTTCGTGTGGGGCGTAAAGCAAGAGGAAGCTTTCCAAACGCTCAAGGAAAAGTTGACCCACGCTCCGGTGCTAGCATTATCGGAAGGGACTGACGACATGGTGGTTTACTCGGACGCTTCTCAATTGGGGCTCGGGTGTGTGTTAATGCAACGAGGCAAGGTCATCACCTATGCCTCGAGGCAATTGAAGATTCATGAAAGTAAATATCCGGTTCACGACTTAGAATTAGCGGCGGTGGTGTTTGCCTTAAAGATATGGAGACATTACTTGTACGGAGTAAAGTTTACAATCTTTACCGACCATAAAAGTTTGAAATATTTCTTCGACCAGAAGGAATTAAACATGCGGCAAAGACGGTGGTTGGAAACCGTCAAAGACTTCGATTGCGAAATATATTACCACCCCGGTAAGGCCAATGTAGTGGCCGATGCGCTGAGCCGCAAAACAGATTATACCCCGATACGGGTACGATCAATGCAACTGGTTGTGACTTCAAGTTTACTAGAACGAATTCGAAAAGCACAGGATGAAGCCGTAAAGGCGGAAAACTGGAAAAAGGAAAGAATTATCGGCCAAGTTAAAGACCTTGAGGTGGGCAGTCACGGCCTAAAGACTCGTTTTAATAGAATCTGGGTCCCTAACACATGTGGGGTTAAGAAGCTTCTGCTTGATGAAGCTCATAAATCCCGTTATTCCATTCACCCGGGAGCGACCAAAATGTATCATGACTTGAAGCAAAACTATTGGTGGCCCGGAATGAAGCGGGACACCGTGAAATACGTAGAAAAGTGTTTGACGTGCCTACAAGTCAAGGCGGAACACCAAAAACCATATGGTAAACTTCAACCGTTAGAAATCCCGGTTTGGAAATGGGAGCAAATTACGATGGACCTATTGACCAAACTGCCTAAAACAAGTCGTGGTTTTGATGCTATTTGGGTAGTCGTGGATAGATTAACTAAAAGTGCTCACTTTATTCCGATTCGTGAGACTTATACATCTGAGAAAATGTCGGAGGTATACACCAATGAAATCATAGCAAGACATGGGGTACCGATATCCATTGTGTCAGACAGAGATACTCGGTTTACTTCGAAATTCTGGCGTGAATTCCAAGAACAGATGGGAACTAAATTGTTCCTTAGCACTGCTTACCATCCACAAACGGATGGGCAGAGCGAAAGGACAATACAAACGTTGGGAGATATGCTGCGGGCTTGCATTATTGACTTTGGAGGTAGTTGGGATGTCCATTTACCCTTGGTCGAATTTGCATATAACAATAGCTATCACGCGAGTATTAAAATGGCCCCATATGAGCTATTATATGGCAGAAAATGTCGGACCCCGGTATGTTGGGGAGAAGTGGGTCCGCGGGGGCTAGCACCTGCCGATATAATCCGAACTACAAATGCAAAAATCGACATAGTTCGGGCACACTTGAAAGCGGCTCAAGACCGGCAAAAGGCATATGCGGATAAAAGGAATAGGCCAATTGAATTTCAGGTTGGCAACATGGTTATGCTGAAAGTTTCCCCATGGAAGGGCATTATTAGATTCAGAAAAAGGGGAAAACTAAGCCCAAGATTCATTGGGCCATTTAGAATCATTGAACGGGTTGGTAAAGTAGCTTATCGACTTGAATTACCCGAAGAGTTGAGTGGGATTCATAACACATTCCACGTATCACATCTCCGAAAATGTTTGGCTGACGAAACCGCTCATGTCCACTACGATGACATCGAGGTAGATAACAGTCTCAACTATGCAGTAAAGCCAATTGCGATTTTAGATCGTAAAGAGAAAAGCTTGAGGAACAAAGTGATAAATCAAGTCAAGGTCAAATGGGACCACAGAAAAGGGTCAGACACTACTTGGGAACCCGAAGAGGAGATGCGGCGTCTCTACCCTACATTATTCGGTACGTAATTCAGTTTCGGGGACGAAACCCCTTTTAAGGGGGGGTGGACTTGTAACACCCAAAAATATAAATCCTCATATTAGAAAATTCAAAGAGTTAATAAACAAGAATTTACCAACTAGGAACTTAACCTAGTTAAAATTAGTCTTGAAATACCTCATAATATGGTTAAAATACTTAAACTTAGAGAAAATGGTAGTTAAGGGACTAAACTTGCCAAAAATCGAAAGTTGAATTCTAAATGTGACAAAACCAAACCAAACACACCAAATTGGTGTGTCTGGTCGACAGAAGCAAGAAAGGGGTGACCCCCATCTTTCAAAACCCTAAAGTTCACAATTTCTTGCAATTGGGGGTTCAAATCCTAACCAAAACGAAATCCGAGCTTAGAATTGTGATCCTCATCGCAAGAGGATTAAGAGGTATGTAAAATTTTATGAGAATTCACTACTTGAAATCCTCATGAATTTAAGCAAATCTGAAATTTTGTTGATGCATGACAGTAATTAGTTAGATTAAAGATGATATAATGTCTAGGAGTAAAGCCTAGACAACTATATATGAAATCATGCTCCAATTCAGGAAAATTCCATGAATCCATGGAAGCTAGGTTATGGGTTTTATATGTTGATGATGAACATTAGGATTTTGAATGTAATCCTAGTATAAATTTCATTATAGGAGGTAACTCCTGCGATATTGATACTAAGATGTATACAAAAATTACTATTATAGTGAAATTTGATGTTGAATCGCAAAGTCATGAACTTGTTTATGAAGGTAGAAAAATCTGACCCACTAGGTGTTTGTAGAAATGCCTAAGTGGGGATTTAAATGTGAAATTTGGATAAAAATGCAGATTTGATAATGGTCCATAATGATGTGATTGTGGTCATAAAAAGAGTTCTAAACATGTTGTAAAAACTGAATTTTCTAGGCAAAGAGTCCGGTTCATCTATCGGACAAGCCGGAGGGAATTCACGAGGAAAAGACGCGCTCTAAAGGTACGAATCTATTGCTTCGTTACATTAAGGTTAATTTCCGCTCGTATGTTATAGTGAAAAGCATGGCAAATAGGATAGAACATTGAGTCACGAAAGTGATTGTGCTTCTTAAACAAGTAATTGGGTCAAAACAAGTGAAAAAGCATGAAACCTTACATATCCGTAATGGAGTGTAAGTTTAACACCCAAACGGGTCAAACAAGTTTTGGTAATAAACATGAAGCATGACTCTATTATATAATGCATATATTACATGAGGTGTAAGCCGTGTAGCGAACACCAATACCAAAATTAAAAGCCTTGTTCTTATTATAGGAGCTAAGGTTTGGATTGGATGCATGATCATAGTACAAATAATTAACTAAAAGTCTTGCAATTTAGAGTGTAAGTTGATTCCGTAGACATGCCCGCTTAAGAAATAGTTGAGTAATATTATAAGCCAAATACAAGTATGGAAAACTAGCCCAGTCGCTTAACACATATGCGAAGTTAAGCTGTTTCGAAGCATAAAAGAATCAGCAAAAACTGCATTTGAAACAAGGGAGTTATGTGCAGGGCTTACCGTAAATTACGGTAGTACCGTAATTTACGGTGGCCTGCAATTCTGTTACGGTGGATTCCTACTGAGTTACGGTAGGCTCCCAAATGTCCAGAAGCCACCGTAACTTACGGTATCACCGTAAGTTACGGTGGAGCCTTGTTTGATAAAATTGTTTTATTCATTTTCTTGAACAAGTGTTCGGACCTGATTCGAATACGTAAATTTCCAAGAACGATAATGCTAATGCTTGTTTAAAATGTTAGTTTTCAGGTACTCAAGTGAAGGATGATGATCAAGCAATCGAGTCGAACCGAACACCTAATACTACGCTTCCGCACTTGATCCTTGTTTTGTAATCATGTAGACACTAGTAGTTTTATTTGAACATCGTTTAGTAGGTTAAACATGTAAATGTCGTATTAATGGGTCTCAAATCTTGAAAGTTTTTGGTAAACTCTACTTTTGGTATAATTTTTAAGGTTTACTTGCTGTTAAAAACGGGTATTATAATCCGAGTGTTACAAGTTGATCATCTCAAATGGAGGAATGATAAAGAGATGTTGGAAACAAGTGCAGCTGATGAACTTACAAAGCTGGCAGAGTTTAAAAACACAAGAAGTGAATGGTTTTTGAAAGATGTAATATAAAAGAAGAAAAGAGGAGGTAAGAGAACTCTGAAAGAACAAGCTGAGGAAGGTTCATCTTCACAACCAAAGAAACGTCAATAGAAAAGTGTTGAGACAATGCTGGTTGATGAGTCAGAGGAAGAAGAACCAGAAGCTGATGTTGAAGGAGATCAAGTTCATTTATCTCCTGAATCGGCAAAGTTATTGAAAGCTCTTACTAAAAATTTGGAAGCAGAAAAGGCAGCTGGTGAAGAAGGTGACAAAGAAGATAAAAGTTCATCAAGCTCATCTGAATCAGAGATTGATGAGACTGAACGTTTGAAAAGAATTCAAGCTAAAATTGAAAAAGAAAAACAGTTAATGAGAAAAAGGAGAGAGGAGTAAATGATGATTTGTACATTTCGTCTCCAGAGCATGTTCAAGATTCTCAAACACCACCATCATCTGGAGGTAGGAAAAAGTTGAATGCAAGAAAACGTGTGGTTTCTCCTAAAGCAGCAAGAAGAAAGTTGATAGTCAAGCTGAATCCTAAACGAGCATCAAAACCAAAACCAACTACACCACCAAAACAGCCTACTCCACCACATCAAACACCACCACCATCACCTCCACCACAAACTGAACAACAATCATCACCACCACATTTAATCACCACCAAAACAACCTACACCACCATACCAATCACCAATTCAAGAACAACTTGTTATCACTTCATCACAAATCTTTCAAACACCACCATCCACCCAACCACAAGTTCAAACCACTCCTGGTTCTTCAGGCTTTAAAGAGTTTCCTCAAATCCTAGTGAATATTGGTCTTGAAGACATTGGAGATTTCAGTTTTGTGAATGATGAGCAGGTAAAGAAGTTGGAAAAGAAAGTAGAAGAAGTGTTAGTTGAAAACAAAAAGTTGGCAGATCGTGAAAAGAAACTTGAAAAGCGTGTCAAAACAGTGGAAGCTGAAAACTCATCATTGTTGAAGAGAGTTGAAGCTGATCAGACTGACATTGATATTCTAAAAGTTAGAATTGCTGAGTTAGAAGAGGAAAAGGCTCGCAGAGATGAGAAGAACGAGTACTTCAAACTAAAGAACAAAGAGTTAGAGGCTGCCAATGTAAAGAAAGAGCACGAGATGTATATGATGAACAAAGTGTTAGAAAATTTGCATGGAAAGTCTGTTGAACAAAAGTTTGAAGAAATTCAAGTTGAAGAGGTGAGAGCTCGTCGACAAGCTGCGATTGATGCTGAGGTGAAGAATAAGGGTAAAGGTGTTGAAGGTGTTTCTGAAGTTACTGAGAGGGCAATCATTCCGACAATCATTTCTGAATCACCTGTTCAAAATCCTCGTCCTATTTCTTCAGTTTCTGGCATATTTGAAGAAGATGTGTTAACTGATGATGTTAATGATGATGAGGAAGAAGTTGAGGAAGATGATGAAGAAGAAGATGATGATGAAATGAGGAAAGATGATGTATTTTCTGCTAGTAGTCATGATGATGACGATGATAATAATGATGATGATCAAGGTGGTACAGGCATTAAAGTTACTGAAGCATCGAATGAAGAGAATGTTGATGATTATCTTTGTGACGATGTGAATGAAGAGCCTGAAAATGCTGAAGGTGAGGGGGAGCACGTTGATGATCAGAATATTGGTGATAGTGAAAGATTGATTCTGCATCTTGAACCAGATGTAGAAGAAGGTGAAATCAGGCATACTTATACGATGGATGATATCATCAAGATGACATATATTGATGAAAGTACTTTCAAGTTTGATTTCGAAGAAGAGCTGAATTAGTTCGACATCAATCAGTAACCCGATTATTAGTATAAGTATGTTGAAGAAGCTGATGATTACGATAGGGTTGAGTTTGAAGATTGCAGTGATGAAGAATCATCTGCGAATGTTGATACTTCAAACTTTCCAGCGCTGGTTGAATTTTTCAGTCAAGAGAACATAGATGAGTTGAGAAGGAAAGTTGAAGAATGCTTAAAGGATAAGAATTTTGATGGGACGATGAAAGATGAAAGTCACGAAGAAAGAAAGATATGGTTTAGAAAAGACACGGACAGAAATTTTAAAAGGCCTCTGAAGTATTATAAAAGAGATAGAGCAGTGTCGTTGGGTGACATTATCAGCTGGGGGTATCTGCCGCAAGTTAATGCATACGCAATACGTAGAGAGTTTGGTGTGCAGTACTTCGAATATATTCAGGATATCATGACTTTGCCATGGTGGGACGTTGAAGAACTTCCAAAAGTTAGAACTTTGAATTATCCTGTCAGAAAGCATGATGTGCCTATTTGGGGTCTAATGAAGTATGAAGCCTTCAAAGATTTCAAACACTGGAAACCTCACTATCCGAACAAAGTGAAGAGGATAGATCTAGTGACTGGCATTGAAGAGACGATCTTGCATATAAAAAAGCCTAGAGTGATAAAGAACATTCCAGTGCTGAAAATGGAACAAGATTTTCATAAAGGGTTTGTGTATTGGGTCTACAGTTGTTTGTCAACTGAAGCTGTGATCACCTACAGAGTTGAAAATGAAGTTAGATACATCTATGTGTATGATCCATTGTGGTTGGTAAATTGCTCAGCAAAAGACATAGAATGTTTGTTTGTTAACAAGATTGGATTCAAAGCTGAAGACAAAGAGCAGGCAATGCAGTTTCAGAAGGTTGTAACTATCTGCTTTCAGAAAGGAATTAACTCTGAGAATGCATGGTCAACAAAGTGGAGAGAGATAGAGAAATAGGAAGCTTTGAAAGCTGAGAAAGAAAAGAAGAAACTTGAAGCAAATAGAGGTAAATGGATGAGAATGCAAGCTGAAGAAAAAATGAAAGCGACTAAAGATAATGAGAAGCTAAAGAGTGCATTGAAGAGAAAGCCAAAGCAGAGGGAAGAAAAATTCAAGTCGGTGTGAAGTTTGTGCTGAAGACCTGACTGAAGACTCCGGCAATATCCAAGGGGGAGTTTGTTAGTGCACGATGTCTATCGCCTACATCAACAGTCTAGGTCATATCGGTAACTTGTAATAGGGTTAAAAGTGTCAAAAGCATAAAGTTATTTGTATTTGTAGTCATTTCGCACGAAATGGGAGTTTGGGCATTTCGTACAAAATAGCATGTTGCCATTTCGTGCGAAATCTGTTGCCTATATATAGGGCTGTTTGGTTTTTCATTTGGTACAAAATCAGAGAACGTGTAACGAAGTGCTGCCAGTTTCTCTCTGTGTATTGACGTTTAAAATCAATGAAAAACCTGTTTTAAGTAGAAATATCTGTTTTTACACCTTTCTATCAGCGATTCTCAGTTATTTGAGTGTTTCCGCCTCTCAAATGACTTAAATTTCACTCTAAATGACTCATATAGGTCACAAAACGATCCTACATCTATTGTGATGCATCGCATCAAGGTCATGGTTGTGTGTTGATGCAACAAGATAAAGTCATCGCATACGCGTCTCGACAATTGAAGGTGCATGAAGAAAAAAAATTTTATACCACGCATGATTTTGAGTTAGGTGTGGTAGTATACGCGTTAAAGATCTGGCGTCATTAGTTATATGGTACTCATTGTACAATCTTTACAGATCACAATAGTTTGCAGCACATATTTGATCAAAAAGACTTAAATATGCGGCAACGACTATGGGTCGATTTATTGAACGATTATGACTGTGAGATAAGGTATCATCAGGGCAAGGCGAACGTTGTGGCGGACGCCTTGAGCCGTGAAGAACGTGCAAAACATCTAAGGGTGTGAGCCTTAGAGATAACCATACAAACCAACCTCACTTCTCGGATTCACGATGCTCAGCAGGAAGCGCTTAAACCAGAAAATATTCAAGCCGAATCATTACGAGGAATGGAGGCACAATTGGTGCCAAAGGAGGATGGAACACTGTACTTTATGTGATGAATTTGGATTCCATTCTTTGGCGATCTACGGACTATTATTTTGGATGAGGCTCATAAGTCAAGGTGCTCTATACATCTGGGATCAGATAAAATGTACCAAGACTTAAAAGGATTTTATGGGTGGCCTAATCTTAAAGGTGATATTGCTACTTATGTCGGAAAATTCCTTACAGGTACCAGGGTTAAGGCGGAATACCAAAAGCCTTCAGGGTTGCTGCAACAACCTGAAATTCCCGCATGGAAATGGGAACAAATTTCAATGGACTTCTGACATGCTGTCGTGGTCACAAAAAAAAAATTAATCCAAGTACTACTAAATAGATAGCGTAAGTGGGTATCGAACACAGGGAGTTTGTGGAAAATGTGTTGATTCTATAGCCTTGTAAATTAACTACAACTAATCTAGTATTCAGAAATTAAAATTCAAGAGTTTGGGTTGTTTGATTTAAGAACTAAATTATTAACTAATTGCAAATCAAAATTGGATTGTTAATCAGATTATGAGAGAATGGCCATCTTAGGCTCCGGTTTCTTTTAACAATTGTGCAAAATTCCAACTAGAAAGAGTTACATAGATATGACTCATGCATAAACATTTGTTGTGATAAAAGGGAACAAAGTACTCGGATTATATAAATGCGAGGTTGTTACCCGATGATCAATTAATCAATATCCAACCCTAAACCTTCCCGTGATATCTCAATTGTCAAGGACACCAAGAACGTACGATTTAGACTAGAATTAAAACATCAATTAACAAGCTACAATCAAACATTCATACACCATGATAAGCATAGCAAACACACCAAGTTATCATCCTAGAAATAATAGAAAACACACAAAAGTCATAATAGAAACCTTCACCTAAGATGATCACCGAAAGTTTAGCCGGACATGGCTTGGTGAATCATCTTTTCAACAAAATCAATGTTCATAAGCATCAAAATACAAACCGATTTGTTTAGAAATGTTCCCAATCACTTGCCAAAGCTAATTTTCGCCCAAGAACACCCGAGAAACGTCTCAATCATGAATGACATCAAAATACACTTGAAAACGGTTTAATATGGGGCAGTTACGTTTTCCTCGCTGACTCTACCGTAATTTACAGTACCTACCGTAAATTACGGTAGACTGGATATTGTAACGCTGCTGCTCTACTATCTTACGGTGGAACCGAGGGATTTCAGGGGCTACCTTAAATTACGGTAGCCATCGTAATTTACGGTGGGCCCCTGGGTTTCCTGTTTTGTTTCTTCTTTCCATCCTCGTGTGACCCAATCCACTCCATTCCATCCGAAACAGCGTTTTCCAACATTTTAAGCTCCAAACGCACCTGAAGCATAAGCAACTGTAGTCATCTAATTCAAGACAATTACATGATTAAATGAGGGATTAACACGTCTTTTAACACCATTATGGGTTGTCCTATGGACCACCCGTCACATCCCCACACTTAACCGTTGCTTGTCCCAAGCAACCCATCAAAACCATTTTCAAATGTGCAAGCGATCAACATAAATCAAGCATAAACATGTCATCTTTTTACTAACGCTTTCCTAACACCCAAACAACACACCCCTTGCTGTATCTCTCCTCTCGGCAACAAGTAAGCACTAGCAAAATAAGCTAGACACACAAAAGGCAAACGGGTTATTGCACAACTATATGCTTGTACCTTAATCGGTCCTCCTCCTAACAAGTGCCAAACATGAATGCAAATCAAAGGGACTTTAAGGTTGTAACGTGGCTAGGTGTACGGGTAGGAAATGGAATATATATGTTGTAGCGAAGGACTTTAACCGGTCTTTTATTACACAATGAAACAAATAATAAACACGACATAAACTTGTATATACAAGACAACTCACACATCACTTTCTTTTTCATTGCTTTTTCACTTTTTTTTTCTTTTCCTTTTTTTTTAACATAGAGAAACATTCAAGATAACATATCTAGACACAACTCTAACAACTACTAACACTATAAGACCGGGTCAAGTCGGGTAAATTTTTGGGAAACTAGGTAAGGGGTAACAAATGATTGGCTTTAGGCACAAAATGGGCAACTAAATGTCCAAACCCCCGCCCCTCTCACTACCAAGCTCATATATATAATTTATGAGGTCCAACCCCCCAAATCCCACACTCCCACACACTATGACGAGGCTACCTAAATGCCCTTATCCTTTCTACATTCATGTTCAACTAAGGCCTCGAACCGTATTCAAGCACAAGTTCTAATGCACCCCCACCCGTTGCCACTCTCATCAAAGACAAGCATTATTTATATACAAGTGTGGCTTCAACTCTCACCAAGACAAAAGGTATTAAGGGTTGCCGGTGTGTCACTCGGGTGTAGTCCAAGGTGTTCAAATTCTCACACTGTTTCGCTTGATTTAAAAAAATTTTAAAACCTCAAAATTTCCCCCCATCCCCACACTTGGGATACATTGACCCCTATGTATGGGTTTGGGAGGAATTGATTGCTAAAACCATTCAACATAAACACAAGCTTAAAATCTCAAACCCCAAATTTCTTTTTGGTCTTTTTCATTTTATATTTTTTATATTTTTTCTTAAAAAACATAACACCACCAACTCGCACAACCCAAGTCATAACATAAAAAACTAAAACACCACCCATCCACCCGACCATGAACATAACAAACACATATTCACAAACATATACAAGAGAGAGCACGACCTGACTAGTAGTAACGCGGCTGAGGAGGCCCGAAAATGGAAGACATCATATCATTCCATTCTCCGAAAGCAAACGAGCCACTACCACTTCCACTCCCGCCTTGTTGTGAAGCTCCATGTTGTTGGTCTTGACGGGGGTCCACCCATTGCAAATGATGAAGCTGCGGTGTCGGATACGAAACACTACCATCATAAGGTGGTAGAGACGCATAATCCACCAGAGGTGGATCCACAACCACCGGCCGCCCCGCATGCCAATCCGCATGCATCCGCTGGGCTTGATCATCATTGTACCTGTTGTTCATCTCTTGCTCATGGGAATAAGCATGTGTGCGGTTCCATGACTCCTTTCGATCAAAGTTGTGTTTCAATGCCCGCTCCATACTAGCCACCATCCATGTTTGGTGATCAAAGAAGGTACGCTCGGACCCTGACCATGTGTCAAAAACCGATGCCGGTGGACGTTGGTTTTCAATGATTTCTTGCATAGTTCCATCATATGCCTAGTTTGGCTCGTAGAGCGCTCCATATAGTCAAAGAAACCACCACCATGTCCCCGACTTGGGCCCCCCGGCCCACATCCATGTGCTCACCATGTGGTTCATCCGCGTAATCTTCATCCCCACTCGGGGTCTCATCTTCACTTTCGGGCTCGTCCGGCTCGCCCGGTAATAATGCCCTTGCAACAACCTTTAAAGCTCTCCACCTCTGACCTTCTGACTTCAACTTATGATAGCGCTCCGACTCATCATAAGACCATCCAACTCCCATTCTCCTAACATCAAACAGCATGTGCCTTTTCGCTGCCCCTTGTCTTCTAGTGTGATCGCCTTAAACAATTTCAACAACCCCGTAATAATCCGACAATACGGAATGGTGCTTCTTCCCACTTTATTTCGGCATATCCAAACATGATTCATTACTAAATACTGAAACGGGAACCGGGGAGACCCATGGAGCAACGAGTAAAGAATGGGTATCTCCAGGAACCCCACCTCTTGTTTATCACCTCTTCTTGGTATCACGTTTAAAATACAAATAATGAGCAATAATTTTTCCTCAATCTTCAGATTCTTCCTATACAACGTGCCACTAAAAGTACCCGATAAGAACAAGGCTGCCAACATGTCATTCCACCTCGGGTGGGCCTCCGGTTTGACAAGCAAATCATCAAGACTCGGGATTGTATAATCACGAGCAGGCAAACTGTCATACTTCGCCAATTTCCGCAATGTATCAAACGACACTTCCACATCTATCCCATTCACATTACCCGTTAACTTCATCTGAAACGGCTTCTCATAGGTGTTGCATGTTAGAGTGGCCTCCCTTTCACAAATAAATGCAGCAGCTTTGTCTTTTAAACGGTTCATTTGATCATTGAATAGTGTAGGCTGCCATTCTTCCGGTTGGTCGTCTAACGGACCCGCTTCCCACTTTGGCTTGTCAGCCGGGTCCAACTCCATCACCTCCTCCTCATCGCTATCATCACTGTCATCATCTCTACCCAAATATCTTCGCTTCCTCAGTTGTTGTTCTGGTTGTTTGCCTTTGCCTTTTGAAGACTAGCTCCCGCTCTTTCTTTAGTTTCACCATTTCCTACACACATTGCAAACAAAAACAACCAAACAAAGACACAAAAAATCAGTCCCCTTTTCTCCAAAAATCCCACACTTGCTTGTTACTATGGTTATAGATGCTAGAGAGTACAAAATTTCATATGTTATTTTCACAAAATTTGGGCATGGTGGCTCTACAATGTAGAGATTCCCAAAAGTTCACAACTTTAACATCAATCCTACATCTACAACCATAACAATCTTCCAAGTAACAAATTTCATGACCAAAATAAGAACAAGCAAGTGTGTGTGAACAAGTAGCAACAATAACCTTCAATCTTCACAATGCATCATCAAAAATAAAGTAAAAACATCACATACCTTAGATTTAAGATGCAAGAACACAAGAAAATCAAAAACTCCAAAAACCCCCCAAAGATTTCGGCACCTAGGGTTTGTCAATCGGCCAAGAAAACAGGTTTTTCTTGCAAATCTCTCCTCAAAATCAGCAAGTTCGTGAAATTTCAGTCAAGATAGACCCAAAATTCACTTGGTTTGGCCAAGAATTGAAGAAGATATGAAGATTTGAAGGTTGAAGGTTGAAGGTTGTGGGGTTTCTTAGAGATTTTGTGGGGTTGAAGAAAGTGATAGATGAGGATATGTGGAGGAGAGAAGGGCAGAATTCGTGTGGTTGGGGAGAAGTCACGTGATTTGATTATTATTTTTATTTTTATTATAAAGCTGTAACTGCCGCAACCCTTTGCTTCGCCAGGGCTACCGTAAATTACGGTAGCCACCGTAATTTACGGTGGCACCTGGCACCAAAAGTCCACCGTAAGGCAGTAGCTTCCTGCCGTAAATCCTTTCATTTCCCAGGCCTACCGTAAATTACGGTAGGTTCTGGGCATCAACACTTCGCCAAAAAAATTCTTTTTCAATGTTTTTTTTTTTGTAGTTTTATAATAATTTTTTATGTTTTTATAATTTTTCAAAAACATGGAAAATTACCCTACCCCCTTGAAAAATCCTGTGTTGTCCTCAACGCTATGCTAGAACTATTCGTAACCCGAACATCCCCACACTTGTTTCCTACACGAGCTTCAAGTGAATACGGTAAATGTGCAACCTAAACAAAAAAAATACTAACTATGTACACTACCAAACCTGGGCCTCTTATGGTTGTTCTTCGTTTACCGGGCGTAGAATGTAGCCCACTTTGTCAAGCTCCAAGTTGTTGATGTCGTTTCCTTCCAAGTATGGCTTTAACCGATGTCCATTCACCGTTTGTTGCTTATTTGTTTGCTCATCTTGAATATCCACACCAAATCTACCGACTTGTCGAATGACATATGGGCCCATCCATTTGCTTTTTAATTTGCCCGCCAACAACTTTAATCGCGAGTTGTACAACCATACCTTTTGACCCACTTCAAGGTCTTCTTTCTAAGCTTTGCATCATGGACCTTTTTAAGCTTATCCTTGTATGCCAATGCACACTCGTAAGCTTCGTCTCGAATTTCTTCTATCTCACTTAGTTGCAACTTCCGCATCTTCCCCGCTTCATAATAATCCGCATTCACCGTCTTGATTTCCCAATGTGCCCGATGAGCTAACTCCATTGTTAAGTGACAACCCTTTCCATACACCATCCGGTAAGGTGTTGTACCAATTGGAGTTTTGTCGGCCGTCCGGTATGCCCACAACGCATCATCAAGTTTACTTGACCAATCCTTCCTATCCATTCGAACCGTTTTCATAAGAATTTCTTTAATCTGATGGTTGAACACTTCGACTTGTCCACTCGTTTGCGGATGGTATGGTGTAGCAATCCGGTGGTTCACGTTGTACCGCTTCAACAGTTTTCTGAAATTGAAATTCTTGAAATGCGACCCACCATCACTAATGATAACTCTCGGAATACCAAAACGGGAAAAGATCTTGAATTGAAAAAATTTACAAATAACCTAATGATCATTTGTTCTTGTTGCAATAGCTTCAATCCACTTCGAGACATAATCCACCGCCACTAGAATGTACAAAAAACCCATTGGAATTCGGAAAGGGACCCATAAAGTCAATGCCCCATACATCAAATATTTCAACAACCAAAATCGGTTGCAATGGCATCTCGTCCCTCTTTGAAATACTTCCCATCCTTTGACAATTGACACAATTCCTTGCAAACTCTCATGCATCCTTGAAAATTGTGGGCCAATAAAACCCACACGAAAGAATCCGGTAACCCGTTTTATGCCGCTAAAATGACCTCCACAGGCGGATGAGTAGGCATGAGTCAAGATCTCCAACATCTCTGTTTCGGGCACACACCTCCGAATGACTTGATCGGGCCCGATCTTGAAAAGGTCCGGCTCATCCCAAATGTATTGCTTCACTTTGACCATAAATTGTTGTCTTCTTTTCTTGGTCCAATGATTTGGGATGGCACCCGTGGCTAAGTAATTCACATAGTGGCAATTCCATGGTGCAACAAAAGTGGACATGGCTAGTAGTTGCTCATCGGGAAACCTTTCATTTATCTCGCTCAAATCATCAATCCCTTCCACCGGAATTCGAGACAAGTGATCCGCCACTACGTTTTCACTTCCTTTTTTATCTCGAATTTTTAAATCGAATTCTTGTAGCAACAACACCCAACGGATCAAACGGGGCTTCGCATCTTTTTTCTCCATCAAATACCGGGCCGCACTATGATCCGAGTACACAACCACTTTGCTCCCCCAAATGTAAGAACGGAACTTATTCAAAGCATACACCACCGCTAATAACTCCTTTTCGGTTGTGGTGTAATTCAGTTACGCTTCAGACAACGTCTTGCTTGCATAGTAAATCACCACCGGATTTTTATCAATTCTTTGACCCAAAACTGCACCAATTGTAGTGTCGCTTGCGTCACACATGATTTCAAATGGCTTCGACCAATCCGGTGGTTGCAAGATTGGAGCTTTCACCAAGTGTTCCTTTAAAACATTAAATGCTTGCAAACACTCATTAGTAAAATCAAATGGAACATCCTTTAACAACAAATTACATAAAGGTTTATTGATGACACTAAAACCTTTAATGAAACGTCTATAAAATCCCGCGTGTCCTAAAAATGACCTTACCCCTTTCACATTTTTCGGTGGAGGCAAAGATGATATTACCCGTATTTTTGCCTTATCCACCTCCATACCCCTCTCCGAAATCACGTGACCTAACACAATACCCTCTTGTACCATGAAATGACTTTTCTCCCAACTAAGCACCAAATCTTTCTCAACACATCTTTTTAAAACTTTTTGTAATTCGTTGAGACAAGATTCAAAGCAAGTGCCCAAAATTGAAAAGTCATCCATAAAAACTTCAAGCGACTCTCCAACCATGTCCGAGAAGATACTCATCATACATCGTTGGAAGCTTGCCGTTGCATTGCACAAGCCAAATGGCATTCGCCGAAAGGCAAAGGTGCCATATGGACAAGTGAAGGTGGTCTTGTGTTGGTCATCCAGGGGTATTGCGATTTGATTGTAACCCGAATACCCGTCCAAAAAGCAGTAATATTTTTGACCCGATAATTTTTCAATGATTTGGTCAATAAAAGGTAGCGGGAAATGGTCCTTAGAAGTGGCGGCATTCAACTTGCGGTAATCAATACGAACACGCCACCCGATGACCGGTCGGGTGGCTATTTGTTCACCATTTTCGTCCTTGATTACTTGAATGCCGACCTTCTTAGGCACAACTTGGGTAGGACTTACCCAAGCACTATCCGAAATAGGATAGATAATTCCCGCATCCAACCATTTAATTACCTCTTTCTTTACCACTTCCCATAGGTACGGATTCAATCTTCGTTGTGCTTCCCTTGTTGGTTTTGCATCTTCGGTGGTGATGATCTTGTGCATGACGATTGATGGACTAATTCCTTTTAAGTCGGCAATCGTCCATCTGATAGCTCCTTTGTTCGCTTTCAAGACTTCCAATAGAGCTTGTTCTTGTGCCATCTCTAAATTAGAGGCAATAATGACCGGTAGAGTGTCATTATCCCCTAGAAATGCGTACTTCAAATGGCTTGGTAAGTCTTTGAGCTCCAACTTTGGTGGTTCTTCTAATGATGGTTTGGTACCCGAATTTATTTCCACTGGCAAGCTTTCAAATTGATGGGTCCATGGCGGTCGACCTTCCTTCAATGCCATAGCATCTTGTTTCTCCTCTTCAACCCTTAGTGCACAAGCATGTACCTGTTCAGAAAAATCACAAACACACATATCCAAACTATCCTCCTCATACTCATGAGGGTTGCATCCGTTGACTAAATCTGCCATGAAACACTCATTAATAACATTAGAGTTAGAATTGTTAATAAAAACATTCAATCTCATTTTTCGATTTCCAAAAGTCATGTCGACTGTACCAAATCGACAATCAATCACGGCATGCGCGGTGCTCAAAAATGGCCGACCCAAAATAACATTTTGTTGTTGTTTTGGGTTCGCGGATGAGTAGTCTAAGACTAAAAAGTCAACCGGGTAGTAAAACTCATCAATTTTCACTATAACATTTTGAACCATCCCCCGAGGCAGGTTATGAGACAAATCGGCTAACACAACCGTTGTCTCTACCCTTGATAACGGACCAAAGTTGTACTGGTCATATAAGCCCCCCGGTAAAATGCTCACTCCGGCTCCAAGATCTAGTAACGCCTTTGCCATTTGAAAACTACCAACTTGTATATTTATTAATGGTGTGCCCGGATCTTGGAGCTTAGGAGGAAGCTCCCCATTCAATAACGCACTCACTTGCCCGGTTAAGTCTACCCACTTAGGCATCTTTTTCTTTTGTTGCCTTTTTTGTGTGCACAATTCTTTTAAAAATTTAGCATAGGCGGGCACTTGTTTTATTGCTTCAAGTAATGGAAGGTTAATTTTAACTTGTTTGATAATGTCCCACAACTCCTCTTTTTGGGGACCTCTTAATGAAATAAAATTTTTCTTACCAGGGTCAAGTAGAGCCAATGGGAACGAGAATTAACTCGGCTCCCCTTCATCTTTTTTATCTTTTTCACTTTCACCCAACCCCGGTTTTTCAACATTAACCTCTTTAGACACAATAGGTGGTGAAACTTCATCCTCTTCGCTTTCATTACCTGTTATATCTTCAACCACCCCATCAACCAAACCTGGAGACAAATTTGCTTTAAATTCTTTGCCACTTCTTAAAACACTAACATGGTGGACATTAACATTATTACCTCGTGACGAGCTATGGGAAGGATTTTCCTTGGTGTCACTAGGAAGTTGACCTTTGTTCTTCTTCAACTTCGCCACGTCGGTTGCTAATTGACCCATTTCGGTTGCTAGTGTTGGAATGCTTTTGTCCCGAACTTCATCTTTTTGCATCCGGACTTCATCTAGTTGATTCCATTTTTGCATGTCTTGTTGCATTGCCCGAAGCATATCCATAACCTCATTCCCGCTTGATGAAGTTTTACCCGAACCACTTTGACCCGTTTGTTGAAATTGCTCTTGGTAGCCATAATTATTTCCACCCCGATAGTTACTTTGATTGAATTGTTGGCGAGGTGCAAAATTACCTTGAGCTCCTTGGAAATTTGGGTTCGCTTGGTTCGCCGGGTTCCCATAACGGAAGTTGGGATGATTTCGTAACCCGGGGTGGTATGTGTTCGAATTCATGTTAAAGTTTCGACCACCCCCTTGAATAGCATTCACCTCTTCTATTTGCTCTTCAACCACTCCTACTAAGCAAACTTCCGCCGTATGGCCTATTACATTGCAATTGGTGCACACGTTGTACACTTGATTCGTGGTTTGAATGCCTCCACTATCTACTCCATGCACTTGTGGCCTTGCTATCACATGCCTTGCCCGTCTTGAGGATTGAGCCTTCCTTTTGAAGTGACCGCCATTTGTTCTAAAAACGCCCAATCATCATGTTCAAAGTTTGTACCAAATGTATCGTTAGTGATCGACATCAAGTCACGAGCATCCTCCGAACTTAACCCTTCGTGAAACGCGTTCAACAACTCCCAAAGTTAGATACCGTGATGAGGGCAATTCGTTAGCATCATGTTGAACCTTTCAAAAGCCTCATGAAACATTTTCCCCGATTGTTGTTGGAAGCTTCTCAAACCTCTTCTTGCATCATTAGTCTTTTGAGAAGTGTAGAACTTATCCAAGAAAATCTGTTGCATGTCGGCCCATGTAAAAATCGACGCGGAGAGTAGAGTGTGGAACCATCTTTTCGCTTTATCTTCCAAAGAAAATTGGAAGAGAACCAACTTGACATCGTCCGATGAGAACCCTTGACCTCCAATAGTGTTGCAAATGGAGTCGTATGTCTCTAAATGAAAGTAAGGTTCTTCTGTTGCTAGCCCCTTAAACTTTGGTAAACTTTGGAGGGCAGTCATTCTAACCTCAAAGGTCCTTCCATCTGCGTGATGAGGAATGACTACCGGAGAATGGTTGTTAGTGATAATGGGTCGGAAATGAGCTTCAATTCCCCGTACTACCTCCCGGTGATGTCTTCGAGGGGCACCCAATGGTGCCTTTGGTTGACCCATTTGCCCTTGCATAGGCCCTTGGGGTGCAAATGGTGGCTGAAATTGGTATTGATGCATTGGCGGTTGTTGAATCAGCCTTTGAAATTGAGGTTGTGTATTTTGTGGATGCACTTGATGTAGCGGCGTAGGACATTGCAATTGTGGCCCTTGTGGTCTAATATGTTGTACCCCAACCGGTAATCTACCCGTCTCTTGAAATTGTTGTAGCAGTTGACTTTGTTGACATGCTCCTCCTTGAGGTCCCAAATTACCTCCCTCACCCACATAATAAAAACCTTCCTCTTCGTACCCTCCAAATTCTTCTTCATAACCCCCATCATACCCATCTCCTCCTATTCCCGAAGATTGCCCAAATGGAAGAGACGAATATAGAAAACCCGATGGATTCGGTGGTCAATATGTAGAAGTAGCATGAATGACGGTTGAGCCTTGTGGTAGTGGATAGGTAGAAGATGATTGGCCCGTACTTGGGAAAATGTGAAAATGGTGGGATTGTAGTAGAAGGGCTAAAGGTAAGATTAGGTTCAACTTGGGTAGTAATAGGTGATGTAGTGGTGTTGGTTGGTGTAACATCATGTGGTGGAGTAAGTTCGGTAGTGGAATTAGGCATGGTGGTATTTGGTGAAGGTTGTGTGGATGTAGGAATGAATGATGAGGTCATTTGACCTGTTGTGGGTGGGATTTGTGAATCAGCCATAATGTTTCTTGGTGTAATGGGTGAAGTAGGTGAACCAACAATCTTGTTTTCTCTTAGCAAAACTCTGTTTTGACGCAAAGTTCTTTCAAATTCCGGATCAAACGATAGCGGTGATGACTTGTGAGAGCCCCTAGTATGCATACACGTGAAGTACCTGCACACTAAACACAACCAGCGTAAACCCGAAAATAACAAAACAAAACTACTAAATTAACACACGTTGCACACAACTCCTAAGCAACGGCGCCAAAATTTGACGTGCTGTTGTGGTCACAATCAAATTTAATTCAAGTACTACTAAATAGATAGCGGTAAGTGGGTATCAAACACAGGGAGTTTGTGAAAAATGTGTTGATTCTATAGCCTTGTAAATTAACTAGAATTAATCTAATATGCAAAAATTAAAATTCAAGAGTTTGGATTGTTTGATTTAAGAACTAAATTATTAACTAATTGCAAATCAAAATCGGATTGTTAATCAGATTATGAGAGAATGACTATCTTAGGTTCCGGTTTCTTTTAACAATTGTGCAAAATTTCAACTAGAAAGAGTTACATAGACATAACTCATGCATAAACATTTGTTGTGATAAAAGGGAACAAAGTACTTGGATTATATTAGCGAATCATTTATTAAAAAAAATAAATAACGCGAGGTTGTTACCCGATGATCAATTAATCAATATCCAACCCTAAACCTTCCCGTGATATCTCGATTGTCAACGACACCAAGAACGTACGATTTAGACTAGAATTAAAACATCAATTAACAAGCTACAATCAAACATTCATACACCATGATAAGCATAGCAAACACACCAAGTTATCATTCTAGAAATAATAGAAAACACACAAAAGTCATAATAGAAACCTTCACCTAAGATGATCACCAAAAGTTTAGCCGGACATGGCTTGGTGAATCATCTTTTCAACAAAATCAATGTTCATAAGCATCAAAATACAAACCTAATTGTTTAGAAATGTTCCCAATCACTTGCCAAAGCTAATTTTCGACCAAGAACACCAGAGAAATGTCTCCAATCATGAATGACATCAAAAGCCACTTGAAAACGGTTTAATATGGGGCAGTTACGTTTTCCTCGCTGACTCTACCGTAATTTACGGTACCTACCATAAATTACGGTAGACTGGATATTGTTACGCTGCTGCTCTACTGTCTTATGATGGAACTGTGGGATTTTAGGGGTTACCATAAATTTCGGTAGCCACCGTAATTTACGATGGGCCCCTGGGTTTCCTGTTTTGTTTCTTCTTTCCATCCTCGTGTGACCCAATCCACTCCATTACATCCGAAGCAGTGCTTTCCAACATTTTAAGCTCCAAATGCACCTAAAACATAAGCAACTGTAGTCATCTAATTCAAGACAATTACATGATTAAATGAGGGATTAACACGTCTTTTAACACCATTAAGGGTTGTCCTATGGACCACCCGTCAACTTCATTACTAAGTTACCCCGAACCTCGATAGGTCACGACATGATTTAGGTAATCGTTGATCGACTTACGAAGTCTTCACATTTCCTACCTATCTGTGAGAAAGATAGCAATAAGAAGCTAGCCAAAATATATCTTAAGGAAATTGTGGCACGGCACGGAGTGCCTATCTCTATTATATCGGACCGAGATAATTGATTCGTGTCAAGGATTGCGCAATCATTTCAAAAGGCCTTTGGATCGCGGTTAGTGTCACCCCCAACTGATGGCGAAATCATCGGGGCGCGGCACTGAGCGAAACAGATTGTCCAGGAGAATCCATAACAACTATTAGTTATAATATATTAAAGGTTCATGTCCCATACCACAAACATATTAAATTAAAACAGTTATTACAGACATTGTTCTCAAAGACAAATATCCATTCCAACAACTCAGATTTTATTTAGTTTGTTTCTAGACTCCATCCCAGCTCAATTCCATCAGATAGCAAGCAAGCATCCTAAACACCTGTCACATACGTTAACATAGAGGTCAATACACATAATGTAAAGGTGAGCATACAAATTTAATAGTATAATAGAGTTCGAAATCATTTACGCATAACCAGCATGAAACATGTAGCAAAGTGAAAGCTAGTAGGTTATCGACAGAGAAATATGCACAGACATGACTGCGAGTTGTAGAATACGCAACACATATCCCCACTGGGATACGTGAAGTAAAGCCCTTAACAACCCCTGTCCACGACAGGTGTTGAGTCCAAATTATAGTATTATCGTTGCTAAGGTGTCAGACAACAATCACTGTGTTAACATAACATACAAGCATTTATCGAATAACACGTAATATCCATAACGGTCAGTGTATAGATAGTGTTTGCGTTGTGTGATTGATGTGTTTTGAATATAGATAACGTATGTAACACCCAAAAGTGCGTAAAGCAAAAAGGGATCGAGTATACTCACAGATTGTGTTTAACAAGTAATCACTCTCTTGGATTGAAGGGAGCGCTGAGAGATATTAGCCTGAACAGTTAACGATAGCATAAGCGAAGAACGGTGCGTAAAACGGTGCAAAAGTGATCAAGTGTCGGATGGTAATCTGATCTGATGGCAATCCGATCGGTTGACTATTCGATCGGATGTCAATCCGTTCGGATGGTCATCAGATCGGATGGCCATTCGATTGGATTGACATCTGTTTGGCAAGGATGTGTTTGTGTATGATGGCTTTGAAGTTTTCGTTGTAGCATTTTTGTGACACCTGTGTCACTTCAGCCATCAAACAAATACCAAACCAATGAAATATTGTATTTCATACTTGGGATTTGTATAAACATATGTATCATTTGCACATATCAACTCTTGTTCGATTTCGGGCTTTAGATCGCTTTCTAGAGGGTTATACGCGCACTGATGCGTAAATATAACCAGTTTAATGCAACAAACACTCCGGAATAGTGACATAGGCTTAACATACCTTAAATAACCTTTACATAACTTAGAAATAAGTTTTGGAAGGTTTGGTGTGCCGAAATCAAGTTTATTCGCTTACAAGGACTAAAATCGACAAACTGCGAAAGTATGCCGATTCGTACTGTAACGAACATTCCGGAACTTGACCATAAGTTAAACATACCCTAAATATCCTTGAAATAGCTTAGAAATAGGCTTTGAGGTGTTCGGTGTGCTAAAATAAACTTTTGGGACATTCAGGGATTAAAAGCGTCAAAAAATGCATAAGTTTGCATTTTCGCGCATATCTTACGTTCTGAATACATCCGGACATCCAAAAATTTATGTAAGCATTAAAATATTATGCTTTAGTGTTTGTCTTGTCAAAATTCCATTCGTCGCTTAATCTGGATCGTTTTTGCGTCCGTTACGACTTCCGTCGTATTAACCGAACAACGCAACCGTACGACCAAACGAGCCGACATCCGAAATATTTTTGAGCACATTTTAAGTTCCCTATACTTTAACTTCATTTTAGAGCTTTGAAATGGGGTTAACGGGGCTTAAACACGTCAAAAATGAGCCAAAATGCAAGTTTTGCAAGTTTAGGGGCTAAATTGTCATTTTTGAAAGTTGCTGGTCTGCAGGTCCCTTACGGACCGTATGGACATGTGCTTACGGTCCGTAAGCAGTCCCCAGATCAGCAAAATTGCAGAAACATTGAATCTGGCCTGTTCCAGCTGTTTTGATGGTTTTAATCCCTTGTTTTCAATACCATTTGATGGTTTTCATGTTCCCATTGTATTCTAATACCTTGGGCCCAAGTGTAAGGTTGAGATTCAAGCTCGATTATCGAGAAACGATCCTAACGGCTCTAAGAAATCTATAAATACCCCTTACCTTTTCACTTACAAACCCACATTTGATCTGAGTTTTTCTCTAAGTGGTTGTGTTTATACACTTCCTACCTGAGATTACTTGGAATCAAATCTTGCGGGGACCCTTTGTAAGTGTTCTTTCGTGCTTTTCTTTCGTTTTAGCGTTAAAGTCAAACTGCGTTTGACTTTCTGCATTAACCAGTTTATGGTCAATTCGAAGTTCGTTTGAACTTCATAACGTGAGCGTAATCACGATGGTTATAGTCCCTAGTGACTATACCTACTGATTACCACGTTATCTAGGCTCAGTGACGAGTCGTAGTTTCGGCCAAAATGCGTTTTCTTGCGTATTTTGTAACCAAACTACTCTAGGGTATCAAAACTGTTTGTTTTGATACCAAACCTGTTTTCTAACTTTACTAAACATGTTCTAGCATGTTTAGCTCGTCGCTTTTAGATTTGTGCTTGTTTAGGGTCATAAAGGTAAGCGATCTAATCAATCGCTTATGCTTACGAACCCGACCCATTTGGTCGATCATTAGGATCCGACCAAACATCTTAAGTGACCATAGTTGTATAGGGAATAACCTTCCGAGGTTATACCTTATGGTCACATCGTTTAAGTAGTTGTATGATAAGTAGTTCTTATGCCTTAGGTAAATTACCAAAATGCCCTTTTTGCGCTAAAATTCATTTTAAGCCTATGTAACGTAACTTTTGACATATAAACTGTTTTGGCAACCATATTAAACATGTTAAGGCATATCTTGCTTGTCATAGGACTAGTTAGACATTCCGAACGCGTTTTACGCGAACGACGCGTTAAAGTGGCCTAAGCTACCTAAACGGGTCGTAATGGGTCAAAAGCACTTAGGTTAGGTTTCGTTTTAGTATGTAGGCTTTGTTAAACCATACTACATAAGTTCCCACACTTATTTGGTTTACAAACCCTCGTACTACCCGATCCTCCGTTAGGTCTGTTTATTAATGTAGATACTTATATTAGGTGCCGTTTGAATCCGTGATCTTCTAGCTTTGCTTGGTGGATATTTAAAGTCTATTGAGCAATCTCAAGTGAGTACATAGTCCCCTCTTTTACTGTTTTCCAAACATTTTGGGGTGAAACACATGTGCCTACTTGTTACTTTCATGCTTTTCATGTTTTCATATCATATACTTGCTATTTTCATTAGTACACTATTAGTACACGATTTCATTATGTTTTGGTATGTATGTTTACTTAACATGCTAGCACATTGTTTTACATCACATTTCTTTTGCTATGTATGTTTACTTAACATGCTAGCACATTGTTTTACATCACATTTCTTTTGCTATGTATGTTTACTTAACATGCTAGCACATTGTTTTCACTACTTTTTCTGCTATGTATGTTTACTGAGCATGCTAGCACATTGATTTACATGATTTTTCTACTTTGTATGTTTACTTAGCATACTTAGTACATTTGATTTACATTTACCTTTTTCATGCTATGTATGTTCATTTAGTCCATACTTAGTACATTCACATCACATCACATGCTTACATTCGGTAAAACATTTGGTTTGTTTAAAGGGTTCTTTTACTACATTCATTAACATTAGGTACGCCGCTCGGTAGTAAGTAATGGTACCATAGGACTTGACAAATCCCGTTCTTGACATCCTAGGTTTGTTTGGGTGTAAGGAATGAATGAATCCGTGAACATTTTCACTTTGATAACCTTTACTCTAAGGTTATCCTGCTATCTCAAGGCTTGAATGTATTGCGTTTAACATACCGCATTAGTGTTTATATCAGTATAGCATGCACATCCACAAAACATAACATTGATTTAAACTAAGTTTTACTTCAATACTTTGTTTTGTGCATTTTCACCTATGGTTTAGTTGATACATATTTCACTTGCCATACATGACTTTTTGTTTACACATTTCATGATTTCATTTGACGTAGACATTTTTGACATGGTTTTTACTATGACATTTGACAAATGGTTTAGACATGGGCAATTTACATTGATGGTTTGTAACACCCCCAAAATACCACCTGCGGAAACCCCGCGAGGCGTGTTACACATCAGAGTCTGAGCCACCAATCACATTGAACCAATAGTAAATACTTAAATAAAACATGTCATTAATAGCCAAGATTAAATGTCAAACACAATATTAATTCACAAGAGTTATGTAGCGGAAGCATATGATAAGTCGTTTAGTAATTGTTTCAAAATAAACTTAAAACCAATGTATCAATTATAAATAATCCAGTAGCTTCGATCCATGACCACTCCAGCACGCCCAGATAGCAAGTCCATGTTCCAAAGTTAACGACCTACAAGCATGCAAACAAGTGTGTCAGACTACGCTGGTGAGTTCAAGGTTTCGTTAACGAGTTGTGTTACCAGATATATGTTAATGCGATTCAATGTTGTGTTACGATGTTGCTCATGTTAGTTACCCTAGGGACTTCGCCCTTACGTAACCGAGGAGTGTGCCTCTCAGCAACCCACTATGTTGTTCAGTTAGTTACCCTAGGGAAAACGCCCTTACGTAACCGAGGAGTGTGCCTCTAAACAACCATAGTGAAACCCAGATAATTAGTTCACCCCCGTCCTTACGGCCCGGTGTGAGGTTTCCCACCTAATAGCGCTATCAACTAATTACCCCATTGCCCTCCAGGCAATAACCAAAACCGATTAAGTTGTTTACCCAATGTTTCCCTTCCAAATGTTTACCATTTGTCCCAAACCACCAGGACGCATGCTTGAGAAAATGCATTGAACTCACCTGGGATTGCTCGGCAGGTTATACCAAAGTTACTTGAATTAAGAATGGTCAATCACGTCCTAACAGAGTTACCATACAAGTCAGGTTTGGTTCAAGTAATGCACGTATGTTTCACACAAGTCATCACGTATAGATCATGGCAACAGTTTACAGTTAAAGCAAATCCATCTAACTTGTGCAACTAAATAAATCAGCCCAATAATATTCTCAGCCCAATCAGAAAGCACACAAGAGCCTTGTGCGATCCGGCCGGGCTTGTACGATCTGGATGGCCCTTGTGCGATCCGAACGGGTTGTGCGGTGATGATTTGGGCTGTCCGGCCCAACAGCGTATCCAAGTTCAATCATGTGTGTGTGGCCCAACATCTTGTGCGATCGGCTGCACCTTGTGCGATCCACAAGATGTTATGCGATCGGCATAAATCAACACAATGTGCGACCAGTCTTGTGCGTGTGGAATCTTGGGCGATCCGGCTCAGTAGCAATAACGGCCCAACATGGTCTGTAATCACGATCCAGTTAACAATCCTTGTGCGACCAGGAGTCTTGTACGAATGGACTCCTTGTGCGATTGGCTAACCTTGTGTGATAGGGCCTCTTGTGCGATCAGTTTAAACCATTCCAAATTTCAAGCAAAATCGGTTACATAATCACTAACAGTTTCCTTATTTTCTTGCTAATCAATTAACACAATATCCAAACATATGATCAATCTAATATCGATTAACCAAGCATAATCTAAGCAATTCACATGAACCCTAATATGAATAACAAGAACATTCAAACTATCCGATCCAAATCTTTGTGCAATAATCCGAAAACTTAACATAATAGTCAATCTAACAAGCATCATCAAACAATCCGAATCAATACATGGCAGCCGATTGACATCTTCATACACATAAACATCATGGTAGCCGATTAATATCATCACACAATTTCCAATTTCCTAATCATGTAACCGATTAACAAGGACATTATCAACAAACATCATATGAAACACATAGATCATAATCATCTTTACCCTACAATCAAAGAACAAGCAAACAATATACACTAACCGTGATGTTTGAATGGGTTGGATGAACCGATGTGAAAAGCTTCGAGTGGGGAGGGGCTGCCGTCGGGTTCCAAGCAAAACGAGAGAGAGAGAGAGAGGAAGTCTAGGGTTTGTGAGTGTGGAGTGTTTGATAAAAAGTGAGATAGTAAACACCTCTCAAGTGTATACGGGTAGTGAATGGGCCGACCCCAAACATGGGCCGCCTTAAGGTCCGGTTGCAAACATCACGGCCCAATGGCCTTGTGCGAGTGATATATGTTGTGCGGTTCGGGTTGTGTGTTTATCATACATACACGTAACACATATAGCACATAAAAGTTCACGCGTCATACATACACAATAGCATTCAATACATCAAAGTTCACAAGACCACATACGTTACATTTATTACAAAAACGGGTTCGAAATACGAGTTGTCACATTATCCCCAACTAAAAAGAAATTTCGTCCCGAAATTTGGTATGCACTCACTGAGGGAGCTAGGTACGTTATATCGTTCACTCACTGGTTTCCCGGGGTGTCACATCATCCCCCACTTGAATGGGAATTTCGTCCCGAAATTCACTAGTTGCACTGACGTTAGGTTCACTAGGTTTTATTTGGTCTTTGGGGAACAAATGTGGATACTTCTGTTTCATCTGGTCCTCGCGTTCCCACGTGAACTCTGGACCACGTCTCGAGTTCCAACGAACTCTCACAATCGGTATGCGGCTGTGTTTACGAACTTTAACTTCCCGATCCATAATTTCAATTGGTTCTTCGACAAAATGCAATTTGTCGTCTATCTTCAGCTCTTGAAATGGTACTACTAGTGTTTCATCAACTAGACACTTCTTTAGCTGCGATACGTGGAACACATCATGGACATTACCCAACTCAGCAGGTAATTCCAACCTATAGGCCACCTTTCCAATCCGTTCTAAAATTTTGAATGGTCCTACATAACGAGGGTTTAGTTTGCCACGTTTCCCAAAACGCACTACACCCTTCCAGGGTGAAACCTTTAACATAACGCGATCACTAACTTCAAATTCCAGCGGTTTACTACGCTTGTCAGCGTAGCTTTTCTGACGGTCGCGAGCTGCGGCCATACGGTTTCTGATCTGCACAATGCTTTCTGATGCTTCAAGAACAAACTCAGGGCCTGTGATCTGGCTATCACCCACCTCATGCCAACAGAGAGGTGAACGACATTTCCGTCCGTACAGTGCTTCGAATGGAGCTGCCTTAATACTTGAATGGTAGCTGTTGTTGTAGGAGAATTCTATCAACGGTAGGTGCTTCTCCCATCCTTTTCCAAAGTCGAGTACGCATGCCCGAAGCATATCTTCGAGTGTTTGGATGGTGCGCTCGCTTTGACCATCCGTCTGTGGGTGATAAGCGGTGCTCATGTCGAGTTGGGAACCAAACGATTTATGCATTGACTGCCATAATTCTGAAGTGAAACGCGGATCTCGGTCTGAAATGATAGAAGTTGGCACCCCATGCCTAGAAACCACTTCCTTAAGATACACTGCTGCAAACTGAGAGAATTTGTCTGTTTCCTTGATTGCTAGGAAGTGTGCCGACTTCGTGAGGCGATCAACAATCACCCAAATGGTATCGTTCCCAGTCCTGGGTTCGAGGTAGCCCTGTCACGAAATCCATGGCGATCTGTTCCCACTTCCATGTGGGTATCTCTGGTTGCTGCAGTAGACCTGAGGGCTTTTGATGTTCTGCTTTGACTTTAGCACAAGTCAAACATTTGCTGACGTAGGTTGCTATATGAGCCTTCATGCTGGGCCACCAGTAGGTAGTTTTCAAGTCGTGGTACATCTTATCTGATCCAGGATGTACAGAGTAGCGTGATTTATGTGCCTCTTCCATTACAAGTTCCCGTAAGTTGCCAAATAATGGGACCCAAATGCGTCCAGTTACGTAGTAAGCACCGTCTCCCTTTCGTTCTAGTCGTTGCCTCGAGCCGCGTAAAGCTTCAGCTCGAACGTTCTCTGGTTTCAACGCTTCCAACTGAGCGTCTCGTATCTGGGAAGGGAGGTTGGACTGGATTGTGAGTTGCAATGCTCGTACACGCCTAGGTGCATTATCCTTTCTGCTGAGGGCGTCAGCTACAACGTTCGCCTTGCCCGGATGATACTTGTTGGCACATTCATAATCGTTCAATAATTCCACCCATCGTCGTTGTCGCATATTCAATTCTTTCTGGTCGAAGATGTGCTGGAGACTCCTATGGTCGGTGTAGATGGTGCATTTGGTACCGTACAGATAGTGCCTCCAAATCTTCAACGCAAATACCACCGCTCCTAAATCCAAGTCGTGTGTCGTGTAGTTCTTCTCGTGCACCTTCAGCTGACGAGAAGCATAAGCTATTACCTTCTCGCGTTGCATCAACACGCAACCGAGACCCTGAATTGACGCGTCACAATATACCACAAAATCTTCGGTGCCCTCTGGTAAAGACAAGATCGGTGCACTGCAAAGTTTCTGCTTCAGAACTTGGAAGGCCTCTTCCTGCTTCGTTCCCCAAGAGTATGTTGTGTTCTTCTGTGTCAGCGAGGTGAGAGGTTGCGCGATTTTCGAGAAATCTTTAATGAACCTTCGATAATACCCTGCGAGACTAAGAAATTGTCGCACCTCGGACGGAGTCTTTGGTGCCGCCCAATTCTTAACTGCATCCACCTTCGCAGGATCCACATGTATCCCTTTCTCGTTAACAACATGCCCAAGGAAGTGCACTTCTCGAATCCAAAAGTCGCACTTAGAAAATTTCGCATACAACTGCTCCCTTCTCAAGAGTTCCAAGATGAGACGTAGGTGACGCTCGTGATCTTCCTTGTTCTTGGAATAGACTAAGATGTCGTCAATAAACACTATAACAAACTCGTCGAGATATGGCTTGCATACGCGGTTCATGAGATCCATGAAAACCGCTGGTGCATTGGTCAATCCAAACGGCATGACCAAAAACTCATAGTGTCCGTAGCGCGTTCGAAAGGCTGTCTTGGGAACATCCTCTTCCCTAACTCTTACCTGGTGATAACCCGACCTTAAGTCGATCTTTGAATAGAAACTTGACCCTTGCAACTGGTCGAACAAGTCGTCGATGCGTGGTAACGGATAGCGGTTCTTAATGGTCACCTTGTTGAGCTCTCGATAGTCGATACACATACGGAATGACCCGTCTTTCTTCTTTACGAACAGAACTGGGGCTCCCCAAGGCGAAGAACTGGGTCGAATGAAACCCCTATCCAACAACTCCTGTAGCTGATTAGACAACTCCTGTAGCTCTCCAGGTGCTAACCGGTAAGGAGCTCGAGCGATTGGAGCCGCCCCCGGTGCAAGATCAATCTGAAATTCTACTTGACGGTGAGGAGGTAACCCTGGTAGCTCCTCTGGGAATACATCAGCGAATTCTCGCACCACTGGTAGATCCTCGATCTTACTCTCTTCAGACTGAGCGTTGGTAACTAACGCTAACAGTGCAGGATACCCCTTTTGTAGATACTGTTGTGCACGCATGGCCGTGATAATCCCAACCATCGTCCCACTACGATGCCCTTGAACTAACAGTGACTCTCCATCAGGGAGAGGAATACGCACAATCTTCTCCTTACACAGAATTTCTGCTTGGTGCTTAGACAACCAATCCATGCCTACCACTATGTCAAAACTACCGAGCGTAACGGGAAGGAGGTCAATGTCAAACACCTGACCCACGAGATCTAGTTTGCATCCAAAAAGGACATTTGAGGCTTCTATCGTCTTACCATCTGCTAGTTCTACTACTTGTTTAACCTCTAAAGGTGTTGGGGTTATCCCTAATCGTTGACTAAACTCTAGGGACACGTAACTCCAATCGGCACCCGAATCAAATAATACAGAAGCAATACAATTGTTAACAGGAAACGTACCAGTTACAACGTTGCCGTCATTCCTGGCATCCCCTGCTCCAAGCTGGAATACTCTGCCTCGAGCACCATTTCCCCCATTATTGCCGTTGTTGTTGTTGTTCCCAGCATTGGTATTATTCGGGCGGTTGTTGTCGTTGGCGTTCTGGTTTAACTGAGGGCAATCTCGCTTAAAGTGACCCTCGTCACCACACTGATAGCACCCCTTCCTGAAACCTTGGTTCTGCTGGGGTGGTTGCCCCTGTTGTCTCTGGTTTTGCTGGTTCTGTTGCTGCTAGTGTTTCGGTTGTGAGGTTCTACAATCCCTGGCCTCATGGCCTGGCTTACCACACTTGTTACACGTCCGACCACACGGCCCCCAATGATGATAGCCACATCTGTTACACCGTGGCTTTCTCCCTGCATATGAACCCTGGCTGTGGCCACTTCCCTGGCCTTGATTGACAGAAGATGACTGACTGATGTTGCGGTTGCTGTTGTCTGGCCTTTTCTGAGTCTGGCCAGCACTGGATGCCTTGTCATAATCACTCCACTTCCGCTTGTTATCATTAGCGGACGCAGTGGCAGTGGGTGTAGCAGTAGTAGTGGCCGAAATACGCGGGGGTAACGAATCGCTCTCTACTTCTTGGTCCACAATCTTATGAGTCAGACGAACGATCTGTGTTAAATCATTGAGATGGGCTGCAGTGACCAAACTCTTCACACGCGGAGGCAACCCTTTGATGAATAACTCAATCCTCTGAGACATAGGCCGGGACAAGTTCGGGCACATGTCGGCCAGTTCATACGATCGCTTCACATACGCTTCGACTTCAGATCCAACCATCTTCAAGTCGTAGTACTCGTTTTCCAGCTTCTGGACTTCATCCCGAGGACAGTACTCTTCCCTGATCAGTTCTTTAAAGTCTTCCCAGGTTGTGGCATTCGCCGCCTCGATGCCCAACAATTGTACCTGGGCGTTCCACCACGTTAGGGCACCATCAGCCAAAGTACCCGCAGCATATTTCACCCTGTCCCCAGCGGGACAGTTACAGATAGCAAACACAGACTCTGCTTTTTCGAACCACCTTAGGAGTCCCACAGCCCCTTCAGTCCCGGTGAAGGTCTGTGGCTTACAGTCCATAAACATTTTGAATGTACACACAGGCTGGTTAGGTTGAGGTTGCGCTTGCTGACCTAAATGACGAAAGGGAACACATTATAGAAGTGAAAAGACGTGTACGCAATATGAGAGTAAGAGTACTTGGTACATTCCGTACCAGCTTGATAGGCTGCTAAAGCCTCAGCTACACGGGTATTGATTAGGTCAGTCAACTCAGCTTGAGTCATGTTGATGTTACCACGTCCGTGTCCTCGTCCACTCATGATTCTATATACGAAGATGAACCGATTCAGGAAATTGAAACGAGATGGAAACCAAGTATAATGTTCGTATCTACGTACTACCAAGTTCACACATAATAAGGCAGAACCCTTCTCACGCTCGATAAGCCTCACTGGGACTTGCATGCATCCCGCGTTATTATTAAGTGTGCACCCATAATAATAAGGCAATTTGCATGCTTATCTCAGTGCCTCTTAGCTTGCGCTCGAAGTTTCCCCCGTTCAAACAACACAACAGATGATATCACAGTTCTATGGTTTACATGAGTCGAAGAGTAGTGTCACACTATCAAGTCACTATGGTGTTAAACGTTTCAGTTCATATACGTTGTGGGTGTGTGACTGTTTTCCAAACATTTTGGGGTGAAACACATGTGCCTACTTGTTACTTTCATGCTTTTCATGTTTTCATATCATATACTTGCTATTTTCATTAGTACACTATTAGTACACGATTTCATTATGTTTTGCTATGTATGTTTACTTAACATGCTAGCACATTGTTTTACATCACATTTCTTTTGCTATGTATGTTTACTTAACATGCTAGCACATTGTTTTACATCACATTTCTTTTGCTATGTATGTTTACTTAACATGCTAGCACATTGTTTTCACTACTTTTTCTGCTATGTATGTTTACTGAGCATGCTAGCACATTGATTTACATGATTTTTCTACTTTGTATGTTTACTTAGCATACTTAGTACATTTGATTTACATTTACCTTTTTCATGCTATGTATGTTCATTTAGTCCATACTTAGTACATTCACATCACATCACATGCTTACATTCAGTAAAACATTTGGTTTGTTTAAACGGTTCTTTTACTACATTCATTAACATTAGCTACGCCGCTCGGTAGTAAGTAATGGTACCATAGGACTTGACAAATCCCGTTCCTGACATCCTAGGTTTGTTTGGGTGTAAGGAATGACTTAATCCGTGAACATTTTCACTTTGATAACCGTTACTCTAAGGTTATCCTGCTGTCTCAAGGCTTGAATGTATTGCGTTTAACATACCGCATAAGTGTTTATATCAGTATAGCATGCACATCCACAAAACATAACATTGATTTAAACTAAGTTTTACTTCAATACTTTGTTTTGTGCATTTTCACCTATGGTTTAGTTGATACATATTTCACTTGCCATACATGACTTTTTGTTTACACATTTCATGATTTCATTTGACATAGACATTTTTGACATGGTTTTTACTATGACATTTGACAAATGGTTTAGACATGGGCAATTTACATTGATGGTTTGTAACACCCCCAAAATACCACCTGCGGAAACCCCGCGAGGCGTGTTACACATCAGAGTCTGAGCCACCAATCACATTGAACCAATAGCAAATACTTAAATAAAACATGTCATTAATAGCCAAGATTAAATGTCAAACACAATATTAATTCACAAGAGTTATGTAGCGGAAGCATATGATAAGTCGTTTAGTAATTGTTTCAAAATAAACTTAAAACCAATGTATCAATTATAAATAATCCAGTAGCTTCGATCCATGACCACTCCAGCACGCCCAGATAGCAAGTCCATGTTCCAAAGTTAACGACCTACAAGCATGCAAACAAGTGTGTCAGACTACGCTGGTGAGTTCAAGGTTTCGTTAACGAGTTGTGTTACCAGATATATGTTAATGCGATTCAATGTTGTGTTACGATGTTGCTCATGTTAGTTACCCTAGGGACTACGCCCTTACGTAACCGAGGAGTGTGCCTCTCAGCAACCCACTATGTTGTTCAGTTAGTTACCCTAGGGAAAACGCCCTTACGTAACCGAGGAGTGTGCCTCTAAACAACCATAGTGAAACCCAGATAATTAGTTCACCCCCGTCCTTTCGGCCCGGTGTGAGGTTTCCCACCTAATAGCGCTATCAACTAATTACCCCATTGCCCTCCAGGCAATAACCAAAACCGATTAAGTTGTTTACCCAATGTTTCCCTTCCAAATGTTTACCATTTGTCCCAAACCACCGGGACGCATGCTTGAGAAAATGCATTGAACTCACCTGGGATTGCTCGGCAGGTTATACCAAAGTTACTTGAATTAAGAATGGTCAATCACGTCCTAACAGAGTTACCATACAAGTCAGGTTTGGTTCAAGTAATGCACGTATGTTTCACACAAGTCATCACGTATAGATCATGGCAACAGTTTACAGTTAAAGCAAATCCATCTAACTTGTGCAACTAAATAAATCAGCCCAATAATATTCTCAGCCCAATCAGAAAGCACACAAGAGCCTTGTGCGATCCGGCCGGGCTTGTACGATCTGGATGGCCCTTGTGCGATCCGAACGGGTTGTGCGATGATGATTTGAGCTGTCCGGCCCAACAGCGTATCCAAGTTCAATCATGTGTGTGTGGCCCAACATCTTGTGCGATCGGCTGCAACATGTTGATGGTCTATCGATGTTGTGCGATCGGCATAAATCAACACAATGTGCGACCAGTCTTGTGCGTGTGGAATCTTGGGCGATCCGGCCCAGTAGCAATAACGGCCCAACATGGTATGTAATCACGGTCCAGTTAACAATCCTTGTGCGACCAGGAGTCTTGTACGAATGGACTCCTTGTGCGATTGGCTAACCTTGTGTGATAGGGCCTCTTGTGCGATCAGTTTAAACCATTCCAAATTTCAAGCAAAATCGGTTACATAATCACTAACAGTTTCCTTATTTTCTTGCCAATCAATTAACACAATATCCAAACATATGATCAATCTAATATCGATTAACCAAGCATAATCTAAGCAATTCACATGAACCCTAATATGAATAACAAGAACATTCAAACTATCCGATCCAAATCTTTGTGCAATAATCCGAAAACTTAACATAATAGTCAATCTAACAAGCATCATCAAACAATCCGAATCAATACATGGCAGCCGATTGACATCTTCATACACATAAACATCATAGTAGCCGATTAATATCATCACACAATTTCCGATTTCCTAATCATGTAACCGATTAACAAGGACATTATCATCAAACATCATATGAAACACATAGATCATAATCATCTTTACCATACAATCAAAGAACAAGCAAACAATATACACTAACCGTGATGTTTGAATGGGTTGGATGAACCGATGTGAAAAGCTTCGAGTGGGGAGGGGCTGCCGTCGGGTTCCAAGCAAAACGAGAGAGAGAGAGAGAGAGAGGAAGTCTAGGGTTTGTGAGTGTGGAGTGTTTGATAAAAAGTGAGATAGTAAACACCTCTCAAGTGTATACGGGTAGTGAATGGGTCGACCCCAAACATGGGCCGCCTTAAGGTCCGGTTGCAAACATCACGGCCCAATGGCCTTGTGCGAGTGATATATGTTGTGCGGTTCGGGTTGTGTGTTTATCATACATACACGTAACACATATAGCACATAAAAGTTCACGCGTCATACATACACAATAGCATTCAATACATCAAAGTTCACATGACCACATACGTTACATTTATTACAAAAACGGGTTCGAAATACGAGTTGTCACATTATCCCCAACTAAAAAGAAATTTCGTCCCGAAATTTGGTATGCACTCACTGAGGGAGCTAGGTAAGTTATATCGTTCACTCACTGGTTTTCCCGGGGTGTCACATGGTTTGTTTGGGTAAGTGATTTGAGTAACGAGACGTGTGTAATGTGATACAAGTATGGTGGATACGCCGCTGGTACTTCCTATATATAAGTGCTTGTATTATATTACATGTCGTAGCGTTATTTAAATCATTCAATTTGGACTTACATTTTACACAAATAACATATTTTTCACAAGACATTGTTTTACAAAACAGTTTGTTTTATACAAACTCATTTTACTTGGTTATTCATTTAACCTTACATTATTCATTTAAATATACATATCTATCATCGCTTTTCAAATGATTTATAAAACAAAACATTTTACAAGGATCATGACTGACTTTTTGTTAAACAACTTTTTTTTTTTCTAAACTTATAAGTCATGAATCCTAAATCAATAAAACCTATGTACTCGCCGGCATTTTTATGCTGACATACCTATTTTCACATGTGTTTCAGGAGATGATGCATAGGATTGATCAAGATACACATAGGCGGACTTGGGCCTTAGTGACATTAAAAGATGCAAGACTAGTTAATTATGTTATGCTTATTTGATTGTTAAGACATTGTAATTCTTTTAATCAGTAAAACAACATTTCAATTTTTCATGTATTATGAAACAATGATTTTGTTACAACACTCCCCGACGATTCCGCCACGTTTTGTTGTTTTACGTGGTCGGGGTGTGACAATTTTGAAAACAGAGAAGTATCTCTACCTCTCAGGTCATTCGATCGAACGGCGGTTCGATCGGGTGACGATCCGTTCGGCGAGGTATTTCTCAGAGAACAAGTTCACAGCAGTATTGTCACTCAATCGGATGGTCTATCGATCGGGTGGCAATCCGTTAGAACTGACTATGCATTGAACATGTTGATGGTCATTCGATCGGATGGTCCCAAACGTCACATGGTCGGATGGTCATTCGATCGGATGGCTATCTGATCGGACGGCAATCCGTTCGACATTCAGACCCTTGAAGGTTGAATAAAAATTTAAGTGTTAATCCTTAAGTGCAATCCGATCGGATTGCGGTTCGATCGGATTGCAATCCGATCGGACGGCAATCCGTCCCGCGACCTGATCGTATTGCAAACTTGGAGATTTTGTTAAGTTTTGCGGTTTGTTCGAGACGATATGACAACATGCTAAATAACAGAAACCCCATCAAGACCCAAGTGATCCGATCGAACAGGAATCAACCTAGTCCGATCAGTCAACTGTTCGAGACGGTGGTTCATGCTTAACGCGAAATTGGTTGTCTCTTTGATAGAAACTAGATCTTGAACCAACACATCACTAAGAAGGAGTAGAAGATCAGAACAAGCTCCGATTCTATCGGTTTTGAGTGCATTGAGTGTAAAAGAGTTGAAAGAAAGTTGGAAAACTATCTTTCAATCCTTTTAACCATGAATATGTGTAGATCAATGCGAAAACATAGTTTTATCACGTGGAAATCCTTCTGATCTGAGTTGTTCTTGGTGGAATGAAGTCAAAACTTGAAGTTCATAAGAACTCCATGATGACATCACCCTAGAACACCTCAAATCCACTGATTTCACGGTTAAAAGTTAAGATTCAAAGGAGAAAAAGATGAAGTAGTGCATGTAAATCATAGAAGTACAAGATTTAGGTTGAAAACTTACAGGAAATCGAGAGAAAACAGTGCTTGAGTGAGCTGGTCGAGTGGAGGAGCTGTCACATCACAAATGATGTGACAGGAGGGTATTTATAGGGTTTCCAAAAGAGGAAAATGCACATGGATCGGATTGGTCACCGATCAGATGGCAACTCAATCGGTTGGCAATCCGATCAGATGGCAATCCAAAAGGATGGCCACTCGATCGGTTGGCCACTCGATCCAAGTGTCCGGTGTGTTGAGTTTTGTCGTTTCGATTCGCGTGTTGAGCGTTGCGATGCGTTTCGAGCGAGCGATGTGATAGATTAATAATAAACACACAAATAGTATATCTAACATACAATCATCATAATTAACTGGCGTTTAGCATTTGCGATTCGTTTGCGTTGCGATAGCATTGCGATTGTGTTTCAATTTATCACCACAAATATAAACATAATTATACATGCACAAGTAACACATAAATAGCACACACACACGTAAAACAATATCCAGAACGCATAATTCGAGTTGCGAATGCGATTGTGATGCGATAAGCGATAAAGCGATAAAACATAGATAAAACCTCGATTATTAATAGATACTCCATATAATACAACTAAAGTAAGTAAAATAAAAGGTTCGATTACAAGTCAAAGAAGTCAAAACAGTAGTTGAGCAAGGAGTGACAGATCGCAATTAGCAATCTTTTCTTCCTTTGACTTCAATCTTGACTTTGACTTTGACTTTCGAAACACGGGGTGTTACAGCTAGATCTTAGTACGACCTTTCACCCTCAAATGGACGGGCAAAGTGAACGAGCAAAGTGAACGGATGATACAAACTTGGGAGGATATGCTACGTACGTGTGTGATGGATTTGGGGGGAAATTGGGATACTCACTTGCCTTTAGTGGAGTTCTCATACAGCAATAGCTATCACACTAGCAATCAGGCGGCCCCATTTGAAGCTTTGTATGGACCGAAGTGTCGGTCCCCGCTATGTTGGGCGGAGACCGGGGATAAACAACTCATTGGTCCGGAATTGGTCCAGGAAACCACAGACAAGATCATTCAAATACGAGACCGTATCAAGGCGGCTCATGATAGACAAAAGAGCTACACCGATAAGTGACGCAAACCAAAATCCTTCGAGGTAGGAGACAAGGTATTGTTGAAAGTCTCTCCTTGGAAGGGCGTAGTAAGCTTTGGTAAACATGGAAAGTTGAACCCACGGTACAATTGTCCTTACGAAATAACAGAAAAAACCGTTGCTCACAAGTTAAGACTACCAGATGAGCTCAGTGGTGTACATGACACGTTTCACGTGTCTAATCTCAAGCAAAGTTCTACTCAAGAAACGGTTGTCATCCAAGCGCACGAGATACACGTTAACGACAAACTCCAGTTTACCGAAGAACCTGTTGAGGTTATGGACTGGAAGGTCCACAAGACACGGAGGAGTCGTATAAAACTAGTTAAAGTTCATTGGAACTCGCGTCACGGTCCAGAGTATACGTGGGATCGTGAAGATCAAATCAAGTCCAAGTACCCTCATTTGTCTCAAGGCTCCCCTACAACCTGTAACATGACTTGAATTTCATGACGAAATTCTTTTAACGGGAAAGAATGTGACAACCGGCAAAATTAATGGCAATTCCGTACAACATAAACGCTTGATTAAATATTTAATTTCTCTCATTACGATTTAATTACAGCATGATTAGGTCATGAAAAGTCTAGCAATCATAGGACATGGGTAAATATGTTAAATCATAAGAATACAATCGCCATGTCGCGAGAAAACTGCAAATTATGTCCTAATATGTTGGCAAAATACTGAAAACACTATTCACCTGAACACACTATTCATGCCAACAAGTTCCGAAAACTTACTGAACGAGCGACGAAGGGCATGAATGCACTTGGTAGATGGAATACAAATAAAAATCCCTAATTAGGGACACTAAACACTAAAACACACTAACTTTCTGGTAAATGCACTTAACTACACTTTGTCCGTTCTACACCAAAATATAACCAAATAAAATGTCTGCGACACTAGATTCTATCATTTTAGTGTCCGTAAGACTTATAACTAATGAATACACCTTAAAAAGGCTTGTGGATACCAAAGAAATATTCGAATCACAAGTTTCCGGTACTACGTCGTAACGATCACAACTTCGTCATTTTTGCGCCAACGAACTAGTTAAGTACATTTTCGCCACCCGAACACCTAAACTAACATCCTAATGAACTAGTTAGCCACATTTTGGCATCAAAAAGAGTGTCGAAACATTAACAGTGCAAGAACCTATCTAAAACCCCTAAACTTTTATTAAATCTTACCACTTATATTTTATAACTTTTTATAAAAAAATATATAAACTACCCCCCCCCCCCCAACAAATCGGTCAAGGTGGGTCCCCACCATATCAACCTATCAATTTAAAATCTATTAGAAGTATGGGGTTGGAAAGATTTGAGAAGATCTTGATTTATTACAACACCTTACCATATCATGTGTTCATACCTTATCATTTCAAGTAAAGTTCAACACTCAAAAATCCTTCTTCCTTCCCCAATTACGGCCAAAACAAGCCCAAGAACACCCTCCTTTTACACTTCAAATTCACTACTTTTCACCTAAATTAAGCCTATACAAGACCATCTAAGCATCACCAAGTTATGGAGTATCATTAGAGCTTGATTTGGAGCTTAATCACTTCCTAATCATCATTATTGGATTGTGCAAAGTTGTAAGCTACTTTCTTACCATTCTTAAGCTTGTTATTAAGCATAGATTAAGAAATTACTTGTTGATCATCTTGAAAATCAAGAAAAATCTAACTTAAAACCCTAAACATAACTTAACAACTTACTAATCATGAAGTATTATGTGATTATTATGTGTTTTAGGGTTGAATAAGTTGTATGATCTTGTTGATTTTAGTTAAAGTAAGTTGTTTAGCTTAGGATTTAAGATGAACATGTTGTATGTTTAGTGTAGTAAACTAGATTAGTGATGATATTGTTAGATTAGTCTTAAAAATGTGATTTAAACACCTAGAGGTTTAAATCAAGAAAGATCATCACCCTTATATTCATAAGCTTTATATATACATGTTTTCATACTTGAAAGATTAAGGATTCAATGGACTAAACTTAATGATTAAAGACTAACAAGTGTGAAGTTTAAATAAAATAAGTGAGTAAATAAATGGTTACAAAAACCACACTTAAAAAGTCTTAAATTTCAAGAAATAAAAGTCTTGAAATTTTTAGGAAATTAATATATATAAGAGCTCATGAATTAGGGAATAAATGGTAGTATTATTACTTGAAAAGTTGTATTTTGATGAGATTAATAGGTTGATGATGATTGAAAATTGAAAAATGGTTTTAAACACGTTTTGAAAATGTGGGAAAACGCCATAGTTTTGGGGAAACTATGGCGAAATTTTCTAAAAATCTAATTGCGATTAAAAAGAGATTAACGGCGTGATTAGCATGGTTAATCGCGATTAGTGTCCTTAATTGTGATTAACAACCTTAATTGTGATTAGATGAACTCTAATGACAAGGGTTAAGTCTTAACCATCCAAGAGTTTATTTAAACACTAAAAGTTATTTTTATTAAATAAATGGGTAATATTTTAAGTATAACAATCAATATAATTTTTGAGAAAATTATATATATATACTTTAAATACCCTACTTGGTGTATAATTTGTATTTAAGTATGTGTATGTATTAGTTCTAGGAATACTACTAAAATAATACATACAATACTTACAAAAATATACACTTACACTACGACCGAAACTTCACAAATATTCACGATTATGACGATGGCCGCAAACCTTCGTTAACACTTTAAACACACCCCTATGAGATATCTTGAAACAAAATGCGGACATCGGACGACGGATCCCGAACGACGGACATCGGACGACACTTTATGTTTCGTCGGCGAAACGGAAAACTTCGACACAAAAACTATATATATTAATCGAACGTTACGACAAGCCTAAAAATAAACCATTTTAGACACTTCATATATATCAATGACAATGAAAAACCGGAAAGTTCAATAATGAGAATAACACCAAGGGTTATTTTAAAAAGCTTACTAGTAGGTTATATCACACTTAGTAAAATTTATCACAAATCCAAGAACACATATTTTGGGCTAAAATACAAAACGTTGAGCTCTTAAAATTGATATTGGGCTAGGCCCAATATCCTAAATACATGGGCAATATCCCATTTCGTTAAACACTAAAATAAGCCTACTTATAATAAATAATATGTCCTAGGCCCAAATACAATAATAACATGGGCTAGGCCCAATAACTTAAAGTCATGGGCTAGGCCCAATGACAAAATGCATGAACTAAGCCCAAAGACACAAAGCCCATGAAAAATACATGTATATTTCTATAAATATATATATACATTGTAAAAATACATTATAAATATGGTATACCTACACGTATAAATACGATATACCTACACGTATAAATACGGTATACGTATATGAATAAAAGACTCAAGTACATGGTGATGTACTCCCATACACTTGATGAAGTGTACTCTCACAACGATGTCATGCACGTACGACGACGTATTCACGATGTTAAAAATAGATATGTTTAACACCTATATCTATAAAAGATATACAATTATAATTGAGGAACAAGTATAAAGCCTCGAATCAAAGCATGCACATAAAACAAATGCCAACATATTACTAAAAATGCACAAGTGTTCAAAAAACAAAACAAAAATAATAAACGTTCAAGATGAACAACGAGTACAAGGTCTAGGAAAGACCGACGTGTCTAATGAGTTAGAACCCTTGTAGGTTGGCTCACGCTTATAGAACACGGTTGCTAGAACTTATTACTGGACGCAATACTGTGAGTTCATGTCCCACTTTTCCCTTAACTTTTTTCGGATTTATAACTCTCGGGGGTGAGGTACATGTCTCAATGGTATGGTTTAGCTAGGGAATGAACTGTTAGATCATGTGCGAATAGGCGCTAACTTAGGCACCATTAATCATTTTAAGGACCATGGAACAAAAAGGGTAGATATATCGGTTACGGGCGAGCCCCACTCTCCAGTCCTTGTGAGACCACTTAGAGTGCTTTTGTGTCTCGGTCGAGGCTACTCGGCACTTAAAATCATCTATCGGGTTGAGTGCTTCCTATGTCGTCACATATATTAATGTCCTTGCAAAGCATTAATGATATGTTTATAGACACTTTACATACCACTTTGTTATATACGAACTCTCAAATGTTTTAAGAATTAATTGGAACTCACTCAAAACACATGAACTCGCTCAACTTTTGTTGATGTTTTCAAACATACATGCATTTCAGGTAAATGAATGGATCTTTGTGTTGTCGGTACTCAAGAAGCGTTTGGGGTTATCAAGTTAATGATGTCATCCTTTTGAAGGGTTTGTTCCATGTATCCCATCTTCAATGGGATATAGGAAGCAAAGCCTTATATCTCTAAATTATGTCGAACTAGTCTTTTGTAAAAACTTATAACTTATGTTGTCTTGTACTTAAACAACTTACTAGCCATTTACCCGCGCGATGCAGCGGAAGTGGCGATTTACAATAGGATACTCGTTTAGCGTTAGTTTATTAGTCATCTCGTGATATATTGTATAGAACTTAAAGTTAGTTTTCAATTCTTTGGCGATATATCTTTGTTCATTTTTTTAACTGTAGATTCGGCGTGATCTATCTATGCCTTGAATGTTTTTGAAATTTTTGAAGTGACTACGAAGAAAATTTAAGGTTGTTAGATATGTTTAGCCAATTTGTTAATTATGACTAACCATGTAAAATGGAAAACTTATTTTTTTCTAAATACTTAAAAGGGTTAATGGGTCAACCTGTTTTTTATACGGATCAACCCGAACTTTTTTTAAAACCGATTAACCTGAACACCGCCCCCTTTTCTGAACTTTTCGTGTAAGTCGACCAAAGACATGTTTCGTTCGTGTCATGTTTGGGTTGTGTCAAGCATTGTCGCCCCTAGTTATGACTGATGTTTTTAGCACAAATAAATACATGGGTCATGTTCCTGTTTAACGATTCAACCCAAGATGATTGACATCCCTAAATTCTTATCAGCCTATAGCCTGCATTCGTAAGAAGAAAAAAAAAACAACCCTAGTAAACGTTGTAAGTATTAATTTTGTTGAAAACAAAAGGGAGCTGTAAATACAGGACAAATGCATCAGCTTGTTCCCGAATAACTCCAATCTCAAAACAATACACCAAATAACACAAAATTACCAATATGATTAATAAAGCCAATCATTCCATAATCCTTTCATTGAAGAGCAATCTGTTTACACCTTTTTACATTCAAGTAAATCTAATAATTACTTAATTAGTCTAGACAAAAACTGTAGTTATTCTCTTAGAATACTACAATTTTTCTTAACGGCATATAAGACCAAATAAGCCATGCATAATACATTGTTACCATCCTAATAACTACATCAACTTTGCTTCTATGAGTCCAGCTACCGACCCGACTAAAGCCACCGTTGATACAACCATCAGAACACCACTGAATATTTCAAGAACCACCCATTTTCGACTCCATGCTTCCACCTTTCTTTGCACTATGTACATTTCTACTGGAAAATATATAGCCAATGGACATAGATTTAGTGCACCTAACACACCCACAATCTCATGGAATCTTTTCAAAAACTGACTGCTGGGGAGCTTTTGCACTAACCATCTCTCCACAAATGCAAATACTGGTTGGCTGAATAGCTTTTATTATAATCCAAAAGGATTGCATTAGTCATTGTTTACCATTATAAATGATTTGACTTTTAAGGTCAACAAGAAGATGAAGATTCCATTACTTTTGTTAAAGCCACATAAAATGTTAATTAAAACTAAAAAGCAATGGCCATGAAAGTTGATAGGTTCTATGTGGAATCCAATCTTAAAAGGCATGGTATTGACATGATTGATAATATTCTTCTTGACAAACAAACAGTTTGACTTTTAAGGTCAAACAAAAAAAAGTAGGAAATTCATTATTTGATGATTTATAATTTATATAGTCTTTTAAAAAAAGTATTAATGAATACCCAAAATCTCAATACATAGAAAAATATGTAAAGACAATTTTGGTCAGGAAAGTTTGATAAAACCCATTTGAATTTCAGTATGAAAGTTTGTAACTTTGACCTGGAAAGTTATATAGTAAAAGACAGTTTGACTTTTTGAAGAAAATATTTATCAATAAGATCTTTGTTAAACCTGTATCAATTTCAACTTGAAAGTCATCAATTTGTCCTTAATAGTCAAAGAGTGACTTGTTTATGTGAAGTATAGAAGGTTTACTTGATATCCTCATATTAGATGCATTATAATGCAGGCGTTAGCAAAGGCGACGTGCCAATAAGGTTCATAAAACCCGAAGCCGGTCAAGAGGTTTCCCGGTGTATCATTCCCAAATGCAGCATACCCTAAACATCCGCATCCAAGGTAGAAAAAACTTGTCGCAAGAATCGCTATTGCTGAAGCGTGTTTTGTCACCTTGTTTTCCGCTGGTGGTGACTTCACAGTATCCTATATTACACCAAAAATTTTATCTTACGAATGTGTATGACACAATTAAAAAGTAACTGATCTTAAACTTAACCAATAACGAATTATTAACCTGAATTTCCAAAAGAATAAGCTCATATGGATACGCGAATGCTATGTCTCCAAGTGCTTGAAAAGTTAGCCATAACTTATAAGCTACACTAACAGCCGGGTATCCTGTAATGCTCCCAGCAATCTTACCATTCTCTGCGGTGTTTTCAAATGATCAGATCACAGGGAATTCTTAGAGGGTGTTTGGCGTTTTCTCCACTTTTAAGTCACTTTCAAAACGCCAAACCCCTACCGAAAACCGGAGTGGGGGATAGAAACATAAAAGGGTTTGTACCAATTACTTGAGCGGAACCGAGTCCCAAACCAATAGAGAAGTAACAAAAGGACATTATGGCCGCAACAACAGACACCAAAACCATGCTATGGAAATCCAGTATTTGTGACATTAAAATCTGCACTACTCCAAACAACAACATATAAGTGTTGCCACCGTATTCGCAATCGCCATCACGCCCTTCTTTATGTTAACAGTTGGCTTTCAAAATCGCCCTGAAGGATTATCGAAAACCACCAGTCATCATGAAACAATATTTGGAACCCATTAATTAGTAACCTTAATCAGTGGGTTAAACTACCTCATATAAGTCAAAGTTGTTACAACATAAGCAACCGCAGTTCCATAAAAACTCACATACTGAAGCAAACCACATATCCAGGCGTGTTTTCTGCCTGAAAAACACACTGTCATAACTTAATACTTACAAACACATAGAAACTTAAATATTTGATGAAATCTTGGTACCTAGAATAACTCTAACAGTATCCGTAAAAGACTGGTTTCTAGTCCCGGTAACCGGATCAGGAGACCTGTAACAATCCGATTAAAAAGGAACATAATGTTAGTAAAAGTTGAAGAGGTCGCAAAATGGGTGGGTCGTTTGTCAAAATGGGCCAGCTTGAGATAATCCAAAACACTTTCCATCAAGAAATGCTCAAGTTTTTTAATAAATAGTTAGCATATTAAATATGATCATGACATTTACATCATTTCAAAAATAATCTAAACACTTAATAAAGAACCATTTTCTAGGTCATAATACGCTTGAAATGAATTTTAACTCATTTATCTTTTAGCTCTTTTCAATGACTTTACCCATTTGACCCATAAACATTTATAAGTGAAGGGGTCAAAATTACCACCTCTAAAAGTAGTAATTTTATTGACTCGTATTTCATTATCTTTCTCATTGAGTCATCCTCAATGTTAACATTGATGATGCTTATTAAATATGATCAAGCATATAGATAAAAATTCCGAACGAAAAATTTGTCAATTTGACAAAGTATATAGATAAAAATGTAGTCATATATGGATTGTCATTGTCAAACTGCTGATGAATATGGTTCTAGTTATGGTTTTCTATATCATGCATAGCAAGAAAGATGAGACCTTTAAACATAAGGTTGTGTAATTATTTGGTGGGCCCGCTTGTAGTTTCTGGTTTATGCAAATGAATGTCTTGGGGACGAAGATTGTATTTGATCTTCAGCTCTTCAAATGTTTTATAACTTACTTTTTCATCTTGTCTTTTAATAGCCCAATCTTCTCAATAGGTGTTGTAAAGTCAATAGAGAATTCGACACCATCTGACATATCTGCACTTCTATAGAAATTTCTAATGGGCTTTGTATACAAAACCGAATTCGGATTATATATCTTCTCGTTGTCATATCTCAAGAAAACCGTCGTTAAGATATTCATCTCTTCAACTATCAACTGTCAAATAACAAATAGTCCATCAATTAAATGCAAAAGATTAAAAAAAAAACTGAACCAGCGCCAAATGGTCATAAATCTCCTTAAATCCATATCTTCAATGTACCTACATTGTAAACATATAACATTAATTAAAAATGAGTTAATCACCAACAAATGAAGCATACTTAAAGAACTTGTCGATATAAACGTTCTTACATGAAACCAGGCTGAGCAACATTTCTAAAAATATGATAAGCAGCCGCAATCGCTTCTATCTCATTAGAAATTTTCCGATCCATCAATTCGTTTGGCCTATCATACTTCAGATCCGAAAATATCTGCAGCTATAAACGGTGGTTACTTCAGTCAAAACACGTAGAAAAATAGTGTATCAAAATAATGAAACTCAGCATGTGACCTGCTCATTGATTAGTATCAAACTCAGCATTCGTCTGCCAAGCTTAACACCAACCCATCAAATTAAACCACCAAGCTTCAACTTTTGAAATCACTAACTTAGGGTTTACCTTTCAGTCATGACAAATTCGAGAAAAACAAGCAAATAGATCCAAAATCCAAAATCAAAATGCAAACTTATAAATAAAGGGCTTCAAATCAAAGCCCAAATTAGTCAGAATCATGGTAAATGGTGCAATACTAAATATTTATACCTTTACAAACAAAAACCCATGAAACTGTTTCAAATTAGGGTCAGCGACGACACCAAGTATGTTGACTTAACAAATCTGATGTAATTTTCGCTGAGGACTTTGGGCTTGATGCTTCTGATTGTAACAATTCCATAGAGTTTCAAATCCCTATACATCAAAAACGAAAATTAATCAACCATCAACAGAATGTAAGTTTGAAGTCCCTAATTTCAAACAACAAATTGACTCGATGAACTTAGAATTGAAACTATATCCACTCGTAATGACAATAAAATAAAATAAAATAAAATAAACAACAGAAACACTAATTAAGCAACAGAGTTAGGGCAAAAAGGGGGAAATGAACCATGAAAGGTGATTCAGTTTCGACCCTTCAATCAAATCAACTGGTACAATCATCACCGATTGATCTTGACTCAATGGTTACTTACATCAGCAAAGCCCTAAAAACAAAAACAAAATCAAGATCAAAGCTTTGATTTTAGGTTGACGATTTCTGAATAAAAGGACAAATTAGAGAAGTATGATACCTGGAATGAAGGGGAAGCCACGATTGAAGCAGCGTAACAAGGCGGAGGGGAATAGGCGGTGGCTCATAGATCTGGTCATGAAACGGATCTGGTGATAGATCTAGCAGGCATGGTTTTCTTGAGTCGCGCCGAGAGAGAGAAGGTCTGATTGTTTTGTGAGTTGTGAGAGAGAAACGAATTGAAAAGTTGATCCGTGTGAAGTGAAGTGAACGGCTGAGATCGCGATCCGTGTGAAAAATTAAGAGAAACGGACGGCTGAAGGTGAACCAGGGTAAATTATTTGTGTTTGTTGGTGTTTTAAGAGTTGTACATTGTGTATTGAAGGTGTTTTCAACACATTTATGCTTAAATGGTTGTATAATGTGCTTAAAATGGTTGTACAATGGCAAATGACCATTCTTGCCCTTCCTATATGCTTATTAAAGTAGTATAGATAGTGTGTATCTTTTAACTTATGTCAATACATGAACATCATATGTTTTAATCATGTAGTTGTTTACTATTATCGTATGCAATGAACCCTAATCAAGTTCACACCGCGCGCTTCCGCTAATGAACGAGTGTGACATGGGAAACCCGGATACCCCGCGGTGGTAGCGTCCATATGGGATCGGGTAAAGGAGTACACCATACCTTTCTCTCCCCTTCGAGTAGTTGGATCAAACAAAGGAGCCGAGTTGTAGTACTCGGATATGGTGAGGGTAAAATAGCAGTTGGTAAATGGTACCAACTATACATATATATATATATACATATATATATATATATGTTGTTCATTTGAGATGAAAATTAAATTAAGAAGAAAAAGAACAAAAGGTACAAATGTAAAACATTAAATAGTTTTTCCCTCAACTCATTTATTATTATCTTTGACTAATTAGTTAGTCTTAAACACTATTATCCTCCACACATAAATTTTTGCTTACACACATCAAAATTTATCCTACACATTTTGAAATTTATCCTACACATATTGACATTTATCAAAAACAACGAGTAGTTCATCCTACACACCTCGTAATTTATGCTACACATTAAATTATATATTTTTTCTTTTTTTGAAAAATATGTTTTTTTTTAAATAAGTTACACATTTAATGTAGTTAGCTATTAAAACGGAAGACTACCAATTAATGATCCATCTTAGTTTATCAATATACCCTTACACTAATATTAAATATAAAAATTAAATGAAGTAAAATGAATCATTCTTATTGCTTGAAATTTCTTCTTTATTATTCTTACAAAAAATTTCTTCTCAGTTGAACTCTCCACTATATATATAGACACACACAGGGTAAGGTTCATTTGAGAACCACCCTTATTGCGAGAACGGCGAGAGCCAATGTGAACAAAAAAGGTACCTAAAAAAATCCAAAAAACACACTACTTTTTTTAATATTTTTCTAATAAAAATCGCTATATTTCGTTACCAAAAAAAACTTGTTTTTTTCGAGTAACAGTTATGGATGCACATGTTCATATGTATCATTTCTTGGACAAATTTTGTAATATATTACTAGTAGTAGAAAAATGCGCTTTTATTTACATTACAATCCGCAATACACTACTTTTTACATTACCAATAATAAGAATGCACATGTGCATCATTATGTATAACCATCATATAACGTGTTTTGGTACAAAACGTTTGTGATTTTAAATGATGAAGTAGGCCCATATACATGAGTTTTGGTTACTTATATCTAGTGGTTGATGATTTGATTATATTTGTCCCTTTATGATGTAATATGTTGTTTGGATGGTATAAAGGGTGTTGATGTACATGTAATAAAGTGAAATATTGGTAATAATATAGTATTATGGATGGTAGGAGGCAATGGTATTGTATTACGGATGGTAGGAGGTAATGGTAGTGTATTATGGATGGTATGATAGATGAAAGGAAAGTGTATTCAAAGTGGTGTACCAAAACACGTTATAACATGTTCATACATATAGATGCGTGCATTTCTAGTGGTTTTAATGTTATAGTAAGTTCATACATATAGATGCACATGTGCATTTCTAATATTATTAATGTAAAAAGTAGTGTATTATGAATGGTAGTGTAAATGAAAGTGCAATTGTCTGATATTAGTAATGTATTACGGAATTTGTCAAAGAAATGATACATATGCACATGTGTATGGATGATTGTTACTCAATTTTTTTTTTTTTTGTGACGAAACATAACGATTTTTTTTATAAAAAGTAGTAAAAATTTTTTAGTGTTTTTTTATTTTTATTTTTTTAGGTATTTTTTGGTTGTGTTCACACTTGGTTCTCGCGATTCTCGCAATAAAGAGTGGTTCCTAATAGATCCTTCTCCTATATATATATATACACACACGTAGGGTAGGGTTCTATAGTGGCCACTAGTTTAAGAGTGAACTGTGTGAACTAATCTAGGCCATTGGATTACATTATCTAGAGATTTTTAAACGATGCCAAGATTGTAATTATAATACTATAACTTCCTTTCAAAATAATTGATATAAGGGTATTTTCGTCATTTGTAAATTGCATTTATTAAACAACTAGGTTATCACCCGCGAACTTCGCGGGTCGGAAATTTAATCTGCACAATCACAAAGTGTATAAATAATGTAAATACAAACAAAGTAACACATTACATAAACGTATAAAAATATACTGAAATAAAAAATTATATATAAATGAGTAGCCCAAGCCCACTATCAAAAGGTCGCCCAAAAGCCCACTACGACTAAACCCGTTTGGATTAGATTCGAACTTGGGCCCTCTTGTTTTTTTTTAAATGACAAATTTCTTTACCAAAGTGTTGCCTTTACCAATGTAACATCCCACCTCTTGTTATCACCAAGAATATGATATTAATCGATGATGTATCTTACTAAGAATAGCATTGCATGTGTTCAGCTAATTCCTTTTTAACGCTTGTAAATTAAAAATATAATTTTTACATGAAGATTAAATAGGTAAATTTGGATTAGTATCTAAATGCACAAATTGAACAATTATCAAAATTCTTCTTTAATGCACTCCAATTGCTGAGCCTACCACCTACAACTTAAAAAAAAGAAATAAAGGAGTGAGTTTATCTAAGATTGTATCACCAACTTTCTTTTTGTTCCAACATATTAAGCATTGTTCTTGTAATTTTTCTTTTTACATGAATAAAACTAATTATGTGTTCCTGTTCAATCAAAACAGTGATTTTAGGGAGAAATAATGTCAAATCCATGACTTACAAATTGAAAGAGAGAATGTCTGAAATAATTAACAAACAAATAAGTTACTGCATACCTAAACAATTAATGTTACATTAACAATTAACATCAACAAAGTTTATTCACATTATATGATTAAAGTTCACCTATAGTAAATTTGAACCGCTTAACACCATAATACAAATGCAAGTACAAAAGTTGTTTTAATATATTGGAGTCAACTCAATTGTTAGAATGCATCCCCACTCATTGGTACAACTCAACATAATACATAAGATTTATTATCTACAACACCAATACTCACTTGAACACATTCGTCACACATTTCACATATATGTTGATTCAACAACTATATAAAGTAAGAAAAACTCATTTTTGCATATGGATGCTTTGTTGACTTGATTCATTAGTTTGAGCCATTGACTTCCTACAACTCAACAATTACATACAAAATAATTCCATAAATTTGATATTATTTTGCCCTGTATAACATACAGGTCATTTTGACCCGTGTGAAAACAGTTTATTTCCTAAGAATCCAATCAGTCTTCAACAATGAACAAAATATATTGTATCTAAAACAAAAAAAAAACTAATATATACTTTCCTTAATGAATGCTAGATAACATAAATATATGTTCCTCTATTGACTTGTGCCCTCGTAGTTTGCTAATAATTGAGAACAATAAAACAAACCCACAACAGGTTTGCTTCTCCTCATCAAAAAGTTTTCTCAAGCACCTCTCCTTAAAATTGTAAAACCGTCTAAAATCTTAAGCACCCACCACCGTATTCTAATTCCCGCATCCAATATTTAATATCAAAACTTACTAATTGAATTCAGAAACTTACCACTAAAAAGTTGAAATCTACTTCCAGCAAGCCTTGAAGGAACCAAACTCAAAGCTTCATGTTCCCCTCGTCTTCATTCTTAAATCATCTCTTCCCGTCAACCCCTGTACAAAACTTTGTAATTTCATTACGAATGGTAAGTTAAAATACACTTATAGTTTATTATAACGACCCTTAAGAGGCCAAAAAAGCACATGGCTTTGATAGGCAGTGAAAGAACCCGTGTACATGCGAATGAAAAAGATAAACAAAATCTTAACATACAACACTTGGCCATTAATCATATCAAAATACAAACAATAAACTTCATATAACTGGTAAAAAATTAAACTAAAATTACAGGATCACTAACCCAATGGAACAAATTGTCCTTATCAAGCAACAAATGTAAAACCTCACCTTTAAAATAATGGGTAATGTAAAAACTTTAAGAGTACAAAATATCAAAACTTTAATCACACACCCTTTGATATAGCTCTAAAAACCCGTCACCCAAAAATTATAACAATGAAAGATCGAAACTTTAATCACCTGCCCTTCTATACATCTCTAAAACTCGTCACCTGGACATTAATTAAAACTATGAAAGATCAAAACTTTAAGCACATACCTTTCGATACAACTCTAAGAACCAATAACTTTAATCACATACCCTTACCTTCGATACAACTCCAAAACCCGTCACCCGGACAATTTAAAAAACCGAAATAAAGAATTCGGTTTTTGGTTGGTTTTGAGATACCCAAAGGAGCCAAAACCACTCCATGCACACCCTTAGGGGTGTTCACAGTGCGGTTTTGATGGTTTTAGGTCAAACCGCAAGCCAAACTATTATTAATGGTTTTTTTATCAACAAAACCCGAAACCGAACCATTGAAAGGGAAAACCACCAATACTTACAGTTTGGTTCCGATCTAGTATGACGGTTTATGTCGAAAATCAGGATCAATGTAAGTCTCCATAATAAATATACAACCGGTTTGGTTTCACATTTAACATTCATCATCATTTTTGTTAGAACGATAGAATTTATAGAGTAAATACATCCTTGGCCACCTCCTAGGTCAGCGGATAGATCTCTTGTGACGAATATGGTAACACTTTTAAGTGTCTTCAACAAACATACACATGCTAGAAGCCAATAAATCAAAGATCAGTTACAGGGGAAACAAACATTTAGGAAAGATTAGGATATACTGATACAACAATTGATAAATATTAGGGGCCGGTGTTTTTGATTTTCATCGATTTAGCCGATTCGAATTTTAAATCATTTTACTGATCCATGACAAACCCAAATGACACATTTAAAAATTAGGCACTTAGTATTTTACTGTCTTTGTCTCAATATGGTTTGATTTCGTATTACATCTCCATATGTATGAAATATTTTTAAAATAATAGTATATCTATATCTAATGGTCTTGTCCGGTTTTATACGGTCTGTTTCCGGTGTAAACCGCAAACCAAACCGTTCAATATGGTTTGAAACCGACCGACCGAAAACTAAAAATAAAACCAACCATGAAACTGGATCGACGACTGGTTTAACTGTTTTAAATCGAACCGTAAACATCCCTACACACCTTTAAAAACAAATTTAAAATCGACCCATTTGAGTAAATAGGTTGAAATAACAACTTCATCATACTTACTCCCTGTTATGTAATATAACTTCATATTTGATTCGTATCGCGGTGCTCGATTCTTGAATTGTTGAAAGTCGACCCATATCAGCTATGAATTTTCTCTTAGCTTCATCTACAAAGCAGCTAACAAAATTACGTTAACAATACAAAAAAACTAAATGTAAAGATTGATTTAAAGTACATACAAGACATGAACTCACATGACAACACATCATGACTCTGCAAAGTAATTAACCATAGCAGATCACCAATTATTTTGTTGGTCCCTAACTTCAATCAAAATGCAGGTTGATTTCTGTTTTAAATTGTTGCTAGAATCAAATAGTGATGAGTACTAATGGTTCTACCATGGGCACGACTGCACCACCACAACCATCTATCAACATGAAGTCTTAACGTGAAACATATATATAACAAAAAGTTTATGGATTTAGGTGCAAACCTATTGGGAAGACACATGAATCATGTCAGCTATAAGCTATAAGTGATGTTGCCTTTTTGGCTCTGGTCATTGTGTTTTCTCTCGCTGCATCACGTTAGAACATACATATAAGATATCAATTTGACCCATTTCCTTTAAATAAATAATTTTACACATTTGACCCATTAGCAATATGATAACCCAAATCAGCCCGTTTACACAACCATATTCAGTAAAATGACAATATAAAGCAGGTTAAAGATTAGGTGTATGCTAATTGTCGATGTTGGTTTGAAGCCTATTTCATGTTTATGATATATCCATTATATATAGTGCCTTGCATATAAGAATAAATATCGGTAATGCTGTACTTGCAGGCTCACCACCCCTTCACGGAATAAAAACATACATGTATTCCACCTAAGCGGTTTGTTCTTGTCCTTGCGCATCCATATAAAACTCATTGTTAAGCTTACCACCAGTCAAAAAATGTACCTGTGGTTTCAACATTCACAACAACAATAATAATAAGAAAATATACAATGACGAAAGTACAATCATTGTAGACAAACAGGATATAGCAACCAACCAACTTGTATCATTCTTATTCTTTTTGTAAAAGGTTGAAAATTTGAACCGTTTATTCTTTTACTTATGAATAGTCATAAGGCCAGCTAAAAAATTGACTATTATTATTATTATTATTATTATTATTATTATTATTATTATTATTATTATTATTATTATTATTATTTATAATACAATTCACAAAAGCATAATCCAATTGAAAGGTCGTAACCACATGTTCCGTTGATTCACTGGCATCACCACATAACGGACAGCAAGTATTCTTGGATACCGATGTGCCTTCTAACCAAAACCATGGCCTCGCGACCATATTTTTTCGGAACCAAATTGTTCCAAAATAATGCTTGTTTCTTTGAACATGATTAAAATCCAGAATTCTTATTTAAATCGAAAACAACCCAGAACTCTATAAGGCCTATACCAACCTGTCCGCATTAGAAGATAAGGAAACAAATTGCAAGACTAATTGTAGCTTGTTAATCTCAGCCAACTCCTAGTGATTTCTAACTAACTAAACTCCGAATTTCAAGTAAACAAATAATAATTGAAAAGCAACTACAACTTCAGATTTCAAATAACACCATGCAGAATTAAAATCTTTTAACTAAAAGTTACTGGATTCTTTAAAATATTATCTTTCAAATTCTTGTACAGAGACCTTGTACTAAAACTTACTGGATTCTAACTTACTGGATTCTAACTTACTGGATTCTTTAATATTGTAATTATATTTTACATAAATTAGTTATAGTCAAACTTTGACCCTTTACCCAACACAGTTGTTTTAGGTCTATAGAAGAAATCAATCATTAGGTTGTTTTAATACCTGAATTTACGTTTGACCTCATGAAGGTGCTTGTAGCGATTCTTCACAGCCTCCATATACTCGTGGTAGAGTCTGCATATAGCACCATTAGCACCACAACAAAACTATGTCGATCCAATTAGATCTTATGAATTTAGATAGTTAAATAGGTTATAAGAGTAGCTAAAAAAGAAAGTGGTCAAACAGGTACGGGTCCAGAGTCAACCAAATTGTTTTCCTAATGCATAGAACTGGTTATAACTTAACTGAAATAATATAATAACCATATAGGATATAGTTTTGAGGCAAATCATATAAAAAACTACATTATTAACCGATAACCAAAACAGGCAGACCCATCTATTTTATGATTTTTATCACCTCAACACATGACAACTTTATTAAATAGAAAAGGAATCAATCAATGGCTTAATAAGCTTTATAGAAATTAGCAACTGAACAGGAAAAAAAATAACAAAATAAAACTTACAACACCCAGTTGCTCGGATGCTTTAGCCATCCAAAGTCCGAAGATTGGTATCATACTATCATCACTACCCGAGATAACATAACTTGCATCATTACTGAACCCGTGAACTTGATGGGTTGGAAAACTTAATTTAAAAAGAAACCTACGTTAAACAAACATACTGCACATAAGAACATGTTAGGTTAATCACAAAAAACATCTATGATAACTTGAAATTGGTATATAAGTGAGTATCCTACTCAAAAGTCAAACTACATTACTCAATCTTTGGAAGAAAGGGCCATGGAAAACCAACACATACCACAATTATGATACTCTGGGAGTTGTTTAAACGGTAGTTGCTTGAAGGCTTTCGGGAGGTAGACAAATGCATATAGCACCTGAAATAAAATAAACAGAGAGAAAAATAAAAATAAAGACAACTGTATGAACAAATAAATCCATGTATCTAAACTCAAATCCATGGTTTGACCATAATGTAATTATCTTTGTAAGAATAATCAAATAGTTGGATATGAGAAAATGGGAACCCAAGGGTCAAAACAGGTATTTTTTTTCTTTACTATTTGAAACAGACTGAGCCGGGATGAGTCGAATTTTTTGTCCAGATTTTTACCTTCTTATAAATCAGAAATAGGTAGTGTCTACATTGATTTAGGAGGTTGGATGCAGTATAAATACATTTTAACCACTACATGTAGATGTAGTGAACAACATGGGCAAATCTTTGCAGTTTTCAACAAACAACATATGCCATCTTTTATAAAGGATATGAGCTCAGGCTGACAATGACAAACAGAGAACATTTTAACACACGTCTAACCATATAATATAAACTAACGAAGAGAAGGATTATACCGTTAGATCCATGTCAGCGGCATCTGCTGCAGACGACTTTTAGGCCCCTGATTGTGGCATGGGAGCAGCCTGAAGAAATAAACCAAAAGACATAGATGATACTTACTTATTAGAATGAGAAGCAATCCCAATACCTGGCATTCTAGTTCTATTATGGAGCAAACTCAAAGGATCACATGGCTCTTCTTTATAATATGAATACATTAAAAGTAATATCGTTAGTATATCATGGCAATTACACAGCCACTTCCGTTAATACATTATTGTAGCATAAAGAAACACAACCCCTTGTAGTTAATCCATGTTGCGGTTTAAAAGACCACTAACACAGACCATGTTATTGCTTAACCTAACAGGCTGTAAAGCAAACAAAAATCATATCAATTACCAATTCTTAAACACATAACCTAAATTATCATAATATATACCTGGAAAGATCTCTCTAAATGAGCCGTTGCCAAATCATCACAAACGCCAACCAAAAAACTCACTAAAATATGCTAATTTAGTAACTTTATGCGATTAAAAATACATCACATACAAAAAACACAAACATACAAACAATAAGGAGAAAGGCTGTACCTTGGAGATGATGACAGATGATTTTAGGAAGAACAATTGTGTGAAATTGAAGATGAAGGAAACACATATCAAATGCTAGGGTTGTTTATACCAAAAGATGAAATCGAATCAGACCCAATCAAACAAAACCTAGCATTCTAATCAGATTGTTTGTCTATGAAATTAAACCCATTCGAATCAAACCCAATTAAAGATGACGAAGATATCTAAAAGATTGTTTGTCGCAAAAGATGAAATCGAATTAGGTATTATTGCAAACAGATAATCTATAACCTAGACGAAGATTGAAAAAGTAGAAGAACCCTAACTATTTCTCCGATCTAAAAAAATCAAATAATAAAATACCTGATGAATAAAAACTTACCACTGCTCACCACCATCGTCGTTTCTCCAACCCTAAACACCACCATCATCAGCTGACGAATCGGTGAGAAGAGACGGCTTCTCCAATTGAGCGATGAAGGAGAGGTGGCTAGGGTTTACAGAATAATTGTGATAGTGCCTTTTATATAGATCCGAATTCACGGTATAGGATGACCCGAACTCAAACGGATCCCGCGTCCAAAGAAAGATTGTGTGTATTTAGAACCAAAATGTGATTTCCCTCCTAAACTAAATTGCCACATTAGCCAAGATGGTCAAATATAAATGCCACCTAGCCCAAATTCATCTCATTTATATATATATATATATATAGATATAATCAAAATCCCTAAAATCTTGTTATATTCCATTTATACAAGATACACAGCTACTAGTGTATACACATATGTACAGTCTCGCTAAAATGTGTTACTTTTAAACCCCTCAAACAACTTTATTCAAAATATTATTTTTATTAAATAATGAACATGTCATTTTGTGATCATCAAAGATAAGTTCGTTATTCATTAAAAGTCATAAAAATTATCACTAAAACAACAATATGAAGAAATATAAGATATAGCATGCGAATTTACCTCAATTTTAGCCCAATGTTCATACGCAAAATATCGATCCTAGAAGTGCACTTGCGTAAAGTGCCCACAATGGAAAGTTTTGTTAGGACTCCAATTACCTTTGGTTATGATGTTCTATGTCTATAGATGATGGATTTACTGCCACTGTTTTTTCTAGCTGAGACGACTGATCGATTACAAACAGCGAACAAAGAAGCACCAGGTAGGACCTGTCAAGGATAACAAATTCACTCATTATCGAATAAACATTGCCCAGCCCTCCAATATGCACATGTATTTTCTATTTAGTTGACAAATATGTAAAAAAAACTTGCAATATGAATTTTCCGAGTCCCAACAACAACACACGAAATTGCAACAAGGATATAAAATTCATTAGTGTTTTTCTAAGGTGAGAATATTATTTTACTTAACTGATGTTACCTTCATACCTCATGCAAAACATGTCGCACCTGAATATTTAGCTTGATATCGCTACTTCTAGACCCATTAATGGTAATGTGTGCTCCTAGTTCAATGGAGTTGCTTTCATGTCGATTTTCTATACAACCTAAAACATTATAAAACATATACCATAAGTAAATATGATTCACAATATTTTTAGAAAGGCGTTTACACACCAACCTCTGAATTTTTAAAAGCCTTAGTGAGCAAGTTGGAATAAATGGGAGACCATATAGTACCAAAAGGGGAGGCTCTACAGAGGGGCAATGTGGGCACTCGGTCGGGGCATGTTTCTTTCCGGGGACACAAAATTTAAAAATTATCGGTTATATATATAGATGCGAATGATCGTCTAGTAAAACTTAGACGAAGTTCTTTTGTATCTAACCTGTTCAAAGTGAAAGAGAAATATAAAATATGATATGTTGATTCTTGATTTACTGTTGGATATAAATGAAAAATACAATAAAATGGCATCATGTTATTAATTGCATTTGAGTTGTAATATCTAAATACGATGGTAAGGGGCATATATTTTCTGGCTCGAATATGGCACCTTAATCCTTAGGACCGCCTCTAAGTACCAATAAATTGGAGAACCGGAAGCAATATCATCATGTTTTGCATGAACAGTTTGCAGGTAATCATTTAATTCAATACCCTGTCCAAGAAGCTCCTAATCACTACACACATTCAAGAATCATTATCAATGGATCACAAGCAAATACACACAATTAAAAGTTTTTCGTTGGTGTTTATAACCAAAATAATTAGGTTTACACACCTTGTGGATCATCAGTGATTTCTCTCTTGTTTCTTACCTGCACATTGATGTATATGTTGTTTATTTAACATGCAATATATTATTTGTAAACTCCTTTACAACCCATCGATCCATTTGACCCATCAATCCATTGTTGGATCTAATTTTCGCTTAAGATAAGCTACAATAAAAACTTTCAGTTAAATATCTTTCTAAGTACTAAATACTAATATGATTATATCGTTAGTATCTACATGAATCTATATTAAAATCATGAAACTTAAAAGAAACCTGAAGCATAAAAGAATTAGATTTATACCAAAATTTCACAAAAATAATCTTCAGCAAGATCAACATATCCGATTTCAAAACACATGATAAAAGTGTAGAGAAATGTACCTTTTTGTATGGAAAAAATCAATATCAAGAGTTGATAAACCCAAATACCTCTAAAAAACACCATAAACGAATGCAGAAAGCAAACTTACACACCTACAAGAACACATATATGAAGATCAGCAACACCATACATTAGAACATGCAAAGAAAAAAAAAGAACCAAACAATGGTAAAGCAAAGACAAATGCAAAATTAGGGTATGGATAATTCCAGAAAGCAACCAAAGCAAAATAAACATGAAACAACACACGAGTCAAACCTAATCATTCAATCGAGTTGAGTCAACTCACCAACAACTCCACACTGATTGCAATAAACCGACCTAGATCCGACCAAATCTTCCTATACCACTTCGAGACACACAGATACAACACGATTCATGTTACTTCCTCATGTCGGTCCTAAAAAGTCCGGCTTTCATGTGTTCACTGGAGGGTAACGTTAAAATGACGTTGATGATGGCTTGTATTGAGAGAAACACAGAGAAAAGAGGAAAAACACCCAAAACAAGCTTAGTTGTTAGCTTGGGGTTGTTATCATTATAACTACCTCTAACTGTCGTTTACAATATTATAATTATAGTGCCGTTACTACTTTACTACTGATTATTACATTTTCTTCCCTCAAACCATTATTTACCAACAATTATGTAACAATACCCCCTGCTTTATAAAATTATTGTCCTCAAAAATGGAAATTGGGGAAACGCAGCTGCGATTCATCCATGAACTTCCAAGAAGCCTCCGAGACTAGTAAGCCCTCCCAATGAACAAGCACTTTAATCGTCGCTGCTATAGAACCTCTCCTAACCATTTGTTTATCCAACACAGCTCTTGGTTGCAGCACAAATCTGGGGCCTTAAGGTATAGGACCAGTCACTACGGTAGAGCCATGAGCCCTCTTTAACAGCGACACATGAAAGGTGTGGTGGATTTGGGCATTATCCGGTAAATCTAACTTGTAAGCAACCTTCCCAATTTTTTGTAATGCAAGAAGTGGACCAAAATATTTCGGTGATAATTTCTTGTTATGATGTGATTTCAGAGAGTGTTGTGCAAAAGAGTGTAATTTAAGATACACCCAATCACCTTGTTAGAACTCCCTATCAGACCTGTGACCATCACCAGCCACCTGCTTCATTCTATTCCTAGCCCTTTCTAGGATAGCTTTAAGTTTCTTAATCATACCCTCTCAGTCCCTGTGATAGTCTTCCACTGCTGCCATAGAAGTATCTCCTGGAATATATGGAATATGAATGCTAGGTTTGACTCCAAATAGAGCTTCAAAAGGAGACGTTTATATCGATGAGTGCCACATGGTGTTGTACCATCATTGAGCTAAAGGAATCCATTTTACCCAATTCAAAGGAGCATCCATACTCATGCTTCTGAGGTATGATTCTAAACATCTGTTTAACACCTCAGTCTGCCCATCTGACTGTGGGTGATATAATGATGACATAGCCAACTGAATACCCTGTAGCTTCATAAACTCCTTCCAAAAAGCACTTAAGAAAACAGGGTCTCTATCGGACACCATGTTTGTAGGACAACCATGTATCTTAAAAACATTATCCATGACATCATTTGCAACAGTAGAAGTTGAATAAGGGTGACTTAAAAGCAGGAGATGGCCATATTTAGTGAGCCTGTCCACCAATACCAAAATGGTATCCTTACCTTGAACCTTAGGAAAACCCGATATGAAATCCATAGAAATGTCACTAAAAATGGAATTAGGTACGGGAAGGGGCTGCAACAATCTAGGATAGGCAGTAGTTTCATATTTAGCTCTCTGGCAAATGGTGCATTCCTTAACAAATCTACACACATCTTTAGAACATCCATTCCAATAAAAATAGTCTTTGATCTTTGTAAGAGTAGGGTTCATACCAGAATGTCCACCAATAGGAGATGCAAGAAAAAAGGTCATGATGTTATTTTAAGAGACTGATCATTAGGAATCAGCACTTTACCTTTCCTTTTTAATACTTGGCCATCACACGTTCTATTAGCAACCACTTCACCCTGTTCCAATTTGGTAATGTGAAATTTGGTCTCCTGATTGTGTTGCCAAGAGTCTTGAATTTTCTTCCAAAGAGCAGCATCAATAGAACTAAGATTGAGTTGAAATAAGGCCATCCCTTGAACTCTTGATAATGAATTTGCTGCCACATTATCAGTTCCTTGTTTATAACATATTTCATAATCATACCCAAGTAATTTGGATAGCCATTTTTGTTGCAATGGTGTTACAATATTTTGCTCCAATAAGGGTTTTAAACTTTGATGATCAGTCTTGAAGATAAAGGGTTTGGTAATCAAATAGTTGTGCCACTGTTTTAATGCCATGTTAATGGCTAGCTGCTCTTTCTCATAAACATAGAGACTTTGTTGTTTAGGAGAGAGTGCTTTGTTGACGTATGCTAAGCGATGTCCCTGTTGCATTAAGACTGCCCCCATGCCTTTGGCAGAAGCATCAATCTCCACAATGAATTTCTTTGTAAAATCTGGTAGTCTCAGGACAGGAGGAGTACTTAAAGCTTCTTTAAGTTGTGAAAAGGCAGCTTGGGCATCATCATTCCATTTAATACCCTCCTTCTTAAGTAACTCTGTAAGAGGTTTGGCCAGAGTTCCAAAACTCTTAATGAATCTTCTGTAATATCCTGCTAGACCCAAAAATCCCCTCAACTATTTAACATTTGTTGGTACATGCCATTCTTGTATTGCTTTTAGCTTAGCAGGGTTAGTAGAAACACCTTCTTTAGTGATAGCATGGCCTAAATATTCAACCTTCTCCCCTGCAAAGGAACATTTAGATCTCTTGGCTTTGAGAGAGTTAATCCTCATTAACTGTAACACAGATTGTAGGTCTAACAAGTTTTTGCTGCCAAGTGCCACTATATGCTAGAATATCATAAAAAAAACACTAGTGCACACTTCTTTAGGACATCTTTAAATGTGGCATTCATTAAGGACTGGAAAGTAGCTGATGCATTAGTAAGACCAAACGGTAGGACTAGGAATTCAAAATGCCCTTGATGCATTTTAAATGTTGTCTTATAGATGTTAGGTTCATACATTCTGGCCTGATGATATCCTGATCTTAGGTCCAATTTGGAAAAGATGCTAGTACCCTACAACTCATCCAGCAGTTCTTCAATCAAAGTAATAGGAAACACATCCTTGACTGTTGCCTCATTTAGTCTTCTATAATCCACACACATTCGTCAACATCTATCTTTCTTTTTGACAAGCACCACTGGTGCAGCAAATGAACTGCTGTTGTACCTTATGACTCCTTAATCAAGCAATTCTTGAGTCATCTGCTCAATATTATCCTTCTGAGCACGAGGATATCTATAGGGTTTAAGATTTAGATTCACTTTGTCATCTTTCAACACAATTTTATGATCAAAAGGCCTCGAAGGAGGTAAACCTTTAGGCGCCTCAAACACATCTTCATATTCTTGTAATAATTTGCTTAACCCCTCATGAACTTGAACACCAATAATAACTGGTTGGTACATGTACTGATTAGCTGATGAATCTTGCATAGTGAATAGCTGAGCCTGAACCACATTGCCTTGTGACTTGATCATAGTTGTTATTTTTTCCATTGAACATAGACTCACTCCTTGTTTCTTAGTTCCTTTTAATTCAAAATATTGACTAGCCACATTAAACTTCATAGTCAAGTTATTGAAGTTCCAGATAATGTCATTTAAGGTTTCTAACCATTGAATGCCCAAAACTATGTCATAATTATTAAGTTCAATAACTAACATGTCAGCAGCAAACCAATTACCTTGCATAACCCATTGAAAGTCTTTGCAAACATTCACACACTCCACCTTCTTCCCATCTGCAACTGATACTTGTACATTTTGTATTTGCTTGACTGGACATTTTAATTTCTGAATCAATGTCTTGCTCATGAAATTATGAGTGGAGTCACTGTTTAACAAAATGTATAGGTACTTAGTACCAATAGTCCCTATCACTTGCATAGTGGAATAAGAGGGAATACCCATGATAGCATTCAACGAAGTCTAACGAAGTCTGTGGATCACCATGAACAGCTGTAGTTTCTTCTAATTCTTCCAATTCCTCATCCTCAGGATACTCTTCTACCTCCACTAAAAACAATTGCTTCTTGCCCTTACAAACCCTGCTATGGCCTGGAACATATTTTTCATTACAATAAAACATTCCCCTTTTGCCCTCTTATCATCCATATACTTGTTGGTTACTTTTTTTTTGGAACTATAGCATTAGTTGGCCCTGAATTCACAGGTGTTACTAACACTGGCTGTTTTGCAATACTAGTCAAATTGTTAGTTTTCCCGGTGTACTGCTTGTATCTAGAAGAACTATTGCTAGCTAAACTTCCCCAACCTAATGTCTTGTTTGTCTGTTCTTGTAATCTAGCCAAAGAATAGGTTTCTCTTAAAGTTTTTGGCTTAAACATTTTAACATGATATTTAATCTCTGGTTTCAAACCCTGAATGAATAAACTGATTGTGTATTCATCAGGAAAAGTTACCTTGTTTAAGATCAAATCAAAGTCACCACAGTAATCATCTAACTCCCAGGTTTATGTCAAAGCCTTTAGTGCCCCCATAGCATCCTCAATCAAGGTTGCAGCAAATCTTGAAGCAGCTGATCTTGTATACTCATCCCAAGTTACATTAGACATTTGTTTTCCACTTGATTTCATGAACCCTTAATTCCATTGTAAAGCTCTTCCTTCAAGATGGACTGCTACATATCTAATCTTATACCTTTATGGTGTTACATCAATTGAAAAGAATTGTTCACACTTGTACAACCAACCTTCCACATCATCACCATTAAACTTTGGAAACTCCACTTTGGTTAGCCGATTATTGCATATTCTTTTGTTATCAACTCTTGGTATCATTGTTCCTTGTTGTTCTATTCTCGAAAAAGCTGCTTGTAATTGATAGAACGCCGTTTTCAGACTCATTTACCCTTCTTGAGGTTGTGTTGGAAATTCATATAACCGGCTAACATCTCTGACAATACAATTGACTTCTTAGTTCCTTGTTGTCATTGTAAGAATTGAACAGAAATGAATAGACTGAACACAAATCAAACAATCGATTGATTGTAATGGAATAGAAATGATCACAAATTGATCAATCCAGAGAGTGGAAAAAATTGATGGATTATTATGGAATGGGATGATCACAAATTGATCAGACCATAGAATTTGAAGAATGGAACGAATTGGAATAACAACAGAACGGAAATGAATTGAACAGTGATCGGAGAAGATGATCAGAAACAATGGTTGACACCGGAATCTTTGAGCTCTGATGAGAATCGGTTAGCTCTGATACCAACTGATAGCTTGAATTGAGAGAAACATAGAGAAGAGAAGGAAAACACCCAAACAAGCTTAGCTGTTAGCTTAAGGTTGTTATCATTATAACTACCGTATACAATATTACAATTATAGTCCCTCTACTATTGATTATTACATTTTCTACCCTTAAACTATTACTAATCAACAATTATGTAACAGTTGAGTTCGGTTGTTATTTTATATTCCATCCTCTTCAATCCATGGCATTTAACAAATTTCATTTTCAACATCAGATCTCGACGAATCACATAGAAATTGTTCGAACAAAATCAGAGATCTGTGAGATAGAGATTTTCTTAAATTAGGGTTGGAGAGTTCGTTGAGTTAATGGATATCGATGAGATTAAAGGGAGTCAGTTTCAGGGGATAAGAATCAAATGCGAATTTGATTTGGGAGGTGGAACCTAGGGTTTTATCGCGAAGACGCACACACCTCTTTCAGCTGCGCTACAAAATCATCAGATTCATGTGCAGCAACCACCAGATCCATCACTGGAAGGCGCAAGTTGTTGTACTCAACCTTAGCAGTAGCATGGGCGGCTCCAGTATCAACTCCATGAGTAGGGGATCTGCTGTTGTCCCAATCAACCTTCAACGCATCATTAACATGCTGCGTACATTCTGTATACCCCTGGGTGTATCCGCCATTATGCACGGTAACCATTAGATTGGCAACAGTTTGCTCCAAATCAATGGAATTGAGGACAGAATTTGCAACTTGCGCAATGCAACAAATCAAAAGATGTACAAACACAACAAAATATTACAAGGAGTTAACGTACTTACATTTAGAATCCCATGATGCTTCATCCAGAGCATATCGTCCTTCAAGGTTCAACCAGACTCTCCGCCGTCACTCGAGCAGTTTCAGAATCTTCTAACTTCCCTTCAGTTTCGGCCAGACGGTGGGAAGTCTCAGCTTTCTCAACCCTCTCAAGCTGCAAATCTTTTTTGGCAGACTCAAGCTCCGCCTTCATTTGTTCCTGATCAGATAATAAAAAGGTGAGTTTGTCTATCTCCTTATTTTTAAGAGCAAGAGTAGCGCAGGTGTAGGATCGTGTAGTTGTCCCGAATGAGTCGTTCCGAGGAGTTTTACTTTGTTTCAGAGGCAGAAACTAAGAAACAAAGGTAGAAACAGCTAGTTCTTCACTATAAACACTGATTTGAATGAAATAACAGCGATTACAATCAGTCTTCACACCGGCAGCACCTAAGTATGGAATTGGAGAACTGTTACAATGATTTCGCTTGGACTCCTATTTATACCCACATGATTCCGCTTGAAACTCACCAAAAACAGTTGGAGCGAAATCACAAGATTGGTGATTCCGCTTGAAACTGACCAAGGTCATTTCAAGCGGAATTAGTTCCTCAAGAGAAATCAGCCTAAATACAACTTTAAACATCATATTTTCTCGATCTACGTGCCCTGATCTATCCTATCTAGACTAAGACTCGATATAAGACTAAGTCGACAGATGTATGCACCAACAGACTCCCCCTCAGATGTTGACGAGTCGTACGTGTCGAGTCTTTGCAAATTCAGTCTCTATCAGTCTTTGGGCTTCACTCTTTCTCTATCTTTTCTTGAATGACTTCAGACTCCCCCTAACGATGTGCTGGCATTCCTTAAGTTCATCAACATCATCAGCTTCATGATCGTAATCTGGCTCATTTCCCAAGATCGTAACCTGGCTCTCGACCTGCTTAGGATCGACACCTGACTCAGACTTACACCTGCACAATCTCTACCTCAAACTAAATACAAACATTTAAACTATTTCAAATTCAGGTGTATTCACTCACTCAGACTCTCCCTCAACATTAACTCTATAATCTTGATGAACCACTTGTAGATTAGATCAACACATTTTGTTTTTAATCAAAGACTCCCCCTCATAAAAATGTCATCATGTTTAGCACTTGGAACTTTGAAAATTAGCTTTCCAACACCAGTTGTCAAAAATCTTTTTGAATTTTTCAAAAGTTTATGCTAAAACACACTGAAAATCTTTTTGAAATTTTTAATAAGAAACACTGACACCACTTTTAAACACAGATAAATGCAGAAATGAAATATTTACAACAATATTTTTGTGAGTTTGTGTAAGAGGATCATATCAGTTTATGAGACACATCATCAACATTGTTAAGCTTCATTTCATTTTAAGTTCTAAACAATTCACCTAGATTGTGAGTATATTGGTCTACTTAAATTTTCCCACAAAGTTTGACTGATCCGAGATACGAAATTAATGTCTTATGAACTTAAACTTATTCGCGTGTCCCACTACTCGAATATACTCCCGTATCCAGATCCCAATATTCAGTCTTAATGGTGAGTATACCACATATGATATCTGTAAGGGGTTAGATGCGAAACCGTGAGAGCTCAGGTCAGAACTTCCGTTCAGCAGAGAGATGACGGCTCGACTTTTGGTGTGTCCCCTTTAGAGGATCTTTTGTTACAACAACAAAAGACTATCAATTTTATTGTTTCATCAATTTGCTGAGGGCGATGCTGTATTACAAGCATTTGCAGAATGTATTATACGAGGACTAGGTCAGAATTTTCATTCAGCAGAAGTCCTAGGATAATACCCCAGATATCACTGAGTATAAAGACCTAGTATCTCAGAAAGAGGGACCTTTCAAACAAGATTTCGGGGGTTACCCATATATCCAAGAAATTGTTCCCCACGAACTAAGCAAGTTTGAATTTTAGATTTATATCTCGTCACAATCTACTAAATGTGTAAAAACCTACAGGCATATCCGCAGTGAGATTGTTTATCACATTTTTACTTTCCATTTCTTTAGCATGTTGTGACAGTCCACTGATGTACTATCATTTCCTCTTTTATACAACAAAACTCATTTTTAGATTTTATCATGTTTTTGGCTTTTTCAAATTTTCTAATGTTTTTGGATTTTCTAAAATTTTCTACTCCCCCTAAAATGCAAACACATTAAGAAATTTGAAAACAAAACTATACAGAAACTTGACAACTGATATCAAATCACCTCAAATCGCCATCCATTCGGCATAAACAATCAGAACTCCCTCTTTCGCCAAACCATTTTCTCATTAAGATTTCAAAACACTTAAGTTTGTTTTAATCAAAATGATTTTTCCGGAAAATAAGTTTGTTTTTACCACTTGTAGGGATTTGTTCATCATCTTGTTCAAATCTAACCACTTGTAGAAAATCAAGTACAATTTAATGTCCCTGATTTACCACTTGCAAGTATGCATCATCAAACCTCTGTACCACTTGTAAAACTTATCTATACCAATTGTAGGAATATCTCATCTACACAAACCATTTTACCAATCAAGATGCCGATTCCTACTATGCACTTACCAACCTGGAAGCTCCGGCGTAGTCCTTCAACCTGTAAAATTTAAACACATTTAAAATCTTTCAAACAAAAACCATTTTCACAAGAAAGATGCCGATTACTGATCCACGATTACAAACTTGGGATCTCCGGCATAGTCCAGATTCTTAGGGAAAGAGAATTTCCACCCAGGTCTTACCAACCTTGGGTGTTTTCAACTCTTGTTCAGTAGGGTTATAAGTTGCCTTTTTAGTTGCATAAAAATCTTTAACCCCTTTGACCTTCCCATCGATCATTTTCCCAAAAATTTTCTTAACATTCCCATTGAATGCTTTCTCAACATCAAATTCCTTCTGATCAAAAAAGAATTGTTTTGAGATTTCAACTTTACCAACTTTTTGCTTAATTTTTTGAAACTTCAAAGATGGAATTTCAACATCATCTTCTGTAGGTACTAACTTTTCCTCAACTACTTCAATTTGTGCCTTCACTTGTGGCTCCCCTGATTTTGTGGAATCAGATTCATCGCTGACTTTCTCATCAACTTTCTTAACAATCCACACTTGGTTGTCTTTGGCTTTCTTTTTATAAGAATTTTTCTTTGAACTTTCACCAACTTCATGAGTTGAATTTTCAAAAATTTTGAAGTTTTCAGTTGATGGTTCAATATCAACAACTTTTTCTTTCAGTTTCCCAGAAACTCCCTGTTTTGTCTTTGTAACTTTCGAACAATTCGGTGCAATGTGACCAGCTTCATTGCATTTAAAACAGGTTCGAGTCTCCTTTGGATGAAACACTCCAGTTCCTTTTCTCTTCATTTCAGCAAGAAACTCCTGTTTTGATTGTTTCCAGAACGGTTTCTTCTGTTCATCCTCAGCACTTCCACCTGAAACAAATTCTGTTTTTGTTTTAGAATTTTTCTCATTTTTATAATTTTCTGGTGGAATAAAACCTAAACCTTTCTTTTTGTATCTACCATTATGGTTTGGTTTCTTTTGAATACCAGAACCAGAATTGTAACATTTTTTTCTTGTTTAATCGCTGTTGAACTCTTGAAGTGTATTTTTTAGGATTTTCGGTTAGATTTAAATCTTTTATTTCAGAAATATTAATTTCTGTCATTTTGAAAACCTTTTTGATCATTTCAAATCTAACACTTCTTATTGGAAATTCTTTGTCAGAGTATAATTTATCAGAATCATTTAAAGTATATGCTACTTCAAATGTTTCATCATCCAAATTTGATTTTGATAACAAAAACTCTTTACTATAAGCCTCTTTAACCATCGGTTTTGAACTGTTGACTGACGAACTTGACCCTCCAGACTCATACTTTGACTCAGACTCCTCATCAGTATCCAACACCTGATCGACCACCTTTTTGATTAACTCAGACTCATGATCAGTGTCAGACGATGTGAAAGTGACGTCAATGTTTTCTGGTAGTTCATCAGTTGTATCGGTTTTTAGCTTTATATTGACTGCTTTTTGAACTTGCTCCTCATTTGGTTTTCTGGGAGAATAACCTTCTCAGATCGGAGGTGGACACTTGTTATAACTAACAGTCGGTTTCTTACCAATATCCTTCTTCTTTGGCTTGTCATCTTTTAATGCTTCGAAACCTGCAACAGTCGGATAAATTCGATCAATAAGATAATTAGAACTAGAATAACTCTGCGATAAGCGTCTGATTCTCTCATTCTCAATTTTCTCGGTTTCCAACTCTTGCTTCCATTTCGCACTTCTTCGATGTAGAAGTTAATAGCTTTTTGCTTCGACATCATTGTAGCATTCATCATCGTCAAGGCGTTTTCTCTTTCAAATTTTGTTTTTTGAAGACCAGTTACTGTTCTGTTCAAAACATCATACGATTCTTTCACATAATTGAGGTTGAACAGTAATTGTTCCTTCATCTTCTCATACTCTGCCAGTTTCTCATCTTTTGATGCACATTCCTTGTATGGTTCTAAACACTTCAAGCAAGGCTTGATGACTTCCACAATCTTTTCAACTTCGACGACCTTCTCAACTTTTTTCATTTTCGTCAACTACTCTTGTCACACCCCCAAAATCCACCTGCGAAGTATCACCGCTTGGGAGGGTGACTGACCAGGATCAAGCCACCAATCATATAGAACAACGTAAATAGTAAAAGTAATTGTCATTTAACTAAACCAATCCATTTGAAAGGTGTTCCAAAACATAAGTGTAATAACAAAGTTTAGCGGAAGCAAATGAGTAAAAGCCCAATCATAAATAAGTATGTAATGTCATAATGTTTAATCAAAGCATTCACGATCCTTGTCCACAACGACCGCGCCTCCCCATGCAAGCTCCATGTAAACCTAACGACCTGCAAGGCATGTAACAGAGAGTCAACAACTAGTTGAGCGAGTTCACAGTAAGTAAGTTTGTTATAGTAAGTTCCTTTCGTAACGCGTGGCTCTACTGGGCCGATAGTATGTTCTATTAGTGGGGGCTTCCCATAATCGTATATACACTAGACTATTCGTAACCATAAGTGTTCTTCATAACCCGAGAACAGTAGTACGTACAAGCTTTACGTAGGTTTTACGTAAGTATCCTTCACAACCGAGGACAGGGGTACGCGGGGGTTTACGTAGGTTTTACGTAAGTGTCCTTCCTGACTCCGGAAGACAGTAGCATGTGAGAGTTTACGTAGGTTTTACGTAAGTGTCCTTCCTGACTCCGGAAGACAGTGGTGTGTACTTGTTTACGTAGGTTTTACGTAAGTGTCCTGCTTAACCCGAGGACCATGGTAGATAGTCTAGTAACCGTGTAAGTACGAGAAATCGTTCAATTCCATCATTCAACCCATTCCCAATCCCCGGGAATCCCATGCCTTGGTAAAGAGTGTGAACTCACCTTGGTTTGCTCGGTATGCTAAACTATGTGCTCACAAGAAATCAGTCAAGTCCTATAGTTATGCATGTATACACAATCAGTTATGCTCGCATGGATTCGCATGCAATAAAAGTCACGAAATGTGTTTAAGAAATCATCGTCATGTAGTACGTAATAGTTATTTCACGTTCATCCAATCATGCATCATATGACAGAGGTCTTGGTCAATTCTAACATAGTTACTCGATAACACACTTAAGGGTTATCAGGCTAAACCAGATCCACATACTTAACAAGGTTAACAAGCTTAATATGACTATCTTGCTTAACAGGAAGTAATAATTAACCATGTAAATCAATTAATCATGTAAATCAGCTAACAAAGCTAACAAGCCATAAAGTTCGGACCTTGCATTCCTTGTAAACAAAAATTCGGACAAGGTATATCTCATAAAAGTCAGACAAGGTATAACACATAAAAGTCGGACCAAGGTATAACACATAAAAGTCGGACCCCTTGATCACATTAACAAAAGTTCGGACATGTGGTCAGCATTAAAAACTCGGACATCATGTGGGAAACATTAAAACTCGGATAAAGCATCCCTTAACAAACAAAGTCGGACCTCACACTAGATCAAAAGCCGGACCCTATTCCTTTACTATAAAAATTCGGACAATATCATAAGTATAAAAATTCGGACATATTCATCAAACAAAAGTCGGACATATTCATCAAACAAAAGTCGGACATATTCATCAAACAAAAGTCGGACATATTCATCAAACAAAAGTCGGACATATTCATCAAACAAAAGTCGGACCTATATGCTTTCCTTAATAAAATTCGGACAAGGCTTCCCTTGTCAAAAATTCGGAATAAACACATCAATATTCGGACCCTTACATATCACAAAGTTCGGACCACTATAACATTCTTTAATAAAATTCGGACTACATGTAAAATCAAACATCGGGCAAACCATCAATCATATGAACATTCAACTACAATGCAACAGTTACGTTTTTGTTTTTACGATCAGGACACCCTAATTCATTCATATGCATTGCAGTAATCTAATCAACAATGAGCATTTTCATCATATCAGACATATTAGTGTCATGCTAGTGATTACACACCTAATCATATTCATTTCATAATAATCAGAATCAATAAACACAGAACCATTACATGTAGAACTAGGGTTTTGCATGAATCACATAATCAAAGATTAACAACAAGAAATCATTGAACAATTACCTTGGATTGATTCTAAATGGATTGAAAGATCAAGATTGATGCAGGAGACTTGTGCCAATGAGAAAGAAGATGATTGCAAGAGAGGAGAGGAGAATGTGAAAGTACGTAGATTGATTTTTGTGTGATGATTAGTGAAGGGGATTAGGGTTAAGAGTTGTTAAGGTTTCACAATCTACTCTACTCACCCCTAAGTATCATCTTTTACATAAAACACACCCATCACAATATAATTTACAGTTTCATCACCAAGTTCATGTATTTGTCACATCTTTCGTAAATAACACACAACCATGCACAATCACAATATACTTTATCAAACCAAAACGTATACAGTTACAACGCAACCAATTGTGCAAGTAAACAACTAAACAAACAGTGAACGTGCAATAAATGCGAAAGTGGAATCTCGGAAACTCGAGTTGTCACAACTCTTTTGATTGTTTGAAACACTTCTTCAGCAAATTGAACTTTATCATTAAAATCAGAATCTACTTCTTGATCCATACTTTCACTTTTCTGTTTTGTTTCAACAATCTCCTCAACAACACTTTTAACTTCTTCATTCTGAATAATCTTATCTTTGTCAGCAACACTTTCAGACTTCTCATGCTTTTGCTCTTTTACTGCTCTTTTCTCCTTCAGCTTCTCCTAGCGATCTGCAAAATAAAAGTGAAAACTTTCAGGAGAAAGATGAGATTTTGCAATATTAATATGTTTCTCTTCCTCATCATCACTGCTGTCATCAGTTGTAGATTGATCAAACTCTACTGGTTTGTCAGAACTATCATCCGAAGAACCAGAATCAGATGGCGTTTGATCAAAAACAGCTTCTCTTTCTGAACTTTCGTCTGAACCTTGTGAGCTCTCATCAGATGAAACAGATTTTTCATCTTCATTCTTCACATTTTCACCAATAGACTTTATCCATTCGGTGAACATATCAGGTTCTTTCACAATCTTAGCAATGAATGCTTTGAAATCTCCTTTCTCATCTGTAAACATATCCCAGCTAAAACCTTCTGGTAGCCTTTCGTCATTTTGAAAGTTCCAGTTAAAGTTTTCTTGATTTCTCGGACATGCTCTCTTTGAATCCTCAATCACTTTTCTACCATGAGCCACTTGTGGTTCTTGCTGTTGCTATTGACCGACTTGTTGATAAATGGCTTTCCGGTAGTAGTCATCTTTTCCGAACGGATTCTTCACATCACTGGCTTCTCTGTTCTTGCATTCCCTCTTGAAATAACCTTTCTCCCTGCATCGAAAACAAGTAACTTTAGATTTATCAAAACCTAAAGTAGAAACATGTGCATCAAGAAAGTCATTTCTCCCAGTAATCAGTTTGAATTTTTCTGCTCGTCTAAGGACACTAGCTAGACACCACTTGATGTCCATAAGATCCATCTATTCAGCGTCTATCTGATCGTAATCCTCCTTTGTTAGCATAGGATTCCCGATCCTCCCTGCAACCAAACCTTCATAGGAGAGTAACATAGAACTAAGTAAAGCCATATGATCTTTCGCAACTTCTTTAGAAAAACTTTGACCATCTGGAGGATTCAATGCTATGTTGCACTGTATCACATAACCATTTCCTGTTTTTGTTCTTTGAGAATAAAAACCTTCAGATGAACTCTTGGGATTAACACTTGGATATGTAGAAAAACCACTGCTCTTGTTTGAACTCTCATCAACCTTTTCAGATGAATCTCCAGCACTAAAGGCCGTTTGAATTTTCGGACTTCTTTCAACTTCTGGAACACTGCCTTTGTAATACATCTTTACATCCTGTTGACCACTTGGACTGTTCATCCTAGCAATCTTTTGCTGTTCCAGATCCTAACCCTCAATCTTTTCGATAAACTGAGAAATAGTCAACCCATCATACACCCAGTGTTCTTCAAGATCATCAAATATGTACCCCACTCTTTCTGAGGTAATGCATCAGCTAACTTGTCTACCCCCTCTTCACGATCTTTGGAAATACTCAACATCGACATGGATCGAATTAAGTGGCAGTATCTCTCAATAAGCTTCTTTGTATCTTCCCCGGGTAGACTGCTGAATAGATCAAATTCTTTCTTAAGCAATGCCTTCTTGCTTTTAATCATACTCTCACTACCCTCAAACTTGACTCGAAGAGCATCACAAATTGACTTTGATGTCTTGTCATGTTGAAGTAATATGAAAATGTCTTCTTTGATAGCTTGCTGAAGTAAACTGATCATCATCTTTTCAGCTTTGTACATATCACATTCTCTGTCAGATAATTCAGAAATTGTTTTCTCAACTTACAAATCAGTAAGCGGCAGTACATACTTTTTCAGAATACTTTCCCATGATCTCAAATGATTAGCCTGTACCCAATTTTCGAACCTATCTTTCCAACCGTAATACTCCTCAATGCTGATTAATTTCGGGGGTTTTTGAGTAGTTCCGGTTTCGTTTTCCAAATTCATGTTTTGAGCAATGACAGCCGGAGTAGATGGAGTAGCAAACGCGTTGTAAAAATCGTTATCCATGATTCTTGTTCTAACGAAATAACCCAATACAGTCTTTTCGAGCGGAATAACCAATTTCAGGTTCAAGCAGAATAGCAAAGTACAATTTCGAGCGAAATATCAATCAACCTTTTCAAGCGGAATATGTAGTTTTGGAGCGGAATTACCAACACCCTTTTTGGAGCGGAATCACCATAAACTTCTCAAGCGGAATCTGATAATGTCTGATTTCGCTTGAAATGATTCAGGCGAAATAGTAGCTTTGAAACGGAATCAGTCAATTTCGAGCGAAATAAGTCGAGCGGAATCAAGATCTCGAGCGAAATCAGAAAAGGTTCTTTCGAGCGGAATCACTTCTCGAGTTCATTTTGGTTATTTTTACTGCGAATTTAAGTCTCAAACTTTTAAGGGTTTGTTAGTATGACCTTTTACACAATATGTGAGAAAATGATCCGTTTTTGACCGTTAAAACTTGTTCTTTTGAAGAAAGAAGGTGTAGAAGATAAAAAATGCAATAAAATCCAGCTGTAATCTGCAGAACTCCCCCTCCTGTGCTCTGATACCAGTTGTAGGATCGTGTAGTTGACCTGAATGAGTCGTTCAGAGGAGTTTTACTTTGTTTCAGAGGCGGAAACTAAGAAACAAAGGTAGAAATAGCTAGTTCTTCACTATAAACACTAATATAACAGCGATTACAATCAGTCTTCACACCGGCAGCACCTCGGTATGGAATTCGAGAACTGTTACAATGATTTCGCTTGGACTCCTATTTATACCCACATGATTCCACTTGAGACTCACCAGAAACAGTTGGAGCGGAATCACAAGATTGGTGATTCCGCTTGAAACTGACCAAGGTCATTTTAAGCAGAATTAGCTCCTCAAGCGAAATCAGCCTAAATACAACTTTAAACATCATATTTTCTCGATCTACGTGCCCTGATCTATCCTATCTAGACTAAGACTCGATACAAGACTAAGTCGACAGATGTATGCACCAACAGCAGGTCTGTACCTCTCTCTGCTCGCTCCTCTCTCGGTGTGAACGCGCCTCATCACGGGCTGCTTCAGCCTCGGTCTTCTCTTTCTTCAACTTTTCAATATCCGCCTTGTGATTGTTAATATTGTTTCTGAGACCCATCTACTCATTGTTATCTTTTTCACAAATTTCTCTCCAATGTTTAAGCTCTTTGACAGAAGAGCAACATCAGACTCAGCTTTCCTTTTCCATCCCGCAGCAGACCACTCCTCAGTCTTCTACTCGCTCTCAAACTTGGCTTGATTAGCCTCCAACTTAGCCCTCAGCAGGGCAACCTTTGCCTTCTCTTCGCTGGCTTTGTTCTTAGACACTTCAAACGCAGCCCACTCTTTGTGCTTACTACGCCACTTTCGCACTATACGGTGGGTGGTGGAAGTGGAGCTGGGAGTTTCTTCAAGATAAGCATGATAAGTTTGATCATGAGAGCGCTCTTCTTGAAATTTAACCTCAGCAGGGGGAAAAACACCTTGTAACCAATCACGGCAAATCTGCCAGTCAGAGAAGGTATCGCCTTGCTTGAGCTTCCATACAGGCGCATGAATGTCGGAAGCTCTCTTCTCAGAATAAGATCTATAATAGTAATCCCCTAGGGTTTCCTCTGGGTGGATGGGAGAGTCTTCCTCATCATGAGAAAAAAATCCCTGATCACCAGCTGGGCTCTTTTCAACATTCACAGGCGCAGAAGTAGTAGCGAAGAAAGGAATAGTTATTACTGGGTCTTCCTGAATGGATTTCTCTTTCTCTGGCTCGACTTCCACTTGGGCTTAGCAGCATCCACATCAGCAGTCTCCGCTTCCATAACCATATCTGCCACAACTTCAATGGGTTTCTCTACTTCAACAGCCTTCTCTGCCTCCGCTTCTATCACCTTGGTACCTTCCAACTGATCTTTAATAGTCGCGCGAGGTGGAGATGGCGGAAGATCATCATTGAAAACAGATGATGATTCTGTGCGGACAGAAATAATAGGTTTCTCTGCGAAATAAAAGTTCAAGTTAACTTAGCAAGTATGAGGAAATAGAAGTCAAGAAGATACTCACCCGGAGAAAGCTTTACAGCAAGAGCGTCTAGGTTTCCCTTCTTGCTGATCTTCTTCCTGATAATCTTTTTCGCAGGATGCGCCGCAGCTTCACCCTCAGTTTTCCTTTTCACCGCCTTCGTCCTTAACAAAGGCTCTTGGCTCGACTCCAAGTCAATGGGATCATCAGGGTTCGACACCGGAATATCCGTAGTATCCCGAGGCTTCGCCTTTGGTTTTCTTAAAGCTACAGGCGCAAGACCTTCCAATGTGTCAGACACCACTATATAATCACACCAGGATTCAGAGAAACGACACGTACCTTTCCTCTCTCCCTTTGAAACTTGTGCCTTCGGCGCAGCAGTAACAACCGGTACAGGTTTCTTCTTCTCAGGGCCTATGCTCAGATTAATCAACTCGCCTATTTAAAGAAACAACTACAAAGGCAAAAACAGTGACAAGTTCACATTATTTACAAAGAAGAAAAACAAAAGGGTAAGAGGATCCCAAGTCTTACTTCTATCATCCTCCATATACACCGCCTTGTCCTCACGATCCATCTTCCAGTGAAGACTCATGCCAGCAGCAACCAGGGCCCTCTCAGGGAGCTCAATAGAGGAATATCTTTAAGGTCCTGGTACCAAATCTCTGACTCGGGAGTCTTCATATTCTCCACCACAATATCTTCTTCACCCATAAAGGTCATCTTCATTGGAATCACTCCAGCTTTAACAAAGAAAAACTTGGGTTTCCATTCATGAAAAGATTTGGGAGGGGTCAGCAGGATCTTCTTGGCCGATGAACTTTGGGCAAAGGAATAAAAACCTTGTGAACAATGGAGTTGGTAAATCACCCGTAAATGATTGACCATCGGTTCAATACGCATCGATCGGTAGAGGAATTCAAAATGTCGATTCCGAACAATTCCTATGGGGTGTAGCTGAGAAATGTGGAACTTGTAATAATCAAGAATTTCAAGCACGAATCTCGTAGTGGGTAATTGGATGTTGCCATCGGCGAAGTAATCCCAGAATAAGGTTATATAACCGGCCGGAGCATCGGTCGCTGTTTGCCCTTCTACTAGGTATCTGACACCCCAGCCATCGGGAAACTTGAAGTTCTTCACGAGACCGTCAAAAATCTCCTTTAACCACTTCAAAGGTGGGGGAGGCAGACATTTCTTTAGAGGAATCTTCGGGATGTACTTTGGTAGACATAAAGAAAAACACAAACTTGCAGGTTTCTTCAAAGAAAAATTAGAGAAGATGAAAGATGTCACACCCCCAAAATCCACCTGCGGATGACACCCGCTTCGAGGGCGTGACTGACCAGGATCCAGCCACCAATTATACCGAATACTTAAGTTGATAACAAAAGTAATACTTACTATTCATAAGCTTAGCGAGTATTAAGTTCAGAGTTTAAAGTGTTAAGTTTCAAACAGTCATAAGTAGCGGAAGCATAAGTACGGTAGTTTAAAACAAAGTTCATGATTCAAAATAAGGTAACACCCAACACCAGGGTGAACAGACACTACACGTTCCCAAGCTGCAAGCTCCTTCGTCACTGGTTACCTGCAAAGCATGCAGTAAGGGGTCAACAATAATGCTGAGTGAGTTCACTAGTTGTCCAGTTTTAATTACCAAAAACTTTGTTTCACCGGTTAATTTATCCGTTTATACATGCCCTGGGGAGCTACCCCAAAAGTTAGCGACTAAACTGTTTTTCCAATACCGAACACTAGGTAACCGTTGCGTATCCGCAGGATGCCCCGATGTCAATGTTCTATCATCATTGACGGATTTCTGAGTACATTAGTTCACGACCGATCCCAAACCAGGGCACGGTGTGAGGCTGGTAAACACCTAAATAGCGCTATCAACTAATAACCCGTTCGCCTAACCCGGCGACTAATCGGTATTTGTAGTAGGGACTTGAGTGATAGAGTTTCGTTTAGTGCCGTTAGTTGCAATCCGTATAAACAGTAATTAACCAAAAGGTTTCCCAATGCCCGGGAAGTAAAAGTAAGTTTTGTTCCCAATAACTAGGGATGGTATGTAAATGGTATCCCCTTTTACCAGGGGATAGGATTGTTTCAGTCTCGTGTCCCAAACCACCGGGACGCATGCTTTTAAGTTGTGAACTCACCTTGGGTTGCTCGGTAGGTTTAGGTTACTTGTCAATCACGCTGGTCACCATGTCCTAACATGGTTACCGGTATAGGTCAGGTTCGGTGTACAAACATTCACGTAAAACACATACTGGCACGTAACATACATACAGGTAAACAGAACACAGCATCACAAAGTCCATTTAACAGATAGTCCAACACAGAATGGCCCAATAACTAAAATGAACAGCCCACTCGCAACCAGCTGGTCTCGAGTCGCAACCAGGTGGTCTCGGCTTGTCACGCGGTGGTTGCGAGTCGCAACCGTGGTCTCGAGTTGTCACGTGTTGGTTGCGAGTCGCAACCGTCGTAGTCTCGAGTCGAAATCTCGTAGTTTCGACTTGTCATGCTTTGGTTGCGAGTCGCAACCGTGTGGTTTCGAGTCGTAATGCCGTCGTTGCGAGTCGGAATGCTGTCGTTGCGAGTCGTAATCTGTCACTTTCATATACACGTGATGATGCAGAAAAGACAGTCCAAATTGTACATATGAAATCAGACCCATATCCGGAAACTACCAATAAGGTTTCTACAAACACTTTTCCTCATTTGACCATTAAACCATATAGATCAAACTTTGCCATTTTAAATCTTCAAACCATCTTCAACTAGTTCATCAAATGTTCATAGTTTTCTAGGGTTTTCTCCTTAACAAAATCATATATTTATGAACCAAAAATCACATATTTCTAGCAAGATTATCATGCAAGAACAAGTAAAACATACACTTTATAATCTTGAACATAGTTTTGGTTGGCATAATCATTCCTAAATCACTATACTTTAGCCATCTTTAAACATGTTATATGAGGGTTTTCACATATGACCAATCTTCACAAATCCTCCTAAAAATCATGTAAAATACTACTAACCAAGCATTTTTCTAGTTCATATACATATCATTCAAGCAAGAATACAAGGCATTTCTAGTTCATAATATTTCACAAATCTTATACACCAAGGAGATAACACTAACCGGTTATGAAAGGAGGGCCGAAAACAAAGAGAAGGGAACCGAGAAGATGGAGTATACGAGTGATAGTCTTGACCGAGTCCTTGTCCGATATCCTTGCTTGAACCGAGATCAAGGAGAAGGAAAGTGGTGTTTGTAGAGGGTTTCTAGTGAGAGAGATTAGAAGAAGTGTTGGTGTGTAAAATGAAGCAAGTGGGGAAAAAGGGTGGGATTTATACAAGGGGTCACGAGTTGGGCTTGGGGGTTTCGGCCCAACCGGTTTCGGCTCACTAGGCCCACTCGAGACCGAGTGGCCCACTCGCAACCGGGTGGTTGCGAGTCATGGTCTCGGGTCGTGGTTTCGGCTCTCCTATATTTATATATAATACACATACACAACACATATCAAGTAAAAGTCACGTTTCCATTTAATAATATTTATATACCCACAAAATATTACAAGGTGATCGTTCGGAAAAACCTCGAGTGTCACATTATCCCCAAGTTTTAAGAACTTTCGTCCCGAAAGTTGAAGCAGCCACTGCCAAGCTAGCGTGTTTTAACGGGGTGTCACATCATCCCCCCGTTAGTTTGGAATTTCGTCCCGAAATTCGGTTGTAGCTTCAGTGCTGGGGTTTTCGTTTGGGAATAACTGAGGATACTTGGACTTCATCTGGTCCTCCCGCTCCCAGGTAAACTCTGGGCCGCGCCGTGAGTTCCAACGAACTCGCACAAGGGGTATCTGGCTACGTTTGAGGGTTTTGATCTCTCGATCCGTGATCTCAATCGGTTCCTCAGTAAAGTGTAGCTGTTCATCAATTGCCAGTTCCTTAAAAGGAATTACAAGTGTTTCATCCGACAAACACTTCTTTAGGTTAGATACGTGAAAAACGTTGTGCACTGCACTCAGCTCTGCAGGCAGGTTCAATCTATAAGCAACCTTACCGACTTTCTCGGTAATTTCGAATGGTCCAACATATCTTGGATTCAGCTTGCCTCGTTTACCAAAACGAACCACACCCTTCCAGGGTGAGACTTTAAGTAGAACCCGGTCCCCGACCTGGAATTCTAATGGTCTCTTACGCTTGTCAGCGTAGCTTTTCTGACGGTCACGAGCTGCCGCCATGCGTTGCCTGATCTGTGAAATCTTTTCCGTTGTATCTACTACCAGTTCTGGGCCTGTGAGTTGACTATCACCAACTTCCGCCCAGCAGAGAGGTGATCGGCATTTACGACCGTACAATGCCTCAAAAGGTGCCGCCTGAATACTAGTGTGATAGCTGTTATTGTAGGAGAATTCTACCAGCGGCAGATGCTTCTCCCAGTTCTTGCCAAAATCGATCACACATGCTCTAAGCATGTCTTCCAGGGTTTGGATGGTGCGTTCAGACTGCCCATCCGTTTGCGGGTGATAAGCGGTGCTCATGTCCAAACGTGAGCCAAAGCATTTGTGCATAGCTTGCCACAACTCGGAAGTAAAACGAGCGTCTCGGTCGGAAATAATAGAAGTTGGCACCCCGTGCCTGGAGACTACTTCCTTCAAATAGATTTCTGCCAAGGTAGAAAACTTGTCTGTTTCCTTAATGGCCAGAAAGTGTGCAGACTTAGTCAATCGATCTACTATCACCCAGATAGTATCATTCCCGCGTTGAGATCTAGGTAGCCCTGTAACAAAATCCATGGAAATCTGTTCCCATTTCCATTTCGGGATTTCGGGTTGCTGTAGTAGGCCTGCTGGTTTCTGATACTCGATCTTGACTCTTGCACAGGTCAAACATTTGCCAACATAGGTTGCTATGTGGGCTTTCATGCCAGGCCACCAGTAAGTGGTCCTTAAGTCGTGGTACATCTTATCTGCACCAGGATGTACTGAATAACGGGACTTATGGGCTTCGTCCATCACAAGCTCTCGTAGGTCTCCGTAAAGTGGGACCCAAATGCGCCCTGCCACATAGTAGGCGCCGTCTTCTTTCTGTTCTAGCTGTTGTCTTGATCCTCGCAGGGACTCAGCCCTGATGTTTTCCGGTTTCAGAGCTTCAATCTGAGCATTTCGAATCTGGGTAGGGAGACTAGACTGGATGGTAAGTTGTAATGCTCGCACGCGCTTTGGTATAGTGTCTTTCCGGCTGAGGGCGTCTGCCACAACATTGGCCTTGCCCGGATGGTACTTGATGGCGCATTCGTAATCATTCAGAAGTTCAACCCATCGACGTTGTCGCATATTTAACTCCTTTTGCTTGAAGATATGCTCGAGACTCCTGTGATCGGTGTAAATGGTGCACTTGGTACCGTACAGGTAATGTCTCCATATCTTAAGCGCAAATATTACCGCTCCCAGTTCCAAATCATGCGTTGTGTAGTTCCTTTCATGCGTCTTAAGTTGTCGAGAGGCGTAAGCGATAACTTTCTCGCGTTGCATCAACACGCAACCGAGCCCATGAATAGACGCATCGCAGTAGACCACAAAGTCGTCAGTGCCTTCAGGTAACGAGAGAATAGGAGCACTGCAGAGGTTATCCTTAAGCCTCTGAAAAGCAGATTCCTGTGCTTCATTCCACTTGTAGGTGATGCCTTTCTGAGTGAGCGTAGTGAGGGGTTGTGCAATCTTTGAGAATCCCTGAATGAATCTGCGGTAGTAACCTGCCAATCCCAAAAATTGGCGAACTTCAGTCGGAGTCTTAGGGGTAGGCCAATTCTTTATAGAGTCGATCTTAGCTGGGTCGACGTGGATTCCATCCTTGTTAACCACGTGCCCAAGGAAATGGACTTCTCGAAGCCAGAAGTCGCATTTCGAGAACTTGGCATACAGTTGCTCGTTGCGAAGGAGTTCGAGGATAAGTCGTAGGTGTTGTTCATGCTCTTCCTGACTTTTCGAGTAGATCAAGATGTCGTCTATAAACACAATCACGAACTTGTCGAGGTAGGGTTTGCATACCCGGTTCATGAGGTCCATGAACACTGCAGGGGCGTTGGTCATTCCGAAGGGCATAACGAGGAATTCATAATGACCATAACGAGTTCTGAATGCAGTCTTGGAAATATCTTCATTACGGACCCTCAACTGATGATAGCCTGATCGCAGGTCAATCTTAGAGTAGTAGCTCGATCCTTGCAACTGATCGAATAGGTCGTCGATTCGTGGGAGAGGGTAACGATTCTTGATGGTAACCTTGTTCAACTCACGATAGTCTATGCACATTCGGAACGTGCCATCCTTCTTCTTAACAAAGAGTACCGGTGCTCCCCAGGGTGATGAACTAGGACGGATAAATCCTTTATCCAAAAGTTCTTGTAGTTGCGTCGAGAGTTCCTTCAATTCTGCGGGGGCTAGTCGATAAGGTGCACGAGCTATAGGCGCTGCTCCGGGAGCTAGCTCGATTTGGAATTCGACCTGACGATGGGGAGGGAGTCCAGGTAATTCCTCAGGAAATACCTCAGGATAGTCGCGTACTACCGGAAAATCCTCAATCCTCTTCTCCTTTTCCTGCGTGTTGGTGACGAGTGCTAAGATAGCGGTGTGCCCTTTTCGTAAACACTTCTGGGCCTTCAAGAAAGAGATAACGCCGGAGATTTCTCCACTTTTGCCACCTTGTACAATGAGAGGTTTGCTAGAACGGCGAGGAATACGAACTGCTTTCTCTTGACAGAGGATCTCAGCGCGATGCTTGGATAACCAATCCATACCAATAACGACGTCGAAGCTTCCAAGAGTAACAGGGAAAAGATCGATACTAAATGTCTGACCAGACAACTCTAGTTTGCAACCCTTGACAACGTGTGAGGCCTCGATGTTTCTACCATTAGCTAACTCGACGAGGTGAGGAGAACTTAATAACGAAAGCGGACGCTTAAGCTTCTTACTAATACGTAGGGATACATAACTAGCATCGGCACCGGAATCAAATAACACAGAAACATAACGATCATCGAGTAGGAACTTACCCGCCACGACATTGGGGTCATTCCTTGCTTCACCAGCTCCAATCACGAAAGCTCTTCCTCTGGCACCATTCCCAGCATTGTTGTTCTGATTGTTGTTCCCAGCTCCCTGATTATTGTTGCGGTTCTGATTCAGTTCAGGGCAATCCTTCTTAAAGTGTCCCTCAGCTCCACACTTAAAACATGCCCGGTTGTTTCCCTGCTGCTGTTGCTGTTGGGGTTGTTGCTGATTCTGTCTAGCTGGGAACTGACTTCTACAATCCTTGGCTTCGTGCCCCATCTTGTGGCATCGCTGACACTGGCCCTTGTTACACGCCCCATTATGGTGCCTGTTACACTTGTTGCACTTTGGGTAGCTTCCCCGGTAGCCACCCTGTTGCTGAGTGCCTTTGTTGCTTTCAGTTTTCCTTTGCTGCGCTGGGGCCTGAGTGGGGTTAGCATCCTTGCTTTGACTTCCTTCCCACTTACGCTTGCTGTCACTAGAAGTTCCGACGGTAGCACTGATCCTTTTGGGCAACCTGCCCTCCTCTACAGCCTGATCAGTGAGTTTGTGAGCAAGTCGAACAATCGGCTGAATGGTAGTGTGGTTGGCTGAAGTGACATGGCTTCGAATTTCAGGAGCCAAACCCTTGATGTACAGTTCGATTCTTCGATACATTGGTCGAGACATGTTCGGGCAGAGAGCAGCATAGTCGTTGGACAGCTTGGTGTAGGTTTCAATTTCTGACCCAACCATCTTGAGCTCATAGTACTCATTTTCAAGCTTGTGGATGTCATCCCGGTGACAGTATTCATCCTTAATCATATCCTTGAAATCCTCCCATGCCGTAGCATTTGCAGTTTCCAAACCAAACATCTGAATCTGCGCCTTCCACCAAGAAAGCGCGCTTCCTTCAAGCGTAGCAGTAGCAAATTTCACCCAATTTGCAGGCGGACACTCGCAAACAGCAAAAACAGCTTCAATTTTCTCAATCCAATGCAGAAGACCTATGGCACCCTCAGTGCCGTTGAAAGGGAGAGGCTTGCAATCCATGAAAGTTTTGAAAGTACACACTGGTGGTTGCGCAGGTGCATGCTGACCTGTTCGTGAGAAGCGAAGCGTATAGGTTTAGAGGCGAAAAGTCGATGTGGCGGTAGGATCTAAACATCCTAAAACAGCGAGCTTACCTATAGGGTGAGCTGCAAAAGCTGCAGCCACTGTGTTGAGCAGGTTAGTGAACTGAGCCTGCGTCATGTTAATGTTTCCTCGTCCGCGTCCACTCATTGTCTTCATGACCAGAAAACACAGTATGAGTGTGATGCCGTAATGTAGCGAGAATAAGATAGAAGAGAGAGGTGTATCTATCTAGTTTAGGCACACTAGTACGTATATCATAACAGGAAACATAAAGTAAGCAACAAGTAAACACTGGTCCGAGCAATGAGGTCAAAAGTGTTGAGCCTTGCACTTGGAGTGTAGTGTCGTTGAGAGTCACGGGTTATAGTCTGGTTTTCTCCAAAAAGATTTTTCCCTTTTTAAAACCAAGTTCACTATAACCAATGGCTCTGATACCAATCTGTCACACCCCCAAAATCCACCTGCGGATGACACCCGCTTCGAGGGCGTGACTGACCAGGATCCAGCCACCAATTATACCGAATACTTAAGTTGATAACAAAAGTAATACTTACTATTCATAAGCTTAGCGAGTATTAAGTTCAGAGTTTAAAGTGTTAAGTTTCAAACAGTCATAAGTAGCGGAAGCATAAGTACGGTAGTTTAAAACAAAGTTCATGATTCAAAATAAGGTAACACCCAACACCAGGGTGAACAGACACTACACGTTCCCAAGCTGCAAGCTCCTTCGTCACTGGTTACCTGCAAAGCATGCAGTAAGGGGTCAACAATAATGCTGAGTGAGTTCACTAGTTGTCCAGTTTTAATTACCAAAAACTTTGTTTCACCGGTTAATTTATCCGTTTATACATGCCCTGGGGAGCTACCCCAAAAGTTAGCGACTAAACTGTTTTTCCAATACCGAACACTAGGTAACCGTTGCGTATCCGCAGGATGCCCCGATGTCAATGTTCTATCATCATTGACGGATTTCTGAGTACATTAGTTCACGACCGATCCCAAACCAGGGCACGGTGTGAGGCTGGTAAACACCTAAATAGCGCTATCAACTAATAACCCGTTCGCCTAACCCGGCGACTAATCGGTATTTGTAGTAGGGACTTGAGTGATAGAGTTTCGTTTAGTGCCGTTAGTTGCAATCCGTATAAACAGTAATTAACCAAAAGGTTTCCCAATGCCCGGGAAGTAAAAGTAAGTTTTGTTCCCAATAACTAGGGATGGTATGTAAATGGTATCCCCTTTTACCAGGGGATAGGATTGTTTCAGTCTCGTGTCCCAAACCACCGGGACGCATGCTTTTAAGTTGTGAACTCACCTTGGGTTGCTCGGTAGGTTTAGGTTACTTGTCAATCACGCTGGTCACCATGTCCTAACATGGTTACCGGTATAGGTCAGGTTCGGTGTACAAACATTCACGTAAAACACATACTGGCACGTAACATACATACAGGTAAACAGAACACAGCATCACAAAGTCCATTTAACAGATAGTCCAACACAGAATGGCCCAATAACTAAAATGAACAGCCCACTCGCAACCAGCTGGTCTCGAGTCGCAACCAGGTGGTCTCGGCTTGTCACGCGGTGGTTGCGAGTCGCAACCGTGGTCTCGAGTTGTCACGTGTTGGTTGCGAGTCGCAACCGTCGTAGTCTCGAGTCGAAATCTCGTAGTTTCGACTTGTCATGCTTTGGTTGCGAGTCGCAACCGTGTGGTTTCGAGTCGTAATGCCGTCGTTGCGAGTCGGAATGCTGTCGTTGCGAGTCGTAATCTGTCACTTTCATATACACGTGATGATGCAGAAAAGACAGTCCAAATTGTACATATGAAATCAGACCCATATCCGGAAACTACCAATAAGGTTTCTACAAACACTTTTCCTCATTTGACCATTAAACCATATAGATCAAACTTTGCCATTTTAAATCTTCAAACCATCTTCAACTAGTTCATCAAATGTTCATAGTTTTCTAGGGTTTTCTCCTTAACAAAATCATATATTTATGAACCAAAAATCACATATTTCTAGCAAGATTATCATGCAAGAACAAGTAAAACATACACTTTATAATCTTGAACATAGTTTTGGTTGGCATAATCATTCCTAAATCACTATACTTTAGCCATCTTTAAACATGTTATATGAGGGTTTTCACATATGACCAATCTTCACAAATCCTCCTAAAAATCATGTAAAATACTACTAACCAAGCATTTTTCTAGTTCATATACATATCATTCAAGCAAGAATACAAGGCATTTCTAGTTCATAATATTTCACAAATCTTATACACCAAGGAGATAACACTAACCGGTTATGAAAGGAGGGCCGAAAACAAAGAGAAGGGAACCGAGAAGATGGAGTATACGAGTGATAGTCTTGACCGAGTCCTTGTCCGATATCCTTGCTTGAACCGAGATCAAGGAGAAGGAAAGTGGTGTTTGTAGAGGGTTTCTAGTGAGAGAGATTAGAAGAAGTGTTGGTGTGTAAAATGAAGCAAGTGGGGAAAAAGGGTGGGATTTATACAAGGGGTCACGAGTTGGGCTTGGGGGTTTCGGCCCAACCGGTTTCGGCTCACTAGGCCCACTCGAGACCGAGTGGCCCACTCGCAACCGGGTGGTTGCGAGTCATGGTCTCGGGTCGTGGTTTCGGCTCTCCTATATTTATATATAATACACATACACAACACATATCAAGTAAAAGTCACGTTTCCATTTAATAATATTTATATACCCACAAAATATTACAAGGTGATCGTTCGGAAAAACCTCGAGTGTCACAAAAGAATTCAGGAGCAAATAATGAATAAAGGAAGTCACTCAAGCGGTTTATATACCCATTGCCATTAATGCTCTTGAAAACTGCAAAACCCCTTTTTCAGGAAAACGCGACTACCAAGGCAGAAAGGGTGGGAGGGAACAAATAACAAACCCACGCGCGCACGTGAACCACGTTTGACGACGCCCAACTAATGTGTAACGTCTGACAAGGTGACATCCTGTCACACAACCATCACATGTCACACGTCAGCACAGTACCTTTTACCTGCTACCTGCTATAAGTCAAAATTTTCAAAATTTGAAATCATGAAAACCTCAACTTGAAGAAACAAAGAAAATATCTTCCACAAGAAGATTCTTCATACTCTGCGCCAAACTAGCCTGCTACTTCTCAAAGCAAAAAGCGCACACTTCATATAATCTAGTGCTCCACCTACTTGCGTAGAAGTAACACTGGACTGGGGGGACTTGAAGGGGTATGGTCCCAAAAACCTTGGGCAGGCGCATAAGACCATACAACAACCTTTTCCCAAATCATATTGAACAAAGACCCTGCGCGGCTGCGCAGTGGTCCTAAACAGGATTTGAGAAGAAACAGTTCAATAATAACGAAGTATGGTCCCCAAAGCCTTGCGCAGAGAACCATACCATAGCCTTATTTCAAGAACATCTTAACAAGACCGTACGCGGCTGAGCAGTGGTCCCAAACAAGTTATGGAAGAAAGAAGTCTTCGATAAAATCATTTAACTAACACCCTTGCGCGGGCTCACGTAAGGGAACAGTTAGACTTGAAGATAAAATCATGAATTTCTCCGCGCGTCTGAAATCAAGACTTGAATAAAAGTAACTTTTCTGTTACAACAAGATGGACACGTGGCAAGGGCATAACGGTTTTACAGCTGTAAATCTTCTAGAAGCCTTAAATGCTCATCGTGCATAGCCATTCGATTATAACTGAAGGATGACGTGGCATAATCCTAGACACTCATCTAAATCATGATGATGGCATTAACTTGGAGAAGGATCTACCCAAAACCACTTTCCACATGGCAACTCCCTAACCGTTGATCTAGGTCCATGATCCGTGTGCAAAGATTGATGGAAGGAAAAATAACCACCAAACGGAAAGCACTTTCCGTTACTTTCTCCATCGTACCAGTTTCTCGCTAAAACCGGCTATAAATAATGCACTGCAGGTATGATCTCAGAAGCTACTTTCCCTTCACTTTCTCTTTACTACTTCTTCTTCTTCTTCTTCATCGATATCACTATACTTATTCTCACGCCGGAGGGTGGTCATGGAGAGAACCTCCATTCTCCCTGTGGCGAGTCTAACGGCTTTCTATTTTGCAGTGATCACCGGAGAAGGAAGTCAGCCAAAACCCCGAATCAATGAGAGGATTAACCTTTTTATGCAGAGACTAAACCCCTGATCTGATTGATTCCGGTCAATTCCGATCACTGTTTCTTCAGTACCCAACCTTGACTGTTAGGCTAGGAATCCGGGTCGGCTATGATAAAAGCAATGGAATTTGCAACTTCTAGCTTAAGGCCTATGATGTCTAAGCTTCTTTTCATCTCGATCCGCCTGTGGGATGTTATTTGAACAATCTTTGTATTTGAATGTTTATTAAATTAACTTGCGATTGTAAATGGTATCCAACTATCACAATTAGACCCTTTCAGGCCACCGGAAATTGGGGAGTGACAGAGTTGGTATAGAGCTACAATTTGAGTAAATTAGACACTAGCCTTTTGTGTCTAATCTAAAATATCACAAATGCAAATTTCATAATATTGTTCTGAGTTCTAGACTTGAACCTAGGACTACTCCTTTATTATATTATTGATTTTATGAACGCCTTATAATGTCGCTGAGACGCCTTAGATGAGGCAAGGAATCTATGATGGATCACGTATGGGAAGCTTGAAGTTCCATATGGCGAACTATCCTGATTTGGAGATAATGACTCCAATACGAGAATGCTAAAACTCGTCATCAGATACTAGTTCTTTTGATAATTCTGTAATAACCCAATATCATTTATCTGAAGTCTATCATATTTGATAAACATTCCGGTGATATTTCACCAAGCCGATTGAAACAACAACAACTATGGAAAGCCGTCTCATGGCAATAATATCTGTGCACTTCTGCACAAAATTCTATTCTATGATTCTATGTTCTCTCATTCTAGAGAATAAGCAGAAAAAGAAATCAATTTTTCTGGTTCTTGCTTGAAGCATATAATCTCGAGTCTTAGAACTCGATTATCCAAACCCATCTGGGTATCTTATATTAAATAAACTTGGCAAATTTTTTCAGTTTGTTCTCCGCCTGATCATCTGGAATACGACATTGATTTATATTTCATTGATCTTTGAAAACTGTAAATGCCAAACTTAGTATGATAAAAGCACCATATGGTGATTTATAGATTACTTTCATGCCTGATCAGTATGAAGGTTAATGCATGGAACCTCTAAGATCTCCCAACGATCATATTGTACTGATATCAGCTAACAGTAAGCATCCAAGTATACTTTGGCAATATCACTGCCATAAGAATAATCATTGATTTTATGAAACCTACTGGTACTTCCTCTATTGAATCACTAAACCCTCCAACACTTAATGGAGTAAAGCAAGAATAGGAATGACAAAAGAGGATGACTGAAGACTCTTTTCTTTATCTTGTTTTGTTTTGTTGTTTTCCAAGTAGTCTACTTATGTACAATCTTATATGAAAATTCCCAAAGTCCTTATAGGACATTGTACTATAACCTCTTAATTAAATGAAATCAAATTTCAAATTCCTTTTCTATTTAATTGATCTGCTACAAATATCCTAAAATCTTACTGATGGTGATATACCTCCCGACTGAATCAATGGCGAACCAAAATACTGACAATCTATCTAATAATAAGAACGATAGCGACAACTATGGTCACAGAGACCATTCGGATAGAGAAAATAATCTCTGATCCATAATCGCTGAGGAAGTTAGAAAAGCTATGGCTGAATTCACTGCTAAATTTAAGGGGCCAGAACTATCAGTACCAAAAGATAAGTTTTTTTCTAAACCCCACTCCAAATCTGAAAAGACTCACTATTCTACGACTAAAAGTGAGCAAAGTGTTAAGAACAATGTTCAAAGTGAGCACCACAGCTCTAAGGACGGGTGCACTTATAAATACTTCGTCTCATGTAAGCCCCGTGACTTTACGGGCGAAAAGGGAGCTATTGATGCTTTAAAATGGTCGGATGAGATGGAGACTATGATTGATATTAGCGGCTATGCTATCAAAGACACTATCAAGTATGTGTCTCAATCCTTTAAGGAGGAAGCATTGAACTGGTGGAAGACAATGATCCAATCCACAGGAAAGGTTGCTCTATACAATCTAAGTTAGGCTAAGTTTGTGGAATTGATCCGCAAAACCTAGTGCCCACCTCACAAGGTGGAGAAAGTTGAATCTGACTTTCTCAAGCTTACCATGAAAAACCTAGACTGTCGAACTTATGTCTCTAATTATAACTCTCTTTCAAGGCTCGTATCGTATCTTATCACTCCCCCCCCCCCCGAGTCTAAGCTCATTGCGTGATTCATTGGAGGATTAGCTCCAGAGATCAAGTGGATGGGTTAATCCTCTAAACCTACTACGTTCAGATCGGATGTTGATCTAGTGATGTCCCTCACTGAGGATGAGATACGGGTGAGAGCCACCAAGTTTGATTATGAAAACAAGCGCAAATGTGATGACACTCTGCCAAGGATTCTAAGAAGGCAAGACTGGTTCGAACCATAACCAGTCAAAGCCAATTAAGGCACAACCCAAATGCAAAACCAGCATGAAAAAGCATTTTGGGAAATGCCTGTTTAACCAGTCCAAAGGTTGTTGCATCTGCAAGCAGATGGACCACAACTATCACGAGTGCAAATATTGAAAGAATGCCACCTGCTATGGGTGTGGCGACAAAGGGCACATCAAGACTCATTGCCCTAAATATGCAAATGACTGGAAGAACAAGAACACTGACCTCGAGAAGAGCAATTCTTGAGCCTTTCGATTTGCTGCAAGAGAAGCAGTTAAAGTTATAAATATCATTACGGGTCTATTTCCCGTAAATAATTTAATTTCTAGAAACTTGTTTAAACTCTAGAGCTAGTAAAAGCTTCATCAAATCTAAATGTAATAAATTTCAAATTCTGCCCTTTTGAGGTGTAAATATTATTATCAAGTGGCCAATGAAAATGGTTTCACAATTCATAATAGATATAATATATCCATCATGAATCAATCTATCTTTGAAATTCTTTTATCTTTAAATCTTGCGGGATTCAATATAGTTTTAGGCATGGATTGGTTAAACTCATGACCAAGTCTATATTGCCTGTGACAAGAAACTTATCGAAACTAAATTCCTATCTGACGATCTACCTACTTTTGTGGAAGATCAACACTATGGATTGCCCTAGAAAGATTTTATGCTTAAGGCATCCAAGTGATTGAAAGGAGTATGTGTCATCTACATGATACAAGTAACTTTTGACAGACTTGAGTCGAAGGCTGAAGACCTTTTTGGTGGATGGACATGAAGGTCCATAGCCACCTATGAAGCAAATTACATGACATGTTCGCAAGTGAGTCGAACACCATAAGACCATCTAGTTTGCATCAATGAGCTAGAAAATCCCACATAGATTTGGGAAATAGTAACAATGGAATAAATCTTCAAGTTATCTAAGATAAATCGTGGCAATGTCGCGATGTGAATCATAGTCGACAAACTTACTAAGTCGTCGCTTCTTGTCAATTAAGGAAAATTTATAATTCCGACAAGTTAAGCTACACAAAGACAACATCAAGTCTCCTTATGGAGTATCATTGTCTATAGTATCGGATTGAGATACTAAATATATTCTTAATTCTGGAAAATTTCCAACAAAGCGCTTAGTATGCTCTTAAATTTTAGTACGGCTTACTGCCCAGACTGACGGGTAGAGTGAGCGTACCCTCCAAACTCAGAAAAACATGCTATATGCATGCATGATACACAAGAAAGTGTAAAATACCCATCTGTTGGGCTAAAGTTGGTGAAGGCCAACTCTTTGGACCATAGAGTGTCCTAACTACAAGAATCTTACTTTTTAGATAGATTCGGGTCTTCCCATGATAGGCAGAAGAGTTATATCGACAAAAGGCGAAAGCCTCTCAAAATTCCAAATACGGACCCTAGATATAATAAGGGCAACTGGGCCCTAGATATATTGACCATTCGATATAACAGAATGTGTCAGTTCAATAGCTTCTAGATTTGAGCTACTAGTAAAGCTAAGTGGAATCCATAGTGTATTCCATATCTCTAATCTGAAAAGTGCTTAGCTGAAAGCACTTGTCATGTTTCGCCATGACGTTTAAAAATGAGCTTAAGGCTTATTGAAAAACCTTGTCGTTTATGAAAATCAAAAGCTCTGTAGAAAATAATTTTCCCTCGTAAAGGTGAAATGGGATTCCCACTGTGGCCCAGGATACACTTGAGAGGTTGAAATCTGATATGAAACGAAACTAACCGTATTACTTTGAACATATCTCGAGGACGAGATTTCCTTTAAGGGGGTGACGATTTAACACCTCGAAAATTTCGTCCAATTACGTGACGACACGTGTCTAATTCTCCAACTAATCCCGTCTACGTGGAGGGAGAAACCTCTAACTAATCCTGACTTTGTGGAAGGAGGAAGGACGTACATTAAACGTTAACTGAAACATATCTTTCAATCTCCAACTAATCCCGAATCTGGGAAGGAGAAATGAAATTTTTATTGAGCGTTAGCAAAAACGTGTCCCGGATCTCCGACTAATCCAAATACGAGGAAGGAGAGGGACTAAATGTGTCAAATGGCCAAAAATGTAAAGTTTAGGGGTTATTTTGACAAACTACAAAAGTCTGCCCGAACCCCCAGCATACGGACCATGTGTACAAATCTGAACATTTTCGTATTCAATAAAATCTTGTATTTTATTGATGAGAATGCAAATTTATCATTCGTTGCGAAATTTCGAGTATTTTCGTGTTCGATAAAGCGTTGTACGTTATTTGCGAAACGCGTAACCGTACAACCGAACGAACCAACATCCACGAAATTTCCTGACAAAATCCAAGTTACATATGCCTTAACACCTTTATATAACCTAAATATTGGGTTAAAAGGGCAAGAAGTGAAAAAACGCGTTAATACAAGTCTAGGGGCCAAATTTGCCAAAAAGCAAAACTTGGCCCCTGACCACAGCTTGCGGACCGTATGCCCACACCCTCTACGGTCCGTAGAGGTTGCCCAGCTCATCAGTTTTATGTGTGGCCTCCAAGTAAACCTCCAAATCGGAACTATAGGCAATGGGGCTGCACTAGACACGTATTAGGACACTTGTAATGATCTCCAAAGGTTCCCTAACACCTTTGATGATCATGTCAATCCTCTACAAGTATAAATATGTGCCATTTGCAACATTTTCAAATGCACCATTCTTAAAATCATTACTCTCTTCTCCTTGGAGCTTCCCACTGAGTTATCTTCAGTCTCTTGGACCACTTGTAAATGCTCCATCCTTTGCATTTTCGTTTTATAGGCTTTTTAAGCCAAAAGTCAAGCAATTTCGATAATTGCTTTGACTTTCGGTTTAGACCACTATGGTCCAGCCTTGTTCGAGACGAACATGGCTACATGATCGTAATTAGGTTGGTGTTAATCCCTCAAAATGGCACCTCCTGAAGATCACGTTAACTAGGTCTATTGACGGGTCAAAGTTTTATTGTTTAAAAAGTGAAAGGGTCAGTTTTTTTAAATGTTACAATCTGATCATGTGTATGTTATAAATCATGTTTTGACACTTAAACAAGTTGGTAATTAATGTTAGAACATGTATGGACATGTTCAGCCCGTCAATTCCAGTTTTAAGGTCGGTTCGTAACCGATAGTCGAGTAGTTTGACTTCTGCTTTGACTTTTGATTCTGACCCAATTTAGCTTAGTTAGCTACTGAATTAAAGTTTCATTATAGTCGTAATATAATATAATGTAGCATAACCGTCTGAGGTTATATTACATGATCATAATCAGATTCTGAGTTTATATTCAAGTCTCGATATTATGCCAACTTTGACTGAAAATGCCCTTTTTGCAATAAACAAGGTTTTAATCAACAACAAACTTGCATATGAATTACCTACTGATATGTTTGTATAATTAACATATTTTGATATTTTGAAATTGATCATAACCTGAGTTTTGATTAAAGATCGTAAATTACGTCATATGATGACTAAAACGCCCTTTTCGCGCATAGTATGGTTTTAAGCCATAACCATCAATCAAAACTTAATACCTACTAATATTATAACATATTTAAAGTGTTTTCATAGTAGGTACTTGATCATAACTCAGATTTACGTGCAAGTTCTTAAACTATGTCGCATAATGACTAAAATGACCTTATGGTGCATATTTTACTTTTAAAACCTTCATGGGCATATAAGTTGATAACTTACTGATGTTACAACTTATTTAAAATATATTGGCACAGAGAACTTGTTTATGACTCATCTGGTTACCCGATATCATTTATACGCGTACGATTGAGCTTATGTAAGTAGTTTATGTAAGTTTACCAAAACGGATCAATTCTTATCATTTTCGCCTCAAATTCCAAAGTGTACCTCGTTTACCCATATTATAAAAGTCTTAGTACTTGTTGGATTTAAACCACATTCTATTCGGTATACGCTTAATCTAGCAAACTTATTCTTAAGTATCAGGTCATATCTAAAGGGACTAACCTTCGGCCCGTATACATTCTAACATGTAGCTAAATTTGTTCATTCCAGACTATAGAACCCCCTAGATAATCAGACTTGAGTTTAGTTCTTGTTTATATGGCTTTTACTATATTTGAAAACCGATAACGGTTGAAAGCTAGCTAAAAGGTAAATACTCTTAACTTATTTTGTTTTTAAACTTGGGGTTTGGCGAATATGCCACTTGGAGCGGGTATTACATAAATGGATCACCTATGATAACCCATAAATGTAAGAACTCGGTTTAATTCGTTATATTTGATAACTGAAATGATTGGTGGTTATTGGTACTGTGTCCGGATGTCTCGACTCATATATTGTTATGGCCATACGGAATAACGTGCAACGGTAGGCATCATATGATAATGACCGGCTTTGATATACGGTTCCCATCATATGAAAAATATGTAAATCTGGTGACAAGAATATATCCCAAGAAATATTAAACGATTAACGTATTAAAATCATTTTTGAAAATCTATTTTCAAAATGAGTTAGTTAATTGTATTTACCAGCGAAAGCTGGAGTATTTTCAAAAGACTAAATTGCAGGTACCGAACCTTGACTGTTAGGCTGGGAATCCGGGTTGGCTATGATAAAAGCAATGGAATTTGCAACACCTAGCTTAAGGCCTGTGATGTCTAAGCTTCTTTTCGTCTCGATCCGCCTGTGGGTTGTTATTTGAACAATCTTTGTATTTGAATATTAAACACTTTTAATGTAGTGAATGTTTATTTTTACTCCTAATACTTCCATTGTATAGTTATTAAATTAACTTGTGATTGTAACTGGTGTCCAACCATCACGATTAGACCCTTTCGGGCACACCAGAAATCGAGGTGTGACAGGTGGTGATGGTGAAAGAAGAAAGGGAAAGGGAAAGGGAAAGGGAAAGGGAAAGAATGTAAAATAGTAAGAGATGAAGTGGGTTTTAAATCTTTTCTTTAATTAAGTTGGTCAAATGACTAAACTGCCCTTAACTGATCAGACTGTAACACCCCGAAAACGAGTTTGGTAATTAAACCCCGTTAATACCAAAGAGCAGGTAAAATACCGTTAGTGGTAAAAATTAACCCGGTAAATATTAGGATTTAATTAAATAAAGCTAATATTAATTGGAAAGAGGGTAAATACTTTGAGAAAACAAAGTACATAGAAATGCCTGAGTTAACGGGACTTAGAATATAACGGGTTATAGCTTCCTAAACCTATTAAGTTAACTAGGAGTAATTAACCTAGTTAATGAGGTGTAAATAAGTAAATAAAATATGGAGTTCTAGTCCCTAATAATTAAAATTAAACTTGAGGGACCAAAACCGTTAAAGAGGAAACAAGTTCTACTTAACAAAAAAAAATCCAACACACACTGGTGTGTGGATCGACCAGAACACAGAGTGGGGCGACCAGGTTTCTTCAAAACCCTAACTCACCCAAAAATTCACAAACTGAAGGTCAAGATCAATTCCAAAACAAAATCTGAGCCTAGATTGGTGATCTCCATTGCAAGGGGGTCATAAGGTATGTGAAATTTGATAGAAAATCTCTACTTGAAATTATGATGAACTTAGAAAATTCAGAAATTGTTGATGCATGATTGTTATATGGATGAAATATGAACATAGTAGTGTCTAGGAGTAAACTCTAGATAAGTATATGTTAAAATCATGCTTAGCTCAAGTAGATTCAGATTTTTGTTGATACTAAATTCATGTATGAGATATTTTTAGGGTTTTGATTGCTAAAAATAGTGTTATGATGTCAAGAACATGCTTAAATTGAAAGCATAATTCAAACGGCTCCTGATCAGAATTTATAGCCGACTTGTATTGACTATAACCTGAACAAAACGTGACAAAAACATGTGTTTCTTGAGTCTAAAATGTAATTCGAGGAAATATCTTTAAAACACCACTAGAATCGCATTTTTTCGACGAAAATTGAGCGTTTTATGAATTTTTTTCGTATCAAAGGTTCGAGCTGCGTTTTCTGGCAGAATTTGCAGCCCATTACGAAAGTCACAACTCAATTTAGGAATTGAGTTATGATCTCAAATTCTTACTGTAGAAAGTTTTAAGTGATTAAAAGAATCTCCAATTGGAGTTTCGTCAATTGGATAAATGAGGAATTTTAAATGAATTTTTCGCTAAGCTGCAGTCAGAAGTGACGAATCTGATTGCAGCTTAGTAAATGAAGTTTTATGAATTTTTGGTAAAGAGTTAGATCTTGACATTTTAACACTTTGTCTAACCCTCCGAGAGGTACTCCACATAGAAAAATCATTATTTTTAAAGACTTGTAAACAGGTTAAACAAGTCACAAAAAACAGTCCATTTTTCAGTGATATGAAATGCCTGAATGAAATCGCGGTCTACTTGGTTGTGTGTAAAATTTGATTTCATTAAGAGTTCGGATGAAATATGCCTAAGTGAGTTCAATGAATCAAATGTGCATTTGAATATGTTGATAAGTCGATTGACTGTTAAAAAGTCAAACCGACCAAATGATTAGATCGAATGATAATTTTGATATGGTCGAATGATAAATTCGACATAAAACCCGTAGGATGGAATAGTCGTAAACGATTATGACTAATCTAACCGTCTTACGAATTGTGACGATGATAGTTTGACTCTGGACAAGCTAGATAAAGACTTGGGAAAGAAGCGGGTCAAACGGATCCAGTACGCGGAAAAAAGACATGACCGGATACAAGGTAAGTGAAACTTACACCTTTTAGTAAAATAAATGTTCATGCTATAAGTTCAAATACAATAAGGATTATATTCAAGATATGGTTCCTGACGCGAAATAATACGGGTCGGAACTAATATAAAAGATAAAAACCATGTTTAATGGTAAAAGAGATAGAACGGTAAATTAGCCATAAAAAGCTAATTATAAAAATGGGTTTTTGAACGGTTATATAAGTAAGCCTAATGAATAAAAAGAGTAAAACGGGTCAAATAGTAATGTGGATACCATTTGACAAATATCGACTAATAAGCACTTGTCGAGTTTTATGCTTACAGGATAAAACGGCTTATGAATTAGCGTTGCTATGAATTAGCAAATTTTCGAGACAAGGTATTAAAACGGGTCAATGTATTGATCCGAGCCAGGTACGTATAATTATGTTGTAGTTAAAAGTGCTAATTTGGTCAATAATGTGACAACTCGTATTTCCAAACTGTTTTTTTTACATTTTGAAGTAATTGGTGGGAGTGCTATGTGATTAACTATTTTGATTGTTTGCAATAAAATGTTATAATTTAATTATGTGATAAATGTTATGAAATTGTAGCGCGTTATGTATATACTCGTAACATATGTGGATCGCACAATGTATACCCGATTTGCAAAAATACACCCTGAGTCGCACAACACTCTTTAAATTATCTTGGGCTAGCCCTCGGCCCAAACGAAACCCGAAGTTGTTGGGCTCGGCTCACATTTAGTGAATATAACCCTCTCATTAAGTTAGTATTTGACAAAAATCACAAAACCCTAAGGCTCATACTCTCTCTCTCCTTGAGATCGTGCGGTAACTGGAGAAACCCCCCCCCCCCTCGTCGTGATCGCCATATCCTCTTCTTAATCTCGGTGAGTGTTTCTTGTGTTGTCTCAACTTGTTGACCGAATTGATTATGAGGTGATTTAGGGATGGCTTTTGTGCAAATAATATGAATATAGTATTGAACCTCCTTGTCGGCCACTATGCTTAATATTGCAGGAGATTTCATTGTGTATGCATGAAAATTGGGGGCCATTATTGTCTTATGTGCATGTGATTGTCAAATAAACAAGTAATTATTATATGCGTATAGATTAGATATGACATGCTATTGTGTGGCCATGTGATGATAGTAGAAAATAATGATGATATGAAATCAGTCATGTGCATGTGCAGGTAATCAGACTATAAATTGGCCCAATTATGTTGTTACATTCTATAGAATTGTAATAGGATTGTTGTTTGGTCAAATAGCCACATGAAATATATCTACTTTTGTCGGCCATGATGAATTATTTTACTGATGATTGTAAGACCCAATGGTAAGTTATTTGTTATGATGAGATGATTAGTTGGGAATCGTGAGAAGAAATTGATATTTGATCGATTTAATGCTAAATGGTAACTGTTGATATTGATTGCTGAAAATCAAAGGTGTAACTGTTTGATTTTGACTAAATCGAATATGGAAACAATATAACTAAATAGCAAAACATTCGGATAATAAAAACTAATCGCACAAGAGTCTATGCGCACAAGTCGTCTCAGTCGCACAAGACTTGCTGGGTCGCACAAGGGTACTTGGGTCGCACAAGATTGCTTGTTGTTTGTTTGTTAACTGGGCCGTATGTATATGAATTGGGCTGGGTAACAAGACTGATCGTACAAGATGCATGAACCGCACTAGATGACTATTTAATTATATGTTGGGCCGGGCGTATCTCTCAATCACACAAGACATGTTATTAAGGCCGTGGTTACGCTTATAGTTTTGGTTGGGTTTCTTGACATTGGGCAGGGTAGTATTAGGCTCCAACGGATGACTCGCGCAAGGCCATTAAGCTTGTGCGAGCCTAAATCTGGAATACGTTTCAAGTGTTGAACGTGTTGGGGTGTGTTGACATGATCTGTGTGTGTTTCTTATATGCTATCTTATGTGTTACTTGATGTGTCACTGATGTACACTACTTGAAACCAAAACCTGACATTGTATGATAACCCTGTTAGGACGAGATTGACTACTCTTAACTCGAGTAACTTTGGTATAATCTGCCGAGCATACCAAGGTGAGTTCAATGCATTTTCTCAAGCATGCGTCCCGGTGGTTTAGGACAACTGGTAAACATTTGGAAGGGAAACTTTGGGTAAACAACTTAATCGGTTTTGGGTATTGAACATGGAATCTATCATCGGTTTGCCTGGAGGGCAATGGGGGTAATTAGTTGATAGCGCTATTAGGTGGGAAACCTCACACCGGGCCGTAAGGATGGGCGTGAACTAATTATCTGGGTATGGCTATGGTTGTTAGAGGCACACTCCTCGGATACATATGGGCACACTCCCTAGGGTATCTAACGAAGGCAACATAGCAATCGGTCGTTAAGGGGTACCCACTCCCCGGATACACATGGGCACACTCCCTAGGGTATCTAACATGAGCAACATCGTAACGCAACATTGAATCGCATTAACATACATCTGGTAACTCAACACGTTAACAAAACCTTGAACTCACCAGCGTAGTCTGACACACTTGTTTGCATGCTTGTAGGTCGTTAACCTTGGAACATGGACTTGCTATCTGGGAGTGCTGGAGTGGTCATGGATCGAAACTATTGGATTACTTATAATTGATACATTGGTTTTGAGTTTTATTATGAAACAATTGCTAAACGACTTATCATATGCTTCCGCTATATAACTCTTGTGAATTGATATTATGTTGACATTTAATCTTGGCAATTAATGACATGTTTTATTTAAATATTTATCATTGGTTCAATGTGATTGGTGGCTCAAACTCTGATGTGTAACACGCCTCGCGGGGTTTCCGCAGGTGGTATTTTGGGGGTGTTACAGTTTGGTATCAGAGCCACTGGTTATAGTGAACTAGGTTTTAAAACGTTTTATAAAACCAGACTATAACCAAACAACTTCGAAGATCGATCATGACACTCAGCTCCAGATTGCAAGGTTCGTCTCTCTCTCACTTTATACATTACTTGCTTAGCAGTCACACACACTCACAACATATATGAAATGAAACATTAAACACCATAGTGACTTGACAGTGTGACACTACTCTTCGACTCATGTGAATCATAGACCTGTGATACCATCTGTTGTGTTGTTTGAACGGGGGAAACTTCGAGCGCAAGCTAAGAGGCACTGAGATAAGCATGCAAATTGCCTTATTATTATGGGTGCACACTTAATAATAATGCGGGGTGCATGCAAGTCCCAGTGAGGCTTATCGAGCGTGAGAAGGGTTCTGCCTTACTACGTGTGAACTTAGTAGTACGTGAATATCAGTATGATACTTGACTCCTATCTCATTTCGATTTATAAATCGGTTCATTTCCGACTTTAGAATCATGAGTGGACGAGGACACGGACGTGGCAACATCAACATGACTCAGGCTGAGTTGACTGACTTAATCAATACCCGTGTGGCTGAGGCCTTAGCAGCCTATCAAGCTGGTACGGAATGTACCAAGTACTTTTTACTCTTATACCACGTACACGTCTTTTCACTCCTATAAAGTGTTTCCTTCCGTCATTTAGGTCAGCAAGCGCAACCACAACCTAACCAGCCTGCGTGCACATTCAAAATGTTTATGGACTGTAAGCCACAGACCTTCACCGGGACTGAAGGGGCTGTGGGACTTCTGAGATGGTTCGAGAAAGCAGAGTCCGTGTTTGCCATTTGTAACTGTCCCGCGGGGGATAGGGTGAAATATGCTGCGGGTACCTTGGCAGATGGTGCCCTAACGTGGTGGAACGCCAAGGTACAGTTGTTGGGCATCGAGGCAGCGAATGCCACAACCTGGGAAGACTTTAAAGAACTGATCAGGGAGGAGTATTGTCCTCGGGATGAAGTCCAGAAGTTGGAAAACGAGTACTATGACTTGAAGATGGTTGGATCTGAAGTCGAAGCGTATGTGAAGCGATCGTATGAACTAGCCGACATGTGCCCAAACTTGTCCCGGCCTATGTCCCGGAGGATCGAGTTATTCATCAAAGGGTTGCCTCCGCGTGTGAAGAGTTTGGTCACTGCAGCCCATCTCAATGATTTGACACAGATTGTTCGTCTGACTCATAAGATTGTGGACCAAGAGGTCGAGAGCAATTCGTTACCTCCGCGCATTTCAGCCACTGCTGCTGTGGCACCCACTGCTACTACATCCGCTAATGATAACAAGCGGAAGTGGAGTGATTATGACAAAGCATCCAGTGCTGGTCAGACTCAGAAAAGGCCAGACAACAGCAACCGCAACATCAGCCACTCGTCTTCTGTCAATCAAGGCCAGGGAAGTGGCCACAGCCAGGGTTCGTATGCAGGGAGAAAGCCACGGTGTAACAGGTGTGGCTATCATCATTTTGGGCCGTGTGGTCGGACGTGTAACAAGTGTGGTAAGCCGGGTCATGAGGCCAGGGATTGTAGGGCCTCACAACCCAAACACCAGCAGCAACAAAACCAGCAGAATCAGAGACAACAGGGACAACCACCCCAGCAGAACCAGGGTTTCAGGAAGGGGTGCTATCAGTGTGGTGATGAGGGTCACTTTAAGCGGGATTGCCCTCAGTTAAACCAGAACGCTAACGACAACAACCGCTCGAATAATAACAACGCTAGAAACAACAACAACAACGGCAATAGTGGGGGAAATGGTGCTCGAGGCAGAGTGTTCCAGCTTGGAGCAGGGGATGCCAGGAATGACGGCAACGTTGTAACTGGTACGTTTCCTGTTAACAATCGTATTGCTTCTGTATTATTTGATTCGGGTGCCGATTGGAGTTACGTGTCCCTAGAGTTTAGTCAACGATTAGGGATAACCCCAACACCTTTAGAAGTTAAACAGGTAGTAGAACTAGCAGATGGTAAAACGATAGAAGCCTCGAACGTCCTTTTTGGATGTAAACTAGATCTCGTGGGTCAGGTGTTTGACATTAACCTCCTTCCCGTTACGCTCGGTAGTTTTGACATAGTGGTAGGCATGGATTGGTTGTCTAAGCACCAAGCAGAAATTTTGTGCAAAGAGAAGATTGTGCGTATCCCTCTCCCTGACGGGGAGACATTATTAGTTCAAGGACATCGTAGTGGGACGATGGTTGGTATTATCTCGGCCATGCATGCGCAAAAGTGTCTACAAAAGGGGTATCCTGCAATGTTAGCATTAGTTACCAACGCTCAAACTGAAGAAAGAAAGATTGAGGATCTACCAGTGGTGCGAGACTTCGCCGATGTGTTTCCAGAGGAGCTACCAGGGTTACCTCCTCACCGTCAAGTAGAATTTCAGATTGATCTTGCACCGGGAGCGGCTCCAATTGCTCGAGCCCCTTACCGGCTAGCACCTGGAGAGTTACAGGAGTTGTCCAATCAACTACAGGAGTTGTTGGATAGGGGTTTCATTCGACCCAGTTCGTCGCCTTGGGGAGCCCCAGTTCTGTTCGTAAAGAAGAAAGACGGGTCATTCCGTATGTGTATCGACTATCGAGAGCTCAACAAGGTGACCATTAAGAACCGCTATCCGTTACCACGCATCGACGACTTGTTTGACCAATTGCAAGGGTCAAGTTTCTATTCCAAGATCGACTTAAGATCGGGTTATCACCAGGTAAGGGTTAGAGAAGAAGATGTTCCTAAGACGGCTTTTCGGACGCGCTACGGACACTATGAGTTTTTGGTCATGCCGTTTGGATTGACGAATGCACCAGCGGTTTTCATGGATCTCATGAACCGCGTATGTAAGCCATATCTTGATGAGTTTGTTATAGTGTTTATTGACGACATCTTAGTCTATTCCAAGAACAAAGAAGATCACGAGCGTCACCTACGTCTCATCTTGGAACTTTTGAGAAGGGAACAGTTGTATGCGAAATTTTCTAAGTGCGACTTTTGGATTCGAGAAGTGCACTTCCTTGGGCACGTTGTTAACGAGAAAGGGATACATGTGGATCCTGCGAAGGTGGATGCAGTTAAGAATTGGGCGGCACCAAAGACTCCGTCTGAGGTGCGACAATTTCTTGGTCTCGCAGGGTATTATCGAAGGTTCATTAAAGATTTCTCGAAAATCGTGCAACCTCTCACCTCGCTGACACAGAAGAACACGACGTACTCTTGGGGAACGAAGCAGGAAGAGGCTTTCCAAGTTCTGAAACAGAGACTTTGCAGTGCACCAATCTTGTCTTTACCAGAGGGCACCGAAGATTTTGTGGTATATTGTGACGCGTCAATTCAGGGTCTCGGTTGCGTGTTGATGCAACGCGAGAAGGTAATAGCTTATGCTTCTCGTCAGCTGAAGGTGCACGAGAAGAACTACACGACACACGACTTGGAGTTAGGAGCGGTGGTATTTGCGTTGAAGATCTGAGGCACTATCTGTACGGTACCAAATGCACTATCTACACCGACCATAGGAGTCTCCAACACATCTTCGACCAGAAAGAATTGAATATGCGACAACGATGATGGGTGGAATTATTGAACGATTATGAATGTGCCATCAAGTATCATCCGGGCAAGGCGAACGTTGTAGCTGACGCCCTCAGCAGAAAGGATAATGCACCTAGGCGTGTGCGAGCATTGCAACTCACGATCCAGTCCAATCTTCCTTCTCAGATACGGGACGCTCAGTTAGAAGCGTTGAAACCAGAGAACGTTCGAGCTGAAGCTTTACGTGGCTCGAGACAACGACTAGAACAAAAGGGAGACAGTGCTTACTACGTAACTGGACGCATTTGGGTCCTATTCTTTGGCAACTTACGAGAACTTGTAATGGAAGAGGCACATAAATCACGCTACTCTGTACATCCTGGATCAGATAAGATGTACCACGACTTGAAAACTACCTACTGGTGGCCCAGCATGAAAGCTCATATAGCAACCTACGTCAGCAAATGTTTGACTTGTGCTAAAGTCAAAGCAGAACATCAAAAGCCCTCAGGACTACTGCAGCAACCAGAGATACCCACCTGGAAGTGGGAACAGATCGCCATGGATTTCGTGACAGGACTACCAAGAACTCAGGCTGGGAATGACACCATTTGGGTGATTGTTGATCGCCTCACGAAATCAGCACACTTCCTAGCAATCAAGGAAACAGACAAATTTTCTCAGCTGGCAGCAGTGTATCTTAAGGAGGTGGTTTCTAGGCATGGGGTGCCAACTTCTATCATTTCAGACCGAGATCCGCGTTTCACTTCAGAGTTATGGCAGTCAATGCATAAATCGTTCGGTTCCCAACTCGACATGAGTACCGCTTATCACCCGCAGACGGACGGTCAAAGCGAACGCACCATCCAAACACTTGAAGATATGCTTCGGGCATGCGTACTCGATTTTGGGAAAGGGTGGGAGAAACACTTGCCGTTGATAGAGTTCTCCTACAACAACAGCTACCATACAAGTATTAAGGCAGCTCCGTCCGAAGCACTGTACGGACGGAAATGTCGTTCACCCCTCTGTTGGCATGAGGTGGGTGATAGTCAGATCACAGGCCCTGAGTTTGTGCTTGAGGCGTCAGAAAGCATTGTGCAGATCCGAAACCGTATGGCCGCAACTCGTGACCGCCAGAAAAGCTACGCTGACAACCGTAGTAAACCGTTGGAATTTGAAGTTAATGATCGCGTTATGTTAAAGGTTTCACCCTGGAAGGGTGTGGTGCGTTTTGGGAAACGCGGCAAACTAAACCCTCGTTATGTAGGACCATTCAAAATTTTAGAACGGATTGGAAAGGTGGCCTACAGGTTGGAATTACCGGCTGAGTTGGGTAATATCCATGATGTATTTCACGTATCGCAGTTAAAGAAGTGTTTGGCTGATGAAACACTAGTTGTACCATTTCAAGAGCTGAAGATAGATGACAAATTGCAGTTTGTCGAAGAACCAATTGAGATTATGGATCGGGAAGTTAAAGTTCGTAAACACAGCCGTATACCGATTGTGAGAGTTCGTTGGAACTCAAGACGTGGTCCAGAGTTCACGTGGGAACGCGAGGACCAGATGAAACTTAAGTATCCACATTTGTTCCCCAAAGACCAGGCAAAACCTAGCAAACTTCCAGTCAAGTGGGGGATGATGTGACACCCCAGGAAAACTAGTGAACAATATAGCTTACGTTAGTGAGTGCATACGAAATTTCGGGACGAAGTTTCTTTCAACTTGGGGATAATGTGACAACTCGTATTTCCAAACTGTTTTTTTTACATTTTGAAGTAACTGGTGGGAGTGCTATGTGATTAACTATTGTGATTGTTTGCAATAAAATGTTATAATTTAATTATGTGATAAATGTTATGAAATTGTAGCGCGTTATGTATATACTCGTAACATATGTGGATCGCACAATGTATACCCGATTTGCAAAAATACACCCCGAGTCGCACAACACTCTTTAAATTATCTTGGGCTAGCCCTCGGCCCAAACGAAACCCGAAGTTGTTGGGCTCGGCTCACATTCAGTGAATATAAAACCCTCTCATTAAGTTAGTATTTGACAAAAATCACAAAACCCTAAGGCTCATACTCTCTCTCTCCTTGAGATCGTGCGGTAACTGGAGAAACCCCCCCCCCTCGTCGTGATCGCCATATCCTCTTCTTAATCTCGGTGAGTGTTTCTTGTGTTGTCTCAACTTGTTGACCGAATTGATTATGAGGTGATTTAGGGATGGCTTTTGTGCAAATAATATGAATATAGTATTGAACCTCCTTGTCGGCCACTATGCTTAATATTGCAGGAGATTTCATTGTGTATGCATGAAAATTGGGGGCCATTATTGTCTTATGTGCATGTGATTGTCAAATAAACAAGTAATTATTATATGCGTATAGATTAGATATGACATGCTATTGTGTGGCCATGTGATGATAGTAGAAAATAATGATGATATGAAATCAGTCATGTGCATGTGCAGGTAATCAGACTATAAATTGGCCCAATTATGTTGTTACATTCTATAGAATTGTAATAGGATTGTTGTTTGGTCAAATAGCCACATGAAATATATCTACTTTTGTCGGCCATGATGAATTATTTTACTGATGATTGTAAGACCCAATGGTAAGTTATTTGTTATGATGAGATGATTAGTTGGGAATCGTGAGAAGAAATTGATATTTGATCGATTTAATGCTAAATGGTAACTGTTGATATTGATTGCTGAAAATCAAAGGTGTAACTGTTTGATTTTGACTAAATCGAATATGGAAACAATATAACTAAATAGCAAAACATTCGGATAATAAAAACTAATCGCACAAGAGTCTATGCGCACAAGTCGTCTCAGTCGCACAAGACTTGCTGGGTCGCACAAGGGTACTTGGGTCGCACAAGATTGCTTGTTGTTTGTTTTTAGCTGGGCCGTATGTATATGAATTGGGCTGGGTAACAAGACTGATCGTACAAGATGCATGAACCGCACAAGATGACTATTTAATTATATGTTGGGCCGGGCGTATCTCTCAATCACACAAGACATGTTATTAAGGCCGTGGTTACGCTTATAGTTTTGGTTGGGTTTCTTGACATTGGGCAGGGTAGTATTAGGCTCCAACGGATGACTCGCGCAAGGCCATTAAGCTTGTGCGAGCCTAAATCTGGAATACGTTTCAAGTGTTGAACGTGTTGGGGTGTGTTGACATGATCTGTGTGTGTTTCTTATATGCTATCTTATGTGTTACTTGATGTGTCACTGATGTACACTACTTGAAACCAAAACCTGACATTGTATGATAACCCTGTTAGGACGAGATTGACTACTCTTAACTCGAGTAACTTTGGTATAATCTGCCGAGCATACCAAGGTGAGTTCAATGCATTTTCTCAAGCATGCGTCCTGGTGGTTTGGGACAACTGGTAAACATTTGGAAGGGAAACTTTGGGTAAACAACTTAATCGGTTTTGGGTATTGAACATGGAATCTATCATCGGTTTGCCTGGAGGGCAATGGGGGTAATTAGTTGATAGCGCTATTAGGTGGGAAACCTCACACCGGGCTGTAAGGACGGGCGTGAACTAATTATCTGGGTATGGCTATGGTTGTTAGAGGCACACTCCTCGGATACATATGGGCACACTCCCTAGGGTATCTAACGAAGGCAACATAGCAATCGGTCGTTAAGGGGTACCCACTCCCCGGATACACATGGGCACACTCCCTAGGGTATCTAACATGAGCAACATCGTAACGCAACATTGAATCGCATTAACATACATCTGGTAACTCAACACGTTAACAAAACCTTGAACTCACCAGCGTAGTCTGACACACTTGTTTGCATGCTTGTTGGTCGTTAACCTTGGAACATGGACTTGCTATCTGGGAGTGCTGGAGTGGTCATGGATCGAAACTATTGGATTACTTATAATTGATACATTGGTTTTGAGTTTTATTATGAAACAATTGCTAAACGACTTATCATATGCTTCCGCTATATAACTCTTGTGAATTGATATTATGTTTGACATTTAATCTTGGCAATTAATGACATGTTTTATTTAAATATTTATCATTGGTTCAATGTGATTGGTGGCTCAAACTCTGATGTGTAACACGCCTCGCGGGGTTTCCGCAGGTGGTATTTTGGGGGTGTTACAAATAATTGGTGAGAGTCTTTCGTCGTAAAATAAGATACTAGAATTGACCAAAAAGCCCTTAACGGGCGAACTGGGTAAACGACCGTTAGAGTTGTTTAGAAACTGATGTAGTGCGTAGTACGATAATGAAGATCAAACACGTTGATTCTACGAATACCCGTGTAGTTCTTCCCCAACCCCCAAATTGCAACCCAAAGGGCACGGAATTTGAAGTGAAAAATTGAGTGGTTTCAAAATTCAAGTCTGATCCTTCATTTCACTAGAGCAACGTATAAATAGGAACATAAATTCGAAATGGGCCTATAAAAGACAACGGGCCAAACACAAGCCTAAAAACAAAATGCCCAAAATACTTGAAAAAACATAAAAATGGAAATAACTAATACAAGATGGCCCGCTCTTCCAAAACGGACCCCCGTAGCCCAAGTTAGAGCCGTTTTCGTGAAGCCCCTTTTGTTACGCGATCTTGGGCTTCCAAATACAAGATGGCCCGCTCTTCCACACTTGGGCCCGCATCAGAAACTTGTTTATTGATTTTGAAACCCTTAGATAGATACAAATGAATCGGTGAATGTAAACCCTACATAAACTCTAGGATAGGAGTGAAAACGTTAAGGTTTGACAAGCCCGGGATGGGTAAAATGATAGGAATTAACTATTTTCTTTTTAGAGCATGTAGTGAAATAATAATGCCAAACGGGTCGAATAATCACCTAAAGGATTTATGAGCCAACATTGGATAAATCAGATTTTTATGCAAACCAAGGTGATAAACGGGTCCGTAATTTAATTACGGACGTGTAGGAAAAAGAATCACCTAAAACGGACTTGTAGATAAAAAGTTATGACACTTTAAAGATCGTTTTACGATTAAAACCATAGCTAGGAAAAATGCAGGCTTCAGCAACAAAACTGCTGGAAAATCATCTTCCCCGCGACACGCGACAGGGAGCAGTAATCCTGGCGCGACACGCGAGGGCGCTCGCGGCACACGAAAGATCAAGAGGAGTCTGTCGCGTGGCGCGACAGACTAAATTCCGAAATTTTATTTTGTTTTTGATTGTTCGATACTAGAACTTGATTATAATAATATCTAAGATATCGAAACTAACTTTTAAGTTGGTTTTGATCATAGGTGAATGCGAAGATGTCCCGGATGAAGATCAAGCTCATTGAAGAACCGAACACGATCAAGATACAAGCTTCCGCACATGGTTTTGTCGTCATTTAAAAACGACGAATTTATATATATTGTACTGTATTGTTTCAAATCCGAAAATGTTTTAATTTAACCGTATTTTTCAATGAATATGTATTTATAATTACATGTCTATTTACGTAAATAATACGAAAACTCTAAAATAATAGCAAGGGTGTTATAAGTTGGTAATCAGAGCTCAAGGTTTAAAGAATAAAGTGTTCGGTTCGAGGCTTGATCGCAAATCCGGTAAGTACATGTATGTTAATAGTTTAGCATGCTAAAGTGTTGTAAACAACACATAGGGCTATCGAGTTGTTGTGGGCCATTTTCTGAACAAATATCCTGACTAATATTCTGCTTTTGATTGTTTATTTGAGATCAGGATACCGGATCTGGATATTGGTAACATCCTGATGCGATATCCTGGTAATAATTGATTTAACCACGTGCAGATTGAAGGGTATAAGTCTCCAACGTTCAAGTGTACTGTTAGTGCACTATGTCTATTGACTTCGTCTTGTATCGAGTCATGTAATGAGATAGGATAGGATAACCAGTGCTCGGGTTGCAAGAAACTGATTTTCAGGATTTAGGAGCTGATTCCGCTTGAAAGTGACTAAGACCATTTCAAGCGAAATCACTAACATATTGATTCCGCTTGAAAGTGTTCTTAGCCAGTTCAAGCGAAATCACAATACTGTAAATAGGGCACTTGTGTTTTCATTTGTAAGTTTCGGATCTGAGTAGCGAAGCTCTGCCGGATTATCTCCAGGTTGTAAATCACTATTATATCAATATACGAGACATTATAATTACATTGAGCGTCTGTTTCATTGATTCCGCCTTTGATTCGGATAAACAACTCTTCTGATCGACTCAGTCAGGTCGTACACCAATCCTACATGGATTTCTTCTCCTTGAGACTCGGGCAAACCAGTTAGATAAAAGACGTTGAAGCCGGAAGATGTAGACTACAATGTTCGTATGCGGAATATTCGCCGGATCCCGGAATAATAGGATAATTGGTTGATTTCTTTTTACTATAAATAGATTGATCGGATCAGATTAAGTCACATACACTCTTTCATTCGCACACTTTACTCTCTAGTTACTAGCAATCACTACACACCAACACTTGTAATCAAATCACATTGTAACACCTAGTCGATCCGCATCATATCCTGCACTGTATCCTGACATTTGAAGTAATAGAAGAACAAGGCAGCTGCGATTGTCAGCTCCCGAGGATTTATGCCGGTGATCTAGATTGATCAAGGGCTTTCCTTGTACATCTCGTGTTACCCTTTCCTTTTTTGTTCATTGTTTGATCTTGGATACAACTTTGTATCCTGAGTAGTGTCCTGAAAGTGTTTTTGCAAATAACTTTACTTGAACATTCTTGACACACCTTCCAAGCACACTACCTCACTTAACTAATTTGATCACTAAATTGCTTAGGTAATTTTTGACCAAAACAATTTGGCGCCCAACGTGGGCCAAGTGGTGCTATTTTTAATCAATACTTTGTTAAAATCATTACTTGGTTTTCTGTTTTCGAAATTCTTTTCAAAACTATCTTCAATAGCCTCAAGATCAAACATGAGCTCTTCCACCACATCTGCTACAACCTCTGCAACAATTGGTTCGGTGCTTCCACCACTCCTCCGAGATCTCAAGCCTCTTCCCAAGGAACTGAAATTCATGTGGCTCGGGATGTTATTCCTACTCGCAATGTCCAGTAATCCGGTCCTGTTTTAGCTTCTAATGAGGAAATTCTAAATTTGTTTGGTAGTGTACAGGAACAGATAAGGCAACAACAGGAAACTAATCAGATGCTGATAAGAGAGATACAACTCTTGAAATCAAAAGCTCGAGCAGGCCTGCTGAAGATACTATCACTCCCTTGCAGCACAGGGCTTTGAACTTCAGTTCTGCAGTTTACACTAAGGATAACCGGGGAAATAGCGTGCCTAGCCATGTGACAACTGGCACAAAACCGGTAATTTCCGTACATTCTAATTATTATTAAATGACTGCAATTATGTGCTTTAATGTCAACATTATCTGATTTCATACAATACAAGTGAATTCATGCACGTTTTATACTACCAAATATTGCTTTATGCATTAACGAGAGCGTTGCGTCAGAAATACTAGTAAACTCACCGGTAAGACACAATGTGTCAACAGAACTGCAGAAAGTAGTCAGACATTAAAATAAGGGCCTAAGTATAGGTCCAACGACAAGAATACATTAAAACCCAAGAGTACATACAAGGGTTAACATATAGACTGTCCGGAGACTAAAATACGCACAAAAAAGCACCTGAAACGCACTTTAAGTGCAGAATTTTACTCAAATCAGCAATAAATCAGCTTTTAACACATGAATATCATGCAAAATTTACGTTTTATTATCTAGAATATTTCCCTAAGTGTCGGGAATTGAAAGTGTCACAAAAGAATAATTAAAAGACACTAAAAGGTGCAATTTAGCACTTTAACAAACCGGTACTTAACCGAACAACCGGACATTACCCGGAACACCAAAATTATTATTAGAAGCATTGTTTTAATGTTTCTGAGCTAGTTGTGGTCACCAAACACCATAATACACCCAAAAACACTATAACACATAAATCCCTAAATATAACACTTGATAGCTAACTAGATATTGTAACTAACATTTAAGATGGAACTAGGACCCCCCCCCCCATGACCGGTTTTAGACAAGGGTGGCCCACCCTTGATTTCTTTCATTTGTTTAATGGATCATGTTTGTGCTTTCTAAGACATGTTATACAAGGGTTAAACCCAACATTTGGTTATAAGTAATGCACACAAGATCCTCACTTCATTCTTCACTAACTCAAAACACACACCACTCCTTCATTCCCCCTTGGAGCTCACGGCCGACCTCACCACCACCATCATCCATCCATTCTCACATATTTCAAGCTCATACAAAGGTGTGAAAGGTCATACAAAGAAGCTAGGTACTTTCGGAAGTTCAAGGACCTTCACCATTTGCTTTTATCCACCTCTTTTCTTCTCTTGATCATCCCTAGCCTTGAGCTAGTGGTAAGAACTTTGATCTTGCTATTTTACATCTATTCTAAGCGGTTAATGATGAGTCATATTCAAAAACATCAAAAACACTAATGAATCAAAAGAAGTAAACTTGAACATAAGCTTTAAATTTGAAGAAAACTTGATGTACATGAGTTGTTATGATTGTTGGTTATGGTTTGTTGGTAGAAATGATATAGACCATCATAGAATCTTGCTAGATCATGATTAAAAACATAATCTAGCAAGATAAGGGGATGAACATGAAAAAAAATTATGAATCATCCAAAAAAAGATCATGGACTTGAAAGAAAACTATGTTTTCCTAAAAATAAAGATCAAGGTAAGATGATAAACATGTAGATTTAAATATCCATGAGTGGTTTTTCAAAAGAACCAAGTTAAAAATACAAGTTTTACTTAATCTTGGTTCTTAAACAAATAAACCTTATTTTTGGTGGTTAATAAAGTAAAGATACACATGTGTAACAAGAAAAATACAAGAAGCAATATTTTTAGAAAACATGAATATAAGTAGTAAAGAATCATATTCTTTAAAAATAAAGTTTTTAGAGAAGCAATCACACTTTAAAGGGGAACAATACTTACTAAATACCCTAGTAAGTTACTACACATTTTTATAAATTTTCAAGTTCATGAAATAGAGAAATTAGTGTATGTTGTTGATGATTGTTGTTGAAATTGATTGATGATGATTTTTAAAAGAAAATAAACACATGTTTTGAAAACATGGGAAACCTCCATTTTTAGGGGAAACTCTGTCAAAATTTTTATAAATTTTGACACTTAGAAAAATATATATGTTTTGAGAAACTTATTCCCTAAAAATGTATACCAAGGTTTCCCTAATTTTTGAGTTAAGAAACGATGATTTCGTCAAGGTTAAAAATTTGACATTAAGTATGTATATTTTTGAGAAAAATATATATATTATTTGATGACCAAACTTTGTGCTAAGTGTATGTAGTATGTATTATACGTGCTAGTGTATTAGGACTTGAAAATACGCTAAATACTCTTGAGAAGTAAAAACACAAAAATACACATACAACATATAAGATGCATAATTCGGGTGTAAAATACAAGATACTTATATTAATTTTTGAGAAAATAATATAAGCAAGATACATAGTTTAAAATATAAAATATTTTTAACACAACAATACATATACAAAAGATAGTGACTTGTGCTTGTACAATACAAGTCTAGTGACTAACGATAATAAAACACGTTTAGGTCACGACGCATTATAAGCAAATCCGGTGAAGTTTACGACGCAAGGAACGCGAAGTTGTGAGTTCATGCTCCCCCATTTCTTTTAATTGTTTTCAGTTTTATAACTTCGGGGGTGAAATACATGTTACAAATATTACAATGTTTATAAATGGTATGATACAAAAACAAGAAGCACTCTTGGTGATAACTAGTACCAAGTATGATGCGTTTTGAGACATGATACGAGAAATCGTGTCATGAATAGGGTACCATAAGCACCATTAATCGTGTACATACTTAGACTGCAGAACAAAAGGTTAGATCTAATGGGTTTCAGGGCAGCCCCACTCTTGGTGACAACTAGAACCGAGTAGTGTTTTTGTGTCTCCGTCGTGAATCGACAACTAGAAAAATGCCTATGATTTGGTGACTTCCTATGTCGTGTCACATGTTAATGGCCTTGCAACCCATTAACAACTTAATACATACATGAATACTTGATTTATACATGAATACTTGATTTACACAAAATACATACCATGTTTTTCATGCAAAGTATACAAACGTTCAATACAAGAACTGCATGAATTCACACCAACATTATGTTGACGTTTTCCCAAAACTCACATGTATTTCAGGTAACTAAAGGTGGATGTGCACGCGGTCTACTCATGCTTGTGGATGTCGTCTATGTTTATGTTAAAATAAAGTTGTAAACTTTTAAGACAGTGTTTCATGCTATCTCGCGATGTAAACGCTAACTTATGTTTTCAAATTATGGAATGTTTGGCATTTGAAGTTATTTTTATGAGCATGTAGTATGTTTACCTTTCGTATGCAATGAGAACCTTTCATGATCACACCTCGTGCTTCCGCCGCAGAAAGGGGTGTGACAGATTGGTATCAGAGCTACGATTGTAGTGAACCAGGATTCCTTCTCGAGTCTAGTCTACAATCTCTAGGATCCTATCACGAAAACAATTTTTCAAAAAGTTTTCATTGCATAAAACGTCACGCGACATCCACTACCTGAAACTGTTTATAAAGAGTCAAGAAGAGACACTACGAGACTTAGGGTGCACTGGAGTAGCACTTATCTGTGATTAAAAAATTACTTGCAATTATGTGTGATAATTGATATATGCATATGCTAGAAGTAGAATGTCACAAGTATACGTGACTTTACCTAAAAACAATGGCCTATCTGAAGGAAGTGATACGAGGATGGAACGAACTGTGCGGACTGTGCAAGGAGTTACGTAATTATGGATGCATACATAATTATGGAATTCAGTGCACAGAAATCACAGCGAGTCTTGTCACGTATAGCTTCCCTCGGTGCAAGAAAAGGTCAAACGTGAATACCCCTCCCCCAGCCAAGTAAATGCACTGCTGGAGTAATAATTGTTTGATGTCACTTATGTGGTATATGCCTGTGAATATATATACTACTACTGTCTAGTACAACGATATCAAACAAATGTTTAACCCTGTTGTGTTATGTTCTTTCAGAACATGGAACCCAGGAAAGCTGTGAACGCTCATGATCAACCCCCTCCTCCCCCACTGCCAAGAACTGTTGAAGAGTTGAACGCTCTACTGGAAGAAAGGATCTCCACTGCTATCACTCAATACGAGGCGAACCGCACTCAAGACAGTGGAGGACCAAGCAATGCTAGGCGCAACGGGAATGGAGATTCGTCTGGAGGAAACGCAACCCAAGGTAACCTTAAGACAATTTGCTAAGCATGGAGAAATTTATGAACGGTCCTTGTTTCATTATTTCTTCGATTGCTCACATATGAGTTGGTTGGATCAATTACAGGCTGCACCTTCAAGCAATTCCTCGATTGCAAACCACTAAACTACGATGGCACTGGAGGTGCAGTGGCGTTTGTACGTTGGACGGAAAAGACTGAAGCCACCATCCGCATGAGCAAGTGTACCGCGGATCAGCAAGTCACTTTTGCTACTGGGTTGTTTGTCGATGAAGCATTGACCTGGTGGAACTTACAAGTCCAAACTCTGGGTGATGATGCTGCGTATGGCATGACTTGGGATGAACTGAAAGAAATAATGAGAGAGAAGTATTGCTCACGTGCTGAACTCCAAAGGTTGGAGACTGAGTTCTGGCACTTGACTATGGAAGGTGCTGACATCACTAGGTATACTCGAAGGTTCCACGATCTGTCATGGTGATCCCCTATATGGTGACTCTAGAATTTAAGCGCGTTGAACACTACATTTGGGGACTGGCCTCAGAATTTCGTGGCATGGTAACTCCGGCCAAACCTCAAACAATCACCGAGGCTGTAACTCTGGCTGTCAGCCTTACTGAAGATTGTGTTCGTATGAAGAAGCTATATCTGAACCCAACAGAAAAGTCTGAAACGCATGCTGAGTCGTCTGGGGACAAGAAAAGGAAACATGCAAACCTGAATCAAGCAACTCGTAACAACAAGGGTTCCAACAAGAAGCGTGACCCCAACCTGCCTCAGGAGGCGAAATCTCTTGCAGCCATGAATGACGCTCCAGCTAAGGGATACCTGGGCACTTTGCCCAAATGCAATCAGTGCAAGCGTCATCACGAGGGAGTTTGTCGCATTTCAAAGTGTGACAAGTGTGGAACGTTGGGTCACCGCACTGAAGACTGCTGGGGTAAGGGAAACAGGAACTGGAATGGAAACCGCAACGGTGCTGGAAACAATGGGGGAAATGGAAATGGCAATGGTAACCGAGTTGGTAATGAAGCGGGGCGAAACCAAGGGTGCTTCAGTTGTGGAAGCAATGAACATTTCATGAAAGACTGCCCAAAGAGAAACAACGCTCAGGCTCGAGAATTTGTGATTGGAGCAAGGGACGCACACGAGGACCCTAATGTAGTCACCGGTACGTTTCTCATTAACAATCACTTTGCATCCATATTATTTGACACTGGTGCCGACTATAGTTTCATGTCTGTGGAATTTAAATGCATGCTTGGGATAGAGTCTAGTAGATTAGATATTCCTTACTCCATAGAACTAGCCAATGGTAAACTTGTTGAATCGGGCGAAGTTGTTAGAGGCTACACATTAGAGCTGGGTGAACGAAGATTCAACATCGACCTCGTACCTATTCAATTGGGTAGCTTTGACGTAGTGGTCGGAATGGACTGGTTGTCCAAGAACAAAGCTGAAGTTGTTTGTCATGAGAAAATCATTCGCATCCCTCTGGCGAATGACGAAACCCTCATCATGCATGGAGAAAGACGAGACGCACCTCTGCGAATCATCACTTGCATGAAGGCACAAAAGTGCTTAAGGAAAGGATGTGTTGCTTTCCTAGCGCACGTTGTAGATAAGAAGGCGGTGGAGCCGAAGCTCGAAGTCATTCCTGTGGTGAAAGAATTCCCTGATGTCTTTCCCGAAGATCTGCCAGGACTACCTCCGCAACGACAAGTCGAATTCCATATAGACTTGGTTCCAGAAGCCGCTCCTGTAGCCAAGGCACCCTATCGGCATGCACCATCCGAGATGCAAAAATTATCTACACAACTCCAGGAGTTGTTGGATAAAGGATTCATAAGACCAAGCTTCTCGCCCTGGGGAGCTCCAGTATTGTTCGTGAAGAAAAAGGATGGAACTCTGCGGATGTGTATCAATTACAGAGAACTGAACAAGCTCACTATCAAGAATCGGTACCCACTACCGAGGATTGATGACTTATTTGATCAGTTGCAAGGATCAAGCTACTATTCCAAGATCGACCTTCGATCTGGATACCATCAGTTAAGGATACAAGAGGAAAGCGTACCAAAGACTGCATTCAGAACACGCTATGGGCATTAAGAGTTTCTTGTGATGCCATTCAGACTGACAAACGCGCCAGCGGTATTTATGGATCTGATGAACCGCGTATGCAAACCATATCTTGATAAATTCGTGATTGTATTTATCGATGATATCCTGATCTACTCATAGACAAAAGAAGAGCACGAGCAACACCTCAGAACCATACTGGAACTACTGAAGAAAGAGAAACTCTATGCAAAATTCTCAAAGTGCGAATTCTGGATTCGCGAAGTTCAATTTCTTGGTCACGTTGTGAATGAGAAGGGTATTCACGTAGACCCATCCAAGATTGAAGCCATAAAGAATTGGGAAGCCCCCAAAACCCCAACTGAAGTTCGTCAATTTTTGGGCTTAGCGGGCTATTATCGACGGTTTATTGAGAATTTCTCAAAAATAGCTCAACCGCTAATGACCCTTACGCAGAAAGACAAGAAGTACGACTGGGGTGTTAAACAAGAAGAAGCCTTCCAACTACTCAAAAACAAGCTATGCGATGCACCAATACTATCTTTACCCAAAGGCACAGAAGACTTCGTGGTATACTGTGACACTTCACGACAAGGTTTGGGTTGCGTGCTCATGCAACGCCAGAAGGTCATCGCTTATGCTTCAAGACAACTGAAGGTACATGAAAGAAACTATACCACGCACGACTTGGAACTCGGCGCGGTGGTATTCGCCTTGAAGATCTGGAGACATTATTTATATGGTACTCAATGTATAATCTTCACGGATCACAAAAGCTTACAACACATACTTGATCAGAAGGAATTGAACATGCGCCAGCGGCGATGGGTCGAGTTGCTAAACGATTACGACTGTGAGATTAAGTACCATCCTGGAAAGGCAAACGTTGTAGCGAATGCTTTAAGTCGAAAAGAAAGGGTTAAGACCCTAAGGGTTCGAGCATTGGAAATGACTATTCGAACGAACCTCACTTCACGTATTCGTGACGCACAACAAGAAGCCCTTAAAATGGAAAACTGTAAAGCTGAATACCTCTAGGGTGCATTGAAATATATGGTGCCAAATGAAGAGGGAGCCTTATACTTTAAGAAACGTATATGGGTTCCGCTCTACGGTGGCCTACGAGAAGTCATCCTTGATGAAGCGCATAAATCGAGATACTCAATCCATCCAGGATCGGACAAGATGTATCAAGACTTAAGAGAATACTATTGGTGGCCGAGACTTAAAAGCGATGTTGTTGTCTACGTTGGAAAGTGCCTAACACGTGCTAAGGTTAAGGCTGAATATCAGAAACCGTCTGGCCTACTACAACAACCAGAGATTCCCATGTGGAAGTGGGAGCAAATCTCGATGGACTTCATAACGAAATTACCCAGGACCCCTAGAGGGCACGGCATGATATGGGTGATAGTCGATCGACTAACGAAGTCTGCGTATTTCCTAACAATCCGAGAGAAGGATAGCACTGGAAAGCTTGCTGAGATATACTTAAAGGAAATCGTGACACGTCATGGAGTGCCTATCTCAATCATTTCGGACAGAGATGGACGCTTTGTCTCAAGAATCTGGCGATCCTTTCAGGAAGACTTTGGATCTCAGCTAGATCTAAGCACAGCATTCCATCCACAAATAGACGGCCAGAGCGAGCGAACTATACAAACACTAGAAGATATGCTTCGCGCATGTATCATGGACCTAGGCGGCAGCTGGGATACTCATCTACCTTTAGTTGAGTTTTCCTATAATAACAGTTATCATACAAGCATCAAAGCCGCACCTTTCGAAGCTCTGTATGGCCGCAAGTGCGATCGCCCTTATGTTGGGCAAACGCTGGAGAAAAACGAATGGTTGGTCCTGAACTTGTACAAGAGACGACCGACAAGATTACTCAAATCCGAGAGCGCATTAATGGTGTGCCTTCCACCAGGATTTCGGACACGTCACCGAGGATTGCATTGCTCTGAGGAAAGAAATAAGCTACCTGCTGAGCAAGGGATATCTAAAGGATCTGCTAGGAAGAAAGAAGAATAAAGGGCAGGATCCTGAGAGGGATCCCGAACGAGCAGCATCACCCCCAGCAGATGCCAAGATAAGTAACTTTATTTCAGGAGGATCCGATATTTGTGGGACTTCATATTCCGCAGCCAAGAGGCATGCAAAGGAAGCTAAGGCAGAAAGAGGAGAAAGCCGACCAGGATGACGATGCTCACAACTGACAAAGTGATCACTTTTGATAGTGATGACAGGGATACTGTTCAGGATCCTCACCATGATGCTTTAATAATTACTTTGTATGTTGCTAACCATTTCGTGCCCAGGATACTGGTAGATAATGGCAGTTCCGTCAACGTAATTCAGCTGGAGACGTTAAAAAGAATGAATATATCCCCGATGGATATTACTTCGAAGTCCACCGTGCTCGTTGGGTTCAGTGGAGAAACCAGGAATACCGTAGGGGAGATAAAATTACCAGTATATGTTGAAGGAGTCAATTCAATACAACGCTTTTGTGTGATGGATTCATTATCCTGCTATAACATTATATTAGGAAGGCCTTGGATCCATGATGAAAGCTGTGCCATCCACTTATCATCAGTGTATCAAGATCCCGACGCCTTGGGGAGTTGTCAAAGTGGATAGTGACCAGCAAGAAGCAAAGGAATGTTACTCATCCTGAATGAAATACTCAACCAAGCCTAATGCAGCATAGCAATTAAAGATGCGGGCCTAGGATATTCTGGAGGCTTCTGAGCAGGATGTAAAGAAAATTATCCTGGATCAGGATAACCCGGATATCTCAGTGCTCGTAGGAACCAATATCCCTCAGGATATTGAAAATCAATTGATTAACTTTTTGAAATGCAGGATGTCGACATTCGCATGGAAACATGAGGATATGACAGACATCTCCAAGGATATTATAACACATAAGCTTGGTATTGACAGATCATTTAAACCAGTCCAACAAAAGAGAAGGAAGTTTGCTCTGGAACGAAATATGATCATCCAAGAGGAAGTTGAAAGGCTACTAAAGAGCAAGATGATTAGGGAAGTGAAGTTTCCCAAGTGGCTGGCTAATGTGGTTGTGGTGCAAAAGAAAAACGGGAAATGGAGAGTATGTGTGGATTATACCGACTTGAATAAAGCTTGTCCCAAAGACCCATTTCATCTACCTCATATTGATTTAATGGTGGATACTACCGCTGGCCACGAGATGCTAACCTTCATGGATGCCTTTTCAGGATTTCAGCAAATCCAAATGGAACCCTCTGATCAGGAGGATACTTCTTTCATGACACCCACAGGTATTTACTGTTATACGGTTATGCCTTTTGGTTTAAAAATGCAGGTGCAACATACCAAAGGCTGGTGAACATGATGTTCAAAGACAAACTGGGGGACACCATGGAAGTATACATCGACGATATGGTAGTAAAATTGAAGAAGGCTGAGGATCACATTCAAGATATTAAGGGAGCATTTGATATCCTGGACCAGTACAACATGAAATTGAATCCTGCTAAATGCCACTTTGGAGTGGGGGTAGGAAAGTTTCTAGGCTACATGGTGACTAAAAGGGGGGATAGAAGCAAGCCCGGAGCAGATTAAAGCCATCTTGGATATCAAGTCGCCTTCAAATATGAAGGATGTTCAACGATTAACAGGGCAAGTAGCAGCTTTGAATAGATTTATCTCAAGATCCTCCGAAAAATGCAAGGAGTTTTATGATATTCTGAAGAAAAATAAGAAGTTTGAGTGGGGTGAGAAACATGAAACAGCCTTACAGGATTTGAAGCAGTATCTTTCAACCGCACCTCTATTGATGAAGCCTGAGTATGGTGAACCATTATGCTTGTATCTTGCAGTATCAGGGAATGCCGTAAGTGTTGTTCTTGTAACGGATCATGAAGGTCAGCAGTATCCTGTCTATTATGGTAGTAAAAGTTTACTAGATGATGAAACTAGATATTCTCATTTAGAAAAACTAATATTAGCCTTAGTTATGGCATCAACAAAACTTAGACATAATTTTGAAACACATAGGATTCATGTTAAAACCAACTATCCTGTTAAAAAAGTGCTTAGGAAACCCGAGATGTCCGGTAGGATGGCTAAGTGGTCTGTAAAATTAAGTGATTCTGTTTTGGTCAAAAATTACCGAAGCAATTAAGTGATCAAATTAGTTAACTGAGGTAGTGTGCTAAGAAAATGTGTTAAGGATATATTAATTAAGTTGTTTGCAAAAACAGTTTGAGGATACGGCTCAGGATATAGAGCTATATCTATGATCAAACAATAAGCAAAAATGGTAAAGGGTGACACCTGATATACGAGGAAAGCCCTTGATCAATCTAGATCGCCGGCACAAAACCTCGGGAGCTGACAATCGCAGCTGCCTTGTTCTTCTATTGCTTCAAATATCAGGATACAGTGCAGGATGTGATGCGGATCAACTAGGTGTTACAAGGTAATTCGAGTACAAGTGTTTGTGTGTAGTGATTGCTAGTAGCTAGAGAGCAATGAGTGCAAGTGAAAAGTGAGTGTCTTAACTTGATCCGATCCATCTATTTATAGTAAAAGAAATTTAACAAACTACCCTATTAGACCGGGATTCGGCGGATATTCCCCATTCGAACGTTGTAGACCTGGTCTTTTGGGTTCAACGTCTTTCACATAACTAGTTTGCCCGAGTCTTAAGGAGAAGAGGTCCACTCGACCGTTAGTGACCCACAGCTTCTAACCTGCACGTGGTTAATTCAGCTAATACCAGGATATCGCGCCAGGATGTTACTAATATCCTGATCCGGTATCCTGATCACAAGTAAACAATCAAAAGCAGAATATTAGTCAGGATATATATGCTCAGAAAATGCCCCATAACAATTTTCCCCAAAATATATCTGTTGGTATACCAATCCAATGGATATATTTTAAAAACTCTATCTCGTAGACTGAGGTAATTAAAACGAAACGACGATTGAAGTGACACTGGTGCAACTTCCAATACGATATTTACTCTTTACTCCCCTACATCCAGCCTATTATTAGTTGAAATATTTCACATTGTGATCATTACTCCTCAACCAATTTTCAGGTACTTCTCTTTTCTTTTATCCTCTGTTTTTCTTTGAATTTCTTATATCTTGCTTGATACCCCTCATGGCATCACGGACAAGATCTCGTTCGACTGAACCGGTCCCAACCCTTATGAGTCAAAACCTCATACGAGAACCATAAAAAGAAATCTGCTCCTTCAACAGTGCCGATATCGCTGCTCTGAAGGATTCCGGCTCCTTTCCCGGCGGAGCAGTCATTCGCCCTTTTGATCGGGAGGTCTGATCAGATGCGTCATCAGACGAGTGGGTCTGCTTCTTTGCCTACCCCTTCTCTTTAGGACTCCGGTATCCGTTTCCACCTTTTGTTTCTCGTTTCTTTGAGCTCACCGGCCTTAGTTATGCCCAAACTATGCCAATGGTCTGGCTAGTTTTGATGGTGCTTGACCAAATCAAATCTCGTCATTGCCCTGACATGTGTATTGAAGACCTTCCCCTAGCATATCGACTGAGATCTCATGGCAATAGCCGTTTTCTTTTGTTCTCCACTTCCAAAAATCCCCTAATCCTCAAAGCCACCAAGAACGAAGATCAGTGGCAACGAAAGTTCTTTTTCGTAAAAAGGGACTCTATCGACAGGGGTTTTGATCTGCCAGATACATGGCTAACCAAGGGTAGGATTTAGGGTTTTAGGAATATCCCCAAATATATACTTAACTGTGTTCTGACTGATATCCTAATATTTGTGCAGCGAATTTCAGAGACCAAGCACCCCCAAGTGCAGAATCACAACTCAGGATCAAAGAGGTTTACCGACTTCCTGCCGCTGAAAGAACTTTCTCCCTGTCTCTCACAAACTCAAATCAGAAATCTAGTTTAGAAATGTCTGGTAAGTATACATAAGTAAATTGATTATAGAATATAAATGACATGAATTAAACACTTCTCCCTTGACACAGTGCCGGTCATCAACCTTGAAGGCTTCCAACTCGATGAGTTGGATAGTTATTCCAGCCTCACACCTATCAAACAAGAGATCAATCCCAAACCAGCTGATACTCCAAAGCCCAGCAGCTCAAAGACTACTTCTGCTCCTAAAGCTCCTCCAGCATCCTGGACCCGGGCCTCTAGCTCTCGGAAGAGAAAGGAAGTTGAGCCCCCCGCTACACCCCATGTGTTTCCATTCGAGAATCATGGGTTCACGGAGTCCAGTAAATTCATGACCGGCTTCCTCAACTTGGTTGGTATCCTGACCCATATCCTGCAACATATGCTAGTTAATAAAGTCAATTAAAGTCAATACCTGGTTTCTTTGCAGGGTCTCGAACGCTTGGTATTCCTTTATGAGGATGCCTGCAGCCTGAATACCATGCTGGAAAGTAAGCTGAAAAAGGTCGAAGCCACTATCGCAGACCAAGCAGCAATCGCCACCGCTAAATCAGAGCACTATGAGGCCAAATACAAGGCAATAACCCAAGAGCAGCAGTCCACCATCCAAAAGGTCACCCATGAAGCTTATGCCAAGATTGACGCCGCCCAAGTCCAACATGAGCAAGCTATGGCTTCGTATTGGGAGAGCCTCAAGAACTCTGTTGTCATCTCCCTTCTCCAGGCCAGACTGAAAATGGCTTATGAGGCAATGGCTTTGGGCTTTCAATGCCCCTCTTGGAACATCAAGGCTTGGGAGGCGAAACTGAGAGATCTTGGGGGAAATCCTGTGGAGCCTCCCGCCAAATCTGTTGTGGAAGAACCTGCTAAGGTGCCTGATGCTAGTGCTTCAAAGGATGCCGGTGGTGATGCTGGGACATATGCTGGAGGGAATGCTGGTGGAGAGGATGCTGCTGATGATGCTGAGAGGAATGCTGGAGAGGATGCTGCTGGTGAAGAAGTTGCTACTCCTTGAAAGCAGCGAAGTAGGCAATGATGGATATTGTTGCCGAGGCCAGAGCCCACTTTTTTAAATTTCATTGTTGTGGTCTATTTAAACAATTTACTTTACCTGCACTAGAACAATATGATGACCAAAGGTGGATGGGTCCTGGGTTTCAGGATGAAGCCCTTGGTCATCAATTAGTATAATTTGTTTTGAATGATGCAACGGTTGGAGGCGGATGGGTCTCGTTTCGAGACGAAACCTTCAACTGTTGCTTAAATATAGTAAAAACTAACAGTGCTTTTGGTGGATGGGCCTCGGTTTTAGGTGAAACCAAAAGCACAACTTTTGACCTGTTAATAATATAACCACCGTTTGACTTATTTGTTGTCGCCTTCCAATTTCTGTCATGCATTTTTTAGCTTTGCAAGAATTTGTGCAATTATCTTTTGAAAATATCCTGATCAATATATTTAGTGATATCTTAGAATTTCTCAAAATCTAAACAATTTCAGACAAAATTTCTAAAGAGTAAAAGATAGTCTATTTTCCAAAACCTGTTTTGATAACACTTGTTTGATCATAGTATTAATTTTCAATCCAAGTATCATTTCCCAAATATCCCAATCAAATATCCTGAATCATATTTCAAGAATATATCCTAAAGATATATCCTAATCAGGAAACTTAAGCTTTAAATGTAGTTTTGAAAGTTCAGACAACCTGTGTAAGATTCACAAAGGAAAGATCATACAAGTAACAGAGTACAACCCTGATGTCGGACTTTACTCCTGTTGCAACTTTTGCCACAAAGATGTCCCCAGTTCGAGATACTTAGTATCTTAGGTCCCATTTCAATTTTTTGAGCTCCACACAATCGCCTTAGAGGGAATGTCCCCTATGCATGAACACTTAGAAAATTTTTGAATATCAGTTCCAACTGTTTAGACAATTCTTGTGTTACAGGGGTAAGACCCAGAAATATGCTGGAGATAAATCCTTAGTGCCCTAGGGAAAATCCCAAATTTTCATGCGCTACAGGCGGGAGTGTATAAACTCCAAGACTTAGAAAGGTGAAAACCTTTAAACCTTAGAGAGTATGAAAATACCCTTTCGTGAGAGAGGGTGATCAATCCTCATATACCTTAAAGATTCAGGATATAACCAATAGTAACGAAATTGTCAGCCACTTTTACATGAACTGGTCCTGCCACTTTGAACTATTCCCGAATAACTTGCGCTCCAGGCGGGGTGTTTAAACCCAACTCGGAAGAAAGGTGAATACCTTTGAACCTATGAAGGGATCAGGATCCCTTAACGTGAGAGAGGGGGCCAATCCTCTAATCTTTCGAAGTATCCTGAATGTATATCTCGGAGCTATATCCCGAAGCATATACTGCAAAACAATAGTAAACTAAGGTGGGTGTTAGCCTGGCTAACACCCATCTGATGCTTAAGTCAGTAATGGGTTCAAAACAATAAACAATATCAAAATTTAATAAAAGAGATAGAATCCATACCATCCTGAGTCAGAGTTTAAATTCCATACTCACTTGAAATAGAGTTTTAGATGTATAGCATTCCAGGATCTCGGTAACATATCCCCCTCCATATCCTTGAGTCGGTATACTCCTTTTCTTGATTCTGCTTCAACCTCATAGGGTCCTTCCCATTTTGGAGCCAACTTTCCATCAGCAGGATTAGTGGTATTCTGAAAAGCCTTTCTCAATACACAATCTCCAACTTGAAATCTTCTAGTCCTTATATTCTTGTTATATGCTTTAGATATTCTCTGTTGATGTGCTGCCATCCTTAGCCTTGCTGCGTCTCTTGTCTCATCAATAGTATCCAGTTCCTGGCATAGGACTTCAGGATTTTGCTCAGGATCCCGGAGGTTGGATCTCATTGTAGGTATCACCATTTCTGTCGGGATCACCGCTTCTACTCCAAACACCAAGGAAAACGGGGTTTGGCCAGTTGCACCTTTTATTGTCATCCTATCAGCCCACAAAACAAAGGGTAATTCTTCTTCCCATCTTCCTTTTTTGGCTCCCAGTCTCTTTTTCAGGTTGTTGACAATTATCTTGTTTGAGGATTCTGCTTGTCCATTCGCTTGAGGATGTACTGGTGTGGATGTGATCATTTTGATTCCCCAACTCTTGCGGAAGTCAGTAGTCCTCTTACTTATGAATTGAGATCCATTGTCACAAATTATTTCAGCTGGCACACCAAATCTACTCAGTATATTCCTTTTTATAAAGGATACTACTTCCTGATCTCTAACTTGAACAAATGCTTCAGCTTCAACCCACTTAGAGAAATAATCAGTCATTGCCAGCATGAAGACTTTTCCTCCTGGAGCTTTTGGCAATTTTCCTACTATATCCATCCCCCATTTCATGAACGGCCAAGGAGATATAATAGGATATAATGGCTCTGCAGGCTGATGTAGTATGTTGCTGTGTCTTTGGCATGCATCACATTTTCGAGCATATTCTGCAGCATCTTTTCTCATGGTAGGCCAATAATATCATGTTCTTAGTACTTTTGAAAACAATGACATGCCCCCAGCGTGGTTACCACAATCCCCTTCGTGGATATCCTGAAGCACTTCTTTGGTCTCGGGATCCTCCAAGCACCTCAGATATGGACCTGCAAGAGATTTCTTGTATAAAACGTTATTTATAGTAGTAAATCGTGATACCTTCATCTTAAAGGCCTTAGGATTCTCATCTTTGGGGATGGGTCCTTCCTTGAGATATCTTGTGATTGGAGCCGTCCAGGATCTAGGATCCTCTTCAGGATACTCAGCACCAGGATCCTGAACACTTACTACCTCCTTACCCTGGGGATCCGTCGCAGGATACAGGATATGTAATATTGGTATTTGGGTCCCTTCCGGTATCCTAACTGACGATCCCATATTTGCCAAGGCATCAGCTTCAGCATTGTCCTCTCTTGGTACCTGTTCAAATGTAAAAACATCGAAATATCCTGCTAATTTTTTGACAATTTCGAGATACTCAATTAACTTCTCACCTTTAACTGCATAGGATCCATTAAAATGATTAGTGATTAACAAGGAGTCAACATATACTTGCAAATTCTTGATACTCATATTTTTAGCCAACTCTAATCCTGCAATTAAAGCTTCATATTCTGCTTCATTATTAGTGGCAGGAAACTCACATCCAATAGCCTGGGGTAATATGTCCCCCTATGGTGATTTTAGTAGTATACCTAAACCTACACCTCTTACCTTAGATGCACCATCAATATATAAAGTCCAGGATTCTAAGTTTTCTTCTAGTTGTTGTACTTCTAAGTCTACTTCATTTTGGATATCACTACTGAAATCAGCCACAAAGTCAACTAAAGCTTGAGACTTTATGGCATTTCTAGGTTCATATACTAGATCAAATGCACTTAATTTTACTGACCACTTAGCCATCCTACCAGACATCTCGGGTTTCCTAAGCACATTTTTAACAGGATAGTTAGTTTTAACATGAATCCTATGTGTTTCAAAATAATGTCTAAGTTTTGTCGATACCATAACTAGGGCTAATATTAATTTTTCTAGGTGAGAATACCTAGTTTCAGCATCTAATAAACTTTTACCAACATAATAAACAGGATACTGCTGACCTTCATGATCCTTTACAAGGACAGCACTTACTGCATTACCTGATACTGCAAGATACAGGGATAATGGTTCGCCATCCTCAGGCTTCATCAATAATGGTGCGGTTGAAAGATACTGCTTCAAATCCTGCAAAGCTGCTTCATGCTTTGCTCCCCATTCGAACTTCTTATTCTTCTTTAGGATATCATAAAATTCCTTGCACTTTTCCGAGGATCTTGAAATAAATATGTTCAATGCTGCTACTCGGCCTGTTAATCGTTGAACATCCTTCATGTTTGAAGGTGACTTAATATCCAAGATAGCTTTAATCTGCTTCGGGCTTGCCTCTATCCCTCTTTTAGTCACCATATATCCTAGAAACTTTCCTGCCCCCACTCCGAAATGGCACTTAGCAGGATTTAGCTTCATGTTATACTGATCCAGGATATCAAATGCTCCCTTGATATCCTGGAGGTGATCCTCAGCCTTTTTAGACTTTACTACCAAGTCGTCGATGTATACCTCCATAGTGTCCCCCAGCATGTCTTTAAACATCATGTTCACAAATCTCTGATATGTTGCACCTACATTTTTCAAACCAAAGGGCATAACAGTATAACAATAAATACCTGTAGGTGTCATGTACTTCCTCCTGATCAGAGGGTTCCATTTGGATTTGCTGAAATCCTGAAGAGGCATCCATGAAGGTTAACATCTCGTGGCCAGCGGTAGCATCCACCATTGAATCAATATGAGGTAGAGGAAACGGGTCTTTGGGACAAGCTTTATTCAAGTCGATGTAATCTACACATACTCTCCATTTCCCGTTTTTCTTTTGCACCACAACCACATTAGCCAGCCATTTGGGAAATTTGTCTTCCCTGATCATCTTGGACTTCAATAATCTTTCAACCTCTTCTTGAATAATTATGTTTCGTTTTGGAGCAAACTTCCTTCTTTTCTGCTGGACAGGCTTGAATGACCTGTTAATACCAAGCTTATGTGTTATAATATCCTTGGAAATACCTGTCACATCCTCGTGTTTCCACGCGAATGTCGACGTCCTGCATTTCAAAAAGTTAGTCAATTGCTTTTCAATATCCTGTGGGATATTGGTTCCTACGAGCACCGAGATATCCGGATTATCCTGATCCAGGATAATTCTCTTTACATCCTGCTCCGAAGCCTCCATGATATCCTGGGCCCGCATCTTTAATTGCTATGCTGCATTAGGCTTAGTTGAGGATTTCATTGAGAATGAGTAACATTCCTTCGCCTCCTGCTGATCACTATCAACCTTGACAACCCCCCATTGGGTAGGTGTCATGGGTGAAATTCTGAGCCCATATCCTGACTTTGTATCTTGATTTTTTATTAGTTGTATATGATCAGGATACTGGATCAGGATACCGGACCAGGATATTGGTAACGTCCTGAGGCAGTATCCTGACTATTACTAACAGTTTGCTTGTAAACGTTGGCTACAAGGGACTAACGTTCATAAGGACCAAGTCATCCTGAAGACCCGCTCAAGTTGGTTAGGATAAAGACGTTGATGACGGAAAAATAGCTCTTGGAATGGTCAGCATTGAAGAATGGCGTGTTTTATGGGAATTATGGATGATTGGTCAATGCTATTAATGTTGTAACGGTTATAGGAGCTTAAATCCCGGAGTTATAGTTGGTATGCGCGTGGAAAACATGTTAAAACAGCCTTGCAACGTTCGGAAAGGAAATAATCTCAGTATCCCGGATTTTTAGCATAAAGGATTTTTAGCACAGTTAGTTATTTCCTTTTACTATATAAAGGAATGCACGGATCATCGGAACACACAACTTACACACACAATTTCTTGAACACTCTTGCTCTCTACCACCTGTAACCACTCACAAACACTCACACTTGTACTCGAATCGCATTGTAACACTTAGTTGATCCGTATCATATCCCGCACTGTATCCTGTTATTCAAGCAATAAGAAGAACAAGGCAGCCGACGATTGTCAGCTCCCGAGGTTTTATGCCAGAGATCTAGATTGATCAAGGGCTTTCCTCATACATCACGTGTCAACCTTTACATTTTTGCTCATTTTTTTATTATTGATATAGTCTGATATCCTCGGACTATATCCTGAAACTGTTTTTACAAACTAACAAACCAGCATATTTTTCACAAAGTATTACTAGCACACTACCTCACAAAACTAATTTGATCACTTAATTGCTTAGGTAATTTTTGACCAAAACAATTTGGCGCCCACAGTGGGGCAAGTAGTGCTATTTCTACTAAAAGCTTTTGCAAAATCATTACTTGGTTTTCTATTTTCAAAACTTTTTGCTACACTATTTTCAATGGCCTCGAGATCAAACATGAGCTCTTCCACCATGTCTGCTACAACCTCTGCAACAATTGGTTTGGTGCTTCCACCACCTCCTCCAAGATCGCAAGCCTCTTCTAAAGGAACTGAAATTCATGTGGCTCGGGATGTTATCCCCGCTCGCAATATTCAGGGATCCGGTCCTGTTTTGGCCTCTAATGAAGAAATTCTAACTTTGTTTGGTAGTGTACAGGAACAGATGAGGCAACAGCAGGAGACCAACCAAATGCTGATGAGAGAGATACAACTCTTGAAATCTAGCTCAAGAAGGCCCACTGAGGATATTGTCACTCCCTTGCAACCTAGATCTTTGAACTTTAGTTCGACAGTATACACTAAGGATAACAGGGGGAATATTGTGCCTAGCCATTCCCAGAGTCATATTCCTGAGATACCCTCTTCGATCAGGGTGTCAACTGTGAGAAAATCCAGGATGCGCTCCAGGATATGACAAGAATCACCAAGCTGGTAACTTGTCTGTTAACACCAGTATCCCTGTTACTAATAATCATGGATCATTGCAGGATGCATGTGTGACATCAGCGATAACCACAGAGCTTCAAAATTTGAAGGATATGATATCAAGTGTGCCTGGGATAGTGCAGCCTATACCGGAAGTATCCCGGGATAGTCACAATATATCTCGCTTTGCTCACCCCATTTGTGATGCAGAAATCCCAAAGACATTCCAGACTCCTAACATGAAGCTGTATGATGGGACAACGGATCCTGAGGAGCATATTGCCCAGTATAGGGAGAGGATGGAGATTAACCCTACCCCGCCAGAACTTAAAGAAGCATGCTTGTGCAAGGGCTTCGGCTCTACTCTAACAGGATCAGCCTTGAAATGGCTTCTAAATGTTCTGCCTTATTCAATTACATCATTTGCTCATTTGGTTAATTTGTTTAATAGTCAGTTTTCTTGTAGTAGAAGCTTTGAAAAACTAACAAGTGACCTCTACAGGATAACACAGGGGCCTCAAGAATCCCTAAGGGATTATGTCAACAAATTCAGCAGGGAATCCTTGGATATCCCACACCTTGATGTTGCTACAGCAGTCCAAGCATTCAAGATGGGACTACAAAAGGATTCCCAGTTTTATCAGGATCTTGTGATGAATCCTTGCAGAAACTTGGACGAAGCTCGAAACAGGGCCTTGAGATATATCAGGCTGGAAGATGATAAGAAAATGCAAGAGAGGATGAATGCATCCTCAACATATGAACCAACTAACAGGAAGTCAGAATCCTCATACAAACCATATCGTTCTAAGCGATATGACAGGAATGATAGCAAAAAAGTGAACGTTGTTGAAAATGAGGATCCTGAGGAGTATCCTGAATTGTCAGAATATTGTTTTTCTGTTAATATACCTGAACTAATGTATGCTATGCAGGGTTTAGGAGATAAAGCCAGGTGGCATCGGAAGAATCAACAAAAAGCTGATTGGAAGGATAAATCCAAATGGTGTGCCTTCCATAAGGATTTCGGACATGTTACTGAGGATTGCATTGCCCCGAGGAAGGAAATAAGCTACCTACTAAGCAAAGGATATCTGAAGGATCTTCTGGGCAGAAAGAAGAATAAGGGTCAGGATATTGAGAAGGATCCTGAACGAGCGGCATCACCTCCCGCCGACACCAAGATAATTATCTTTATCTCAGGAGGGTCCGATATCTGTGGAACTTCTTATTCTGCAGCCAAAAGACATGCAAAGGAGGCTAAGGCTGAAAGGGGGAATAAGCCAACCAGGGTATCGACCCTCACGACTGATAAAATGATCACGTTCGATAGTTATGACATGGATACTGTCCAGGATCCTCATCATGATGCTCTGGTAATAACTTTATATATTGCTAATCACTTTGTACGCAGGATACTGGTGGATAATGGCAGCTCAGTCAACATCATCCAATTGGAAACCTTGAAGAGAATGAACATCCCCGAGATGGAGATTACCTCAAAGTCCACTGTGCTTGTAGGGTTTAGTTGAGAAGCAAAGAATACTGTTGGGGAGATAAAACTGCCTGTATATGTCGAAGGAGTAAACTCGATGCAATGGTTTTGTGTCATGGATTCATTATCCTGCTATAATATTATATTGGGTAGGCCATGGATTCATGATATGAAAGCTGTTCCATCTACCTATCACCAGCGCATCAAGATCCTTACCCCGTGGGGGGTTGTCAAGGTGGAAAGTGATCAACAAGAAGCTAAGGAGTGTTACTCATCCTCCATGAAATCCTCTACCAAGCCTAATGCAAGATAGCAATTAAAGATACGAGCCTAGGATATCGCGGAGGCTTCGGAGCAGGATGTTAAGAAAGTTATCCTGGACCAGGATAATCCAGATATCTCGGTGCTCGTAGGAACCAGTATCCCTCAGGATATTAAGGATCAGCTTACTGACTTTTTGAAATGCAGGATATCCACGTTTGCATGGAAACACGAAGACATGACAGGTATATCGAAAGATATTATAACTCATAAACTTGGAATTGACAGGTCTTTCAAGCCCGTTCAATAAAAGAGAAGGAAGTTTGCTCCTGAAAGAAATGCAATCATACAGGAGGAGGTTGAAAGGTTATTGAAATCCAAGATGATTAGGGAAGTCAAATTCCCCAAGTGGTTAGCAAATGTGGTCGTAGTTCAAAAGAAGAATGGGAAATGGAGAGTCTGTGTAGATTACACAGACTTGAACAAAGCTTGTCCTAAAGACCCATTCCCTCTGCCTCATATAGACTCGATGGTGGATGCCACTGCCGGTCATGAGATGTTAACCTTCATGGATGCATCCTCAGGATTCCAGCAGATCCAAATGGAACCTTCAGACCAGGAGGATACTGCTTTCATGACACCAACAGGTATTTACTGCTATACTGCTATGCCTTTTGGTTTGAAAAATGCAGGTGCAACGTACCAGAGATTGGTGAACATGATGTTTAAAGACAAACTGGGGGACACCATGGAGGTATACATTGAAAATATGGTAGTCAAATCCAAGAAGGCTGAGGATCATCTCCAGGATATTAAAGGAGCATTTGATATCCTGGACCAGTATAATATGAAACTAAATCCTGCCAAGTGCCATTTTGGAGTGGGGGCAGGAAAGTTTTTAGGATACATGGTGACTAAAAGGGGGATAGAAGCAAGCCCAGAGCAGATTAAAGATATCTTGGATATCAAGTCACCTTCAAATATGAAAGATGTCCAAAGATTAACAGGGCGAGTAGCAGCATTAAACAGATTTATATCAAGATCCTCGGAAAAATGCAACGAATTCTACGATATCCTGAAGAAGAATAAGAGGTTCGAATAGGGAGAAAAGCATGAAGCAGCCCTACAGGAATTAAAGCAATATCTTTCAACCGCACCTCTATTAATGAAGCCTGAGGATGGTGAACCATTATCCCTATATCTAGCAGTATCAGGGAATGCAATAAGTGTTGTCCTTGTAAAGAAACATGAAGGTCAGCAGTATCCTGTCTATTACATTAGTAAAAGCTTATTAGATGCTGAAACTAGATATTCTCATCTAGAAAAAATGATATTAGCCCTAGTTATGGCATCAACTAAGCTTAGACATTATCTTGAGACACATAGGATTCATATTAAAACTAATTATCCTGTTAAGAATGTGCTTAGGAAACCTCAGATGTCGGGTAGAATGGCTAAGTGGTCAGTAAACTTAAGTGCTTATGATCTAATATATGAACCTAGAAATGCTATAAAGTCACAGGCTCTAGCAGACTTTGTGGCTGATTTCAGTAGTGATATTCAAAATGAAGTAAACCTAGAAGTGCAACAACTCGGAGAAAATACAGAATCTTGGACACTATATACTGATGGTGCATCTAACGTAACAAGTGTAGGTTTGGGTATACTACTAAAATCGCCACAGGGGGACATATTACCCCAGGCCATTAGATGTGAGTTTCCTGCCACTAATAATGAAGCAGAATATGAAGCTCTGATAGCAGGATTAGAATTAGCTAAAAATATTAATATTAGATATTTACAAGTATATGTTGACTCCATGTTGATTACTATCCATTTCAATGGATCTTATGCAGTAAAAGGCGAAAAGTTAGCTGAATATCTTGAAATTGTTAAAAAATTAGCAGGATATTTCGAAATTTTTATACTTGAACAGGTACCAAGAGAAAAGAATGCTGAAGCTGACGCTCTAGCAAACTTAGGATCTACTGTCAGGATACCGGAAGGAACTCAGATACCAATAGTGCACATCTTGTATCCTGCAATGGAACATTTCAAATCTCAGGATAAAGAAGTAGCATGTATCTAGGATCCTGGTGATGGATATCCTGAGAAGGATCCTGAATCCTGGATGACTCCAATTGTGAAGTATCTTCAAGAAGGAGATATCCCAAAGGATGCAAATCCTAAGGCTTTTAGGATGAAGGTATCTCGTTTTACTATTATAAATAATATTTTGTATAAGAAATCCCTTGCAGGTCCGTACCTAAGGTGCTTGGAAGATCCTGAAACCAAGGAGGTACTTCAGGATATACACGAAGGAGACTGTGGCAACAATACTAGGGGCAGATCTCTGTTCTCGAAGGTGTTGAGAACAGGATATTACTGGCCGACCATGAGAAAGGACGCCGCGGAGTATGCTCAGAAATGCGATGCATGTCAAAGACACGGCAACATCCTGCATCAGCCTGCAGAACCATTATATCCTATCGTATCCCCTTGGCCGTTTATGAAATGGGGAATGGACATAGTGGGAAAACTTCCAAAGGCTCCAGGAGGAAAGGTTTTTATGCTGGCAATGACAGATTATTTCTCCAAGTGGGTCGAAGCCGAGGCCTTTGTTCAAGTCAGGGATCAAAAAGTGGTATCCTTCATAAAGAGGAATATCCTGACCAGATTTAGGGTACCAGCTGAGATAGTTTGTGACAATGGCTCTCAATTCATCAGCAAAAGAACTACTGACTTTTGCAAGAGTTGGGGAATTAAGATGATTACGTCAACACCAGTGCATCCTCAAGCAAATGGACAAGCAGAATCCTCGAACAAGATAATCGTCAACAATTTAAAAAAGAGGTTAGGTGCCAAAAAAGGAAAATGGACAGAGGAACTACCATTTGTCCTATGGGCTGATAAAACAACTGTGAAGAATGCTACTGGCCAAACCCCATTTTCTTTGGTATTAGGGGCAGAAGCAGTGATCCCGACAAAAATGGTGATACCGACAGCTAGATCAGGCCTACAGGATCCTGAATCAAATCCTGAAACCTTATGTCAAGAACTGGATACTATCGATGAGACAAGAGATGCAGCAAAGCTAAGGATGGCGGCATATCAACAGAGGATATCCAGAGCATATAACAAGAATATAAGGACTAGAAGGTTCCAAGTCGGAGATTGGGTGTTAAGGAAAGCTTTTCAGAATACTACGAATCCTGCTGATGGAAAGTTGGCTCCAAAGTGGGAAGGACCCTATGAGATTGAATCGGAATCTGGAAAAGGGGCACACCAGCTTAAGAATATGTAGGGGGATATAGCCAAGCTAACACCCACCTTAGTTTAAGGTTGCTTTGCAGAATATGATTCGGGATATAGCTCCAGGATACACTCAGGATACTTCGAAAGATTAGAGGATTGGCCCCCTCTCTCACGTTTAAGGGATCCTGATCCCTTCACAGGTTTAAAGGTATTCACCTTTCTCACGAATTGGGTTTAAACACCCCGCCTGGAGCGCAAGTTATCCAGGGATAGTTCAAGGTGGCGTGACCAGTTCATGTAAAAGTGGCTGACAATTTCGTTACCGTTGGCTATACCCTGGATCCTTAAGGTATATGAGGATTGATCACCCTCTCTCGCGAAAGGGTATTTTCATACTCTCTAAGGTTTAAAGGTTTTCACCTTTCTAAGTCTTGGAGTTTATACACTCCCGCCTGTAGCGCACGAAAATTTGGGATTTTCCCCAGGATACTAAGTGCATATCCCCAGTACATTAAGGGTTTATCCCCAGTAAAACTAAAGTTCTTAACAAGATTGCAAAGATATGACAAGCTGTGATTACATACGTTCTTTTGTGGATAAGAAGCTACGAAGTTTAATCACTAAGTGAAGAAATACTCAAGTATGTCATGCACTGATGCAATATCCAACACAGACAGGGGACATCCATGCCGGGGACATTGCAAAGGATTCAAAGGTTATGGTTGGAAATTATTGCCTAAAGTGTTTCTGGTATGATTTATTATTCTTCAAATCTCGAAAACCTTATCTAAATGATCTAAGTTTTCTAAAAAGTCATATTCAACCAAGTTTTGTCTAACATTTAGAAGACATTTCATCAGTATCCTGACCAGGATATTTGATCAGGATAAACATACCTTTCAAAATAAAAACATAATAAATAAGACTAAAAGGTCAGTTTATTATTATTAGTCCAAAAGATTGTATTCTTGGTTTCGTCTCAAAAAGAGACCCATCCACCAAGAACACAATTAAGTTTTTAAAGCATATTTACATAAACAGTTGAAGGCTTCATCCTGGAAACACAGGATCCCTCCACCTTCAACTGTCAAAATATTCTACTTGCAGGAAATTAAAATTGTTCTAAGTGCAGGACGACCAGATGATTTAGACCCTACAAAATACAGGTGTCATTAAAGACAAACTAACCAAAATACCGGTTCAGTATATGTGTACGGGATACAGGATCTAGATATTTACCTTATTAGGGAAGGAGGTCATGGGCCTGATAGATTCCATAAATCCAAGGTCATCATAAGAGAAACCTTCGGCAACAGCAACAGATGGCTCCTTTCTCACCAGGACAGGCTTGGGATAGCTGTCAAGCTTCTCATGATCGAAGAAATCAAATATCCATACCAGACATGTTGGAATGACTAAAAAATATATCCATTGGAATCAGGATATCCAACAGTTATATTTTTGGGGACAATTGTTATGGGTGAAATTCTGAGCCCATATCCTGACTTTGTATCTTGATTTTTTATTAGTTGTATATGATCAGGATACTGGATCAGGATACCGGACCAGGATGTTGGTAACGTCCTGAGGCAGTATCCTGACTATTACTAACAATTTGCTTGTAAACGTTGGCTACAAGGGACTAACGTTCATAAGGACCAAGTCATCCTGAAGACCCGCTCAAGTTGGTTAGGATACAGACGTTGATGATGGAAAAATAGCTCTTGTAACGGTCAGCATTGAAGAATGGCGTGTTTTATGGGAATTATGGATGATTGGTCAATGCTATTAATGTTGTAACGGTTATAGGAGCTTAAATCCCGGAGTTATAGTTGGTATGCGCGTGGAAAACGTGTTGAAACAGACTTGCAACGTTCGGAAAGGAAATAGTCTCAGTATCCCGGATTTTTAGCATAATATTCCGGATTTTTAGCATAGTTAGTTATTTCCTTTTACTATATAAAGGAATGCACGGATCATAGGAACACACAACTTACACACACAATTTCTTGAACACTCTTGCTCTCTACCACCTGTAACCACTCACAAACGCTCACACTTGTACTCGAATCGCAATGTAACACTTAGTTGATCCGTATCATATCCCGCACTGTATCCTATTATTCAAGAAATAAAAAAAACAAGGCAGCCGACGATTGTCAGCTCCCGAGGTTTTATGCCGGAGATCTAGATTGATCAAGGGCTTTCCTCGTAAATCACGTGTCAACCTTTACATTTTTGCTCATTGTTTGATTATTGATATAGTCTGATATCCTCGAACTATATCCTGAAACTGTTTTTGCAAAGTATTACTAGCACACTACCTCACAAAACTAATTTGATCACTTAATTGCTTAGGTAATTTTTGACCAAAACAGTAGGGATCTTGATGCACTGATGATAAGTTAATGGCACAGCCTTCATATCATGGATCCATGGCCTGCCTAGTATGATGTTATAGCAGGATAAGGAATCCATCACACAGAAACGTTGTATTGAATTGACCCCTTCAACATATACTGGTAACTTTATCTCTCCCACTGTGTTCCTGGCCTCTCCACTGAACCCAACAAGGACGGTGGATTTTGAAGTAATATCCATTGGAGATACATTCATCCTTTTCAAAGTCTCTAACTGAATTATGTTGACGGAACTGCCGTTATCTACCAGTATCCTGTACACAAAATGGTTAGCGACATATAAAGTAATTACTAGAGTATCATGGTGAGGATCCTGAACAGTATCCGTGTCATCACTATCAAAAGTGATCAGTTTGTCAGTTGTGAGCGTTGTCATCCTAGTCGGTTTTTCTCCTCTTTCTGCCTTAGCTTCCTTTGCATGCCTCTTGGCTGCGGAATATGAAGTCCCGCAAATATCAGATCCTCCTGAAATAAAGTTAATTATTTTGGCATCTGCAGGGGCTGATGCTGCTCGTTCAAGATCCTTCTCAGGATCCTGCCCTTTATTCTTCTTTTTTCCCAGCAGATCCTTTAGATAGCCTTTGCTCAGGAGATAGCTTATTTCTTTTTTTAGAGAGATGCAATCCTCAGTGACATGTCCAAAATCCTCGTGGAAGGCACACCACTTGGATATGTCTTTCCAATCAGCTTTCTGTTGGTTCTTTCGTGGCCATCTGGCTTTGTCTCCTAAACCCTGCATAGCATACATCAGTTCAAGTATGTTAACAGAAAAACAATATTCAGACAACTTAGGATACTCCTCAGTATCCTCATCTTCAATATCATTAACTTTTTTGCTATCATTCAGCCATATGGCTTTGAGCGATATGGTTTATACGAGGATTCTGATTTCTTGTTGGTTGACTCGTAGGTTGTGGACGAATTCATTATCTCTTGCATCTTTTTGTCATCCTCCAGCCGAATGTATCTCAATGCCCTGTTACGAGCTTCATCCAGATTCCTGCAGGGATTCATTACAAGATCCTGGTAAAATTGAGAATCTTTCTGCAATCCCATCTTGAAAGCCTGTACAGCTGTTGCAACATCAAGGTGCGGGATATCTAAGGATTCCCGGCTAAACTTATTCACATAATCCCTCAAGGATTCCTGAGGTCCTTGAGTTATCCTGTAAAGATCACTGGTTAATTTCTCAAAACTCCGGCTGCAAGAAAACTGACTATTAAATAAATTAACCAAATGAGCAAACGAAGTAATTGAGTGAGGAGGAACATTTAATAGCCATTTTAAGGCTGATCCTATCAAGGTAGAACCAAAACCCTTGCACAAGCATGCTTCCTTGAGATCTGGAGGGATAGGATTAATTTCCATCCTTTCCCTATACTGGGCGATATGCTCCTCAGGATCCGTAGTTCCGTCATAAAGTTTCATATTGGGGGTTTGAAATCTTTTTGGGATTTTAGCATCACAAATGGGATATGCAAACTGCGATATCCTGTGGCTATCCTGGTCAGGAATTGGCTGCACCACCCCAGGTACACTGGATATCATGTCTTTCAGCTTTTGAAGCTCTCTAGACAACGCTGATGTCATTCCTACGTCCTGCAAAGATCCAACACCGTTAGCGGTAAGAGTATTATTATTATTAGATACATTACCGTTCTGAGGGTTTTAGCCATATCCTGAAGCATATCCTGAGCTTCTCACAGTTGATATTCTAACTGATGAGGGTATCTCAGGAGTATGATTTTGGGAATGGCTTGGCACGATATTCCCCCAGTTATCCTCAGTGTAAATTGCAGAACTGAAGTTCAAAGCCCTGGGTTGCAAGGGAGTGACAGTATCTTCAGCAGGCCTGCTCGAGCTTGACTTCAAGAGTTGTATCTCTCTCATCAGCATCTGATTAGTTTCCTGCTGCTGCCTCATCTGTTCCTGTACACTACCAAACAAATTTAGAATTTCCTCATTAGAAGCTAAAACAAGACCAGATCCCTGGACATTGCGGGTGGGAATAACATCCCGAGCCACATGAATTTCAGTTCCTTGAGAAGAAGCTTGAGATCTCCGAGGAGGTGGTGGAAGCACCGAACCAATTATTACAGAGGTTGAAACAGACATGGTGGAAGAGCTCATGTTTGATCTTGAGGCCATTGAAAACAGCTTTGAAAAGAATTTAGAAAACAGAAAATCAAATAGAGATTTTGCAAAAGCTTTTAGTAAAAATGACACCACTTGCCCCATGGTGGGCGCCAAATTGTTTTGGTCAAGAATTACCGAAGCAATTAAGTGATCAAATTAGTTAAGTGAGGTAGTGTGCTAAGAAAATGTGTTAAGGATATATCAATTAAGTTGTTTGCAAAAACAGTTTGAGGATACGGCTCAGGATATAGAGCTGTATCTATGATCAAAAAATGAGCAAAAAAGGTAAAGGGTGACACCGGATATACGTGGAAAGCCCTTGATCAATCTAGATCACTGGCACAAAACCTCGGGAGCTGACAATCGCAGCTGCCTTGTTCTTCTATTGCTTCAAATATCAGGATACAGTGCAGGATGTGATGCGGATCAACTAGGTGTTACAAGGTAATTCGAGTACAAGTGTTTATGTGTAGTGATTGCTAGTAGCTAGAGAGCAATGAGTGCGAGTGAAAAGTGAGTGTCTTAACTTGATCCGATCCATCTATTTATAGTAAAAGAAATTTAACAAACTACCCTATTAAACCGGGATTCGGCGGATATTCCCCATTTGATACGACCTGGTCTTTCGGGTTCAACTGTCACACCCCGGCCGCGGTAAAACAACGAAAGCCGCGGCGGAAACGCCGGGGAGGTGAGTAGCGACAGAATTATTGTTTCAACAACCATGGCAATTAAAGTTATGTATTATTAAAATTTAAAGTTACATTGTCTTTGAGTTCAAACTAAGCTAACATAATAACTGTCTTTTAAGTCACTAAGGCCCGAGTCCGCCTAAGTGTAGCACAAACATCCTTATGCATTAGCACCTGAAACACATGTAAAAATAGGTACGTGAGCATAAAAATGCCTGTGAGATACATAGGTTTTGTTTATGCAGGTTCATGACTTGTATTTGAAAGAAGTGTTAAATAGAATGTAGTCATGAACCTTGTAAAATGTTTACCTTTGTAAAACTATGTGAAAATCAATGAAAATCAAATGATGATGAAATGATAATGCATGGTTAAATGAATAACCAAGTGAAAATGAATTTGGACAAAATGTGTACTTTGTAAAACAATGTCATGTTTTTGTATAAAATGTTTCATGTCTTGCCCAAGTGATTCATATAACGCAACAATGTATTATATAATAAAAGCACTTATATATAGGAAGTACCAGCGGCGTATCCACCATGCTTTTATCATATAACACATAGCCCCGTTACACAAGTCACTTATCATTAACCAACCAAAATGTCTTGTTCAATGTCAAAAATGTGTATGTGTAAACCATGTACCATGTCATGTGTGAAATGTTTCATGTATAACCAAATGAAATGCATAGCAAGTAGGAAATCATCTACTTAAACCATGTGATGATGTCAATGTATAAACTGTGTCATGTATGGTGAATAACTAGAAGTTACTCAACCCCATAGTAAAAATGTACAAAACAATGCTTTTGAATAAACCTAAGTTTAAATCAAATGTTATGCTTTGCAGAAAAACAATGCTTTATGATTACAAACATTTATGCAGTAATGTTAATCGCATACATTCAAGCCTTGCGACTGTGGCGACAAACCCCTAAACGAATTAAAGGTTTATCTAAATTATGTTGTCGGATTCTGTCATCCCCAACTTCCAAACAAACCCAGGAAGTCGGAAACGGGAGTTGTCAATTCCTATGGTACCATTACATAAGTCCGAGCGGCGTGATCAATGTTAATGAATGTATTATTGTCCCGATTAAACACACCAAATGTCATAACCAATGTAGCATGTGAAAACCATGTACTAGGAATGCTAAGTAAACATGCCTAGTAGAAATGTTCATGTAAAAACAATGTGCTAGCATGCTCAGTAAACATACATAGCAGAAATGACATGTAAAACAATGTGTTCCATATGCTAAGTAAACATATGCAACAAATGTGAAATAAATCAATGTGCTAGCATGCTTAACATACATAGCAAAACACAATGGAAAACATGTACTATAAGTGTACTAGGTGAAACTAGCATGTTTATGTCATAAAAGCATGAAATGCACAAAAGTAACATGTATGTACATGTGTATCACCCCAAAACATTTGAAAACGGTAAAATAGGGGAACTATGTACTCACTTGGGATTGCTAATTAGTCTTGAGAATAAGACCAATTTAAGCTCCAAGGGTCACGGAATCAACCGGCACCTAGTATAGGTAACTATGTTAGTAATCGGCTCCTAAATCAGGAGATAGGATAGAATGAGGTTCTATAAATCAAATGAGTAATTGAACTCATATGGTATGATTTAATAGTCCCAACATTCTGATTGGAAAGCCTACCTAAGTGCTTTTGACCCGTTTCGACACATTATGGTAACATAAGCTACTATAAGGCGTCGTTAGCGAAAAACTATGTCCGAATGGTTAACTATGTGCTATGTCAAGTCTTACATGCCCAATTATCCCTAAACATGTACTAAATCAGATTACATGTCAAAAATATGTTCACATAATCAAAATACGGATTTTAGCTTCAAAAGGGCATTTTGGTCATTTCCTATGGGCATACAAGCTAACAAGCATATGACTAACCAATCCTATGTGATCATAAGGTATAACCTCAGTGGTTATTCCCTATGAAACTATGATCACTAACTAAGCTTGGTCGGATCCTAAAGATCGACCAAACGGGTCGGGTTCGGAAGTATAAGCGGTTGTTTAGACCGCTTACCTTACGACCCTAAACAAGCACAAACTAATAGTGTCGTGTTAGACATGTCAAAACATGTCTAACCTACTGATTTGGTATCAAAACAAAGTGTTTTGATACCCTAAAGTAGTTCCGAGGCAAAATGCGTGCTAAAACGCATTTTGACCGAAACTTTGACTCGACACTACAATTAGCTAACGTGGTAATCAGATGCTATAATCACGAAGGATTATAACTATCGTGATTACAATCACGTTTCAAAGTTCAATTGAACTTTGACTTGACCAATTGATGGTCAAAACCGAAAGTCAAACTGTTGGCCAAACGTTTGACTTTCTGCACTACATAAGGAAAAAGCCAATAAAAGAATGAAAGAATGCTCACTAAGGGTCCTTGAGAGCGAATAAACTTGTTTTTGCCATACCAAAGCCTTTAAAACTTATTTCTAAGTTATGCAAAGGTTATTTAAGGTATGTTAAGTTTATGATGATGTTCCGGAGTGTTTGTTGCGTTAAACTGATCGTGTTTACGCACTAGTTTGCGTATAACTCTCCAGAAAGCGATATAGAGTTCAAAATCGATCAAAAATCAACACAGACACAAAACCAAACATAAATGACAAACATTGGGATCAAAACACATTGTTTTATTAATATTGTATTGTTCAGAGTTTGTAAAATGATATCAGAAGCACAGATGTCACAGTCTCCCCTACTTCAGGAAATTTCGTCCCGAAATTTATTTAGAGGAAACTTGTGAGAATAGATGCGGATATTTCGCTTTCATCTGATCTTCACGTTCCCTAGTAAACTCTGGGCCACGTTTAGATTCCCAGCGAACTTTGACCAATTTAATCTGCTTGCCCTTCAACTGTTTAAATGAACGGTCCACTATCTCCACAGGTTTCTCAACAAAATGCATCGTGTTATCAACACGAATTTCATCAAGTGGTATGTGGAGGTTCTCATCAGCTAAACGCTTTCTGAGATTGGACACGTGGAATGTTGGATGAACATTTCCAAGTTCAGGAGGTAGCTCAAGTCTGTAGGCTACTTTTCCGACTCTTTCAACGATCTTAAATGGTCCAACATAACGAGGTGCAAGTTTTCCTTTCTTTCCAAATCTAATCACGCCTTTCCAAGGGGATACCTTGAGTAGGACGTGATCACCAACTTGAAATTCTAAGGGCTTGTGTCGTCGATCCGCGTAACACTTCTGACGGCTTCTAGCTGTCTGAAGGTTTTCACGAATCTTCTTGACCTTATTTGTAGTCTCTAGAATGAGTTCAGGTCCAGTAAGCTGAGCTTCACCTATCTCATTCCAGCAGACCGGTGAACGACATTTTCGACCGTATAAAGCTTCGAAAGGAGCCATATTGATGCTAGAGTGATAACTGTTGTTGTAGGAGAATTCGATCAATGGAAGATGCGAATCCCAACTACCACCAAAGTCAATCACACATGCTCTAAGCATATCCTCCAGTGTCTGGATTGTTCTCTCAGATTGACCATCTGTCTGCGGATGGTATGCTGAGCTCAAATGAAGTTGAGTACCCATAGCAGATTGCATGGTTCTCCAAAAGCGAGACGAGAATCGAGCATCTCTGTCAGATATAATGTTCAAAGGAACACCATGTCGAGATACAATCTCATCAACATAGATCTTAGCAAGATCATCAGCAGATAGACTCTCACGGATCGGCAAGAAATGTGCTGACTTTGTAAGACGATCAACAACAACCCAAATGGCGTCATGACCCTTCTTAGTGCGCGGTAATTTGGTAATGAGATCCATAGAAATGTTTTCCCATTTCCAAACCGGAATCTCTGGTTGCTCCAATAATCTATAGGGATGTTGATGTTCTGCCTTAACCTTAAGACAAGTAAGGCATTTGGAAACATATAAGGCAATGTCCCTCTTCATACCCGGCCACTAGTACTGGGTTCGAAGATCCTTATACATTTTGCCTGCACCAGGATGAATAGAATAACGAGACTTGTGAGCTTCATCCATAAGCAAAGTGCGAAGATCGTCTATACTTGGGACCCACAAACGGCCCGTGTAATAGAAAATCCCAAAATCTCTTAGTTCAAGCTCAGGATTGGTATGACACGGTAATTCTTTACCCATCAAGTCTTGTGCAACACAAGTATGTTGAGCCTGAATTATGCGAGATTGGATGTCAGATCGAACCTGAACACAGTGAAGCTTGACACGTTCCTTACGACTCAATGCATCAGCCACGACATTCGCCTTACCAGGATGATAGCGAATTTCGCAATCGTAGTCGTTTAGGAGTTCAATCCATCGTCGTTGCCTCATGTTTAGTTCTTTCTGATTGAAGATGTGCTGGAGACTCTTGTGGTCAGTAAACACTACACACTTTGTACCGTAAAGGTAGTGTCTCCAGATTTTGAGAGCAAAGACTACTGCACCTAACTCCAGATCATGAGTGGTGTAGTTCTTCTCGTGCACTTTCAGCTGTCTTGATGCATAGGCTATAACTTTGTTTCTTTGCATAAGAACGCAGCCAAGGCCTAAGTTGGATGCATCACAGTACACGACAAAGTCGTCGTTACCCTCGGGCAAAGATAGAATAGGTGCATCACAGAGTTTCTGTTTCAAGGTCTGGAAAGCTTCTTCCTGTTTGGATCCCCACTCAAAAGGTTTGCTTTTCTGAGTTAAAGCAGTGAGAGGAACCGCAATCTTGGAGAAGTTTTCAATGAAACGGCGGTAATAACCCGCTAGACCAAGAAATGAACGAACCTCGGTAGGAGTAGTAGGAGTATCCCAATCCTTAATCGCACTGATTTTGGCAGGATCTACATGTATACCTTGTTCGTTGACGATGTGCCCCAAAAATTGAACTTCCTTAAGCCAGAATTCGCACTTGGAGAATTTGGCGAAAAGCTGTTCTTTCTTTAGGAGCTCCATTGTAAGACGAAGATGTTGTTCATGCTCAGCTCGAGTCTTAGAATAGATCAGAATATCATCAATGAAGACGATGATGAACTTGTCCAAATAAGGCTTACAAACCCTATTCATCAAGTCCATGAAAACAGCAGGAGCATTTGTTAAACCGAAAGGCATAACAGTGAACTCATAGTGACCATAACGTGTACGGAAGGCTGTCTTGGGAATATCTTCTTCGAAAACTCGAAGTTGATGGTACCCAGAACGTAGATCAATCTTTGAAAAGCAAATAGCACCCTGTAGCTGATCAAAGAGATCACCAATGCGAGGTAGGGGATATCAATTCTTGATGGTAAGCTTATTAAGCTCACGGTAATCAATACACATCCTGAATGATCCATCTTTCTTTTTCACGAATAGGACAGGAGCGCCCCAAGGGGAAAAGCTTGGACGGATGAATCCTTTGTCAGATAGCTCCTGAAGTTGTTTAGATAACTCTTGCATCTCAGACGGTGCAAGACAATAAGGTGACTTAGCAATGGGATTTGCGCCAGGCACAAGATCAATGCGGAACTCAACTTGGCGCACAGGGGGTAAACCAGGTAATTCTTCAGGAAATACCTCTGGGTAATCCCGAACAACAGGGATATCTTGGATAGTCTTACCCTTGCCTTTATCCTCTATGACATGTGCTAAGAAAGCAACATACTTCTTTCGCAGGTATTTGCGGGCTTGGGTACAAGACATGAGTTTAAGACCACTGACGGGTTTCTCCCCATGAACTTCTAAGATCTCACCAGTCGATAGCGGTATACGGACCAACTTCTCAAAACATACCACCTCAGCATGGTACTTCGATAACCAATCCATTCCTACTATAACATCGAAGCTCCCGAGTTGCATCGGTGTGAGGTTGATAGGGAAAAGATGGTTATTGAGATTCAACTGGCAATTTCGAAGAACAGAGTCGAGTACAACAGGTTCACCACTAGCTACTTCTACTGTCAAGGGCTTTCCTAGTTTTGTTCTAGTCATCGCAAGCAAAGGCTCAAATGCTAAGGACACAAAGCTCTTATCGGCACCCGAATCAAATAGAACAGAAGCAGGATGGTTGTTAACAAGGAACGTACCGTTCACCACTTCGTTATCCGCACGCGCCTCATTTGCATTCAAATTGAAAGCTCTACCATGAGCCGGTGCTTGGTTCGCATTTGCCAACCTCGGGCAGTTGTTCCTGTAGTGGGTCAGATCCCCACAGTTGAAACATGAACCAGGCGGAAAGTGAGGTCGTGCAGGATTCTGGGCAGGGTTCTGTGCATGGTTTTGAGCAGGCTGATTCTGATTAGGAGCAAAACGGCAAGTGTTTGCAAGATACCAGACTTGCCACAATTCGTGCAGATACGGCATTGCATCTGTGGCTGGTGGTGGCTGTTACATCTGTTGCACAAAGGTGCATTTCCTGCATACTGCCTTTTGGCAGCAGGTTGTGCAACCTGATTCTGTGCTGCCTGATTAGGAGCAGTCTGGTTTGTCTGAGCGGTAACAGCAAAATTCATGGAAGCCTTACGCTTCCTCGATTTCTTAGAAGACTCAGCAGCCTTCTTGCCCTTGTTATCCTTGGTACCATCAGACTATTTCTGTTTCTTGTCACCCTTCCTGTGGAGTTTACCCTTCTTGATTTGGGATTCAGTAAGGGTAGCAGCTAGCTCAATGGCATGTCGGACGGTAGTAGGATGACTGCCAGTGACGATATCCTGAACAGGATCTGGCAAACCGTCGATGTACCTCTCAATAGCCTTATCCAAAGGCGTGACCATAGTCGGACAGAGCAAGCTTAACTCCTCGTATCTGTCAGTGTAAGCCCGGTGTTCACCACTGACTTGCTTCAGGTCATTGAACTCGTCTTCAAGTGCCCTCTGTTCGTGTCGAGGACAAAATTCTCTCATCATGAGAGCCCTGGGTTCCTCCCAAGTCTGACCCAAAGCTACATCAGCACCTCTATCTCTCATTACCCCATTCCACCAGGTAAGGGCCCTCTTTTGAAATACACTAGAAGCAAACTCGACTTTACGATTGTTCGGACACTGAACATGGCGGAATGTGCTCTCAAGACTCTCAAACCACTGGAGAAGCCCTGTTGCTCCTTCAGTACCACTAAACTTGAGCGGTTTAGCCGAGTTAAACTGTTTAAAGTTGCACGGAGCAGGTGCATTAACATTGTTATTGGTGGCTTGGTTTATTTGAGTTATGAGACCAGGAAGCATAGCAGCCATCTGCTGTGCTATAATAGCTGCCAGTTCGGCATCAGGTTGAGGAACGTTACGTCGAGGAGGCATTCTAAAAGAGGAAACATGAGAGAAAAGGAGTGAGATGATGTGATGAAAAATAAGATGACAATAAAATCGACAAAAAGCAAGGAAGGTGGTCATTTGTATGTTACCACAAAGCAAACAAACAACGCACGGTGACAAATCAAAGTAAATGAGTCATAATAATGTATTGCGAAGACATGCTCGCCTATAAGTGAACACTCACCCCAAGAGTTCCCAGGTAAGAGTGACTGGTCCGATACTGCGGATTTGTACGAACACTCTAGCCTTAGACAGAAAACTCAAGGTACAGGCATTCACCCTTCCAGTTTGCACGTGTTCACATTATTTAGACCCAAAACTTTGACGAGATTTTGAAAATTTGGAAGGCACGAGGCCAAAAAGAAATCATCTAAGGATAGATGATTGATCTCAAAATCATTTTGGAAATTGTGTTCAAGTTTTGGTAATCACCTAAGGATAGCTGACGGGTATTGTTTTAAGATCTAAACACAAGTAAACTTGTGTTAGGGTCCTAAAGTTATAGTCTAGGTCAAAGCATTGCTAATAACCTAATTCTCTATAACCATTGGCTCTGATACCAACTCTTCTGTCACACCCCGGCCGCAGTAAAACAACGAAAGCCGTGGCGGAAACGCCGGGGAGGTGAGTAGCGACAGAATTATTGTTTCAACAACCATGGCAATTAAAGTTATGTATTATTAAAATTTAAAGTTACATTGTCTTTGAGTTCAAACTAAGCTAACATAATAACTGTCTTTTAAGTCACTAAGGCCCGAGTCCGCCTAAGTGTAGCACAAACATCCTTTTGCATTAGCACCTGAAACACATGTAAAAATAGGTACGTCAGCATAAAAATGCCTGTGAGATACATAGGTTTTGTTTATGCAGGTTCATGACTTGTATTTGAAAGAAGTGTTAAATAGAATGTATTCATGAACATTGTAAAATGTTTACCTTTGTAAAACTATGTGAAAATCAATGAAAATCAAATGATGATGAAATGATAATGCATGGTTAAATGAATAACCAAGTGAAAATGAATTTGGACAAAATGTGTACTTTGGAAAACAATGTCATGTTTTTGTATAAAATGTTTCATGTCTTGCCCAAGTGATTCATATAACGCAACAATGTATTATATAATAAAAGCACTTATATATAGGAAGTACCAGCGGCGTATCCACCATGCTTTTATCATATAACACATAGCCCCGTTACACAAGTCACTTATCATTAACCAACCAAAATGTCTTGTTCAATGTCAAAAATGTGTATGTGTAAACCATGTACCATGTCATGTGTGAAATGTTTCATGTATAACCAAATGAAATTCATAGCAAGTAGGAAATCATCTACTTAAACCATGTGATGATGTCAATGTATAAACTGTGTCATGTATGGTGAATAACTAGAAGTTACTCAACCCCATAGTAAAAATGTACAAAACAATGCTTTTGAATAAACCTAAGTTTAAATCAAATGTTATGCTTTGCAGAAAAACAATGCTTTATGATTACAAACATTTATGCAGTAATGTTAATCGCATACATTCAAGCCTTGCGACTGTGGCGACAAACCCTTAAACGAATTAAAGGTTTATCTAAATTATGTTGTCGGATTCTGTCATCCCCAACTTCCAAACAAACCCAGGAAGTCGGAAACGGGAGTTGTCAATTCCTATGGTACCATTACATAAGTCCGAGCGGCGTGATCAATGTTAATGAATGTATTATTGTCCCGATTAAACACACCAAATGTCATAACCAATGTAGCATGTGAAAACCATGTACTAGGAATGCTAAGTAAACATGCCTAGTAGAAATGTTCATGTAAAAACAATGTGCTAGCATGCTCAGTAAACATACATAGCAGAAATGACATGTAAAACAATGTGTTCCATATGCTAAGTAAACATATGCAACAAATGTGAAATAAATCAATGTGCTAGCATGCTTAACATACATAGCAAAACACAATGGAAAACATGTACTATAAGTGTACTAGGTGAAACTAGCATGTTTATGTCATAAAAGCATGAAATGCACAAAAGTAACATGTATGTACATGTGTATCACCCCAAAACATTTGAAAACGGTAAAAGAGGGGAACTATGTACTCACTTGGGATTGCTAATTAGTCTTGAGAATAAGACCAATTTAAGCTCCAAAGGTCACGGAATCAACCGGCACCTAGTATAGGTAACTATGTTAGTAATCGGCTCCTAAATTGGGAGATAGGATAGAATGAGGTTCTATAAATCAAATGAGTAATTGAACTCATATGGTATGATTTAATAGTCCCAACATTCTGATTGGAAAGCCTACCTAAGTGCTTTTGACCCGTTTCGACACATTATGGTAACATAAGCTACTATAAGGCGTCGTTAGCGAAAAACTATGTCCGGATGGTTAACTATGTGCTATGTCAAGTCTTACATGCCCAATTATCCCTAAACATGTTACTAAATCAGATTACATGTCAAAAATATGTTCACATAATCAAAATACGGATTTTTGCTTCAAAAGGGCATTTTGGTCATTTCCTATGGGCATACAAGCTAACAAGCATATGACTAACCAATCCTATGTGATCATAAGGTATAACCTCAGTGGTTATTCCCTATGAAACTATGATCACTAACTAAGCTTGGTCGGATCCTAAAGATCGACCAAACGGGTCGGGTTCGGAAGTATAAGCAGTTGTTTAGACCGCTTACCTTACGACCCTAAACAAGCACAAACTAATAGTGTCGTGTTAGACATGTCAAAACATGTCTAACCTACTGATTTGGTATCAAAACAAAGTGTTTTGATACCCTAAAGTAGTTCCGAGGCAAAATGCGTGCTAAAACGCATTTTGACCGAAACTTTGACTCGACACTACAATTAGCTAACGTGGTAATCAGATGTTATAATCATGAAGGATTATAACTTTCGTGATTACAATAAAAGAATGAAACAATGCTCACTAAGGGTCCTTGAGAGCGAATAAACTTGTTTTTGCCATACCAAAGCCTTTAAAACTTATTTCTAAGTTATGCAAAGGTTATTTAAGGTATGTTAAGTTTATGATGATGTTCCGGAGTGTTTGGTGCGTTAAACTGATCGTGTTTACGCACTAGTTTGCGTATAACTCTCCAGAAAGCGATATAGAGTTCAAAATCGATCAAAAATCAACACAGGCACAAAACCAAACATAAATGACAAACATTGGGATCAAAACACACTGTTTTATTAATATTGTATTGTTCAGAGTTTGTAAAATGATATCAGAAGCACAAATGTCACATCAACGCCTTTCACATAAATGGTTTGCCCGAGTCTTAAGGAGAAGAGGTCCACTCGACCGTTAGTGACCCACAGCTTCTAACCTGCACGTGGTTAATTCAGCTAATACCAGGATATCACGCCAGGATGTTACCAATATCCTGATCCAGTATCCTGATCACAAGTAAACAATCAAAAGCAGAATATTAGTCAGGATATATATGCTCAGAAAATGCCCTATAACACATTCGATCTAGTATATGAACCTAGAAATTCCATAAAGTCTCAGGCTTTAGCTAACTTTGTGGCTGATTTCCGTAGTGATATCCAAAATGAAGTAGACCTAGAGGTACAACAACTAGGAGAAAACTTAGAATCTTGGATATTGTATACAGGTAGTGCATCCAATGTAAGAGGGGTAGGTTTGGGTATACTACTAAAATCGCCACAGGGGGACATATTACCCCAGGATATTAGATGTGAGTTTCCTGCCACTAATAATGAAGCAGAATATGAAACTTTAGGATTAGAATTGGCTAAGAGCATGAATATCAAGAGTCTACAAGTGTTTGTTGATTCCTTGTCAATCGCTAATCATTTTAATGGATCTTATGCAGTAAAAGGTCAAAATTTGGTTGAATACCTTGAAAATGTCAAAAAATTAGCAGGATATTTCGATGCAGTAAAAGGTGAAAATTTGGCTGAATACCTTGAAATTGTCAAAAAATTAGCAGGATATTTCGATGTTTTTACACTTGAACAGGTACCAAGAGAGGACAATGCTGAAGCTGATGCCTTGGCAAGTCTGGGATCATCAGTCAGGATACCAGAAGGGACCTAAATACCAATATTACATATCCTGTATCCTGCGACGGATCCTCAGGGTAAAGAGGTAGCAATCCTGGTGCTGAGTATCCTGAAGAGGATCCTAGATCCTGGACGGCTCCAATCACAAGATATCTCAAGGAAGGACACATCCCCAAGGATGAGAATCCTAAGGCCTTTAGGATGAAGGTATCACGATTTACTATCATAAATAATGTTTTATATAAGAAATTTCTTGCAGGTCCATATCTGAGGTGCTTGGAGGATCCCGAGACCAAAGAAGTGCTACAGGATATCCATGAAGGGGATTGTGGTAACCACACTGGGGGCATGTCATTATTCTCAAAAGTATTAAGAACAGGATATTATTGGCCTACCATGAGAAAAGATGCTGTAGAATATGCTCGAAAATGTGATGCATGCCAAAGACATAGCAACATACTACATCAACCCGCAGAGCCATTATATCCTATTATATCTCGTTGGCCGTTCATGAAATGGGGAATGGATATAGTAGGAAAATTGCCAAAAGCTCCAAGAGGAAAAGTCTTCATGCTGGCAATGACTGATTATTTCTCTAAGTGGGTTGAAGCTGAAGCATTTGTTTAAGTCAGATATCAAGAAGTGGTATCCTTCATAAAAAGAAATATACTGACTAGATTTGGTGTACCAGCTGAAATAATTTATGACAGTGGATCTCAATTCATAAGTAAGAGGACTACTGACTTCTGCAAGAGTTGGGGAATCAAAATGATCACATCCACACCGGTACATCCTCAAGCGAATGGACAAGCAGAATCCTCAAACAAGATAATTGTCAACAACCTGAAAAAGAGGCTAGGAGCCAAAAAAGGAAGATGGGCAGAAGAATTACCCTTTGTTTTATGGGCTGATAGAAAGACGGTGAAAAATGCAACCGGCCAAACCCCATTTTCCTTGGTATTTGGAGCAGAGGCGGTGATCCCGACAGAAATGGTAATACCTACAGCAAGATCCAACCTTCAAGATCCTGAGCAAAATCCTGAAATCCTATGCCAGGAATTGGATACTATTGATGAGACAAGAAATGCAGCAAGGCTAAGGATGGCAGCATATCAACAAAGGATATCCAAAGCATATAACAAGAATATAAGGGCTAGAAGGTTCCAGGTTGGAGATTGAGTATTGAGAAAGGCTTTTCAGAATACTACTAATCCTGAAAAGGGAAAGGAGCATACCGACTCAAGAATATGGAATGCTATACATTTGAAGCTCTATTTCAAGTGAGTTAGGAATTTAATTTCTAACTCAGGATGGTATGAATATTATCTCCTTTAATATGTTTAATATTATTTATTGTTTTGAACCCGTTACTGACTTAAGCATCGGAGGGGTGTTAGCCAGGCTAACACCCACCTTAGCTTACAATTGTTTTGCAGAATATGCTTCGGGATATAGCTCCAGGATATACATTCAGGATACTTCGAAAGATTAGAGGAGTGGCCCCCTCTGTCACGTATAAGGGATCCTGATCCCTTCATAGGTTTAAAGGTATTCACATTTCTCACGAATTGGGTTTAAACACCCCGCCTGGAGCGCAAGTTGTCCAGGGATAGTTCAAGGTGGCGGGACCAGTTCATGTAAAAGTGGTTGACAATTTCGTCACTGTTGGCTATATCCTGGACCCTTAAGGTATATGAGGATTGATCACCCTCTCTCACGAAAGGGTATTTTCATACTCTCTAAGGTTTAAAGGTTTTCACCTTTCTAAGTCTTGGAGTTTATACACTCCCGCCTATAGCGCATGAAAATTTGGGATTTTCCCCAGGATACTTGTGGGTTTACCCCAAGATACTAAGGATTTGTCTCCTGAAGGTTTTCGGGTTTTACCCCAGTAACACAAGAACTGTCTATACAGTTAAACATGAACCCAAACAATTTTCTAAGTGTTGGAGGATTTCGTGCACGGGGGACATTTCTCCTAAGGCGATTATGTAAGGCACAAAGAATCAAATTTGAACCCAGTACACTAAGACTTGGGACATCTTACTGGAGGGAGTCACAAGAGGGATTGAAGTTTGGTACTAGGGTTACACTCTATTCCTGGTATGATCTTTCCTTTGTGAATTTCACACAGCTTGTTTGAACTTTTGAAACCATGTTTAAGTATCCTGATTAGGATATATCTTTAGGATATATTCTTGGAATATGATTCAAGATATTTGGTTAGAATATTTGGCATACAATACTTGGATTTAAAAATCAGAGTTAAATGTGTTATCAAAACAAGGTTTATAAGTTCTAAGCAAACTATCTTTTTCCTTTGAAAACTCTATTTAAATTGTTTGAGATTTTGAAGAATAAACTGTTTGAATTTTATTTGATGAGAGATATCGGCTGAGTATCCTGGTCAAGATATTTTCTAAAAGTAATGGCGTTAATCTTGCAAAATTGAAATTTAAACTAAGCAACGAAAAATCAAAAGGCAACAACAAATAGGTCAAAAGAAGGTTATATTATTAACATATCAAAAGTTGTGCTTTTGGTTTCACCTTAAACCAAGGCCCATCCACCAAAAGCACAATAGGTTCATAACCATATTTACACAACGATTAAAGGTTTCGTCTCAAACCGAGACCCATTCACCTCCAACCGTTGTATTGTCCAAAATAAATTATACTAATTGATAACCAAGGGCTTCATCCTGAAACCCAGGACCCATCCACCTTTGGTTATCAAATTTTCTAATGCAGGAAAGGTAAATTGTTCAAAGACATGAAAAATAAATTGTTCAAGAGCCACAACCATCAAACATAAAAAAGTGGGCTCCGGCCTTGGCACATATATCCATCATTGCCCACTTTGCTGCTTTAAAGGGGCAGCACCCTCTTCAATCATCGCTTCATCGACATCCGCCCCGGCATCGCCTCCAGCATCACCACCAGCATCCACGTTGGCATCAACCACATCCTCAGTCACTTTAGCAGGCTCTCCAGCAACAGGTTTCACATGATGCTCCACAGGATTGCCGCCAAGATCCTTCAGTATCACCTCCCAAGCCTCTATATTCCACGAGGGGCATTCGAATCCCAAGGCCTTGGCCTCATAGGACATTTTCAATCTAGCCTGAAGGAGGGAGACAACCACAGAGTTCTTGAGGCTTTATCGGTATGTGACCATGTCATGCTCGTGTTTGACTTGGGCAACATCAGATTTGGCTTGAGCCTCGTGAGTAATCTTCTTGATGGCGGCTTGGTGATCTTGGGTCATGGCCTTGTACTTGGCCTCATAATGCTCGGACTTGGCGGTGGCAATTGCTGCTTGGTCCGCAGTGGTGGGTTCAGCCTTCTTCAACTTAGCCTCTAACATCTTGTTCAGTCCGCATGCATCCTCATAGAGAAACACTAGCCGCTCAAGGCCCTATAATCAGGTAAACAAATGTTAGTATGCATACTCAAAACATATGTTCGGCATATATGTGCAGGATATAAGTTGAAGATACCAACCTGGTTGAGAAAGCCAGTCATGAACTTGCTGGATTCTGAGAACCCACGATTCTCAAAAGGGAAGACATCCGAGGCAGCAGGAGAGTCTGGTTCCTTCCTTTTGCGAGAACTAGAGCCGCGTGGCTTTGAAGTAGTAGATGGCTTGGGGACAGCGGCAGCCTTGGAACTGGTAGGCTTGGATGTGACTGCTGGTTTGGGATTAACTTCTTGCTTGACTTGCACAGGGGCAGAGTAACTATCCAGCTCGTCAAGTTGGAAACCCTCAAGATTGATGACTAGCACTACAAGGGAGAAACTCTTAACTCTTGAATAAATATAAATTATAATTGATTTAATATATAAAGATGTACTCACCAAACATTTCGGAACTTGATCTTTGACTTGAACTAGCGAAGGACAGGGAAAGGTTCTTTCACTCTCTGGTAGCCGGTAGATATCTTTGATCCTTTGCTCTGATTCTGCAGACAGAGGGGCTAGCTCCTTGAAGTTTGCTGTACAGAAAATAAAAATGTCAAATTTAGGATACAGTCTCAAGATAACTTTGGGGATATTCCTAAAACCCTAAGTCCTACCAGAGGTTAACCATCTCACCGGAAGGTCAAAGCCCTTAGTGATGGAATCCCTTTTAACGAAAAAGAATTTCCGCTGCCATTTATCCTCATTCTTTGTGGCCTTGAGGATAAGGGGGTTCTTGGAAGTGGAGAAAAGAAGAAAGCGGTTGTTGCCATGAGAAGGAAGACGGTATGCGACGGGAAGATCCTCAATGCAAAGGTCAGGGGAATGACGAGACCTGATCTGATCCAAGGTGACGAGCACACGCCAAACCATAGGCATGGTTTGGGAATAGCTAAGACCAGTGAGTTCAAAAAAGCGGGAAATAAAGGTCGGAAAAGGATATCGGAGCCCTATGGAAAAAGGGTAGCCAAAAAGCACACCTATTCATTGGGAGAAGCGTCCGATCGGACCTCTCGGTCGAACGGACGTATGATTGCGTTAACCGGAAAAGCACCGGAAGCTCGAAGGGCAGCGATGTCTGCATTATCAAACGAACAAACCTCCTTTTCAGGCTCTTTGAGAAGACCTTGTTCTTCAAAGGTAGGAACGGAGTCTGCTGTGTGGGATCTTGTTCGGCTGGCCATTGGGAATCTTAACAAGGAAAAACAGAAAAGAGAAAGAAGAGAGAAAATACTTGGGATTTCTGGGTCGAGTGGATGAATATCAATGAGGAAGAGAGAAGATATAGCGGTTTCATAGATAGCCATTGAGTATTTATCGCGTGGGAAGTTGCACCTTGTCATTTCAAGAGTCCCGTCATATTAATTGCCTCGGTCTACGAGATGAAGTTTTAAAATATATCCGTTGGATTGGTATACCAACAGATATATTTTGGGGACAATTGTTGTGGGCCATTTTCTGAACATATATCCTGACTAATATTCTGCTTTTGATTGTTTATTTGAGATCAGGATACCAGATCAGGATATTGGTAACATCCTGATGCGATATCCTGGGAATAATTGATTTAACCACGTGCAGATTGAAGGGTATAAGTCTCCAACGTTCAAGTTGACTTCTTCTCCTTGAGACTCGGGCAAACCTGTTAGATAAAAGACGTTGAAGCCGGAAGATGTGGACTACAACGTTCATATGTGGAATATTCGCCGGATCACGGAATAATAGGATCATTGGTTGATTTCTTTTTACTACAAATAGATTGATCGGATCAGATTAAGTCACATACACTCTTTCATTCGCACACTTTACTCTCTAGTTACTAGCAATCACTACACACCAACACTTGTAATCAAATCACATTGTAACACCTAGTCGATCTGCATCATATCCTGCACTATATCCTGACATTTGAAGTAATAGAAGAACAAGGCAGCTGTGATTATCAGCTCCCGAGGTTTTATGCCGGCGATCTAGATTGATCAAGGACTTTCCTCGTACATCTCGTGTCACCCTTTCCTTTTTTGTTCATTGTTTGATCTTGGATACAACTTTGTATCCTGAGTTGTATCCTGAAACTGTTTTTGCAAATAACTTTACTTGAACATTCTTGACACACCTTTCAAGCACACTACCACACTTAACTAATTTGATCACTAAATTGCTTAGGTAATTTTTAACCAAAACACGTGTGATACACGTTACCTCAATTAAATGATAAATATAGTTGACGAAATAGTGCGCGTTGACGCGTATAGTAGAAAAGCCTTGTATTATAATACGGGTGATTATTGAAGTTGATATTACTAATTCTTGTAAATGTTTTAATTGAAGGACACTCGCATCTGAAGATAGCGAGAGTTTAGCAAATTGCGGATATGATGGTAGAACGGTCCGAGGTATGACAAATAGAGCATACTCATCAAGGACCTAAATCGCGTGACGATCGCGAACAAGGTTAACGACATAAAAAGCCCGTTAGGGCAAGCATTTACAGGTGCGCATTTTAAATTATTTCGTGAATAGTAATATGAAACAAATACGTAGAGATTGAAAGCTACATATGTAGATTAAAAACTTGGAAAAACCCGAATAGAAAATCTATCCGGGATATTATTTCCAAGTGAAGCAAATAGAGGCATTACATACATGGGGAGTAATGTGAAAATTATAAAAAGGTCATGTATACCAGGTTCGTTTACTCTGGCCAAGTAAGTGGTGAGCACGTGGTACCATGAACTTTTATGATGGACATGCTTACATCCAATGTAGTAAGGACGGGGTGAGTGGGACAAATTAAAAAGTACCCAAATGAATCAGATAAGCAAAATATTTGATAATAATGTAAACGCATAGCCGAGTGACGGAAGCGTATTAAACTAGGAAAATGAGCCCGAGTGAAGGGACAAAGAAACATGTAAAACAATTAAGGTATGCACTGCACTGGGAGGGGGTGTACTTACACTCGAACCCGGAGAATGCAAACATGTAAAATGATTAAGGTATGCACTGGGAGGGGGTGTACTTACACTCGAACCCGGAGAATGCAAACATGTAAAATGATTAAGTTATGCATTGGGAGGGAGTATACTTACACTCGAACCCGGAGAATGCAAACATGTAAAATGATTAGGATATGCATTGGGAGGGAGTATTTGTAAAATGTCAAACTTGAGGACAAAGTCGGAATATAAAAATGAAGCAAGGTCTTAATGCATACCGGAAGGGTGCAATAATAACGACTTTGGTTAAACACCCGGTTGATGGGTAAGAATTAAACACATGCGTAGACCGAGAAACGGGAACTCGGATGGAAAGATAAAAGACTCGGGTTTTGAGTCATAACTAAAATACGACAAGATAATGTAAATAGAAATTTTGAATAAATAATGTTCAACTATTTTAAAGTTGAACGGGTCAAATATAATATCATGCCGGACAGCATGAGCAAACGCAAGCGGGATAATGGTAGCGCTAAAAGCTAAAGAATAATGAGCCCCGTAATGGGACATAATCAAATACGAATGTATGTAAACTGGATAATGGTGAGCATAAGATAAACCGACGCATAAATGACGTGAGAAGTCATAAGGTCGGAAAATTTGTCCGAAAGGAAACGAATGTAGCCTTAGACTACGGTCAAGGTCAAAGAAAATACCAAGGCGAAAATAAATAATTTTAAACAAAAAGGATGCCTTGACACCAAACATGTATTTTAAGAATGACATGAGTAAGGAATGATCTACGGGATCACCCTAACCTTTGGGGTTATAAATAATGTTAAGGTCTACGGGACCAAGAAGACCCTTGGGTCATAAATAGAAAGAAACGAATTGTTGGGGTCTCACCTTAATAAGGTAAATATGTGAGAATACAAAGAAATAGCTTACGAGGCAAAGCGAAAGAACCTACGGGTCAATAGTATAAAACAAGGAAACTGGTTGTAACTTCCCGCGTAAAATAATAATGGGGGATAAAGTTCATATAAAAGCGATGCGTTTCGCTAAGTTAATTAAATAGGTTATAAGCGAAGAGACTGTGAAAGGTCTGGTTGACAAAAGTGAAGAATTTTCACTAAAACATTTAAACGGGCAAAAATGACAAGAATTCACAATTATTTAAATTATCATACGTCACTAAAGTGGATGAAGTCATTAACGAAATGACAACGGAAGGGAATAAATCCTTGGACGTAAATTCCTTGGAATTCACATGAGCTCAAGAGAAAAGCGTTAAACTAAAATTCAGTATTTGTGAGAAACAACGCTTTAACAAACACTAATATTATGAAACGAATTCGGAAAATGATTAATATCAAGGAAGATGGATCTTGACACCGGTAGGTGCAAAACGATACATTTGAAAGAAAGAATTTCGATAATGAAAAGTCGAAATAGACTTAAACATGACGTGATGTGATCACGGTCACAAAAGTGATATAGAATATAACGTTAGTTGCAAGATATTAAATCATAAACACGCAAAAGGCCGAAGACGGCAATATAGTAAACCCGGGTGGTGGGGTATAAGGTGACTGGTGACTAACGAGTCTAACCGCCAAAATAAATAATCAATAAAGATAATGGATACAAGCTAAAATTAACGGCCCACGAGGCCTTACATATGAAAGACGCATGCGTCAATATAAAAATGAAAACTTTTGACCAGAAGAAATGGGTGCCTTAAAAACGAAATTAGGTTCGTTTGATTAAACCAATGAAATACGTAAACAAGGTTTCGGGGACGAAGCCTCTTTAAGGGGGGGAGACTTGTAACACCCCGAAAACGGGTTTGGTAATTAAACCCCGTTAATACCAAAGAGCGGGTAAAATGCCGTTAGTGGTAAAAACTAATCTGGTAAATATTAGGATTTAAATAAATAAACCTAATATTAATTGGAAAGAGGGTAAATACTTTGAGAAAACAAAGTACATAGAAATGCCTGAGTTAACGGGACTTAGAATATAATGGGTTATAGCTTCCCGAACCTATTAAGTTAACTAGGAGTAATTAACCTAGTTAATGAGGTGTAAATAAGTAAATAAAATATAGAGTTCTAGTCCCTAATAATTAAAATTAAACTTAGGGACCAATACCGTTAAAGAGGAAACAAGTTCTATTTAATATAAAAAAAAGAAAAATCCAACACACACTGGTGTGTGGATCGACCAGAACACAGAATGGGGAGACCACGTTTCTTCAAAACCCTAACTTACCCAAAAATTCAAAAATTGAAGGTCAAGATCAATTCCAAAATGAAATCCGAATCTAGATTGGTGATCTCCATTGCAAGGGGGTCATAAGGTATGTGAAATTTGATAGAAAATCTCTACTTGAAATTCTGATGAACTTAGAAAATTCAGAAATTGTTGATGCATGATTGTTATATGGATGAAATAGGAACATAGTAGTGTCTAGGAGTAAACCCTAGACAAGTATATGTTAAAATCATGCTTAGCTCAAGTAGATTCAGATTTTTGTTGATACTAAATTCAGGGTATGAGATGTTTTTAGGGTTTTGATTTCTAAAAAAAGTGTTATGATGTCAACAACATGCTTAAATTGAAAGTTGAATTCAAACAGCTCTTGATCAGAATTTACAACCGACTTGTATTGACTGTAACCTGAACAAAACATGACAAAAACATGTGTTTCTTGAGTATAAAATGTAATTCCAGGAATATCTTTAAAACCCCACTGGAATCGCATTTTTTTGACGAAAATTGAGCGTTTTATGAATTTTTCCGTATCAAAGGTTCGAGCTGCATTTTCTGCCAGAATTTGCAGCCCATTACGAAGGTCATAACTCCATTTAGAAATTGAGTTATGATCTCAAATTCGTACTGTGGAGAGTTTTAAGTGATTAAAAGAATCACCAATTGGAATTTCGTCAATCGGATAAACAAGGAATTTTAAATGAATTTTTCCGTAAGCTGCAGTAAGAAGTGACGAATCTGATTGCAGCTTAGTAAATGAATTTTTATGAATTTTTTGGTAAAGAGTTAGATCTTGAAAATTTAACACAAGGTCTAACCCTCCGAGAGGTATGCCACATAAAAAAATTATAATTTTTGAAGACTTGTAAATAGGATAAACAAGTCACCAAAAAAGCCTATTTTCAAGGATATGAAATGCCTGAATGAAATCGCGGTCTACTTGGTTGTGTGTAAAATTTGATTTCATTAAGAGTTCGGATGAAATATGCCTAAGTAAGTTCAATGAACCAAATGTGCATTTGAATATGTTGATAAGTCGATTGACTTTTAAAAAGTCAAACCGACCAAATGATTAGATCGAATGATAATTTTGATATGGTCGAATGATAAATTCGACATAAAACCCGTAGGATGGAATAGTCGTAAATGATTATGACTAATCTAACCCTCTTACGAATTGTGATGGTGGTAGTTTGACTCTAGACAAGCTAGATGAAGACTTGGGAAAGAAGCAGGTCAAACGGATCGGGTATGCGGAAAAAGGACATGACCGGATACAAGGCAAGTGAAACTTACACCTTTTAGTAAAATAAATGTTCATCCTATAAGTTCAAATACAATAAGGATAATATTCAAGATATGGTTCCCGACGCGAAATAATACGTGTCGGAACTAATATAAAAGATAGAAACCATGTTTAATGGTAAAAGAGATAGAACGGTAAATTAGCCATGAAAAGCTAATTATAAAAATGGGTTTTTGAAACGGTTACTATAAGTAAGCCTAATGAATAAAAAGAGTAAAACGGGTCAAATGGTAATGGGGATACCATTTGACAAATATCGACTAATAAGCACTTGTCGAGTTTTATGCTTACAGGATAAAGCGGCTTATGAATTAGCAAATTTTCGAGACATGGTATTAAAACGGGTCAATGTAATGATCTGAGCCAGGTACGTATAATTATGTTGTAGTTAAAAGTGCTAATTTGGTCAATAATTGGTGAGAGTCTTTCGTCGTAAAATAAGAGACTAGAATTGACCAAAAAGCCCTTAACGGGCGAACCGGGTAAACGACCGTTAGAGTTGTTTAGAAACTTGTTTATTGATTTTGAAACCCTTAGATACATATAAAAAGTATAGGCAAAAACGTTTGCGGGTCAAAATAGACTAAGAAGTAAATTGTGCTTAAATGCTTAGATAGATACAAATGAATCGGTGAATGTATACGCCTACGTAAACTCTAGGATGGGAGTGAAAACGTTAAGGTTTGACAAGCCCGGGATGGGTAAAATGATAGGAATTAACTATTTTCTTTTTAGAGCATGTAGTGAAATAATAATGTCAAACGGGTCGAATAATCACCTAAAGGATTTATGAGCTAACATTGGATAAATCAGATTTTTATGCAAACCAAGGTGATAAACGGGTCCGTAATTTAATTACGGATGCGTAGGAAAAAGAATAACCTAAAACGGACTTGTAGATAAAAAGTTATGACACTTTAAAGATCGTTTTACCATTAAAACCATAGCTGGGAAAAATGCAGGCTTCAGCAACAAAACTGCTGGAAAATCATCCCCTCCGCGACACGCGACATGGAGCAGTAATCCTGGCGCGACACGCGAGGGCGCTCGCGGCACACGAAAGATCAAGAGGAGTCTGTCGCGTGGCGTGACAGACTAAATTCCGAAATTTTATTTTGTTTTTGATTGTTCGATACTAGAACTTGATTATACTAATATCTAAGATATCGAAACTAACTTTTAAGTTGGTTTTGATCATAGGTGAATGCGAAGATGTCCCGGATGAAGATCAAGCTCATTGAAGAAACGAACACGATCAAGATACAAGCTTCCGCACATGGTTTCGTCGTCATTTAAAAACGACGAATTTATATATATTGTATTGTATTGTTTCGAATCCAAAAATGTTTTAATTTAACCGTTTTTTTCAATGGATATGTATTTATAATTACATGTTTATTTACATAAATAATACGAAAACTCTAAAATAATAGAAAGGGTGTTACACAGACTTAACTCAAAAATTTAACATGGTTAGTGCTAAAGGACCTAGGGTATAAAGAGTTTTCCAAATAAAGGATTGTAGATGTAATTATTTAAGTTAAAGGACATCCACTGCAATCCGATACAAACATAAAGGACGGAAACTATAATTTACCCTTATTTTTATAGACTACACAATTAGGGTTAAAACCCATAAGTAAAGAATAAGCCTGTGGGCTGCGACTCCCGCCGACTGCCCTTACTGACGCGCTACACCTAAGGGTATCAAGAAGTCTGCAACCCAACAATCTCCCACTTGGAAGCTTCTAAGACACGATCAAATGCACTCCATTGTACTTCTGTAATTTGTCAATGGAAACACAAAGCTCCACTTCTAGTTGCCACCGGCCTTCTCATCAATTAACCTGAAAGCGTGTTTAAGCTCCCACTAAGCTTCAACTCATTTGTTACCGCCCATGACTTGTTCCCTGTCCATTCCGACTCCCACTTAAACGAACTGCCGGATCCTTAGAAAATCTAAGAACTAACACTCTTCATCATATGGAGGTAATTAACTTTAAAGACTTTCGTCACTGGAATACGGGTTCTCTTAACCCAGTGTCTTCTGGAAACTCTGACAGAAGCACTACCCAATCTCCCACTGCCACGAAAACCGTTGACTGGTTTCTCTAAACCTTTCCTAATACATTCAACATGAATCTGACCTATGACTCTGGGTTTATCTTCTACAAATCAAACTTTTTTATGTTGGACCGTGTGCGGCCCTAAATAAAGTCACAACAGCTTTCTCCTTTCAATTTCTTTGAATACAGAGGCGGAATCAAAGTAAACAAAGTCACAACAGCTTTCTCCTTTCAATTTCCTTTCTATTAATGCTTTCTGAGTAAATTTTGACAGCAGTTCGACACCTAGCACATGACCTGATTTCGCTCCAAAAGTTACAAATGAGATCACACATCAGGTTTATATAGTGATGCTGATTTCGCTCCAAACGACAAGAGCGGAAACACCATGTGACCTTTCGGGCGAAATCACCTGGTAACAATTAGGAGCGGAATCACAGACTAGACTCTAGGAGCGGAATTAACATAACACCTGATTTCGCTTCTAATGACATACATGTCATTTGGAGTGAAATTACAATCTAAAATCCAAGTTTCATATCCGAGCTCCAATCTAACCTATCTAGACCTAAGACTCGATACATACGCAATTAACAGACATTCAATGCACCAACAGACTCCCCATTGGATGTTGACGACGTCTTCAGCATCGAGTCTTCAGTCTTGGTCTATTCTCCAAACTTTGTCTTCCCATTGTAAAAACTCTCTCTTCACAATTTCAGGAACTCAACCTAGCTCCATCTTCAATCTTCTCCTTTGACTGTTGATCCAGAACTCTAGACTCCCCCTTTCACAGACTCCCCCTCTCAGTATGCTGGGATCTAGGATCTTTATCTGGTTCAAACTTTGACTTTTTGAGCCATGGGGATAATGAAATCCACAACCTGTTACTCAGCAAATAACATTACACTCTATTGATTTTAACAATAAATCACAAACTCTATCAGTTTAGAAATCCACTCAAGTATTCAGGTCCAAGTTAATGACCCTGATTACTCAATTAATCTACCAAGTCCAACTTAATGACCTTGGTTGATCTTTTGACAAACAAACTGACTTTTGTTTAAACTTTTCAAACATTTTCTGAAAATAACAAGTATCAAGTTAATGAACTTGTTTTGACTTTTCCAACAATCCAAACTTTATCAAGATAAACTCTCCTCATTCTCCAGTCCAGAACTTTTCCTGCATCTGCTTCAATCTTTCAAGAATCCATCGATCAACTCTTCCACTTTGGTTTGTCGGAAAAAAAAATAAAGCAGAAATAAAATCTTTTCGGATTTTTAATAAAGATTCTAAACTAGGAAATGAAATACAGAAACTTAAATTGCAGAATGTAAACTATTTACAAACATATTTTTGGTGAGCGTGTCAGGGAATCATATCAGTTATCAGACAGGTTACAAGTACCGTTAAGCTTTAATTCATACTCAGAATTAAACAATTCACGTAGATTGTCGATATACTGATCTACTTTATATTTTCACACAAATTTCAATTTACTCAGGATACGATTTAGATGTTTTAGGAACTTAACTCATTCATGTGTCCCACCTCTTGAATATACTCCCGTATCCAGAATCCCAGTATTCAATCTTACAGGTGAGTATACCACAGATGATATCTGTAAGGGGTTAGATGCGAGGGCCGTGAGAGCTCAGGTCGATTCAATCTTACAGGTGAGTATACCACAGATGATATCTGTAAGGGGTTAGATGCGAGGGCCGTGAGAGCTCAGGTCGATACTTCCGTATACGCATAGAGATGACGGCTTCGACTTTTCGGTGTGTCCCCTTTAGAGGATCTTTTAATTTCAACAACAATGATTATCAATTTTATTGTTTAATTAATTTGCTGAGGGTGATGTTATGTTTCAAGCATTTGCGGAAAGTATTATTCGGGGACTAGGTCAGAACTTCCATTCAGCAGAAGTCCCGGAATAATACTCCAGATATCACTGAGTATAAAGACCTAGTATCTCAGAATAAGGGACCTTTCAAACGAGATTTCAGGGGTTAGCTATATATCCAAGTAGTGTTCCCCACGAATTACGCAAGTTTGATATTTTAGATTTATATCCCGAACAAATCTACTAAATGTGCGAAAACCTATCAACACATCATCAGTGAGACTGTTTAACGCATTTAATTCTTTACAAATCTTTAGCGTACAGTAACTGTCAACTGATGTACTATCATTTTCCCTTTTTACACAAGCTCTTTTTCAATTTTCTATTGTTTTTGGATTTTGAAATTTTATCATGTTTTTGCCTTTTTGAATTTTTTACTGTCTTTGTATTTTTTTTTAATACCTACTCCCCCTAAATACCAAAACAAGTGAAAAATCGACAAACCATTGCAGATTGTTTCTCATTTTCATCCACAACAATACCTTCATCAACCCCAATAATGCCATCCGACACCGAAAGAAGCTTCATACCGTTTAGTTTTAAAAGATATTAAAAAAGTGTTTTGTCAAAAGCTTTGGTATGTAAATCAGCTTTCTGTTCGTCAGTGTGGATTTTCTCAATTCGTATCAACTTTTTCTCGAAATAATCGCGAATAAAGTGATGATGAATTTCTATATGTTTAGTTTTAGCGTGATGTACTGGATTCTTTGTTGTATTTATTGCGGCCTCATTATCAACAAAAAGAGGTGTGTTAAGAAACTGCAAACCGTAGTCGCGCATCTGTTGCTGTATCCACAGGATCTGAGAGCAGCAACTGCTAGCAGACACGTACTCCGCTTCACATGTGGATAGCGCCACAGACGTTTGTTTCTTACACTGCCAGGTAACCAAGCGAGGTCCAAAGAACTGGCATCCTGCAGTTGTTGATTTTGCATTAACTTTGCAGCATCCGAAATCCGAGTCGGAATACCCTTCGAGCGTAAAGTCGCCTTTTCTAGGATACCACAACCCCAATGTAGGAGTTCCTTTCAGGTAGCGTAATATCCTCTTCACAATAATCATGTGCGAAGCTCTCGGGTTAGATTGATATCTTGCTGCGAGGCACGTTGGGTACATTATATCAGGACGTGAAGCAGTTAAGTACATCAAAGAACCTATCATGGAACGATAGAACGTCTCATCAGCCCTGTCTCCGGTGAGATCTGGGTGAATCCCATGATTTGTTTCTAGAGGTGTAGCAGCTGGAGTAGAACTTGACATCCCAAATTTCTCTAGAATATCACGAACGTACTTCGTCTGGTGAATGAAAATTCCCTCAGGTAGTTGTTCAACTTGTAGGCCCAGAAAGAATTTCATCTCCCCCATTGATGACATTTCGAATTTTCGCTTCATCACTGATTCGAAATCTTTACATAGATTCTCATTTGTTGACCCAAAAACTATATCATCCACATAAATCTGTACGATCAGTAGATGTCCGTCGACCTCTTTAGTGAAGAGAGTGGCATCCACTTTTCCACGAATGAAACTATTGGCTAGTAGGTGTTGAGATAAAGTCTCGTACCAGGCTCTCAGGGCTTGATGTAAACCATACAGTGCTTTGTCCAATAAGTAGACCTTGTTTTTGTGGATTGGATAGGTAAAGCCCGACGGCTGTCCGACATAAACCTCCTATTTAACCTTCCCATAAAGAAACGCCAATTTTACATTTAGCTGATATACTTTAAAGTTCTTCCAAGATACAAATGCCAGGAAAATTCTGATTGCTTCTAGTCGTGCCACATGAGCATAGACTTCTGTAAAATCAATCCCCTCCTGTTGACTAAAGCCCTGGACAACGAGTCGAGCCTTGTTTCGTACAACAACTCCTCGATCATCTCGCTTACACTTAAATACCCATTTTGTATTGATTTTCCTATGACCATCCCGCAAATCCACTAGCTTCCACACTCCTAACTTTTCAAACTGACTTAACTCTTCTTGCATCGCAATGACCCAAGAGTCTTCAGTAAGCGCCTCTTTGTAAGTTCTTGGTTCGATCTGTGAAATAAAACAACTCAATGAAAATTCAGTTTGTAAAGGTGCTACTGTAGAATAAAAACATGTAAGCCCTTGGTCAATTTTACGTCTCGTGCGAACACCCGATTGCAACTCTCCAATGATCAGCTCCTCTGGATGGTATTAAAGAGTTCGTGGCATTACTTCGCTTGGAACATCCACATTGCCTTCCAGATTAGTAACATTTTGATATGCACCTTGTTCACTAATTTGGTTTGTTTGACTTGAGATCTGGATCTGCTCCCCCTCAGAATCTGAATCACGATGATCAAATACTGGCATGTTCTCAGCTTCTTGATTATCATTCTCTGCCGACTGATTACCAGGAGCAACTTCATCTTGTTGGACATCTTCATGTTCACCAGCATTGCTAGGACCTGCTTCATCGTCATTTGAAGTTTCCCGTGGTCTTCTAGAATACTCAGCTGGAAACCTTTGCTGCGACTCGTACTCTCGCAAAATATCCAACTCATCAAAGAAATCTTCTTCTTCCTCTGATTCTTCCCTCAAGTCAAACGAATCCCACAACTTGTCATAATGATAACGCCATGAATCTCCTGGATTCTGCGGCGGCATTGTATAACCTTGACATTCAACATTTGCAGCTTCAATAATCCGCTTCTCACTTGGAACGAAGACACGTCGCATAGGACTTGCATATCCAAAAAATATACCCTCAATGCACTTCGGACCAAACTTTCCATGAGGCTCTATAACAGTACAGGGTGACCCGAACGGTTGTAGATACTTCAAATTAGGTTTGCGGTTATTGATCAACTCAAAGCATGTTTTGTTGAACTTTTTGACAGTGAGAACTCTGTTGAGCGTATAGCATGCGGCAGAAACAGCTTCAGCCCAAAAATTTATCGGTAACTTTGAATCTGCTAGCATTGTTCTAGCCATCTCGATTAGTGTCCGGTTTTTGCGTTCTGCGACTCCATTCTGCTGCGGAGTATACGGAGCACTAAACTCATGCAATATACCTCTTTCATCACAAAATTCTTCCATCTTGTTGTTCTTGAATTCAGTACCATCATCACTTTGAATTCTTTTGATACGCCTTTGGTACAGATTCTCAATCTTCTTGAACAATGCCATCAAACTGTCAAACGTTTCATCTTTCGACTTCAAGAAAGAAACCCACGAAAATCTGGAATAATCATCAGTAACGACCAAACAGTAGTAATCTCCTGTAATACTTTTGACATTCACAGGACCAAACAAATCCATGTGAAGTCTTTCCAGAGGTCTTGAAACTGAATTGACTTGCTTTGTAGGGTGTGACTTTTTCTTCTGCTTGCCTTTGACACAGCTAATGCACTCCCCTTCCAGATGAAAACCTTTCACATGAACACCCAACACTAAATCGTTATGAACCAGGTGATTCATCTTCCGTAGGTGTATATGCCCCATTTTCCTATGCCACAATCTCGATTCTTTCTTAGTTGCTCTAGACACAAAACAATGAGCATGACCCGTGGTTGTAGTAGTTACGCTCATGTCCAACACGTACAGATCATCAACTCTTGGTGCCCTCATGATAATCTATTCCTCAGGGATAACAAATCCTGGCTTCAAGATCAAACATTCTTTGTCAGTGAAGTGAGTGGTATACATCCTGTCACAGATCTGGGAGATACTCAGCAGATTGTTCTCCAGCTCAGCAATGTAGTTAACTCTTTCAAACGTCACAATCCCATTGGACAACGTTCCTTCACCAATAATCCTATCACCTTGATTACCCGTGAATCCTACGTAACCTCCATTTATATTCTTCACATCATACAACAATGCAGTCTTCCCTGTCATATGTCTGGAAGCTCCACTATCCATGATCCATCTCGAAACTATCCTCAGAAGATCTTGCATATATCACAACATGACTTAAAACATTTCAATAAAGATGCCGATTCATGCTTCGTGATCAAGGAAGCTCCGGCAAATACACACACATTTATTTAGATTTGGAAGCTACCCAAGCCTGTTTTGACTCAGGTAACTCAATTGGAATGTGAGATTTTGTGGTGTAGAGTGGCGGAAAATTTTTGTCGTTCATTTTAAGACTTTCTTCAGACACAACCTCAACCTTTTCATATAAGAAAAACTCATCCTTTTTAGGTTGACCAGATGGTTGGTCTTTCTTTTCACCATTTTTCTTTTCAGAGTTTTGCTTTTCTTTCTCAATGTCACATAATAATCCAAAGGAACATTCATCTTCTCCGGTGTGGTGGAAGATGATTGTTTTTCAGTCTCAGGAACCTTTGGTTTTGAACTACTTGCTTTCTTTTCAGCAACTTTCAGTTTCCATGTTTGTTGAGATGTTGCAGCCCGTTTGTAAAACTTGTCATTTTTAATTACCAATTTCTTTACGGGTTCACTTTTGACTTTGGTGTTGTCATTTTTCAAACTCTTTTTCTCAACAACCAATGGAGCATTGCCCTTAGCATCAACTTTCTTCTTTTGAATCTTCACAGCTTCAGTCTTAGGCTTCATGTTGGTACACTTTCGTGCAATATGTCCAACTTGATTGCATCTAAAGCATGTTCGAGTGTCAACGACTCGACTTGTGCCTTCAGACTGATAGTGTGAAGCTTTCTTCTCAAAGAATTCTTCATTTGATTTCGAAAAGATTTTCGACTCTTCATCAGATAGTGAACTGGAACTGTTCACAAACACCTTCTTTTCAACAAACTTCTTGGTTTGAACATTTCTCTTTTAATAAGGCTTACCACCCTGATAACCACCCGACCATCTGTTTCGATTATTGTTGTTAAAACGTGGTGGAATAACAGGTTTCTTGTAGTATTCTTTATCTTTTTCAAAATTCATTTGTCTCTTTGTTGGACTCAAACTGTTCACTTCTGACAACTCAACTTCAACCAACTTGAAAACATTTGTTAACTTGTTCACATTAACATTCTCAATTAGAAACTCAGAATCCGAAAACAACTTATCAGATCCCGACATCTTGTACATGACAAGAGTAGGTTCATCATTTAAGTTGTTCTTGGACTTTTGTTTCGGAATGTATTTGTCCAAGAAATATCCATCATCTTCAGCTGAATCAGACATCAAAACACTTTCAGCTGTGCTTTTAACAATCTCTATCTGAACACTATCATCAGATGATGAAGAAGAAAATGTAACATCAATTGAATCAGGAAGTTTAACTTCATTCTCTTCTTCAATTTCAACCAACCTAGATTGTTTTTTCGAATAATTGTCAAGAACTGGTGGTGGAACTTGATGAAAACCCACCCCGGTTCCATCAGAGTAAACATCTTCGCCTGCTTTATTTTTCCCAATGGGTTTGGGAACAATGTGTTGCAAAACAAAGCTTGCGGAGTTGTAACTCTTAAGCTTCAACTGGATTCGCTCATTTTCAATTTCAGCTTCTTGAACTTTAAGCTTTAATTTTGCAATTTCATCCAGTTGTTGGTTGATTGATTCCTCTTTTAACCGAAGCACTGTTTTAGTTGAACATTTTCTTTATAAGTTTTACCGTTTCGGTCATCATTATCTTTCATTGTGCTCTTAAGATTTTCAAACTTTTCAGTGATCTGACGGTTTTCAAGAACTAACCTTTCATTTTCTTGCCTAACCTTTTCATGGTCAATTTTATCATTTTCAATTTTGTTAGTTAATTCTTTTAACCGTTCAGTTGAAGCTTTAGCCATCTTATCACGATCAAGGATTTGATCCTCAATGTTTCTGACTCTCGCAGTCAAATCCTCAACCTTCTTACCGTTGAGATAAGTGACCGTGCGACAAACTTTGCATTCCTTGATGCAATTTTTGCAAACAACATCACCATTGACTTTCATACCTGACTCAGTCGTTGATATGTTTGAACTGACTTGGTCTTTAGACTCAGAGACGGATTTAGAATCTACCTCAAGCGCCTTAGCTGCCAGCACCTTGTCAGCCATTTTTCCAAGATTTTCAGCATTCAACTCCTGCGTCGTTTCAATGATCCCAGTATCAACCTTCTTTGACTTCTCTTCTTCTTCTTTTTCGTTTCCCCACCATTTCTTCTGCCGATAATCATCTTCTTCTTTATATTCTTTGATTATAGTTTCCACATCAAGAGTATTATGATCAATAGCAATGTTTCCATAAGGATCAAGATAACATTCTTTGTCTGGATCCCATCTCTTTGCTCTTTTTGCCTCAGAAAAAATACCAGATAATCTGATCAATTTGTTCGTGGCCAATAGCTTTCTATAATTATACTTCTGTTCTTCAGTTCTATTGTCTTCCAAGGAATAGGTTCAGATTTTGCCATGAAAGCGTATCCAACTGCATCTTCCTCCGGTAACAACTCGCTCCAGTCGTAACCTTCATCGTCATGAATCACCGCAAGAGCTCTAGATTTCTCTTTGTTATCTTCAATCTGCTTCATTCTTGGCGGCTCAGACTTATTCTGATGATAAATCGCCTTCTTGTAGTAATCTTCTCTGAACGGATTCTCAGACTCATCGGCATACGCATTTCGGCATTCACGTTTAAAATGACCTTTCTGCTTGCACTTGAAGCACGTCACCTTGGACTTGTCAAACCCCAGCTCGGTAGATGGTCCACCAATTGACTTCCTCCCCGTGATCTCCATGAAACGTTGTGCACGACGAACTGCACTGGCCATGCACCACTTTATGTCGATTAATTCCATTTCTTCAGGATCAATCTGAACATAATCTTCCTTTGTCAGGTTGGTGTTGCCTATCTTCCCTGCTACAAGACTTTCATAAGATTCTAACACAGATGCTAAGAAAACCATCTGTTGTTTAGCAGACTCCTCGCTGAAATTCTTACCATTCTTTAAGTCTACAGCGATGCTGCATTGAAATAGATTCTTTGCATCAGACTGGTTTGAATTTGATGACGATCCACTGTGATAACCACTATGATATTCACTGCTTTGACTTTCTTTGCTTGTTGTGGAGACATTCTCAGCAGAAAACGCAGTCTTGGGAGATGTATTCTTTGGCATCATGCTCTTTGGATAATACAAATCCAAATTCTGCTGGTACGATGAGTGATTGACTTTGTGTGTCTTCTTTAGCTCCAGCTCGTGACTTTCAAGTCTTTTAATCAACAGATCCACCGTAAGCTCTGCTGGCTTGATCGTATTCTTTAGCATCAACGCATAATACTGCCAATCCATTTCACCCGGTAATGAATCAAACAGCTTGTCGACTAGCTCTTCTTGAGAATAAGAAATTCCATTTCTTGCCAGTTCCAGCTTTAGGTGCCCAAGCCTCTCAATCATTTTACAAACTGACTCATTCTTTAAACACCCAAACAAATCAAATTCTTTCCTAAGAAGTTTCTTTTTGTTTTTCATAATTTCTGTACTTCCTAAACATTTGATTTTCAACTTATCCCAGAGATCTTTAGAACTGCTGTACTCGATCAAAGATATTATATCTTCTCGAACAGATTGAAACAGCATTGCAACACATTTCTGCTCAGCAACAAACGATTCTATCTCCTCGGGTGAAGTTAAGCTTTCCCCACGTTTGCCTCCATCATCATATCCATATTTGAGACTCTTCCAGCTAGGAAAGGCAAAAGCTCTCAACCAATCTTTGAACTTCTTGGCCCACCGACTATATTCCTCGATAGCCATCAACTTCGGTGGTTTGTTGTAAGTTCCGAAAGCACTTTCAACCTCCAAGGCATCCGATAACTTTTTCTTTGTATTTGACGTGTTTTCATTGGTATTGCTCGAAGAAGTATCGTCTCCGGAATTTCCAGCAAAAGCATACATATCGCTAAACGGGTTCATGAAAATATCATCCATCTTGAATGTACCTGAAAAATCAGCAAACACTTAGAAAATTTTCAAAGTTTTGAAAAACAATAATTTCGAGCGAAATCAGTCTTTTGAGCGAAATCAGAATGATCTACTTTCGAGCGGAATAAGGAACTGTATTTCGAGCGAAATCAGACAAACTCTGATTTCAAGCGGAATCAGAATGTAAATCTCGAGCGAAATCAGACGGTTATGCTTTTTCGAGCGAAATCAGGGGTTTCGCTCCAAATGGACCAGTGATTTCGCGCAGAATTAACTTTTTATCGACGAACCTTTTCGAGCGAAATCAGGTTTTTAGATTGTTTTTACCATTTTTAATCCGATTTTTAACCTGAATCTTTCTATGCTTTATTAAATCTATGTTTTACACAATATACTCGAAATTCAGTCCATTTCAACCGTTGGAACTAGTTCAAATCAGAAAATATGAGAAGAAGAGAGTAGAAATGAGAAAATCCGGTAGAATCAAGTTGCTATGGTATGAACTCCTCGTCCTGAGCTCTGATACCACTTGTTGGACCGTGTGCGACCCTAAATAGTCAGTTAAAGCAGTTCATCTTTGAATACAGAGGCGGAATCAAAGTAAACAAAGTCACAATAGCTTTCTCCTTTCAATTTCCTTTCTATTAATGCTTTCTGAGTAAATTTTGGTAGCAGTTCGACACCTAGCACATGACCTGATTTCGCTCCAAAAGTTACAAATGAGATCACACATCAGGTTTATATAGTGATGCTGATTTCGCTCCAAACGACAGGAGCGGAAACACCATGTGACCTTTCGGGCGAAATCACCTGGTAACAATTAGGAGCGGAATCACAGATTAGACTCTAGGAGCGGAATTAACATAACACATGATTTCGCTTCTAAGGACATACATGTCATTTGGAGAGAAATTACAATCTAAAATCCAATTTTCATATCCGAGCTCCAATCTAACCTATCTAGACCTAAGACTCGATACAGACGCAGTTAACAGACATTCAATGCACCAACATTTTCTACCCCTAAGATTTTGTGAACCAGATTTTGGACTTCTTTTCAACTGGGATAACCTCTCCCTTAGGCGGTACACCGACCATGTACAATGAGCCTCGTACAACCACTAGATTTCCCTTAATTACTTTCCACTATCCACAACCGAACTTAACCTCGTGACCATGATCATCCTGTTGCCCGACTGAAATAAGCATTGTTCTCAAGCTTGGAATAAAGATTACATCTCTCAAAGTCAAAGTACATCCGACTATAGTAACTAAGATATCACCCATGCCTGTAACATCTACGACTTCATCATTTGCTAGTCGTACTTTACCAAAATCCCCAATTTTCAGATTCCATAGTGCTTCACTATTGTGGGTAGCGTGAAATTAAGCATCTGAATCCATAACTTAGGAATCCACACTACAAATCAAGCTTCATCATCTAAGTGGTCTACTATAGTGTTAACTTCTTTTCTATCATTTGGACATTGATTACTGAAATGTCCAACTTCTTTGCAGTTCCAACAGGTTACATCATTCCGAGCCCTAGACTAGCTCCTCTTTTTGTTCTTGCTCCCACTACCTATGTTGTTCTTTCTTCCTCTGCCATTGATTCACCCGATAATCCACCTAAATTTCTTCATTTGACATCTTCGCCCAGAATAAGATCCCACATATTCGCAAACGTGAACTTACTCGTATCTGAAGAGCACGTAACAACTGTTGCTGTTTCGGACCAACTATCGGGTAATGACAACAATAACAATAGAGCTTAAACCTCATCATCAAACTTGATATTCACAGACACCAAACGAGACAAGATTGAGTTTAGGTTATTGATGTGCGATGTTACTGAATCATCTTCCCTCGTCCTGTATTCACAAGCTCTCGAATAAGATAAACCTTGTTCGCTGCAAAAGGCTTCACATACATGTTTGATAATGTTGTTGTCATTCCTCTAGATGAGGTCTCCTTCTGGATATTAAATGCAACATTCTCCGATAGAGAAAGCGTTCTCACTACTCCGGCTTTTTTATTCGTCCTATCCCAATCTGCTTGGGACATTTTTTTTCAGGCTTTTCATTCTCAAACACTACATCTAAGTCTTTTTGACAAAGTAGTGCTTCAATCTGTGTCTTTCACTAGCCAAACTTCTTCTCATCAAATTTATGTATAATGATCTTACCCTCTTCAGTAATTCTTGTTAATATAATTGGAAAAATCATCTCAAACAAACGAAACTAGTTTAATACACGTCCGTTGGACGGGTTACGCTAACGTAACAAACAAAGATAATGTATATTAATGGTGTTTCGGTTTGCTTCTCCTTTTTCCTCTTTTCCATCTTTTTCATCTCCTATTTGAAAAAATTACAACCATCTAACTTTTCCTTTTCTTCGTTTCAAACCACTAAAACTCATTCTCAAAACACATTACCCCACGATGAAACATTTAAATATCACGATGACACATTTAAATATCTCCGATACGGATTAAAAATGATTTTTATTACAATTAATTGTGTCAATTAGTTGTTGACCTTTAACTTTTGATGTGCAATCAACTTTTCAGTGTTTCAAGAGTAATATGAGAAGATTTAATTACTGAGACCACACGGTGTGGGCGTGGAATAGTGGCGTAGTGGCCCTTTTAACAGAGAACACCACCTCTTGTGGTGGCGTGGTAGTGAGGGCGGGGAGTTTTCAACCGGCGTAGGGTGTATTTGGGTTGTGAGGTGGAGGCTCTTGATTGGTGGGTGGATATCGGATGTGTTTTAATTGGTTGGTGTTTATTGTTAGCTTTGTTTGTTTTTTTTTCTTTTTTGATAAAAACGCCACTAACCACGCCGCTCCCACTCCTCCCTTTTTTGCACCACGCCACTTTTTTCTGACGTGTGCTGACGTGGAAGCCACATGTCGAATAACACCACTCTTTCATGCCCCCCCCCCCTCCGTATAGTCTAAGAAAAGTAGAGTTGGTGTGAATACACCTAGCACTCATGACCCATTCATCAAGAAAGGAGATGATTTTGGTAAACTTGTGGATTTAGTGGAGATTAAAGGGGAATGTGGTACTGTAACGAAACTGGCGGATGCCATGGATAAACTTCGCTTCAGACGGATATTCACGCGATGATGAGTGTGACGCCGACCGGATTCAACTCAAAACAATGACAAGCATTAAATGTTATACTATTGAACCGTGTACAGCTCGTTTAAAAATACGACCAACTTACTAAAAAACAAAAAAAAAGCAATGAAAATCAGTAACTAACAACTACTGAAAAGTCATACTGCTTAAAATATCGAAAATGTTAATCAACACGATCTTTTCTTTGAAGTAAACTAATTTTCCAGTGGTTGTGCACTTGTGTCTGTACTTTGTCTGTATTCGGTCTATATGTAAACGATGTCCTAGTTAGTCTGTAAGTTGACCGAGTCAACCATCCTCCGGATTGACTTGGTCAAACAGTTATGTTTGTATATGGGTTGTCTGTCTCGAAGGATAAGAGATCGAAGGATGATGTGGATCCTTCGATCTCCTCGAAAGATAAGCTTCGATTGATGGACCTCGAAACATCATCCTTCGAGGTCCCTGTGAATCCTTCGATGACTGCGTAATCGATAGATGATCCTTCGACCATCTATCGAATCCTTCGGACATGTCAACCTGGGCTGGGTATATATATACCCATGCAGTGTATGTGAGAAGACAGATGCACACATAGAGAGTTGAGAGCATTCTGTCCGAAACACACACACACACTTTGAGAGTTTGCAAGTTTGATTTGTAAACATTGTGCTTGTAACCGGAACCTTCATACGTATTAATACAGTGGTGTTAATCGGTGAACTCTTGTGTGTTTGTTTCTCTATTTGCTTCATCCCGGTTTGCTTACTAGCTTGGATTCCGCACTCGCTAGTAGGTTTGTATAACAAGGTTTAGGTTCGTCATCCTCCGAGAGGGACCTACAAGTGGTATCAGAGTCGTGGCTCTTTACCTTGTTTAAAACCGGGTTTGTTCGAGTTCTTGGTGTGTTTGAACACTAGGCTTAGCACCCGTTTTGGTGGTTTTTCTTGCATCTTAAAACTGAAAAACGAGTTCTAAACTTTCGGGAGTGTTCAAGGTTGGGTTGGGTAACTTGAAAACTTGTTTTTAAGTGACTTTGAATTTTCCGGCCAAGATTCCGGTTATCTCCGGTGACTGGACTTGTTGGATAAGATTTGCCTTTTTGGGAAATCTTGTTTGAAAGTCAAAAAGTTGGTAGAAAATCGTGTGCAGAACATCCCTTCTGCCGAAAGTTGGTACACCAACCTGTCACCTTTTTCACCAACCTGTCACCTTTTCAGTTGTGTCAGAGCTCTTCGAAAGACATCCTTCGACATCGAAAGATAATCTTTCGATCAAGGAGGCTCGACAGATACCCATCCTTCGAATATCCTTCGAAGCCTGTGTTCTATCTTTCGAGCCAAGGAATCTTGTCGTAGGATACATCTTTCGAGCTACTGTTACTCTACGAAAGATAAGGATCCTTCGTATTGGTGAATCTTTCGAGATCTGTGTTCGAAATATAAGGAGAATCTTTCGAAATCATCTTTCGAAAGATAAGGATCCTTCGTGTGGTCAGTCTTTCGAAGTCAATCTTTCGAAGTCATTGTTCGAAACTCAACAGTGATCGTTCGAACACTGTTGATCATTCGAACAAGTATTGATCTTTCGAACCAGGTTGTATCTTTCATTTCGGGTCTGTTTGCATTTAACAGTTTGTGTTTGTGTAGGTTATCTATTAATATTTGATCAAAATGAGTTGTACAAGTCCTTGGGATTGGAGTTTGAACTCACAATCTAGTCAAGAACTAACTTCTGCTGATGCTTGGGCAAAAAGTATGTTCCCACCGCCATCAATCAGTCCAAGTCAATGGGCTTTGGTATCCAATCAAAATCAAAGCATTCAAAACCTTTTGATTAGTGAAAGCGAAACAGGAAGCAACAGTCGTCCACAGAAGTTGAACCATATGAACGATTTTCCATCATGGAAAAACCGTTTTCACACGTATGTTCAAGGGCAAAGCACCGATCTTTGGACGTGTTTCATCAATGCGTTCAATACTAATCTTGAAACTGCCGCGTCCACTTTAGAAGGTTATGCCAACATGCTAGAAAATGACAAGAAGGCTTATGAATTGGAGAAAAAGGCCTTTGCTACACTTACACAAGCACTCAACAAAGATATCTATCATCAGTTCTCTTACTGCAAGACCACGAAAACGTTGTGGGATGCCTTAGTAGCTAGAGGAGAAGGCAATGCAGCTGCTCGAAAGTCTCGTCATGATTTGTTGAAGAAAGAGTTTGAATCGTTTCAGTTTTTGGAAAACGAAACTCTCAATGATATGACAACCCGTTTCTATCATCTGATCAGTGAAATGTGTGCTTATGGGGTTGTTTCTACTCAACAAGACATGGTATATAGGTTTGCTGACGCTTTGCCTCCAAAATGGAGTTCATTTATTGAGTTATTGAAGCACACTGGAACTCTAGACACGGTTAACATCTACGAGTTCATTCAGAAGCTGGAACATAAAAATGATGAAGAAATCAGGAAAGCAAGGCGTGCTCCGGCTCCTCAGAATACAGAAATGTACCTTCCAGGCTTCGATGCTTTGGCAAGATCTGCTGCAGCTCAGCAACAGCAACCTAAACTGCAGACTGCTTTTGTGTCCAACACAAGTTCCTTTCCGTTTCCTCAGTCAACGACTGCTCCTCCACAACCTCAATTCGATCCGAGGTCGTACATTCATGTCCCAACACAGCCACAAGTCCAACCTCAACAACAACAACAGCAGGCTCATTATACAAACAATCCTCCACCTCAAAATCCTCACACAATCCGAGTCGATAATTCAAACCTTTCACACCTCAGCATTGAAGTTGCTAAAGAGCACATGGAAATTATTAATACAATGGTCAGTGCTTACTGTGGATTGGTAGCAGGTCAGCTTGGAAACATCAACATGACCAATGAAGATTATCAACAGATCGACAAGGAAGAAATGGAGTTGATGGATATTAAGTGGGCTTTTGCAAGTGCGGTTAGAAGGGCCAAAGACTTTATGGCTCGTACTGGTAGAACTTCGTTAGAAGGAAAGAAAGATACAAAGTATGGGTTTGATATCAACGCCGTGACATGCTTCAACTGTGGTAACAAAGGGCACTTCAAACGTGAGTGCACTCTACCAACAAAACATGGCAATCACAACCCTTTCAGAAACCAGACGAGTAATACAAATGTGAATGCCCAGCAAGAGAACCGTGAGAGGAGGATGGTGGCAGTTAATAACAATCAGGGATAGCCTGGAACTTCAAATCCCAATCGGGCTCTGGCTGTTCAAGCAGATGAGGGATGTGACTGGTCAGTTCAGTTTGGTGATGATGATCAGAGAAGTGGAACAGCTCTTTATGCAAAGATCATCGAGCATGTTCATAAAGAAGAGTCTTCTGGAAGTGATGATAGTTCTGGTTATTCTGGAAGTTCTGATGAAGAAGGCTCTGTTTCTGGGGATAATCACTCAGAGCCTGATGTGAAGGACGAAGGAGATGATGATATTCAGGATCTACTGAATGAAGCTAATGAGCTTAAATGTTAGAAATCAATTCTGATTAGAAAGGCGACTACTGCATCAAAGGAAATGGAGAAGCTATTTTCTGAAGATGGAGCTTTTTCTTTTCAAACTGCCTTTATGGCAAACGGTTCAGCCTCTTCTAGTCAGGTAAATTCTGAACCTCCTGCTCCTAATGTTTGTAAATCATGTGCTGATATGAAGCTTGAATCAGAAAAGCTTCATAGTCATAACCAGAATTTGGTTATTGAACTGTCGAAATGCAAAGAGGCAAACATGGCTTTAACTCGGAATGAAAAAGAATTTAAATCTGTAATAGAGACATTAAAGAAAAATGTGTCCGAGGTTAACAAAGTAGTTTACCACAAGCAAGTAAGTATAAATGAATATATTAACATTGTGGAAGAAACTAAAAAGCAATTAGCCATTGCCCAATGCGAGCATGATGCGATCAAACAGAAATTGGATAGTTATTCTAACTCCCAATTTGTGCTTGATCACATCATCGAGGTTCAACAACCGAAGGGAACTCAGAAAGGCATAGGGTATAAGAAATGTCCGCCCCCCTTGATGAACAATTATACCAAGATGCCTGATGAGGAGGAAATGCCTCGGTATGAACCCAGTGTGCCTCTTGATGTTGAGGAATTTGCTGTTGGCCTAGGGTTCAAACCGGACAATTCTTCAAATACATCTTCTGAGCAACCGGAAACTTCATCATCCGTGAAGCAAAGTCCTCCAATTATCGAGGACTATGAGACATCGGATGATGAGTCAGAAGTGGATGTAGGTGAACGGGATAAATCACTTAACAAGATGAAAGGAGTAGTTATTCCACAAGAGAATCACATTCTTTGTGATCCTGATACTCCTGATGTTCCATCTGTTAAGAAGCAAGTGATTGATCCTGTCAAAGTTGATGAGACATGTGTGTCTACTATTAAAAGCAGTAATGTGTTGTATACACTGGTTGGAGATAATAAAATCTACTCAGATCAAGTTTTTCCAATTAAAAATGTAAATCAATCTTTGATTGACAAAGTCTTTGAAGACAACACAAACAAATTTTTGGGAAAAACACTTCCGGGAATTGTGGTAACACAATGTGATCCAATTCCTAAGGCTGAGATTAGAAAACAGTTTGGTAAGCAAAAATCTTCAACCACTCAACGACCTGCTGCTTCTAATGGTAAACAACCAGTCAAACGAGCTCAAAAGCATAAAGTCTCCCAGATGAAGTCTGAAACAAAAGGAGCTCGTTTTCAAAAGAAAGCAAAAGATGTCAAGTTCGTGTCATCCAAGGGTACTGATAAGATTGAAACTTTTGAAAACAAATCTAACACGGATTTTGTAAAACAAGTAACAATCTTAAAGCGTAACAGTGATAACAATTACACTCAACGCACAAATGGGTGTGATGAAAAGGCTAGTACCTCAGGTTCCACGAGTTCGACATCTTGTGGTCAATCAAGTTCTCCAAAATCTATTGAAAGGAGAACTTGTTTCAAATGTGGAGAAATTGGGCACATCATCAGAAACTGCCCAAATGCTCCAAAGAAGAAATTTGTTGAGAAAGCTCCACCTGAAACAGTTCACCCTCAACGTCGGTCAGTTTCACCTAAACATGATAAACGAACTGTAAAAGAACAAGAAACTAAACAACGACGTAAGAACATGAAAACTGTTGAAAAAGCTTTAAAATCTGAAGTTAAAACAGTTCAAAAGGAACCGAGTGTGTCACAACCTGTAAAACCAGAATCTTCAAAAACTGGTAGGCAAAAACGAACTTGGTTACCTAAGTCGGGTGACAATTCAGGGGGAGCAATTGTTCTTGAAAACCATCAAGAGATTGATATCACGTTTCGTGATGCTCAGGGACGACCCAAGACCACTAAGGCTTGGGTCCCCATTCTCAACTGATGTTTTAAATGACATGTGCAGGATGTTCTAGGAGGAACTATTAATAGTCATTGGATTGTTGATAGTGGAGCATCCAGGCACATGACTGGCGACTTACGGCTCCTATACGACGTGAGAAATATTAGAGGAGGGTATGTTGCTTTTGCGGGTGACAAAGGCGGTTTTATCACTGGAGAGGGAAGTATCTCCAATGGCATCGTGTGCTTTGATAAGATCAATTATGTGAAGCAAATTGATCACAATCTTCTCAGTGTGTCGCAAATCAGCGATAAGAAATTCACCGTGCATTTTGATGATGCTGGCTGCTATGTGCTGAAACCTGGATTCAAAATTCCACAAGAATGGATTCTCTTATCGGCTCCGAGAGTTAATGATCTTTATATTCTCGACATGAGCCAGGCGATTACAACATCTGCACAAGTCACTTGCTTTGTCTCAAAAGCCACAGAAAAGGAGTCTATATCTTGGCACAGAAGAATGGGACACATTCACTTGAGGAAGATGAACCATTTGGTGAAAAATAATCTTGTGAATGGTGTGCCTGTGAGAAGTTTTCATTTGCAAGATATCTGTGTCTCGTGCCAAAAAGGGAAGCAAACTAAGAAGTCTCACCCTTTGAAGAAAATCAACACTGTCAGCATGCCTCTCGAACGTCTTCATATGGACCTGTTTGGACCTATGAAGCACAAGACAACGTTCGGTGATGCCTATTGTCTAGTCGTTACTGATGATTACTCTAGATTTTCTTGGGTATCCTTTATGGCACACAAGAGTGCAACTCCTGGCATCCTCAAGGATCTTCTTACAATGTTGGAGAATCTCTATTCGTTGAAAGTAAAGAGGATCCGAAGCGACAATGGTACCGAATTCAGGAATCAAGTTATGGATGAGTTTTGTACTTCTAAAGGCATTCTTCATGAGTACAGTTCTCGTTATACTCCACAACAAAATGGTGTCGCAGAGAGGAAGAATCGGACGATTATAGAAACTGCAAGAACAATGTTAGTAGAGTCGGAACTCCCTATTCAATTCTGGGGGGAGGCTGTATCGGCTGCATGCTACACGTTGAACAGAGTTCTTACAGTAAAGAGACATGGCAAGACTTGCTTCGAACTCCTTCAGAAAAGGAAACCGGATCTTTCTTACCTTGAACCGTTTGGTGCTCCATGTACCATGATTGAGCCGGATGGAAAGTTTGGTGCAAGAGCTATCGAGGGTTTCTTCCTTGGATATGCCACTCCGAATTTTCGCGTTTGGAATCTAGCTACCAAAAAGATTGAGCTTTGGAGCGAAGTTAGGGTTCAAAGGTACACGAGTCCTGTTAGGGCTCCGGGTGATCCGTGGATGTTCGACTATGATGGACTATTTGACTCCTTCAATCTGCCAACCTTTGACGAAGAATCAGCAGTGGCTAGGATGTTGTTGGAAAGTGACAACGCTGCTGTCTCGCCTTTGGTTAGACCTATTGTTGTTGACCCTCAAGTTTCTTCGTCTGTCAACAATATGGTTCAAAATGAGGTTTATGAAGATGCTGCTGACTATAATGACTCTTCTGAAGATGATGAATATCATGATGCAGCTGAAGGATCTTCGGCTCCAGCTGCTCCTGTTCAAGGTGCCTCTGGTGATACACCTCATATGCAGAATGTAGACACTGCTGAAGGGAATGCATCCACCTCTACCCACATTCCTGGTATGGAGTTGGTTGTTGATCTTAATCTTACCAATTTGGGTATCAATGCTCATGTGCCAGATAATCCTGAAATGAGGATTCATGATACCCACCCCCAGCAGAATATCATAGGAGATGTCCATCGCGGTGTGCAGACGCGTAATCAGCTGAGAAACAACCGGAATGCTGGTTTGTATTCAGCTATAAGAGAATCTGGCCAACAAAATGACTGGTCCTTCGCGTGTTACGTGTCACAAGAAGAACCAAAATCGTGGAAAGAAGCATTGAAAGACAGTGCTTGGGTTGAAGCCATGCAGGAAGAATTACAGCAATTTCACAAGCTTGGTGTTTGGAAGCTTGTTGAAAAACCTGAGAACTACAAGAAGATTGGCACTCGATGGGTCTTCAAATGCAAGAAAGACGACCGTGGAGTGGTTATTCGAAACAAAGCTCGTTTAGTCGTTCAAGGTTTTCGTCAGATTGAAGGGATCGACTACAACGAAGTGTATGCACCTGTTGCACGTCTGGAAGCTATTCGGATCTTTCTGGCTTATGCCTCATTCAAAGGATTCAAGGTTTACCAGATGGACGTCAAAAGTGCATTTCTACATGGTGTGGTTGAAGAAGAGGTATATGTCGAACAGCCTCCAGGTTTTGAAGATCCTGTCCATCCCGATCGGGTTTGGTTGCTCAACAAAGCTCTCTATGGTCTTCATCAAGCGCCACGAGCTTGGTATGCAACCTTATCTACATATCTGCTGGAGAATGGTTTTCGAAGAGGTCTTATCGATTGTACTCTCTTCATCAAAGAACAAGATGGAGATCTTCTTCTGGTACAGGTATATGTTGATGACATTATTTTTGGTTCTACTAATGATGTCTTGTGTAGGAATTTCGAGCGCATTATGCAGGATAAATTCGAGATGAGTGCTATGGGGGAAATGAATTTCTTCTTGGGCCTACAAGTGCAACAAACGGAGTCTGGGATATTCATCCATCAGACTAAATATGTTGGTGACATCTTGAGCCGGTTCCAGATGTCCGATGCAACGCCCATTGGTACCCCATTGCCAACTAATCACGGAATTAATCCTGACTTGAAGGGTGAAGCTGTTAGTCCTTCATACTACCGCGCAATGATCAGATCCCTTATGTACCTCACAGCATCAAGGCCAGATATAATGTACCCAACCTGCCTGCTTGCCAGATATCAAGTTAACCCGAAGGCCTCACATCTTGCAGCTGTCAAAAGGATTTTTCGTTATTTGAAGGCGTACCCTGACACCGGTCTGTGGTACCCTAGGGATAATAACTTTGAATTAGTAGCTTTCAGTGATTCTGATTTTGGCGGATGCAAAATCGACGGCAAATCCACAACGGCTGGATGTCAGTTTTTAGGAAATCGCCTAGTCACATGGCAGTGCAAGAAGCAGACATGCGTCGCTACATCAACATGTGAAGCTGAATACATTGCTGCCTCAAGTTGTTGCTCCCAAGTTCTTTGGATCCAACAACAATTGCGGGACTACGGTTTTGAATTCCTAACTACTCCTATTTACGTTGATAATTCTGCTGCTTTAGATATCACTAAAAATCCTGTGCAGCATTCAAAGACCAAACACATCGAAATCAAATATCACTTCATACGTGATTGCTTTGAGAAAAGGCTAATCGATGTTGTTAAGGTCCACACCGATGACCAACGTGCCGACTTATTTAACAAAGCTTTTGATAAATCTAGATTTGACTTCTTATTATTGGTAAACGGCATTAAGGTCAAGCAAGAGTAAACCAACATCGGAAAATCATTTTTGTAAATATCTTTGTGTTTTAAATTTATCTTAGTTTATTGATTTTAGGGGGAGTAAATCCAAAAATCAGAAAATCCAAAAACATCGAAAAATTCAAAAACACAAAAACAATAGAAAAACAAAAATGAGTTTCCTGGCGAGCAAAAGAGAAAATGATAGTACATCAGTGGTCTATCCAAACCTCTTTAAACCTTAAATGAAAAACGATAAGCAGCTCTATATAAGATGTATCAGTAGGCTCACAATCATTTTAAAGTGTGCAGGGTGATATAAATCTTAAACTGACTGAAGACCAGGTGGGAACCATTCATTGGCATATGGTCTTAGTACCGAAATTTCGTTTGATAGATTGCCGAGGTTCTGAGATATTCGGTCTTTATGCTGCTTATCATCTGGGTATCATGGTTGTATCTTTTACCGAAAAATAACGGGGACGCAAGTCTAGATCTTCCATGATACTATACATACGTGTACATATTACATACTGCATTCGACCTCAATAAGTGACAAACAATCACATGTCCAAACTAATAAGTGATAAAATATCACATTTATCCGGGTGTCAAGTTCGTCTCTCTGCTGTACGGAAGTACTGACCTGTTCACGGACTTGCACCTGTGTCCTCATGCATATGAAAATCAAGTTCCTCATCAATAAGTGATTATATCACATAGGGCTTGTTTTCAAATCAAAATAAGTGAGTATCTCACAGCTTATACGGTCAAACAGATGATAATCGGTATACTCACCGGTAAGATGAACTCTCGTGCATACCTTGATACGGGAATGTGTCGTGATGTGGATGAACACCGGTCGGTAAGTATAAATCATACCTTAACGTATCCCCTCGCCATGATTACATCTGATAAGTTGAGCTTAAGTGGACAACAATACCGATAATTGTTATAGGATGCTTATCTTAATGTTAACTAACTGAACAACAAGAGTGTTTTGGCATGACCGTACACTGATATGATTCTCTTACCCTCGAAACTCGCAAAAAGAATGTCTGTATATATTTACTTACTGCTTAACTTTTATTGCCTTATTTTTAAAACAGTTTCGTCGTTTGGTGCATATCAGCACGACATTAGCGGTGATGTCGTTTGATAACACTCAAAGGATATTAAAATTGTTGTCTTTTAATTTCAAAAATACCAAAAAGATTTTAGGCGTGTTTTAATATAAACTTTGTAAAAGCCAAAAAGATTTTATTTCTACTTTATTTTCGATCGTACGATGTTGGAGCTCAAGTCTTCGTTACCTGAAACCTGAACGAAAACCGAATTGACTAAATCTTCATAAACGGTCGAAATTTGCAAGTTTTGAAAGTTAAGTCTAAAATTGAGAAATTTATTAAACTTTCAAACTGTCGGACGGTGTTTGATTATGACATGGTCATTCGTGTGTCACTTGGTTATACTAACTATTCCAAGCAGTTGTTCTCATTACGCGTTTAGATTTCTTGCATGTGCAGATTCTAAAGGCTAGGAGAACATGGTCGATGACAAGCTTTGGAATGAAGACACGACGAGAAGGCGCTCAAAAGATGAAGATGATCGAGTTGCCGCTGGCCATCATCAACACCACAAGGATCTCACTTCATAAAGATCAAGTCATTCACGAGCATAACTCAAGGGGGAGCTTATGTTACGGGGGAGTTTGTCAACACACTTCCTACATGATACGGGTAGTTTGTAGATACACTCTCTGCTTTCAAGACGTGAAGACTTTGAAGATCCTCCGACATTGAAGACTTGAAAGGACATCAGAGTTTTGAGAACTCGAAGACCAAAGACCATCGAAGTTCGAGACAAAGCTACAGCCAAGGGGGAGTTTGTTGGTGCACTTGTGTCTGTACTTTGTCTGTATTCGGTCTATATGTAAACGATGTCCTAGTTAGTCTGTAAGTTGACCGAGTCAACCATCCTCCGGATTGACTTGGTCAAACAGTTATGTTTGTATATGGGTTGTCTGTCTCGAAGGATAAGAGATCGAAGGATGATGTGGATCCTTTGATCTCCTCGAAAGATAAGCTTCGATTGATGGACCTCGAAACATCATCCTTCGAGGTCCCTGTGAATCCTTCGATGACTGCGTAATCGATAGATGATCCTTCGACCATCTATCGAATCCTTCGGACATGTCAACCTGGGCTGGGTATATATATACCCATGCAGTGTATGTGAGAAGACAGATGCACACATAGAGAGTTGAGAGCATTCTGTCCGAAACACACACACACACTTTGAGAGTTTGCAAGTTTGATTTGTAAACATTGTGCTTGTAACCGGAACCTTCATACGTATTAATACAGTGGTGTTAATCGGTGAACTCTTGTGTGTTTGTTTCTCTATTTGCTTCATCCCGGTTTGCTTACTAGCTTGGATTCCGCACTCGCTAGTAGGTTTGTATAACAAGGTTTAGGTTCGTCATCCTCCGAGAGAGACCTACAAGCCACATGTCGAATAACACCACTCTTTCATGCCCCCCCCCCCTCCGTATAGTCTAAGAAAAGTAGAGTTGGTGTGAATACACCTAGCACTCATGACCCATTCATCAAGAAAGGAGTTGATTTTGGTAAACTTGTGGATTTAGTGGAGATTAAAGGGGAATGTGGTACTGTAACGAAACTGGAGGATGCCATGGATAAACTTCGCTTTAGACGGATATTCACGCGATGATGAGTGTGACGCCGACCGGATTCAACTCAAAACAATGACAAGCATTAAATGTTATACTATTGAACCGTGTACAGCTCGTTTAAAAATACGACCAACTTACTAAAAAACAAAAAAAAGCAATGAAAATCAGTAACTAACAACTACTGAAAAGTCATACTGCTTAAAATATCGAAAATGTTAATCAACACGATCTTTTCTTTGAAGTAAACTAATTTTCCAGTGTTTTTGGCACAATTTGCTGCAGAAGCCACCCTTGGAAGAGTTTGTACGGATGAGAAAGGTGATGAGATGCCCCCTATTTAGGCCATTTTTGCTTCACTGGAGGCAGAACTCAAGTTGGTTAGAATGGAGGTAAGGACGCTAAACTTATACCCACCATAGAATTGATTTTAGACGGCACGCTAAGAAAGAAAATTTTCAATTATGATTGGAGGCAATTTGCACACATCAAACGTTTTTCAGTTGACAACTTTATTCTTACACGTAACTATTTTGTTGGACTATTTCTGTGACGAGGCTAAAATTGTGAAAAAGGTTTTGGTCTAACTTTTACCTTATTTTAAGTAACCAACTTTTTTAGGAAAGAAAAAATCATCAGTTTCAACAATTCTGATACAAGGTAACAAACTTTCTGAAGCTAGGATTTAAGGTAATATGATCCGGTAACTGAGAATTTTGATGGAAAGGCAATTTGTCCATAACAAAAAGTGATTTTACGCAATAAATGATACCTTTTTTCACATTTATTGCGTAAAATCATTTTTTGTTATGGACAAATTACCCCTCCATCAAAATATTAAGGTAATATGATCCGGTAACTGAGAATTTTGATGGAAAGGCAATTTGTCCATATCAAAAAGTGATTTTACGCAATAAATGATACCTTTTTCTCACATTTATTGCGTAAAATCACTTTTTGTTATGGACAAATGACCCCTCCATCAAAATATTAAGGTAATATGATCTGGTAACTGAGAATTTTGATGGAAAGGCAATTTGTCCATATCAAAAAGTGATTTTACGCAATAAATGATACCTTTTTTTCACATTTATTGCGTAAAATCACTTTTTGTTATGGACAAATTACCCCTCCATCAAAATATTAAGGTAATATGATCCGATAACTGAGAATTTTGATGGAAAGGCAATTTGTTCATATCAAAAAGTGATTTTACACAATAAATGATACCTTTTTTTCACATTTATTGTGTAAAATCACTTTTTGTTATAGACAAATTACCCCTCCATCAAAATATTAAGATAATATGATCCGGTAACTGAGAATTTTGATGGAAAAGCAATTTGTCCATATCAAAAAGTGATTTTACGCAATAAATGATACCTTTTTTTCACATTTATTGCGTCAAATCACTTTTTGTTATGGACAAATTACCCTTCCATTAGTTTTTACATGTAAATTAAATAAAAAGATAGAAAACCTTGCAGCAGCAACAACCAAAGGGATGGTCATCTAAATATGACCCAATCCCATAAGGCATAATTCTCGCGATCAAAGCTGTTGACATGGTTTTGTAAAACCCAACACAGTCAAAGCTAATTTCCACCCTCTCACCTGTGATTTTGTGTATCGTTTATATATAAATCGCAAAATAGAATGTAATCAACAAACAATTGAATAACTTGTATGCTAAAAGTGATTTATACTTGGATGATGATGTTACCATGTATAGAGGGCGACGCGCCATAGAATTGAGATGATGATTCCCATACGGTTTTACATCAGCAAATAGATCACGAACTATCATTTTCTCAAATGGGACGGAATGAGAGAGCCTGAAGTTTACAAAAATGAACTGGCAAGTCATCAATCAAGATATAATCTTTTATTCCAACACAACACAACACAATATCAATAAAATAATTGAAAAACATACTTAGAATTCCACAGTTTAGTTATCAGATATGGTAATTTTGACCCATTCAATTAAAAATGAAATATTTGACCCGTTCGCTAAAAATAACATGTTTGACCCGTAACCCGTTTACTAAAAACAATAATTTTTACCTGTTTACTAAAATGGTAATTTTGACCAGGTCACTAAAATTGGAGAATTTGTCCCATTTACTAAAAGTGATGAGTTATACACGTTAATTGAAGTAGCTTCCTCGACCGCTTATTAGAAATGAAAACTTGACCCATTTATAGAAAAAGCACACACCGTGCTAACGGGAAGATCAAATACACTATAAGGAAAAGTTATTCCTCAATTGTAATAAAGTTAACAGTTAGAAATCATAGAAAACATGATTCACATAGTTTTAAATTCAATTAAAAAACTCAAAATAGTGTCGTTTTGAATTCACTTGGTGTTATATTACTGCATATTTTCATGTTGAACGCAAAGATAGCACTTCATAATATATGAGATCTTGAAACTATTAACATAAAGAAAAAAAGGTTAAATTTTACCTTAATTTTATGCTTACGGATTTCTTCTTTTTCAACTTCTGATCTAGCACTTCTTTACACCTCAAATATAACAATAGCTCCTGCAACCAAAATAAAGTTCAAAATCTAAATAGTAATTAAATCGTTAAAAATTGATTTCAACCTGCAAAACGTCGTATGTACGTCTATATGTATATGTATGTAAAACCATGGACAAAATCAGTTCGACACTTATCTAAACGTGTGACATCTTTCACGCTCTCACTTGCTATATATACAGAAAGCCCAAATTGTTTTATTAATGCATAAAAGTTTTACATCACATTAAATTATTTGTGAAAATAATATAAATTTGTAATTATATGAGACAAGCGGATTGTTTCAAAAACACATTGTGGTTTGGACAATGTGTTTGAGGTCAATATGATCCAACAAATTTCAACCTGTCCCGGTTATTACCTTAATTCTGATGAACAACTTCTCGCCATTGGTTGGGAACTATTAAACCATGCCTGCACGAAAAGTGAGATATGAGATCATGCCAATAGTCGTTGACCAATGTGCATAATATACTCAATACAACGAACCTTAGCCAGGTATAAATTCTACCTTGCAATCCCTTTTCCGCAGGATTCCTGATTACATATAAAACATGAAATCAATATTTTGTACAGAATTTAAAGAGTAAATTACACAGGTTGTCCCTGTGCTATGTTAATATTGCGGTGTGGGTTTACACATTCTCTCAAGTAAAATAATCAAGATCAACTTAACAAAGCTGAACCAAAAAATATCAATTTGTTAATCAAGATTATAAATGAAACTAATCGATTGAACTTTAAATAAAAAAAAATCATGTTAGATTAGTAGAAATCAGAGTATAATACCCGAATAAGTGAACGTTTAAGTCTAGAATTGTATGATACCTGGAACAAAAGAATTGTAGAACACGAATTGTCGCCGATGTCAACTGGTGCTTGGAACGTGGATTCTCTTGGTAGTGGTGATGCTAACAACTGGTCCGGATGAAGCATTTTCATAAAGAATATATATATATATATATATATATATATATATATATATATATATATATATAACTAATATTCTTTGGTTCTTGGGTTACGAATGTCAAATAGGATATCATCAGAATTATACCCGGACAAAGCATTTTCATAAAGATCAGCTTGTCGTAGTTAATAGTGGAAACAGTTGGTCCAGATCAGGTTAATAAATTCAAAGTAGAACTTTATATTTGTGAAATAAAAATGATTTTAAAGTTTGGTAACGGAGCTTGACCTGAAGAAGTTGGTGCCCAAGTAGTTGTCTTTACAGTTTGAATCTGCAACAAAAAGACCATGGTTAGTTTCCAAAATAGTGACCATCAAATTTTGGGATTTACGACAAATTAATGTTGAAGATGTGTAAATATATTAATTGATAAAGGAAAGGGTAATTATAAACGTACCACAAGACTTCCGTTTTCTAAACTTGTAGGGTATCTTAAGGTCCAGAAATCCCGCGCAGGAGCAAGTGTTGTTGGAGCAAAAATCTAAAATACACGATTACAAAAAATGAGTGTATGTGTGTATGTAATTATTTATATCAATATTTATATTTATACTTACCTGTGTATATACAAGTTTAATTGTTCCGCCATTTCCAGCAGGAAACGTTGTAAAAACTTCAAGGTTCCAGCAATCGTGGTGCCAAGAAGGGCGATCTTTAAGAATCTCTAAAATCTAAAATCATGGAAATCAAATATAGTAAACAAAAACAAAGTCGAACAGATTTTTTATCCTTGTTAAAACTAAGACATTATAGTATTACCTTTGTCGGCTCCAAACTTACAAGACCGCAGGCTCTAGCAGCTACTCCACTACAACTCTGTGAAATCGTAAAGATCCCAACCGAAGCCGGACCAGGCTGCAAAAAAAAAATTGATTTTGATGATTAGTTATAGCACTTTAATCAAGATTGCTATCAATTAATCAAAAAGACTATTTTTACAAACTGTTTTAGACTTTTTAATCAAGATTATTGCAGATTAGACAGCCAGTTAGTTTTTTTCATTCAAGATTACTACTGTACGACTCGGACAACCCTCTTGAGTTGTGAGAATTTAGAGAACTCCGACTTCCTCAGCTGTAAAAAAATCCGAGAGCCGTTTTCAGCCTTTGTATGCTGGTGTAAAAAGTTTCTCACATAAGCATTTACACCCACTGTCGGGCCAAGCAAAAAACCATAAAATAAGACCTGGAGCTATGTAATCTGAACAATCAGTAATGAAGCAAAAGCCCTCAAAGTAAATAGTCATGATTCAAACCATCACTACATATTAGATATCAAAAAGTAGAATTCTTATGACAGGTTAACTGCAATTTGTTCAAATTTATCAGTTTTCACTAATAACTTCCCTACCTTCGTCTTGACTTATAAGACTTCTAAATTAGCTCATTAAAAAGGTGTACCTTCTTCCTTTATGAAGCTAATTGCTTTTCCTTCACGAGGTGACACCATTGACAACGACTTCAAGTCCATCAAGTGCTTTTGGGCTTCGGAAGAGGAAGGCGACACAATCTGAATTTTGGTATGGCCTTGATCTTCTTGTTCAAGCAGTTTCTTGTACAAAGAAAGTAACAAATTAACATAAAAATTAAGCACATGCATTTCATCAAACACCTTGTAAGCATCACCAAAACAATCAAATCACATGCAAGATTTAATTCATGAAGGATACAGAAATATTCAATGCTGAAGAAGAATGTAAAAATGAGAACATCAACCGTAAAGACAGCAAATATGTGATACCTTAAATTTTGATTCACCCAATCAACTTGAGGCCATTACCTTCTTGAACCCATGAACCGAATATGTCAGAATGTGGTAAACTATGAATCACTGCAAAGAAACAATATACTTGCTTGCAATAGCACTAAACTCGAACAAATTATTTTATAGACCTGTTAAATCAAATCAAAAATTGTAATTGATGAAGCTTATAAATTAATAAATTAGCGGAAATAGTAGAAGAATACCTACTAAACTTGTGGATTTAGTGGAGATCAAAGGGGAATGTGGTACTGTAACGAAACTGGAGGATGCCATGGATAAGCTTCGCTTCAGACGGATATTCACGCGAGGATGAGTGTGACGCCGACCGGATTCAACTCAAAACAATGACAAGCATTAAATGTTGTACTATTGAACCGTGTACAGCTCGTTTAAAAATACGACCAACTTACTAAAAAACAAAAAAAAAAAGCAATGAAAATCAGTAACTAACAACTACTGAAAAGTCATACTGCTTAAAATATCGAAAATGTTAATCAACAGTTATTTACGCGGTTTGTGTATCAACCACTTTTTAATGGTAAAAAACCTTAAACTTGACGACTTACCTCTCCAAGTCATGGTCATACAACACCAAATTGCCACCACTTGTACGATGTAAAGTTCATCCAAGTCTACTTCCAATTGGGGGGGGGGGGGGGGGGGGCAAGGAATTCTATTTGTGAACACCTTGCAACATACGACATCATAAGCATATAGATTCTGTTTTTGTTTGTAATAGCTCTTCATGTAATCAAATCAGGTTGACCGGTGTTTACTACTGATTAGAAAATAAACCGAAAAGTAATTGTCATTTTATGTAGAAGAGAAGAATACCTTCAGTTCATGAATTTGATCACTGAGATCATTAACATCACCTTCTGAGTTCTGAGTGTGCTAATAGTACCTGATTGTTGTACATAAGTTTTGCCTGATGCCCGAATATGAGTGCTAATAGTTTCAGCAGAACACCTATATATTTCCAGAAAAAAAAAGATTTAAGTTGCATATCATTCAATCTTAATAGTCAACTAAAGGGTCACTTTAAATAATAATTTATAGTGATGGATAGACAGATAAATAATTACAGGACTGCAGTAGAATAGGTTTCAGATATGTTTGCTGATCAAAATTAGATCCACTGAGTACCCATTAAGTCAAAAAGTTAATCCTACAAAAAGCAAAGGATTATCAACTACAATACGATGATTTACAATAAAAATTCCAAAGCACCCGAAATAACTTAGGTCAAGTTTGCTCCAGCAAAACAATCAATAAAAACAAATTATATTATAATTAAACATAAATAACACAAGTCTATTGATTTGTATAAGAAATTTAGTATATATCAATACTCGTTTTCAATTACGTTGGATATGCTTCAAATAATCAGATTTGATTTTGGCAAATGTATTTCAAACCAGAAGATTCACCTTGTCGAATTGCTTGAACCCACTTGATTCATATGTTATTCAAACGATCCATCACATTAACCATCTTTAAATCAAATCCCTGAAACCATAACCAATTAGAGCCTTCGGATGATCAAAACGAAACAAATTAAGGTGAACAACACTGGTAGTTGTGACTCTGCAGAACAAAAATTGAAAATGGGAGGTGATAAAGACATAGATGACACATCATGATGTTCGTCATTACCTGGCTTGGTGGCAGACAGTGGTGCTATGGCGATGGAGCCAGGCTCAAACAGACGCAGAGGGCACGGTTGATGGCTGATGGAATCGAGGGTTTCTCAGAACTTGGAATGGCGATTGGAATGGTGATTGAACATAGAGGGAGTTTTATGTGGAGGAGGAAAAACCAATGCCCTGGAATCACGCGAGAGTGGGGATGGTAAAAAAAAACCATTAGATAACTGTTGGGAACTGGTTTGGGTCTAAAATAAGGAGATAACCACCTAGAGAAGTGGAGATAGGGCAGAAAAATATGGAGTAAAACCACCAGCTAAAAACTGCTGAGGAGTGGAGATTATGGGCATAAATTTTCAAAGCAAAACCACCAGCAAGAAAACTGCCAATAACCGTCCTGAACCGCCATTAGAGCGGTTATTTTTGGGAGTTTAAACGGCTGAGATTTCATCTCAGCATGATTCGACGGTGAATATTGATTTGCAAAACGGTTAGACTTAATGGGTTTAATATATATATATATATAATTACCCCACTAACCAAACCAAAACTACCCGGTTAACTGCCTCTGATAACCGCTAATCTGCACAAACCCCACTAGAATTGAAAAAAAAAAAATCCAAGCCAATAACTCTAATCTGAAACTGAAATACGAGTTTCAGATAATGGTTCTAAAAAGACAAAAACAAAAATAAACTCTGATGATGCAACAAGACGAGAGAAAATATTTTGGTCAACGATGGGAATTCCAAGCAACAACTATTGCTTATCTCTTTCCTTGCTTCTAGATATGGACAAAAGAAATAATGCTTCTGCACTTCCTTGATATGATAATAATCAAAACAAGACAAAATAAATGTCTTTTAATTCCCTCTTATCGCAAATCACTAACCAGCAAGATACGTGACTACCGAAATGAAAACAACGGTCGAACAATCTGGGTTTATGGGTGGCTGCCAGTAGAAATCCTAACTTGACTCGGGCATTTTTCTCTCGCTCTGTGTTTCTTTAATGTGTAACAAGTCTACGCTTTGATACCACTTGTTAGGATTGAGCACACACATGAATACGAACACGTCACTGAAAGCAATAAACGAACACGGAGATTTACGTGGTTCGGTCTAAACTGACCTACGTCCACAGGTGGCAACTAGGATATTTTTATTTAAATTTTAAAGATTACAAGTACAGGAGATTATTTTTATAGACAACACAATTAGGGTTAAACCCCATAATTAAAGAATAAGCCCGTGAGCCGCGACTCGGGCCGACTCACTCGTTTCGAGGAGTCTACAACCCAACAATATTCATTTTTAAGTGACGTAAATACGGCTAAAAACTGAAAAATAATCAATTATCTTGTACATGGTATCGTTATCTTGAAGCTCCTTTTTCTATAAATAACCTTCATGATCATAACCTTCTCTTCACCAAAATCGCAAAGTTCTTGAGTTTCTTTCTATTAGAAAAATGATGAACAGATCGGTTGCTTTTTCCGCGCTCGTTCTTATCCTTTTGGTGCTCACTGTCTCTGGTGATCATGATCTCTATCCGAAATTAGTTGAATATGACGGTATTAACTTCTTTTATGGTTTTTTTGTGGTCTAACACGTTGCAAGTTGCGCAGATATCACAAGCGTGAGAGGGCAACGATGTATGAGAGTTAGCAGGACATGGGCAGGCCCCTGCCGTTACGACCAATGGTGCAACCGGCAATGTAGATTATGGGAGATTGCAGCTGGCGGAGCGTGTCAAACGGGTGCATGTATCTGCTACTACTTCTGTCCAAAAGCTGAAAAACACACTCAACACAAATCTAATGCCCAAAATCGTGATAGTGATGATGCCAAGAAAGTTGTTCCTAATGTTGAGCATCCATGAATGGGTTGGTTTCTTCAAATAGAAAGTTTTAGTATGCGAATGGAAATAAAAGTAGAAAGAGTTTACTCATTGTCACATTATGAACTTCTTAAAAGATGTATGCATTTTCTAGTAATACGTGTAATAAGGTGATGCCTTTATGCTTTCCATGCATAAGGGTTCTCCACTGTGTGTAATAAAGTCAGGGTCTTTTTTTGTAATTTCACATAAAGAAATACGATAACAAATATTCAATAGTAAAATATGGTCAGGATATAAAAGAAATTTTTATTTGGATAGAAATGAGAAGTTAACTTTCACAATCAATTTAGTAATCAAGGAGTTGTATTAATTAAATAGATAGAAATGAACAAAAATGAGTTTGTTAAGAGTATTCTAATTTATCTAATTCAATAGTTTTCTCTCTCCTACAACTCATTTTCGTTGTTAAAATGTTAATAACTTCTTCATATGACATTAATTTTTTTTAATAAAAATTGCACTATAAAAACGAACGTTTTTTATCTATAAAAAGAGTACACTATTGTTATACTTTTGAAAAAAAAAATTGATAACCCAGATGCGTAAAACGTAGTAGACTAAAAACGTCAAAAAAATGTTTTTTTTTCCTAAAACGCAATAGATTAAAATCACAAAAAAAGATATGATTTCTTTAAAATGCAATGGAAAAAAAAACAAAAAAAGAAATGATTTTTTTGTAAAACGCAATGGATTAAAAACATAAAAAAAATGTTTTTTCCTAAAACGCAATTTACCAAAAACATTAAAAAAATATGTTTTCCTAAAACATAATAGACAAAAAACACCAAAAAAATGTGTTTTTTCTAAAATGCATTCGACCAAAAACACAAAAATTGTGTTTTCCTAAAACGCAATCGATAAAAAACACAAAAAAAAAAATATGTTTTGTCCTAAAACGCAATGGACCAAAACACACAATAATACGTTTTTTTTTAAACGCAATAGACAAAAAACATAAAAAATATGTTTTTCTAAAACACAATGGAATAAAAAAAACACAAAAAATAAGCTTTTTTATTGTTTTATAAAACATAATGGACCAAAAACACAATTTCGTTTTATATATTAGTTATGTTTTTCAACTGCATTTACAAACAACATGGAAAAATCGATAATACGTTATACATTTACAATTATGTTTTACAAAAAATACTATGTTATACAATTGTGTTTTACATAATAGCAACTTTAAATCTTAATTGCCACAAAATAAAGAGCAATAGCACCATTAAAAAACTCATACCTGTATACTAACAAATAAAAATAACCACTCGTGTATTAAAAATGACAATACACCTTCAAATTTGTTGATCATTTGTTATTCACATTTCCTCCACTACAGCAGCTCCATTTCTCAATAATAATAAAAAAAAAGATACTCCATTTTCGAGATGGTGGTGGTGGTTACGACGGCAAGGCATTCATCAACTCCATTTCTCTAAAAAAAATACTCCATTTTTGAGATGGTGGCGGTGGTTACGACGGCAAGGTATGCGGTGGCGGAGGTTGCCGGAGCCTGTGTTTAGAGTCAAGTGGCGGAGGGGTTGGTGGTGGTAGAGTGGTGGCGGTGGTGGCGGCGATGATGATGATGTGGTGGTGGGATGAACTGTAAGGTTCTGATGGGTTTTGTTTGATTAGGGTTATGTAAAACAAATTTGGATGGACTAAAAATGCCCTTGTGATTTTTTAACTTTACCACGTACGTGTCACTCTATTATTGTTTCTACAATCTCTACCTAAACCAAACTTTCTATTTCATCTCACCCTAGTAAAATATTAATAAAATTTGGAAGTTCGTTCATTTTAAAATGGTTTGGTATCGGTTTAGAATCAACATGACGACAAAGGTGACATGAACTGATATAAACTTAATGTGTTTTGGTTTAGAATCAACATGATGACAAAGTGGACATGAACTGAATATATAAGCTTAGTGTGTTTTAATTTAAATGTATAAACATAAACTTAATAATATCTTGAACCTAGATTCGGTTTCTTAGAAGTAATCCAAATTCAAGAATTGAGCTAGGGAAAATTCTACACTATTGACAATTGTGTGAACCGTTCAAAGAAAAAGTCTATTGTGTGCGGGTTCAATCATGACCCTAACATTCTATTATTGTCTAATCATGTCCTATATTTAGAAGGTAGATTTTACAAAACGATATTACAAATGATATATTTAAAGAATTTTATTTATTTATATATGGTCTCAAAATCATAAGTGTACATATACGGTTTTTTAATATGTTTGAGCTTCTAGGGAGTCCGTTGGTAAAAAAAGCAGACTAAATTGAAGTCTGCTAATCAAAGGAGCAAACTCATTTTTTATAGCTTCACTATGTTGGTGTAATTAAGGAGTTTGCTAGGCACGTGTACGTGAATATCTAGTGCAGTTTTTTTATCGTCCACTACCCAGAATAGTAAACTCGCTAGAAACAAACACATCAAAAAACCTCTTAATAATGTTTATTATTTGAATATACCTAGAATTTAAAAAAAAAAAAATCTATATTTGACTCGTTATATAACCCGCATGAAATTCTTGTATCACAACGTCAGCTAAGTTGAATCCGTCTGGTTTGAATTCTAGATTCGTCATTGTGTCGATCATGCTTTGTACACTAGCGTGCATTAGTGAAAGTGTATTCAACTCTGGTTAGATCCATGGATGCACAATTCTTACCATTTGATCGAGTAAACTTCGTTTGATTATTCTAAAATATTTATTTAGTTAAACTCGTGTATGAAGGCAAAAGTGATTTTTCAATCATTTTCTGATGCGACAAAGCTTATTTTGGATGGACTAGATGAAAAGATCACTATGACCATTGTTAAACTGGCCATTATAATTTACTACTTTTACGATGAAGATCACAAGAATTGTGTAGAAAATATGTAGTACATCTTTATTAGTTTTACCATGATTTTTTATTATTTTTTTAACAAGTGGTGTATTTAGAGGGAAAAAGCAACTATTACAACATTTTGCTACAAAAGTGTTCAAGACAATTATGAAAAAAAAAAAAAAAAAAAAAAGGATTTTTAGAAGGCAAAGCCATTTAACTCTGGAAAGAAATTCATCAAACAACCGTATAAAAGCATAAAATATACATTAGTTGTTTATTGAAGGTAATCATCTCAAGAGTGACAATAAACGATTAATGTACAACAAATGATGCGCATCTTTACCTTTTAACTATAACCCGAAGTGGGTAATAATCAAATTCCTTCAATTAATTGTAAAGAAAAGTTAGGAGCAATAGATACAACATCGTAGTAAGATTTTACTAAGAATAAAAACGTATTATAACTTTCGAACTTTTTAAAATATTGGTTCGGTTTGCTTATGTTAAATAGTGATAGCCTCGAAAGATATAATTGTTTACACCAAAATATTTAAACTAATGTAGACTCATTCTCCTATACATTGTCAAACTGGTATCAAGAGCAACAGTACCTAAACCAAAGTTTATTAATCCCAAAAATATCAAAACAAAGAAGATACAACGAAGTGACCAAACTCACAAATCTCTCAACACTCTTCAACAGATTATCAATGTGAGAATCAGTTATGACCAATAACAAGTATACAACTCTGTGAATCAAAGTGATTCACATAAAACCCTAATCGCCAAAAGAAAGAAAGAACAATAATGCAAAGTGAATAAAGTGATCAAGGTAGGTGCAACAGTACCCGGTCACTTCTATTTATAGTGACCCGGGTCTTCAATAGGTTATCCGGTAAACTCGGATGGTTGTTATAACATCCAAGCCTTCAAGTCTTCTCAGCATCCCAAGCCCATGCCCTTTTACTCTTATCAGCAACAACCCATGTCTCTTATTAGCATCAAGCCCATCAGTCATTAGACTGTCCATACACTACAAGAAAGTTGGCTTTTAGCGACAACCCCTTTAGCGGCGACATCAAAGAAGTCGTCGCTAAAAGGCCAATCCGTGTCCAGGTTCTAAAACAAATCTCTGACCGTTGATCTTGTGTGCAATCTGACGGTCCATGTTTTATTGTTGCTTTAGGTTTACAAAACATGTGGCGGGCAAACCAATCACTCATTCCCCCCAAATCAATCCACCAGCCCTACACTAAACCCAAGATGCCGCCAGATTTATTCAACTCGGCCATAACCGTTCGCTCGCCGCCACGATCTGCAGCGTTCGGAGTCATCTCACATATCCTTAGCCGCTTGCTCGACGCACCACGTCCACTGCACCAGGTACCTTCCTTTTCTTCAGTTTTATTGATTTGGTTTTCCTATTTATGTGGTAATTGAACACATTAGGGTTCTGTTGGTTTTATGGATTAAGTATAGAGCAAAAATATGGGGTGATATATTGGATTCTTTTCTTGTTTTTGATGTACCCTTGGGATTTAGGGTGTAAGTAATGTTGTCTGCAAGTTTTGTACGGATTATGTATGTTGTTTTTGAACGGATTATGCATGTTTTGATGTACAATTGTTTTTTGATATATTGAATGGATTCTAAAGTATAATAATGTTGGGGCAGGGCTGAGAGAGGGGATGTCGAGATTATGAGAGGGCAGTGCTGATATGGTTGCCTGAATGGGTCTCGGTTTGACTTTGTTAATTGTTTTTGGGGCAGGTTTGACTTTGCTTAGTTGTTTAGATGCTTGCTGAACGTTTTGAGGTTTATTATTGACTTCGGTTAATCGTTCTTAAAAACTAATTGGCAATATTTTGAACCAATTTTGTTGGGCTGCCAGTTATAGTCTCAACAGATCCAGATCTTAATTATATTGTGTTCCAACAAGAGGGTCAATTGTTCCAGAGTTGGTACCCAGATAGTTTGAGACAAATTTATGGGAAACAGAATGTAAGTAATTTACATGGGTACCTACATAAGCATCTCAAGAACATGATGTTGAATCTGTTTGGTCATGGAAGGCTTAAAAATATGCTTTCTGATATTAAAAATGTAGCAACAAGAAACATAGAGATGTGGGTTGGCCAAGGAACAGTGGAGTTGAAGGATGCAACTGCAGATGTAAGCAGATAGATAATAGTCATGATTTTAACTTATTCACATGAGAAGATGTGTCCATTTGGATCTTATATTATTCAGTTTGGTAAAAGAGAAAGATTAACAGTAAAAGAAAGAATTTTTTTTACTTTTAGGTATTTTAGCGACATGATAAGTGTTTATGGGAGATTTCAAGGGAGTTCGATACCTAGGGTAGTGGACTCTAAAAAATATGACACTAGATATTCACATGGAAAACGAATTCCTCGTATATGCTGGCATGGCAAAATTTAAAAAATGAGTTTGCTACATTGACTAGCGTAGTCCTATTGAGTCTGCTTCTTTGACTAGCGGACTCCATTAAACCAAAACAATATTAAAAACCTCCTAGAAATGCTTATAACTTTTATAGACCACCGAGACTTGGAAATAATTCTTAAAGAAACCATACAAAGTGGTTAAAATGTTTATAACATTATGATTCTTATGATCTTTTAGTGTTCAACAGATGGTATTTGGTCTCACTGCAAAAAAAAATTGATAAGCTACGATCTAGAGAAATCATCCGAGAATTTAAGGGAGAACTTTGATGCTTTTCTAGAGGGTCTACTTTCAGTTCCAGTGGCAATTCCTTGAACAACTTACTACAAGTGTCTACAGGTACCAAAAATTTATATAAAATCCTGACAAAAAACGTTGAGTTCTTAATCAAAAGCATATATACACACTCTAATTTGCTGATAAAGTTGTGATCAAATCAAATAGGGAAGAAAGAAGGTGATGAGGATTCTCAAGAACATGTTAGAGGAAAGAAAGCAAAAGCCTAATAAGGTCAAAGCTGATTTCTTTGACCATGTTCTAGAAGAACTGAAGCAGGCCAATACAATCCTCATAGAAGAAATTGCATTGGACTTGATGTTTGTGCTTTTATTTACAAGCTTTGATTTAAACACTGAAAAAAAGAATAGAATTGTATATATGTATATTTTCAACACCCCCACAATTCTATTGGTTAAAACACCAAAAAATAGCAATTCTTTGCACAAAACTTGATGATCTTTAAGTAAAACACCTTTAGTAAAAACATCTCCAACCTGATTTGTTGATTTTATACCAAGACACTTTAAGACACCTTTTGAAATTAAATCTCTTAAGAAAAATAGATCTAACTCAAAATGTTTGGTTCTATCATGGAAAACTGGATTTGCTGCTATGAATATAGCAACACACTATTATCACAAATTAAGCTAATAGGAAGTTTCACATAAACTTGTAACTCACTCAGCAAATTTTTTAACCAAACTGTTTCACATGCAGCAGCACACATATACAAGTATTCAGTCTCAACTCAGCTGAAGACATATACACATTGGTATATTTCTTACTTTTCCAAGACACCAGGCAATTAACAAGAAAAACACGAAAACCAGTCATAGATTTTCTAGACATTAAACACTTAGCCCAGTTAGAATCAGCAAAAGTAGACAAATCAAAACCACTACTTCTACTAAACAAAAGACCTTTTCCTGGTGTAGACTTTAGATACCTCAACAAATGAAAAGCAAGTTTCAAGTGACCCTTAGTAGGATTAAGCATAAACTGACTTAATACATGCACTGCATGTGAAATATCAAGTCTAGTTATTCAAGGTGCATATGGAATTCCATTAAAGCAATCTGGGTATGCTTAGAAAATATTGAAGGTAGCCGGGTTAGAAAATCGTAATCCATCAATGTGGCCGATTACCCAAAGCTAAAGTTAACGAAAGACGAAAACGACGAATTTGTGAATGCAACCATGTATCGATACCTCATCAGTAGCCTTTGTTACTTACTTCACACAAGACCCAACTTGGGATATTCGGCTGGAGTTTTGAGCAGGTTTATGGAGAAGCCAAAGTTGTGTCATCTTCAAGCTTTGAAGCAGGTTTTACGATATGTGAAAGGGATTATTGGGTATGGTTCAAAATATCACAGAGGAGGTGATGGTAAATTGTTGGAGTACAGTGAGAACAATCACTATTTAGATGTGGAAGACAGGAGAAGTAGTACTGGCATTGTGTTTTCTCATTCAAACAACTGAATCACGTGGGCTTCATGGAAAGAAAGGACAGTGGTGTTGAGCTCTTGTGAAGCAGAATACATGGTTGCTACCTCAGGCGCTTGTTAAGCTTTGTGGTTGAGGTATTTCTTAAGTGACTTGACAAGAGAAACACCTCAGCAGGTGAAATTTTTGGTTGATAACAAGTCGGCGATAGCCTTAATGAAAAACCTCGTGTTCCATAGACGCAATGAGCATATCAACACGAAGTACCACTTCATTCGGTAGTGTATAACGCGGGGGGGGGGGGGGGGGGGGGGTATACAAGTACACCACCTTAGCGGGGATCTTCAAAAGGCTGATACATTGATGAAGGCAGTACCTTGAATTAAGTTCGGTGAGATGCGAGCTCTGTTGGGGATTGAAGATCTTGGTGGCCCGGTTCACCATCAACAAGGAAAGTGTGGTTTAATGTTGACTGGGTCATGGATAAACCGGAGGACCGGGTAATAAGGAGAAATAGTAGGAAGTGTGTAGCTGACCCACTATGTGAACGTGGGAGTATTTCATTTGCTTTCGTATTTCCACTTTTAAATAGTAACAATAGGTTCATAAGTTTTTAAGTTTTTCGATTGTTTCTTTTCTGCAAGTTTATTTGTTTTCCCTTGTATTGCAAAATCATTTTGAAGTTTCTGAAAATTCCATGCAGTCTTTGTTTATTCCATATAATAAGGTGCATTTGTCCTTGCGGTTATTGATATCAATTTTAATGAAAAACATTTAACAAAACAATTATATCCATACATCATTGAGGATGATGAGGTCATTCTCATCATGGTGCATCCATATGAAAAACGACATCTCATGCGCACCTTTGTGCCTCAATCCACTTTCCCATAGCAGGTAGTCTAATGTACCGTTTCTTTTCCATTGCTAGTGCCTTACTCGCACCATATTATTATGTAGTTTAGTCTAAGCCTGTTTAGTTGAAGCTAGAAAACAGATTAAAGCAAGTTAAAAGTTGGCAGAAATATTTTTTTACGCATGCAAAATCCTAAAAAGTTTCTCTTATAAATTTGGATTATCTTTATAATAATGCTTTCTCTTATAAAATTGAAATATATTTAGGGGGCCAGGGAGCCCTGTGGTGAATTCCCCACCACGCGTGGGTCGGAAAAAAACACCGCGCCACCCTTAAATATAACGCGTGAAACTTAAAATGCTCCCGATCAATTTGATGAATACTTAGCTATGTCGGACAAAACTTCACGTGAATGTTTGCATTTTTTTGTAACGCGATCATTAAATTGTATGGTAAAGAGTTTTTACGTAAACCGACGAGACACGACATCTCACGTGTTTACGCCGCACATGAGGCTAGATGGCATTTTCCAAGAATGCTCGGTAGCATCGATTGTACACATATAGAATGGAGAAATTGTCCAAGAGAGTGACGACGGGCGTATGTTAGGGGTGACGTCAAAAGACCAACCATCATACTTGAATGGGTGACGTCGAATGATTTATGGTTTTGGCAATCATTTTTTGGTGTTCCAGGTTCAAACAACGACATCAATGTTTTGCACACGTCGCCGTTGTTTCAAACCGTAACGGATGGTACCGCACCCTTCTGTCCATTCTATGTTAACGGAGGATATTACAGTTTCTTCTTATGGATGGTATCTACCCATTGTTTTGGTTAAAAATTACCTAAGTAATTAAGTGATCAAATTAGTTAAGTGAGGTAGTGTACTAGAAGTATTTGAAAAATATATGCTGATTAAGTTGTTAACAAAAACAGTTTTCAGGATACGGCTTGGGATATCGAGCTGTATCAACAATCAAACAATGAGCAAAAATGTAAAGGTGACACAGGATGTACAAGGAAAGCCCTTGATCAATCTAGATCGCCGGTACAAAACCTCAGAAGCTGATAATCGCAGCTGCCTTGTTCTTCTTATTACTTCAAATATCAGGATACAGTGCAAGATATGATGTGGATCAACTAGGTGTTACAATGCGATTTGAATACAAGTGTTAGTGTGATTGATTGCAGCTAGTAGAGAGCAAGAGTGTTCAAGAGATTGTGTGTTCTTATCTTATCCGATCAATCTTATTTATAGTAAAACTAAGCTAACTAACTAGCCTACAAATCTGGGATAAAGCGAATATTCCCTTTGTCAACGTTGTAGTCCACGTCTTCTGGCTTCAACATTCCTATTTCAACAGATTAGCCCGAGTCTTTGGGAGAACAGGTCCACTTGAACGTTATAGACTTGCTTCATTAATCTGCACGTGAATTAATTAGTCACTACCAGGATACTGTATCAGGATGTTACTAATATCCTGATCCGGTATCCTGATCACAATAAAAGAAACATAGTCAGAATATTATTCAGGATATATGAGTAGAAATCCACCCATAACAATTGTCCCCAAAATATATCTATTGGTATACCAATTCCAACGGATATATTTTAAAGCTTATCTCATGAATCAAGGTTATTAAGTTGAAGTGGCGGTTGAAATGACATTGTGCAACTTCCAACGCGGTTTACACTCAATGGCTATCTATTACGCCCCTATATCTTCTCTCTTTCTTTTTAAAAAGCAAACATCTTCAACAAAATCTCCAGGTAATTACTCATTCTTCCTTCCTTTCTTGCAATTTACTTTCCTGCATTAATACAATATGATGGCCAAAGGTGGAGGGATCCTGATTTTCAGGACGAATCCCTTGGTCATCAGTTAGTATGGTTTATTTTGAACAATATAACAGTTGAAGGTGGATGGGTCTCGGTTTGAGATGAAACCTTCGATTGTTAAGTAAATATGGTTAGAAACTAATTGTGCTTTTGGTGGATGGATCTCAGTTTGAGATGAAACCAGAAGCACAAACTTTTGCTATGTTAATAATTAACTTTCTTTTGGCCTTATCCATTGTTATTCATTTTTATTTTTACAAAGCTTGTTTTGATAACTGATATTTAGTTCAAGTATAGTTTCAATCTTCAATCATACTTCAAACATTCCAAACAAATCCTGAAATATATTCTAAGAATATATCTTGAGAATATATCCTGAGAACATATCCTGATCAGGATACTCATAAATGTTATAATCAAGCTTTTTGTTAAACATAGTTTCAAAAATTTAGACAATTTAGACAAGGCTTTTAAAGGAACAAAAAAGGAAAGTTCATACCAGAGATAGATTACAACCCTATTCTTAAACTCCAATCCTTTTGCAACCATTCCACCAAAGATGTCCCCCGTCCATGACACTTAGTGAACTAGGCCTAAGCTTGATCCTCTGAACTTTTCACAATGCCTTAGTAGGAATGTCCCCTGTTTATGTCATTGTTAAATACTTAGGAACTCTTGTGATCACAACTGATTTCATACTTATGTATAACTCTAGTATCACAGGGGATAAACCCTAAATATCCTGGAGATAGATCCTCAATATTCTAGGGTTAAACCCTGAGCATACTGGGGAAAATCCCAAATTTTCGTGTGCTACAGGCGGGTGTGTATAAACTCCAAGACTTAGAAAGGTGAAAACCTTTAAACCTTAGAGAGTATGAAAATACCCTTTTGCGAGAGAGGGTGATCAATCCTCATATACCTTTAGGATCCAGGATATAGCCAATAATAACGAAATTGTCAGCCACTTTTACATGGACTGGTCCCGCTATCTTGAACTATCCCTAGATAACTTGCGCTCCAGGCGGGGTGTTTAAACCCAATTCGAGAGAAAGGTGAATACCTTTAAACCTGTGAAGGGATCAGGATCCCTTAATCGTTAGAGAGGGGGCCAATCCTCTAATCTTTCAAATAATCCTGTGTGTATATCCTGGAGGTATATCCCTAAGCATATTCTGCAAAACAACCTTAAACTAAGGTGGGAGTTAGCCTTGCTAACACCCCTCCGATGCTTAAGTCAGTATTGGGTTCAAAATAAAAAAGAATTATATTTAAAAGAGAAAGAATTCATACCATCTTGAGTTAGAAATTAAATTCTAAACTCACTTGAAATACGCTTTGAGGTGTATAGCATTCCAGGATCTTGGTAGTATATCCCCCTCCATATTCTTAAGCCGGTATGCTCCTTTTCCGGATTCTGATTCAATCTCATAAGGTCCTTCCCACTTAGGAGCTAACTTTCCATCAGCAGGATTAATAGTATTCTGAAAAGCCTTCCTTAAAACCCAATATCCCACTTGAAACCTTCTAGTCCTTAGATTCTTGTTATATGCTCTGGATATCCTCTGTTGATATGCTGCCATTCTCAACTTTGCCGCATCCCTCGTCTCATCAATAGTATCCAATTCTTGGCATAGGGCTTCAGGATTCTACTCAGAATCCCGGAGGTTGTATCTTGCTGTAGGTATCACCGTCTCTATTGGGATTACCGCTTCTGTTCCAAATACTAAGGAAAATGAGGTTTGCCCAGTTGCACTTTGTACTGTCGTCCTATTAGCCCATAAAACAAAGGGTAATTCTTCTGCCCATCTTCCTTTCTTAGCTCCTAGTCTCTTCTTCAAATTGTTGACTATTATCTTGTTTGAGGATTCTGCTTGTCCGTTCGCTTGAGGATGTACCGCAGTAGATGTAATTATCTTAATTCCCCAACTCTTACAAAAATCGGTTGTCCTCTTACTGATAAATTGAGAGCCATTGTCACAAATTATCTCAGCTGGTACCCCAAACCTAGTCAGGATATTCCTTTTTATGAAGGATACTACTTCTTGGTCCCTGACTTAAACAAATGCTTCAGCTTCTACCCATTTAGAGTAATAATCAGTCATTTCCAGCATAACGACTTTTCCTCCTGGAGCTTTTGGCAATTTTCCCACTATGTCCATCCCCCACTTCATGAATGGCCAAGGGGAAGCAATAGGATATAGCGGTTCAGCAGGTTGATGCAATATATTACTGTGTCTTTGACATGCATCACATCTTCGAACATATTCTGCAGCATCTTTCCTCATCGTCGGCCAATAGTATCCTATTCTTAACACCTTTAAGAATAATGATCTGCCCCCAGTATGGTTACAAGAATCCCCTTCGTGTATATCCTGAAGCACTTCTTTAGTTTCGGGATCCTCTAAGCACCTCAGATATGGTCCTGCAAGAAATTTCTTATACAAAACATTATTTATAATAGTGAATCGAGATGCCTTCATTCTAAAGGCCTTAGGATTCTCATCATTTGGGATGAGTCCTTCCTTGAGATATCTCATGATTGGAGTCGTCCAGGACTTAGGATCCTCCTCAGGATATTCATCATCAAGATCCTGGATACTTACTACTTCCTTATCCTGAGATTTGAGAAGATCCACTGCAGGATATAGGATATGTAGTATTGGTATTTGGGTTCCTTCCGGTATCCTGACTGATGATCCTAGATTTGCCAAGGCATCTGCTTCAGCATTATCCTCTCTTGGTACCTATTCAAGTGTAAAAACATCGAAATATCCTGCTAATTTTTTGAGAATTTCGAGATACTCGAGTTGTGACAACTCGAATTTCCAAGATTTCTATTTCGCATTTATTGCACGTTCATGTATTATTTAGCTGTTTAATTGCACAATTGATTGCTATGGAATTGTATGCGTTTTAAATACAATGAAGTGTATTGTGTGATTGTGCTTGGTTATGTGTTATTTGTGAAAGACTTGTCTAATGCATAAACTGAGTGGTGAAACTGTGAAATTAATTGAGATGGTGCACTATTGTAAAATATAATAATAAAGGGTGTAAAGAGTTATTAGTGAAACCTAAATCATACTTAACCCTAAATCATTCACTAAACCTCTCACAAGAATCCAAGCACGTACTCTCATTTCTTTGGCTCTCTAGCAATCATCACCATCATCATTGGCAAGATATTCACCACTTTCGATTCCTCTCTTTCTCTAGAATCATTTAAGGTAATTGTTTATTGATCATTGTAATACTTGTAAACCCTAATTGATTGCTTGATTGTTATGAATTCTTGATTCTTGATTATGTGTTCACAAAAACCCTAGTTCCTCATATAATAATCTGTGATTTTGATTCGAGTTTGGATAGTTGTGATTATGATGATGATTAGTTGCATACCTGGTAGATTATGCTTGTGATGATTGTTGTTTATAAGAAATGGTTGATTTGTTAAGAATCTGTTATCGATATGAATAAAATTAGGGTTGCTCGAACGTAGAGAACGTAACTGATTGATTCTTTTGATTCTGAATTGGAATTCACGTATTGATATGGTTGTCTGACTTTTATAATAGAGGTGTGATGTCCGAGCTTTGTGTTACAAATTGTAGTCCGAACTCTTTTGATTTTTATTCATGAAGTCCGAGTTCTTGCTAGTGTATGAAATCAGAATTTCTTTTGTGAAGCTTGGGTCCGCCCATTGTAGTTGAAAACAAGGTCCGACTTTTATACTTTCATGTGGTCCGACTTTTAAAAAGTCTTGTCCGAATTTTTTTGCAAGGAGTTTAAATGTCCGAACTTTTATACAAGGTAGAGAGGTCCGAGTTTTGGGAGATGGGCTCTTGTCCGACTTTGTTGTATAGCATGTATCCCGACTTTTAAATCAACACATGGTCCGACCTTAAAGGGGGGGTTAAGTGGTCCGAGTTTTTAACTAGGGAAGCCCCCATGTCCGACTTTCAACCCTTAAAACCCCCTTGGTCCGAGTTTTTACCCCAACCCCTATGTCCGACCTTTATTAGTGTGTATGGTCCGAGTTTGGTCCCCACTTCCTTGTCTGATCTTTATTACAATGCTAACAAGTCCGACCTCTGTTTGTATATTCATGTCCGACCTTTATGTAAAGGAAAGGTGCAAATTTGTGATTATGTTGTTGTCCGAATTCTGTAATGCATACATATATGGTCTGTGTTCTGTGTTGATAAGCATGACCTGAGTTATTGATGAGACATGAATGAATAAGTGGATGCTACTGTCACTACTGTATGTGCTGCACTTTATAATATACTACTGCATGCTACTGTCACTACTGCATACGCTTATGCGATACTGTCTGATATGATGCTAAGTGTTAATGAATGATACTACATGTTTCTGTGCGATACATTACCGTATGATACTATTTGAACACCAAAGAGTTGTAAACATAATAGAAAGTAAAATACTCACTGCGGATTTATGTGCAATGTACCTTAGATCGTGTGCAACGGACTTAAACACAAATTAACCCTAGAAGCAATAACATACCGAGCAAACCAAGGTGAGTTCACACTCTTACTAAGGCATGGGATTCCCGGGGCTTGGGAATGGGTTTTAAAGGAATAAGGTTGAATAGATTCGTACTGACACTATTACTAGACTACCATACCATCGTCCTCGGTTGTGCAGGACACATACGTGCAATCTACGTACACATATACTTACTACTATCCTCGGTCGTGAAGGATACTTATACATACTACTATCCTCGGTTGTGAAGGATACCTATACATACTACTATCCTCGGTTGTGAAGGATACGTATACATACTACTATCCTCGGTTGTGAAGGATACTTATACATATTACTATCCTCGGTTGTGAAGGATACTTATACTTAATTACTATCCTCGGATGTGAAGGATACTCACGTAAGACCTACGTGGACTTATACTTACTACTGTTCTCGGATTGTGAAGAACACATATGGTTACGAATAGTCTAGTGGTTATACAACATGGGAAGCCCCCACCAATAGAACGTACTAACGGCCCAGTAGTGCCACCTGTTACAAACGAACTTACTATTACGCATTTACTTTCTGTGAACTCGCTCAACTAGTTGTTGATCCCCTGTTACATGCCATGCAGGTCGTTTGGTACATGGAGCTTGCACAGGGAGGAGCTGGTCGTTGTGGGCTTGGATCGTGATTGTTTCTTTAAACACTTATGACATTACATTATTATTTATGTTGGGTTTACTTACATGCTTCCGCTACTTAAACAAATGTTTGGTTTTGAACATCAATCATGTCTTGTTGAATTACATTATCTATTTTTATTATTAAATGCTATGTTCGGTATGATTGATGGCTTGATCCTGGTCAGTCACGCTCCCAAGCGGTGGTACTCCGCGTATGGATTTTGGGGGTGTGACAGATTGGTATCAGAGCCATTGGTTATAGAGAACTTGGTTTTAATATGGGAAAACGTTTTTATTAAAACCAGACTATAACCAGAACAGTGCTCTTAACGATCCACAACGACGCTTCGCTCCACGTGCAAGACTCAACATCCTAGGTAATAAGGTTTATGTTTATTACCTACTTGCTAGAATTACATAGAACTTTGCTCGTGGTATGCTTAGATTACATTACATTGCTCACTACTTGTTATTGCTTAAGAACACCTATGTGCTTACACTCTTCTGTCATCGCACCACTCGCGAACCATTCATACTTATGCTACCTTTACTGTTCGATCATGTCTGGACGTGTTAACATGACTCAAGCCCAGTTGACGGCTCTCATTAACGAACAAGTTGCTGCAGCGCTTGCAGCCGCACAAGCAGGGGTTATAACCTGCTATTCCAGACCTATCCTAGGATGTTAGATCCTACTCTCGTGACCCAACTCTCGCGCTTAACCTTGACCTATCTTTCTCGCGCAACGGGTCAGAATGCATAGCAACCTGTCTGCACATTCAAGAGCTTCATGGACTGTCATCCAAGCACATCCAGTGGCACAGAAGGAGCAGTGGGACTACTCCATTGGTTTGGGAAGCTCGAGTCAGTATCCAAGATGAGTGAATGCCCTGAGGCTCGCAATGTCAAGTACGCCACTGGAAGGGATCGCGCTAACCTGGTGGAACGCGCAAGTACAGATACTAGGGTTGGCAGCTGCTAACGCCACCCCTGGAACGAATTCAAAGAATGCATTAAAAGGGAATACTGCACGCGTGATGACATCCACAAGTTGGAAGTGGAGCCTTACCATTTGAAAATGACGGGGTCAGAAATTGAAGTTTATGCGAAACGGTCGAACGAACTGGCCATCTTGTGTCCAACCATGGTGGACCCTCCAAGCAAGCGTGTCGAATTGTACCTCAAGGGTCTAGCCTCAGAGATTCAGAGCCCTGCTACATCGACTAACCTCGACAATATCCAAGACATTCAGTGTCTTGCTCATCGCCTCATGGATCAGGCAATGGAACAGAACAGGCTGCCTAGTGGTATCAGCACTATTACTACCGCTACCACTTCTGCTACTCTCGCTACTCTAGTGACAACAAGCGGAAATGGGATGGGTATCCCAGCAAGGGTTCCGCTACCGTTCAGTCTCAAGCACAGCAGCAGCGCAAGAATAGTGATCACCAGAGCCCGAGTCAGCCAACTTCTGGTGGTCAGGGGCAGGGTGGATATCGGGGAATTCACCCAATGTGTGACAAATGCAACAGACGCCACAGTGGTTAGTGCAACGAGGGACGTTGCCAGAGGTGTCACAAGATGGGCCATGAAGCTAAGGAATCAGGAGCCCACGGTCTGCAAATCAGAATCGCCAGCAGCAACAACAAGCAGAAATCCTATGCAAAGAAAAGATTGTTCGCATTCCTCGTTCTGGTCAAGAACCTCTCGAAGTTCAAGGCGACAAGAGTGGTGCTATGGTTGGCATCATCTCTTTCTTGAAGGCTCAGAAATGTTTGCGGAAGGGTCACACCGCAATTTTGGCTCTCGTTAATAACGCATCAATGAAAGAAAAGAAGTTGGAAGACCATCCAGTTGTACGTGATTTTCCTCAAGTGCTTCCTGAAGATTTACCTGGTCTACCGCCTCATCGTCAGGTCGAGTTTCAAGTCGAGCTAGCTCCAGGAGCAGCACCTATAGCTCGAGCTCCGTGTCGTTTAGCTCCAACCGAACTGGAAGAACTGTCAAAGCAGCTACAAGAGCTCTTGGAAAAGGGCTTTATTTGTCCAAGCTCTTCGCCTTGGGGAGCTCCAGTGTTATTTGTGAAAAAGAAGGACGGTACCTTCAGGATGTGCATAGACAACCGGGAACTCAACAAGGTGACGGTGAAGAACCGCTATCCTCTTCCTCGTATTGACGACTTATTCGACCAGTTGCAAGGGTCGAGTTACTATTCCAAGATTGATTTAAGGTCAGGGTATCATCAGCTGAGAGTCCGGGATGAGGACGTCTCCAAAACAACATTCAGAACTCGCTACAGCCATTATGAGTTTCTGGTCATGCCATTCGGGCTTACGAACGCGCCTGCAGTCTTGATGGATCTTATGAACAGGGTGTGCAAACCTTATCTTGACAAGTTCGTCATTGTCTTCATCGACGACATTCTGATCTACTCCAAGGGTCAGGAGGAACATGAGCAGCACTTACGTCTTATCTTGAAACTTCTTCGAAAGGAGCAATTGTACGCAAAGTTTTCTAAATGCGACTTCTGGCTTCGTGAAGTCCACTTCTTAGGCCATGTGGTGAACAGGGATGGGATTCATGTCGATCCATCCAAGGTAGATTCGATCAGGAACTGGCCTGCACCGCGTACACCAACGGAAATACGCCAATTCTTGGGTTTGGCGGGGTATTACAGACGATTTATTAAGGATTTCTCCAAGATCGCACAGCCGCTTACTATGTTGACACAGAAAGGTGTTACCTATCGTTAGGGTAATACACAAGAAACGGCTTTTCAGTACTTAAAGGATAGGCTTTGCAGCGCACCTATCCTCTCATTGCCAGAGGGCACAGATGATTTTGTGGTCTATTGTGACGCATCGATACAGGGGCTTGGTTGTGTATTGATGCAGCGGGATAAAGTTATTGCCTACGCCTCTCGTCAACTCAAGGTTCATGAACGGAACTACACGACGCACGATTTAGAGCTGGGAGCTGTTGTTTTCGCACTTAAGATATGGCGACACTACCTGTACGGTACCAAGTGCACTATTTACACCGATCACAGGAGTCTCGAGCATATCTTCAGGCAGAAGGAATTGAATATGCGTCAACGACGATGGGTCGAGCTACTTAATGATTATGAATGCGCTATCAAGTACCATCCAGGCAAAGCCAATGTTGTGGCTGACGCTCTCAGTCGAAAGGACACTCTACCTAGACGCGTACGAGCTTTGTAGCTCACTATTCAGGCCAGTCTTCCTGCACAGATACGTGATGCTCAGGTGGAAGCATTAAAACCAGAAAACGTCAATGCTGAAGCCTTGCGCGGCTCAAGGCAACGATTAGAACAGAAGGAAGACGGTGCTTACTATGTAACGGGGCGTATTTGTGTCCCACACTATGGCGGTCTACGCGAACTTGTGATGGATGAAGCGCACAAGTCTCGCTACTCAGTACATCCAGGGTTGGATAAAATGTACCACGATATCAGAACAACATATTGGTGGCCAAACATGAAAGCTCTTATCGCAACTTACGTCGGCAATTTTTTTTCTTGTGCGAGGGTTAAAGTTGAATACCAGAAACCTTCACGCCTACTTCAGCAACCCAAGATACCACAATGGAAATGGGAAGAAATTTCCATGGATTTCGTTACAGGCCTACCTAGATCCCAGCGTGGGAACGATACTATTTGGGTGATCGTGGATCGACTCACCAAGTCTGCTCACTTCCTAGCAATCAGAGAAACAGATAAGTTTTCCACACTAGCAGACCTATGTAAAGGAAATAGTCTCGAGGCACGGGGTGCCCACATCTATCATTTCGGATCGCGATGCACGATTCACGTCGGAACTATGGCAGGCAATGCACAAAGCTTTTGGCTCTCGGTTAGATATGAGCACGGCTTATCACCCTCGGACGGATGGGCAGCCTGAGCGCACAACTCAAACCTTAGAAGACATGCTTCGAGCATGTGATATCGATTTTGGCAATGGCTGGGAAAAGCATCTTCCTTTTGCGTAGTTTTCATACAACAACAGTTATCACACCAGCATATAAGCCGCTCCATTCGAGGCATTGTACGGACGTAAATGCCGGTCACCTCTCTGTTGGGCAGAGGTGGGGGGGATAGTCAGATTACAGGTCCAGAAATGGTAGTTGACGCTACTGAACGAATAGCACAAATACGACAACGCATGGCGGCAGCTCGTGATCGCCAGAAAAACTACGCGGATAAGCGTAGGAAGCCATTGGAATTTCAGGTCGGGGACCGGGTATTACTCAAAGTCTCACCCTGGAAGGGTGTGGTTCGATTTAGTAAACGAGGCAAACTCAATCCACGGTATGTTGGACCATTCGAAATCACTGAAAGAATAGGCCCAGTAGCCTACAGACTGAACCTACCAGCTGAACTCGGTGCAGTTCACAATGTATTCCACGTGTCGAATCTGAAGAAGTGCCTGTCAGATGAGACCCTCATAATTCCATTTAAGGAACTCACTATCGACGAGCGGTTGCAGTTCGTCGAGGAACCAGTTGAAATCACGGACCGGGATGTTAAGGTCCTCAAACACAAGAGAATCCCTCTTGTGCGAGTTCGTTGGAACTCCAAACGTGGCCCAGAGTACACCTGGGAACGCGAAGACCAGATGACAGAAAAGTACCCCCAGTTATTCGAAACCAATGCAACCACTACTGAGGCTGAAGTTACTACTACTGAATTTCGGGACGAAATTCCAAATCAACGGGGGGATGATGTGACACCCCAGGAAAACCAGTAAACAATACAACTTACCTAGCTTCCTCAGTGAGTGCGTACCAAATTTCGGGACGAAAATTCTTTTAAGTTGGGGATAATGTGACAACTCGAATTTCCAAGATTTCTATTTCGCATTTATTGCACGTTCATGTATTATTTAGCTGTTTAATTGCACAATTGATTGCTATGGAATTGTATGCGTTTTAAATACAATGAAGTGTATTGTGTGATTGTGCTTGGTTATGTGTTATTTGTGAAAGACTTGTCTAATGCATAAACTGAGTGGTGAAACTGTGAAATTAATTGAGATGGTGCACTATTGTAAAATATAATAATAAAGGGTGTAAAGAGTTATTAGTGAAACCTAAATCATACTTAACCCGAAATCATTCACTAAACCTCTCACAAGAATCCAAGCACATACTCTCATTTCTTTGGCTCTCTAGCAATCATCACCATCATCATTGGCAAGATATTCACCACTTTCGATTCCTCTCTTTCTCTAGAATCATTCAAGGTAATTGTTTATTGATCATTGTAATACTTGTAAACCCTAATTGATTGCTTGATTGTTATGAATTCTTGATTCTTGATTATGTGTTCACAAAAACCCTAGTTCCTCATATAATAATCTGTGATTTTGATTCGAGTTTGGATAGTTGTAATTATGATGATGATTAGTTGCATACCTGGTAGATTATGCTTGTGATGATTGTTGTTTTTAAGCAATGGTTGATTTGTTAAGAATCTGTTATCGATATGAATAAAATTAGGGTTGCTCGAACGTAGAGAACGTAACTGATTGATTCTTTTGATTCTGAATTGGAATTCACGTATTGATATGGTTGTCTGACTTTTATAATAGAGGTGTGATGTCCGAGCTTTGTGTTACAAATTGTAGTCCGAACTCTTTTGATTTTTATTCATGAAGTCCGAGTTCTTGCTAGTGTATGAAATCAGAATTTCTTTTGTGAAGCTTGGGTCCGCCCATTGTAGTTGAAAACAAGGTCCGACTTTTATACTTTCATGTGGTCCGACTTTTAAAAAGTCTTGTCCGAATTTTTTTGCAAGGAGTTTAAATGTCCGAACTTTTATACAAGGTAGAGAGGTCCGAGTTTTGGGAGATGGGCTCTTGTCCGACTTTGTTGTATAGCATGTATCCCGACTTTTAAATCAACACATGGTCCGACCTTAAAGGGGGGGTTAAGTGGTCCGAGTTTTTAACTAGGGAAGCCCCCATGTCCGACTTTCAACCCTTAAAACCCCCTTGGTCCGAGTTTTTACCCCAACCCCTATGTCCGACCTTTATTAGTGTGTATGGTCCGAGTTTGGTCCCCACTTCCTTGTCTGATCTTTATTACAATGCTAACAAGTCCGACCTCTGTTTGTATATTCATGTCCGACCTTTATGTAAAGGAAAGGTGCAAATTTGTGATTATGTTGTTGTCCGAATTCTGTAATGCATACATATATGGTCTGTGTTCTGTGTTGATAAGCATGACCTGAGTTATTGATGAGACATGAATGAATAAGTGGATGCTACTGTCACTACTGTATGTGCTGCACTTTATAATATACTACTGCATGCTACTGTCACTACTGCATACGCTTATGCGATACTGTCTGATATGATGCTAAGTGTTAATGAATGATACTACATGTTTCTGTGCGATACATTACCGTATGATACTATTTGAACACCAAAGAGTTGTAAACATAATAGAAAGTAAAATACTCACTGCGGATTTATGTGCAATGTACCTTAGATCGTGTGCAACGGACTTAAACACAAATTAACCCTAGAAGCAATAACATACCGAGCAAACCAAGGTGAGTTCACACTCTTACTAAGGCATGGGATTCCCGGGGCTTGGGAATGGGTTTTAAAGGAATAAGGTTGAATAGATTCGTACTGACACTATTACTAGACTACCATACCATCGTCCTCGGTTGTGCAGGACACATACGTGCAATCTATGTACACATATACTTACTACTATCCTCGGTCGTGAAGGATACTTATACATACTACTTTCCTCGGTTGTGAAGGATACCTATACATACTACTATCCTCGGTTGTGAAGGATACGTATACATACTACTATCCTCGGTTGTGAAGGATACTTATACATATTACTATCCTCGGTTGTGAAGGATACTTATACTTAATTACTATCCTCGGATGTGAAGGATACTCACGTAAGACCTACGTGGACTTATACTTACTACTGTTCTCGGATTGTGAAGAACACATATGGTTACGAATAGTCTAGTGGTTATACAACATGGGAAGCCCCCACCAATAGAACGTACTAACGGCCCAGTAGTGCCACCTGTTACAAACGAACTTACTATTACGCATTTACTTTCTGTGAACTCGCTCAACTAGTTGTTGATCCCCTGTTACATGCCTTGCAGGTCGTTAGGTACATGGAGCTTGCACAGGGAGGAGCTGGTCGTTGTGGGCTTGGATCGTGATTGTTTCTTTAAACACTTATGACATTACATTATTATTTATGTTGGGTTTACTTACATGCTTCCGCTACTTAAACAAATGTTTGGTTTTGAACATCAATCATGTCTTGTTGAATTACATTATCTATTTTTATTATTAAATGCTATGTTCGGTATGATTGATGGCTTGATCCTGGTCAGTCACGCTCCCAAGCGGTGGTACTCCGCGTGTGGATTTTGGGGGTGTGGCACGATTAACTTCTCACCTTTAACTACATAGGATCCATTAAAATGATTAGTAATTAACAAGGAATCAACAAATACTTGCAAACTTTTAATGTTCATATTCCTGGCCAACTCTAATCCTGCAATCATAGCTTCATATTCTGCTTCATTATTAGTGGCAGGAAATTCACACCTAATAGCCTGGGGTAATATGTCCCCTTGTGGCGATTTTAGTAGTATACCCAATCCTACACCTCTCACATTAGATGCACCATCAGTATATAATGTCAAGGATTCTAAGTTTTCTCCTAGCTGTTGCACTTCTATGTCTACTTCATTTTGAATATCACTACTGAAATCAGCCACAAAGTCAGCTAGAGCCTGAGACTTTATGGCATTTCTAGGTTCGTATACTAGATCATAGGCACTTAATTTTACTGACCACTTAGCCATCCTACCTGACATCTCAGGTTTCCTAAGCACATTTTTAACAAGATAATTAGTTTTAACATGAATCCTATGTGTTTCAAAATAATGTCTAAGCTTTGTTGATGCCATAACTAGGGCCAATATCAATTTTTCTAAATGAGAATATATAGTTTCAGCATCTAATAAACTTTTGCTAACATAATAGACAGGATACTGTTGACTTTCGTGATCCTTTACCAGGACAGCACTTACTGCATTCCCTGATACTGCAAGATACAGGGATAATGGCTCACCATCCTCGGGCTTCATCAATAGAGGTGCAGTTGAGAGATTGATGTGTGAAAATGTGTATATTAAATTCGAACAAGTTTTAAAAATGGAATCACAACCTAAACCACACACAATCGGTAAGTGCACCGGTCGTAGTGTAGTGTAGATGGCAAGACCGGATATCAATCCGTGGACACTATATGCAAACTCTAGATACTGAACCTCTATCGAATAAGTAGTCAAATTTTTAGATTTGTTTTGAGTGATTTTGAATAATTAATTAACAACTAAAATAAGCAAGAAAACGTAGGAAACAAAACGAGCAAACGAAGCAAACACGCGAGCAAATTGTGATCAAATATATATGAGATAAAGGCTACCTAGGTGTCGAATCCCTAGAATCATGCAATGCTAACGTGACAATGATAACGGTTAAATATATATTTCCCTCGATTGAACCCCCGCTAGAGATGTCCGAAACAAGAAAGCAAGACTAAATGTGAAGTGCTAGAATGAACAGGCTCGAGCTATCGATACCAAATCCTACGAAAATAGAATCCTTTTGACCTCAGAGACAATAATGTTGAGAGAGAATCCCACAATCGCAAAGCAAACCCAACTTTGATAATTGGAATCCTAGGAAACCCTAATTACGATGCAATAAACGAGCCCGAGCTATCGGTCACCCAATCTACCCACCAATAATTAGCTAATAACCTAGCTCACCCTAATTGTCTTTCGAGTCACAAGATGAGGATGCAAGTTTTAATATCGTGATTTTAATTATTAATCAACTTGGTCAATTTCTCAACACAATATTTAACCCGAAAATCCTAAGATAACCGAATCAAATTAAATCCTAAGTCTAGGGGGAATTTCTTCGTGCCTAAACCGCTGAATTTATTGATTAATAACAATCAAAATATACCAACATGCAATATCAAGATCAATATCAAAGAAAGATTATGTAAATCACATCAAATAACCGAAATCATGTCAAATATGCATTACAATCATCTAGTTCATCAAAACCTAGGTAGTTGTGAAGTTTAGCTACTCATAATATTCAATAAAACAACTGAACAAGGTCTGGAAACAACTGAATTCATAGTTCAAGACAAAAAGAAACCGAAAAACTAATGTTTAACGAACCCGAAACGCTCCAAACTCGAACCGAAAGCTTCCAAGACTCTTGCACAGCTTCAAGATGCCTCACAATCGTCCAAGAATGCTCCAATGCCGCCTGTGTTGCGTGAATTAATAAACCCTAGTCGGCTGCCTTGATTTATAATTTTTTTGCGAAAACCGACTCGCTTACGGACCGTATGGTTAAAGGCTTGCGGTCCGTAAGGGACTAGGTCAATCCGGGTGCGCGCCTCCTCCTTGCGGACCGTAAAGACCTGGTCTTACGGTCCGTAAAGGGTCCTGTACAGCATTATTTTATTTTTTCTTGCTTTTCCGACACGTCTTTCCGTGTTCCTTTCGCTGCACCATTTTTCTTCCGTTTTCACCGCGAAATTAGCAGGTTCATCATCAATTCCTGCAAATCCATAATTTAAACAATTAAGTATCCAAATCGCGAGAAAACCACATCCAAAATCATAAGAATGTAAGGAATTTGATACGAAAAATATGTGTAATTATAAACATATCAAACATCCCCACACTTAACCTTTTGCTTGTCCCTAAGCAAAATCCCAAGCAGCATGTCCAACTTAAACACTTTAACAAGAACGCAAATCTCGAACAAGTTATAACGCAAACCACGAAGTCATCCACCACAAAAGTTTCGCAAGACTTACAACGTTCAAAAGGTGACGAATCATAACATTTTAACTGAAAACGGGCCTACCCAATCAAGCTTTTCTTACCTTCGAGCAATCAATTAAGCAATGTCAATACCCCTCACAATTTCACTCATCTCTCGGCTAATAAATATGTAATTTTGAGTGAACTCTCAAAACCAAACTTTGAAGCTACACTGTCATAAGCTTGTACGTCAATCAGATTTCCACCTATTTGTTAAAACTCGACATGGATCAAAAGGACTTTATTGGGTAGGTAAGGGCTAAGGGTAGGTATTGTTTATATATATATATATATATATTTTTTTTTTCATTTTTTCGGACATAATGGGCTAAACACATAAACACAAGATAAACCGGATATATACGAAACAAATACTAACACATTGGTCATTTTGACCCACAACTTTATTCTATTTTTTTTCGATTTTTTTTTATGTCAAATATAATAATCACGTAACACGATCCGGCTATCAAATCACAAACGGGTAACAAACGAATGGCTAGGCTCAAAGTGGTGTATCTAGGGGTAATGATAAAACGGGTCAAACACAAAGGTAACACAAACAAGGTGATCCTAATGCCTCTATCATATCCATGTCAAATCCTAACCGAAGGTCTCAAACTGTATCAAAACGCACAAGTTCTAAAGTGATGCAACAAAGTTGGTAAACACACATGAAACGAAAGTAGTGAACATATAAATATGAAACATATAAAAGCTCAAATCTCACTATCATGTGGTAGATAAGGGTTACCGATATTGACAATGCACAACCAATTAACTCTCCGGCTCCATCCACTATCCTAGGCATCCCAAACCCTTTTACTTCCCAAAAACCGATTCAGTCAACCTACTATCCCGCAACTTAAAGAAACACGTGCTTTCCAACTCGTAAATTCGACAATTAAACCGCTTTTGACCGACGTTTTGAAAAGGTTTTTCGTTTTCTATGCGCTAAAGGACCGGGACTCGCAAAACCAACTTTTTTTTCAATTTTTTAAATTTTTTTAAGGTATTTACAGACTTAAATCTACCTAAAAATACGTAGTCTACCATCCCCACACTTAAAATTTACATTGTCCCCAATGTAGGAAGAAAGAGAACTAAAAATAAATAAGAAATAAAACCTAAAATAATATACAAAATAATAAAAAAAACGAATTGGAAAGGACTTAGCTGGTTTTATGACGCGTAAGCTCCAAACTCTCGTTCAATCCAGCTCGATCGTATAGCATTCCATTCGCGATCGGCTTTGACTCTAACTGGTACACTCGGAAAATGCATGATATCTGATAAGCAGCTCCAAAATCACCTGAATGGAGATTGAGTACGGGTGGTACATATCCAAACCTGCATTAACAAAAACAAGCAAAACCAAAGCAGTACTGACTCTAAAAAAAACCGACTCAAAAACTACTAACTTAGACTCAATATACAAAAACTACGACTCTATACAAACTCTACGAAACCTCCCCACACTTGAACTCAATCAGGAGGCTTCTCCTTTATCCAACCCCGATCCAACCCGTTCAATTCCACCCGTTCCTTATTATTAATTAAAATTTTAATAGTGGAATGTATAAACTTTTTAACGTTTTCGAACGGATCAGGCCACCAATACTTAAACTTACGTGGACCAAACCTAATTCGTGGCATGTAATGAGAAGGATGGTGTTGTGCAAACTTAAGTGGTTCCTCCTTCTTTTTATACCATCTCTGCACCCTTAAAACATGTTGATCCAAGCTTCTTTGCGCCTTCTCCCGTGTTCTTGTTGGTGTGAGTGGGAATCCAACATCTGCTTCCTTCACGGGCCCGCTATCAAACTTGTCAGCCATTTTCTCTTCTTCTTTGACGACCTCAAACACCTCAAATCTAGGGGAAGGCTCGGTAGCCTGCGGCAGAGGGTCCTGCTTAACATCCAACTCAGTGACCCCACTCCCCTGATCATCCACACTCGCAACATGCGTATCAGACGCATCTCTCCCGTAAATCTCACTGAGGAGGCTACCCACATGTGACATAAGAGTATCGATAAAAAATAGAGTGTCATCATGCTGCTGGGTATGCCTCATGGAATGCTGAATGTCGAATGTGACCTTATCCTCATCAACTCGAAGAGTCAACTTGCCGTCGTACACGTCAATGAGCGCTCGTGCCGTGGCAAGGAATGGACGACCTAATATCAGTGGGACCTCAGAGTCCTCGTCCATGTCAAGGATGACGAAGTCAACTGGAAACACGAATTTGTCTACCTTCACTAACATATTCTCCACAATCCCTCTTGGGAACTTCACTGATCGATCAGCCAACTAAAGGCTCATGCGTGTAGGAGATGGCTCGCTAGATTGAGCTTTGCAAATATGGAATACGGCATAAGATTTATGCTAGCCCCTAGGTCTGCCAGCGCATTGCTGACGATAAGATTTCCGATCAGACATGGAATCGTAAAGCTACCAGGATCAGACACCTTCTTCGGTAGCTTGTTCTGCAAGACGGCAGAACACTCCTCGCTCAATGTGACAGTCGAAAGATCCTCTAATTTCTTCTTATTCGTAAGAAGATCCTTCAAAAACTTCGCGTACTTCGGCATCTTTGATAGGGCCTCTACGAACGGGATGTTTACGTGCAGCTTCTTCAACATCTCGAGGAACTTGTTGTACTGCTCTGCGTCCTTAGCCTTAACTAACCGACCTGGGTAAGGGGGTGTCGGTTTATACACCCTCATCGGCTCCTTCTCTGCCTCCTTCTTCTCTCCTGAAGACCCGCTGGACTGTGCTGTACTTGCTGGGCGCAGCCTAGGGTGCACTTTGCCAGCAGGGGTCTCCATCTCAATCACCTCGTCGACCTCCGGGTCCTCATCGACTACCGGCTCGACCTCTACAGCTCCTCGACCACTCCTCGTAGTAACAGCCTTTGCAGTGGCATTTGGATTACCCTCAGTGCTACTAGGGAGACCACCAGGGGGTCTCTGACTCAACTTCTCTGACATCGCACCTACATTCCTCTCAAGATTCTAGAAAGCCATGCTCAGATTCTTCATGAAAGTCTCATGCTCCAAGAATCGCGACTGGTTCTCCTGATGTCGTGCCTCCTCTCTGGTCATGAACTGAGTCAGTAACTGTGTCTGCTGAACCAGGGTCTCTTGATGCTGCTTCATTGTCTCCTGGTTCTGCCTCAGCATCTCCTCCAACGTGGGGCTTTTATTCGTACCCGAACTCGATCCTGCTCCTGCGTCCTGAAACAAACTCTGATGCGGCTGAAACCCCGGTGGGTTATTGTTCTTCCAGCTGAAATTCGGGTGATTCTTCCAATTCGAATCGTAACGCTCCCCGAAATTTCCTTGATTTCGATTACTCACAAACTCTACCTGCTCTGGTGACTCAGTAGGAGCAATAGGACACGCGGTCGTGTCATGCCTCCCAAGGCATATCTCGCATAGCTGCTCCTTCTGTATCCTCATATCACCCACCTGCTTTTGCAGAGCGTCAATCTGTGCTTGCATCCTGGTGACTTCATCAACCCTATGCACCCCTCTTTGTGTAAAAGTCGTTTGTCTAGAATCAGGAAACTCATAACTACTCATCGCTATGTCCTCGAACATATCCATGCACTCCTCTGGTGTTTTGGCGGTCATCAGATTGCCGCCAGCAGTAGTGTTCAGCATATTCCTCGTAGCGGGCGTCACTCCATAATAGAACTTCTCAACTAACGCCCAATCCTCGAATCCGTGATGAGGACACTTGAGCAACAGCTCCTTGAAACGCTCCCATATCTCGTAGAAAGACTCTCCCTCCTTTTGGCAAAACTCTTGAATCATGCTCCTCAGTCGAGCAGTTTTGGCAGGGGGAAAGTACTTGCCTAAGAACTTGTCTTTCATCCCGGCCCAAGTGGTGATGGATCCCGCAGGAAGGGATTCCAACCATGCATGAGCACGATCAGCAAGTGAGAATGGGAATAGACGCAGCTTGCAGGCATCCTCGGTGACACCTTGCTCCTGGAACGTATCGCAGATAGCTGAAAAGCGCGAGAGATGGACATTCGGGTCCTCATGAGGTAATCCATGGAACTGGATGCTGTTCGTAACCATCGTGATGATCTGGGGTGGAATCTGCCAGCAATTAACTCTGATAGCGGGTCGGGTAATGCTGGATCGAGCATTGGCCGCGTTCGGCCTGGCGTAGTCTGCGACGACTCTCCTAACTGGGGCCTCGTTGTCACCCATAGTGAAAGCAGAAGATGGAATGTGTGCCTGAATAGCTCGGAAGGTGCGAAGGCGCTCGTGAAAATCTCGCTCGGGCTCAGACGAAGCAACAAACGAAGGTGGCCCTTGTGAACGAGTATGGCGCATACAATGGTGAAATTACCAATCTAAATACTAAAGCAAATCTAACCCTAAAGGCACAAATTGCAAGTAAAAGGCACCTAAAGGCAATTGAAATCTGAAAGCAAATAAACAACTAAATAGACGACTTGGGTCGTTCTCTAAAGTGCCAGTGTCCCCGGCAACGGCGCCAAAAACTTGATGTGTGAAAATGTGTATATTAAATTCGAACAAGTTTTAAAAATGGAATCACAACCTAAACCACACACAATCGGCAAGTGCACCAGTCGCAGTGTAGTGTAGATGGCAAGACCGAATATCAATCCGTGGACACTATATGCAAACTCTAGATACTGAACCTCTATCGAATAAGTAGTCAAATTTTTAGATTTGTTTTGAGTGATTTTGAATAATTAATTAACAACTAAAATAAGCAAGAAAACGTAGGAAACAAAACGAGCAAACGAAGCAAACACGCGAGCAAATTGTGATCAAATATATATGAGATAAAGGCTACCTAGGTGTCGAATCCCTAGAATCATGCAATGCTAACATGACAATGATAACGGTTAAATATATATTTCCCTCGATTGACCCCCCGCTAGAGATGTCCCAAACAAGAAAGCAAGACTAAATGTGAAGTGCTAGAACGAACAGGCTCGAGCTATCAATACCAAATCCTACGAAAATAGAATCCTTTTGACCTCAGAGACAATAATGTTGAGAGAGAATCCCACAATCGCAAAGCAAACCCAACTTTGATAATTGGAATCCTAGGAAACCCTAATTACGATGCAATAAACGAGCCCGAGCTATCGGTCACCCAATCTACCCACCAATAATTAGCTAATAACCTAGCTCACCCTAATCGTCTTTCGAGTCACAAGATGAGGATGCAAGTTTTAATATCGTGATTTTAATTATTAATCAACTTGGTCAATTTCTCAACACAATATTCAACCCGAAAATCCTAAGATAACCGAATCAAATTAAATCCTAAGTCTGGGGGGAATTTCTTCGTGCCTAAACCGTTGAATTTATTGACTAATAACAATCAAAATATACCAACATGCAATATCAAGATCAATATCAAAGAAAGATTATGTAAATCACATCAAATAATCGAAATCATGTCAAATATGCATTACAATCATCTAGTTCATCAAAACCTAGGTAGTTGTGAAGTTTAGCTACTCATAATATTCAATAAAACAACTGAACAAGGTCTGGAAACAACTGATTTCATAGTTCAAGACGAAAAGAAACCGAAAAACTAATGTTTAACGAACTCGAAACGCTCCAAACTCGAACCGAAAGCTTCCAAGACTCTTGCACAGCTTCAAGATGCCTCACAATCGTCCAAGAATGCTCCAATGCCGCCTGTGTTGCGTGAATTAATAAACCCTAGTCGGCTGCCTTGATTTATAATTTTTTTGCGAAAACCGACTCGCTTACGGACCGTATGGTTAAAGGCTTGCGGTCCGTAAGGGACTAGGTCAATCCGGGTGCGCGCCTCCTCCTTGCGGACCGTAAAGACCTGGTCTTACGGTCCGTAAAGGGTCCTGTACAGCATTATTTTATTTTTTCTTGCTTTTCCGACACGTCTTTCCGTGTTCCTTTCGCTGCACCATTTTTCTTCCGTTTTCACCGCGAAATTAGCAGGTTCATCATCAATTCCTGCAAATCCATAATTTAAACAATTAAGTATCCAAATCACGAGAAAACCACATCCAAAATCATAAGAATGTAAGGAATTTGATATGAAAAATATGTGTAACTATAAACATATCAGAGATATTGCTTCAATTCCTGCAAGGCTGCTTCATGTTTCTCTCCCCATTCAAATTTCTTATTTTTCTTCAGAATATCGTAGAATTCCTTGCATTTTTCCGAGGATCTTGATATAAACCTGTTTAATGCTGATACTCGCCCTGTTAATCTTTGTACATCTTTCATGTTTGAAGGTGACTTGATATCCAGGATAGCTTCAATCTGTTCCGGGCTTGCTTCGATCCCCCTTTTAGTAACCATGTATCCTAGAAACTTTCCCACCTCCACTCCAAAATGGCATTTGGCAGGATTTAGGTTCATGTTGTACTGGTCCAGGATATCGAATGCTCCTTCAATATCCCGGAGATGATCCTCAGCGTTCTTAGATTTTACCACCATATCATCAATGTATACCTCCATGGTGTCCCACAGTTTGTCTTTAAACATCATGTTCACCAATCTCTGGTATATTGCACCTGCCTTTTTCAAACCAAAAGGCGTAGTAGTATAACAATAAATACCTGTTGGTGTCTGTTTTGGTCAAAAATTACCGAAGCAATTAAGTGATCAAATTAGTTAAGTGAGGTAGTGTGCTAAGAGTGTGTGTTGAAAATATGCTAATTTAGTTGTTTGCAAAAACACTTATCACGATACGGCTCAGGATATCGAGCTCTATCTACAATCAAACAATGAGCAAAAATGTAAAGGGTGACACGGGATGTACGAGGAAAGCCCTTGATCAATCTAGATCGCCGGCACAAAACCTCGGGAGCTGACAATCGCAACTGCCTTGTTCTTCTTATTACTTCAAATGTCAGGATACAGTGAAGGATATGATGCAGATCAACTAAGTGTTACAATGCGATTTCAATACAAGTGTAAGTGTGTTGTGAGTGTTTGCAGCTAGAAAGAAAGAGAGTTCGAGAGATTGTTGTTCTTATCTGATCCGATCAATCCTATTTATAGTAAGATAAAACTAACTAACTAGCCTACAAATCCAGGATATAACGAATATTTCCTTTGTGAACGTTATGGTCCACGTCTTTCGGCTTCAATGTCCATAATTCAACAGATTTTCCCGAGTCTCAAAGAGAAGAAGTCCACTTGAACGTTATAGACTTGTACCATTAATCTGCACGTGAATTAATTAGTCACTACCAGGATACTGTATCAGGATGTTACCAATATCCTAATCCGGTATCCTGATCACAACAAAAGAAACATAGTCAGAATATTATTCAGGATATATGAGCAGAAAACCACCCATAACAATTGTCCCCAAAATATATTTGTTGGTATACCAATTCCAACGGATATATTTTAAGCTTATCTCTTAAATCGAGGTTATTAAATTGAAACAACAGTTAAGATAGCATTGTGCAACTTCCAACGCGGTTTTCACTCGATGGATATCTATTATGCCCCTATATCTTCTCTCTTTCTGTTTGAAAACCAAATATCATCAACAGAATCTCCAGGTAATTATTCATTCTTTCTTCTTTCCCTACTAATCTCTTCATTCTTCTCCTAATGGCTGCCAGAACCTGTTCTCATACTGGTGAATCGACGAAGACCTTTGTCCAACAAAACCTTCTCAAGAACCCCGAGAAGGAGATATGTGCCTTTGATAATGCAGATATCGCAGCGTTAAGAGGCTCCAGTGCCTTTCCAAACAGTGCGATTATCAGACCATTCGACCGGTCAGTTCAATCGAACGTTTCATCTGCCGATTGGGTCTGTTTTCTGGCATACCCTTTCTCGCTAGGCCTTCGGTATCCTTTTCCTGAATTCGTGATGCAATTTTTTCGAACCATCGGTCTTTGCTTTGCCTAAACAATGCCCATGGTTTGGAGGGTACTAATCGTACTTAACCAAATTAAAAACCTTCACTTTCCTGACCTCTACATCGAGGATATTCCGATCGCTTACCGTCTCTGATCACACGATTTTAGTTGGTTTTTACTCTTTTCCACTTCTAGTAAACCCCTCATTCTCAAAGCCACCAAAAACGAGGACGGATGGCAACGGAAATTCTTTTTCGTTAAGCGAGATTCCATCTACGAGGGTGCTAGCCTCCCGGTGGAGTGGTTAACCACCGGTAGGGTTTAGGGTTTTAAGAATATCCCCAAATACCCCTAGGCCTATATCCTGTGCTAATACTTTTTTATTTGGCCTTTATGCAGTGAACTTCAAAGAAGTAGCCCCTCCTACTAAAGAATCTGAAAAGAGAATTAAAGTAATTTACGAGTTACCGAAAGGTGATAGGAGCTTTTCCACACACCTCCCAAGTTCTAGTCAATATTCATCGTCTGATATGTCTGGTAAGAGTTATTCTGCAAATAACTAATTAGTGTAATATAATGAAAGAGTGGTAAAGATTTAGAACTTTTCTTTTATGCAGCACCAGCCAAAATCCCAGAAGTTTTCGACCTTGAGGAGTTGGACAGTTACTCCGATCCTGTCCAGGTCAAGAAAGAGCCAAGTCCCAAACCTATTACTTCATCCAAGCCCACCAGCTCTAAAGTTGTCATCATTCCTAAGCCTTCGCTAGCTACTAAGCCCCGGACCTCAAGTTCCCGTAAGAGGAAAGAGACTGATTCGCCTGCGACTCCCGAGACGTTTCCCTATGAGAATCACGGGTTTATCGAGGCAAGCGGGTTCATGACCTCCTTTCTCAACCAGGTATAGATCCTTATTTCGTATCCTGTGCATATATGTCAAACCAATATCTTGCTTATTATACAATAATACTTGTGTTTTTTGGTGTAGGGCCTCGAACGTCTGGTTCATTTGTACGAAGATTTCTGCGGGCTCAACAAGATGCTCGAGTCCAAATTGAAGAAAGCTGAAGTCATCATTTCCGACCAAGGTATGATTGCTGCTGCTAAATCTCAACATTACGAGGACAAGTTCAAGCTATGACCCAAGAACACCAGGCTGCCCTTAAGAAAGCTACTCACGAAGCCCAAGCCCATCTCGACGCCGCCCAGGCCCAACATGAACAGGATATGGCCTCTTACCGGGAAGGCCTTAAAAGCTCCATCGTCATCTCCCTTCTTCAGGCTAGGCTAAAAATGGCTTACGAAGCCATGGCACTGGGCTTTGAATGTCCTTCTTGGAATGTCGACGCCAGGGAGACAAAGCTAAGGGGCCTTCAAAGGCGACTGAAAAGCTAATTGGCGCTGGTGGTGAGGCTGAGAAGGATGTTCGAGCTAATCCTGAAGCGGATGCTGGTGAAGACATGATGAATGAAGAAGGTGCTGCCCCTTAATTGCAGCCAACTGGGCGATGATGGATATTTGTGCCTAGGCCGGAGCCCACTTTTTTAAGTTTGTTGGTTATGCTTGTCAAATAATTTCTAATTCCTGTCTTTCGAACAATTTACATTTCCTGCACTTAAAACAACATGATGGCCAAAGGCGGATGGGTCCTGGGTTTCAGGATGAAGCCCTTGGTCATTAATTAGTATGGTTTGTTTTGAACAGTATAACAGTCGGAGGTGGATGGGTCTCGGTTTGAGATGAAGCCTTCAACTGTTAAGTAAATATGGTTAGAAACTAATTGTGCTTTTGGTGGATGGGTCTCGGTTTGAGATGAAACCAAAAGCACAACTTTTGCTATGTTAATAATATAACCTCCTTTTGACCTTATCTATCATTGTTGTTTTTCAATTCTTATTATGCATTGCTTAGTTTGAATTTCAATGTTCCAAACTTAGTGCAATTATTTCAAATGTTTTATCCAAATATTATGAAAACATCTTAATCAGAATACTCACAAATATCCTATTAAGACTTTCGTCAAATAGGGTTTTTATAATTCAAACAATTCAGATAAAGTTTTCAAATAAAAAGGCTAGTTCACTTTTATTTCATAAAGCTTGTTTCGATAATAGATGTTTGACTCAAGTATAGTTTCAATTTTTAATCCAAGTATCATGTCCCAAATATTCCAACCAAATATCCCGAAGCATATTCTAAAGATATATTCAGAAAGTATATCCTGAGAACATATCCTGATCAGGATAATGATAAGTGTTATAATCAAGCTTTTGTCAAACATAGTTTCAAAAATTCAAATGAGTTAGATAAGGTTTTTAAAGGAAAGATCATACCAGAGGTAGAGTGCAACCCTATTCCCAATCTTCACTTCTTTTACAATCTTTCCAACGAATATGTCCCCAGTCTGGGACACTTAGTGTACTGGGTCCAAGCTTGATCCTTTGAGCCTTGCACAATTGCCTCAGTAGGAATGTCCCCTGTGCATTATGTCTTTGAATACTTAGAAATTTTCTGGACATCAATTGCAACTGTTTGAATATTTTTTGTATTACAGGGGATAAACCCTAAAATATACTGGAGATAAATCCTTAGTGTTCTAGGGATAAACCCATAAGTATTCTGCAGAAAATCCCAAGTTTTCATGCGTTACAGGCAGGAGTGTATAAACTCCAAGACTTAGAAAGGTGAAAACCTTTAAACCTTAAAGAGTATTGTTTTGGTCAAAAATTACCGAAGCAATTAAGTGATCAAATTAGTTTTGTGAGGTAGTGTGCTAGTAATACTTTGTGAAAAATATGTGGGTTTGTTAGTTTGCAAAAACAGTTTCAGGATAGAGTCCGAGGATATCAGACTATATCAATAATCAAACAATGAGCAAAAATGTAAAGGTTGATACGTGATGTACGAGGAAAGCCCTTGAACAATCTAGATCTCCGGCATAAAACTTTGGGAGCTGACAATCGTCGGATGCCTTGTTCTTCTTATTGCTTGAATAACAGGATACAGTGTAGGATATGATACGGATCAACTAAGTGTTACAATGCGATTCGAGTACAAGTGTGAGTGTTTGTGAGTGGTTACATGTGGTAGAGAGCAAGAGTGTACGAGAAATTGTGTGTGTGAAAGTCGTCCGTTCCTATGATCCGTGCATTCCTTTATATAGTAAAAGGAAATAACTAACTATGCTGAAAATCCGGGATATTATGCTAAAAATCCGGGATACTGAGATTATTTCCTTTCTGAACGTTGGGGGGCTGTTTCAACTCGTTCTCCACGTGCATATTAAATGTAAATCCGGGATTTAAGCTTCCATAACCGTTACAACATTAATATCTTGGACCAAAGTTCGTAACTTCCCATAAAACATGCAAATCTTCAATGCTGACCGTTACAAGAGATGTTTTTCCGCCATCAACGTCCTTATCCTAACCAACTTGAGCGGGTCTTCAGGATGACTTAGCCTTCATGAACGTTAGTCCCTTGTAGCCAACGTTTACAAGCAAATTGTTAGTACTAGTCAGGATACTGCCTCAGGATGTTACCAATATCCTGGTCCGGTATCCTGATCTGGTGTCCTGATCTTGTATCCTAATCATATACAACTAATAAAAAATCAATATACAAAGTCAGGATATGGGCTCAGAATTTCACCCATAACAATTGTCCCCAAAAATATAACTGTTGGATATCCTGATTCCAACGGATATATTTTTCAGTCATTCCAACATGTCTGGTAAGGATATATGTTTTCTTCGATCTTGAGAAGCTTGACAGCTATCCCAAGCCTATCTTGGCAAAAAAGCAGCCATATGTTGCTGCTGCCGACGGTTTCTCTTATGATGACCTTGGCTTCATGGAATCTATCGAGCCCATGACCTCCTTCCCTAATAAGGTAAATATCCACATCCTGTATCCCGTACACATATACTGAACCTGTATTCTGGTTAGTTTGTCTTTCATGATACCTGTATTTTGTAGGGTCTAAATCGTCTGGTCGTCCTACACTTAGAACAATTTTAATTTCCTGCAAGTATAATAGTTTGACAGTTGAAGGTGGAGGAATCCTGTGTTTTCAGGACGAAGCCTTCAACTGTTTAGGTAAATGTATTTTAAAAACTTAATTATGTTCTTGGTGGACGGGTCTCTTTTTGAGATGAAACCAAGAATACAATCCATTAATAATAAACTAACCTTTTAGCCTTATTTGTTGTTGTTATGTTTTTATTTTGAAAGGTATGTTTTGAATATCCTGATCAAACATCCTGTTCAGGATATTGATGAAATGTTCAATACTTTTGTCATCAAAATGTTAGACAAAACTTGGTTGAATATGACTTTTTAGAAAACTTAGATCATTTAGATAAGGTTTTCAAGACTGGAAAAAAATAATAAATCATACCAGAAACACATGGGCAATAACTTCCATCCTCAACCTTTGAATCCTTTGCAATGTCCCCGGCATGGATGTCCCCTGTCTATGCAGGATATTGCATCAATATATGACACACTTGAGTATCTCCTCACTTAGTGATTCAACTTTGTAACTTTTCACCAACAGAAGAACATGTGTAAACATAATCGTAGTTCGTCATATCTTTGGAACTTGTCAAAAAGTTTAGTTTCACTGGGGATAAAACCTTAATATTCTGGGGATAAAACCTTAATATTCTGGGGATAAACCCTTAAGTATTCTGGGGAAAATCCCAAATTTTCGTGCGCTACAGGCGGGAGTGTATAAACTCCAAGACTTAGAAAGGTGAAAACCTTTAAACCTTAGAGAGTATGAAAATACCCTTTCGCAAGAGAGGGTGATCAATCCTAATATACCTTTAGGATCCAGGATATAGCCAACAATAACGAAATTGTCAGCCACTTTTTACATGGACTGGTCCCGCTATCTTGAACTATCCCTGGATAACTTGCGCTCCAGGCGGGGTGTTTAAACCCAATTTGAGAGAAAGGTGAATACCTTTAAACCTTAGAAGGGATCAGGATCCCTTAAACGTGAGAGAGGGGGCCAATCCTCTAATCTTTCGATCCTGAGTATATATCCTGGAGCTATATCCCGAAGCATATTCTGTAAAACACCTTCAAACTAAGGTGGGTGTTAGCTTGGCTAACACCCCTCCGATGCTTAAGTCAGTATTGGGTTCAAAAAGAGTAAATAAAATTAGATGAATTTAAGAGAGATAGAATTCATACCATCCTGAGTTAGAAATTAAATTCTAAACTCAATTGAAATAGAGTTTTAAATGTATAGCATTCCAGGATCTTGGTAGCATATCCCCTTCCATATTCTTGAGTCGGTATGCTCCTTTCCCAGATTCTGACTCAATTTCATAGGGTCCTTCCCATTTTGGAGCTAACTTTCCATCAGCAGGATTAGTAGTATTCTGAAAAGCCTTTCTTAATACCCAATCTCCAACCTGAAACCTTCTAGTCCTTATATTCTTGTTATATGCTCTAGATATCCTATGTTGATATGCTGTCATCCTTAGCTTTGCTGCATCCCTTGTCTCATCAACAGTATCCAATTCTTGGCATAAGGCTTCAGGATTCTGCTCAGGATCCCGGAGGTTGGATCTCGCCGTAGGTATCACCATTTCTGTCTGGATCATTGCTTCTGCTCCAAATACTAAGGAGAATGGAGTTTGGCCAGTTGCACTTTTTACCGTTGTCCTATCAGCCCATAAAACAAAGGGTAATTCCTCTGCCCATTTTCCTTTTTTGGCACCTAACCTCTTCTTTAAGTTATTGACGATTATCTTGTTCGAGGATTTTGGGTGTCCATTTGCTTGAGGATGCACTGGTGTTGACGTGATCGTCTTAATTCCCCAACTTCTGCAAAAACCAATAGTTCTTTTGCTGTTGAATTGGGAGCCATTATCACAAATTATCTTGACGGTACACCAAATCTTGTCAGGATATTCCTCTTTATGAAGGATACCACTTCTTTATCTCTAACTTGGACAAAGGCTTCTACTTCAATCCACTTGGAGAAATAATCCGTCATTGCTAACATGAAAACCTTTCCTCCTGGAGCCTTTGGAAGCTTTCCCACTATATCCATACGCCATTTCATAAACGGCCAAGGGGATGCGATAGGATATAATGGTTATGCAGGCTGATGCAGGATGTTGTCGTGTCTTTGACATGCATCACATCTTCGAGCATATTCTGCAGCATCTTTTCTCATTGTCGGCCAATAGTATCCTGTCCTTAATACCTTCGAGAATAACGACATGCCCCCAGTATGGTTACCACAATCCCCTTCGTGTATATTTTGAAGCACTTCTTTGGTTTCGGGATCCTCCGAGCACCTCAGATATGGTCCTGCAAGAGATTTCTTATACAAAACATTATTTATAATAGTAAAATGAGATACCTTCATCCTAAAAGACTTAGGATTTGCATCTTTTAGGATATCTCCTTCTTGAAGATACTTCACAATTGGATTCATCCAGGATTCAGGATCCTTCTCAGGATATCCATCACCAGGATCCTGGATACGTGCTACTTCTTTATCCTGAGATTTGAAATGTTCCATTGCAGGATACAAGATGTGCACTATTGGTATCTGAGTTCCCTCTGGTATCCTGACAGTAGATCCTAAGTTTGCTAGAGCGTCAGCTTCAGCATTCTTTTCTCTTGGTACCTGTTCAAGTGTAAAAATTTCGAAATATCCTGCTAATTTCTTAACAATTTCAAGATATTCAGCTAACTTTTCACCTTTTACTGCATAAGATCCATTGGAATGGTTAGTAATCAAAAGGGAATCAACATATACTTGTAAACATTTAATATTCATATTTTTAGCTAATTCTAATTGTTTTGGTCAAAAATCACACAAGGATAATGCAACCAAACTCTTTGTAAACGGGAATGATGCTTGGTACGACGAACAAAGAGAAGGATCACTTAAATGAAAATTGCACAAGTGACACAAGGATTTATACGAGGAAAAAGCCCTTGATCAATGAATGATCTCCGGCATAAAAAACCTCGGGTGATGGAAACTACCGATCACCAAACTTCAATATAACAAACAGTGTTTACAACTTCGGATGGTAACGAGCTAGGTACAAGGATCACTATAGTATCGTATGCTAAAGCGTGTGAGAAATGTTTTGTCCTTTCCAAATGCTGAAGAATGCCCTTTATATAAGTGTGTGTGGTCGTATTTTAGGCAAATCACCTAACTACTAGCTCGTTACCCCTTTAGGAATAGAAGTAAATTTAGCCTAACTAATTGCCCGTAAATTGTGCTAAGTTTCCATATTCTTCATAACGTCTATTCTTGGTTATGCATGTGCGAAATCAGCGTGACAGATTCCTTGATAACGTTGCTAAGACCAGATCCAACTCGTAATTCTTGCAAAACAATATTAAATTCAAAGAGAGTAATCGTTAGTATGAGGATCCTTAGGATGATCCATGATCCTGATCCTGAAGCTCTTCTGAGGATCACTATCTGCCAAAGAAACAAGGATCACTTGTTAGGATATTATGTAAGGATCACAGGTCATTAAAATCCTGCCCTAACAATTGCCCCCAAAATATAAGGAGTAATTATGTAATATTAACGAGTTATATTTTGCCGAATCTTATCTATAACTAACTCAACGGATATATAGCCGTTAAGAATGAACTATCCGTTGCGATCTGACGTCATGGAGATGACAGCCCTGCAGAAATCATCATTATAAATAGAAATAGGGTTAGGATCGTTTGCATTTAAATTCAAGAACTCTTCCCTTTATAATCGCGACCAGAGGATTGAACAGGTATTCCCCTTTATCTTCTCTCTTGCTTGCTCTGTTTTTCTTTCTCTTTCCATCCTTCTATAAAAATATTGCTCCGGAACTCTCCTAGCAAGGATCCTAAGAAGGACAGTCCCTTGAAGGGTCAAGGGATCATCAAGGATTCTCCCACCGAGAGGTGTTGTTTTACTGATCCTCAAATTGACAAGATCCGTCATTGTTTTCCGGCGAACACCCTCTTTAAATCTTTTAACCCTACCGCTCTGAGCGATTATATCTCGGAGACTTGGGTAGCTTTCCCGGTCACTCCTTTTATGATATGACACTCGTATCCTTTGCCTCAGTTCACCGAATCCTTTTTCTCCCTCACCGACATCTGCTATATCCAGGCTATGCCGATGATCTGGAGGGTTTTATACACCCTTGAAAGGATCATCGAACAAGAAGGAATTGATCTGGGTATGGCGGAGCTGGCTGAGATGTATGATCTCACAACTTTTGGATCCCACCGATACTTGTTCAAATGAAAGGCTGGAGAAGAGCACCCTGTTCTCAAAGTTACCAAAAATGACATGAACTGGAAGCGGCGGTTCTTTTTTGTGAGGAGAGATACCATCCCTGATGGGAAGGATTTGCCCAAGAAGTGGGCTACTCATGGTAGGATAGAGGATCCTGGAAGGATCACCATAGAACTTATTCCTTAGCATAAGGATCACTGACTTTTTTCTGTTTCCTTATTGTGCAGCTATATCCATTTCTCATCTTAGGTTAACTCCTGCTGCAAAAGAGAGACTCCTGGCCTTTAAGAAGCTTGATCCTGAAATAAGAACTTTCCAGGTTACCACCCAGGATTCTCAGGAAGTATCCTCTGCCTCTGCCACAATGTCAAGTAAGTATCCTTATTAAGAAGTAATTCTATGTGGGAATTCGAATTAAGTTAAAATACTTATCTTATTTTGGTTGTGTAGGTGTTGGAAAATCCTCTAAGTCTGCTTCGAAGTTCGGCATTGATGATCTTACTAATGTCAAATCCGCAAGGAAGAAGACTCCTGCTGCTAGCCCAACTGCTTCAGCCCCTAAAGCACCTATCAGGGGAAAAGGAAGCAAGAAGAGAAAGGCCTCTGAGGATTTGCAAGGTCTGCCCCTGCTCCGCCAACAGTGTCTGGATTACATCACCGAGGTAAGGATCACTGTCCTGCTTATGTATCCTGCTGGTCCAAGGATCACTTGGTTTCTGACATCATTCCTTGTCTTCCTTGTAGAAATTTGCTGAAGTAGAGACATATGTTGGCCATGTTGAGGATCAGGATCGCCAGATTGCTGACCTTCAACAGGTTGGGGTGTTGAAAGATCTCAAGATAGCTGATCTTCAGAAGGAGCTCCAGGCCACCAAGAATGATGCTGCCAAGATGCTGATCAACTTTGACTATGAGAAGCACGAGATCACCCAGGATGCCAAGGTCTCTGCCGCGATAACTATGTACAAGATCCGGCTGCAAATGGCCATGGAAGCTCAGGATCCTGCTTTTGACAAGAGCACCTGGGATGTCGAAGGCTGGAAGGCTAGGCTGGCTGAACTGGAGGATGACGAGGAGGCTGAGGAGATCCCGATGCTTGAGGGTGGAGACATTGGCAAGGATCAGGGTGGAGAGGCAAGTGGAGCCGGTGGTGATGGTGCAGCGAAGGATTGAGCTGCAGGATTGGGCAATGATGGAAATTTCGAGACTTAGCCGGAGCCCAATTTTTTTTTTGTTTGGTGGTTGTGATGTTTTAAAACAATTATGGTATGTATTTGAACAATAGGTTTAGGGTTGAGGATCTAGGATCCTGTGAACAATAGGTAGGATTACATATGGTGGAGGGATCCTCTGTTTGGGGATGAAGCCATTGTGATCATGCCGCCTTTAATTTCCTGCACTTGCTATGACCGCACGAACAATGGACACCCTTTGCCAACCCATGTGGACGGGCCACGTTTTGCTGGTAGAAACGTGGGTTGGCAATTTTGACAACTTTGAAGGGTTTAAACTTTTGTTAATAAAATAACTCTAATCTTTTTGGCTTACCTTGTGTTGTTATCCTTGTTTATCCTTTTAATTTCCAATTGTTTTGATATATGTTTGTCTGAGTAAGAAAAGTTAAGCAAATTATGTTTAAGAAATTTAGGATACGATCCAGGATAAAGTATCCTATAGTTGAAAACTTCCAAAAAGTAGTTCATTTTAAGGATCATAGGTTCAGTTGTCAAGGTCTAAGGGTTATTCGAATGAATAATGAATGAAATTAAAAATAGTTAAGGATCATACCTGAGGATCCGAGTTAGGATCCTAATCTTTGATCAGGATAACCATAAGGAAAAATTTAATGGATAATAAGGATTGGGGATCCTTAACTGTTTAACTTCGAAAACCTGAAAAATAGAATATAACTTGGGACTAAGCCAATATAAAAGATAAGTTAGTAACTGAGGACAAGCCCAAAGGATCACTGGGGACAAGCCCGAAGGATAACTGGGGACAAGCCCGAAGGATAACTGGGGACAAGCCCGAAGGATAACTGGGGACAAGCCCAAGGATCGTATGTAAACTGGAGTATGGCCCTCACTGGCGACTATCCAAACTTAGTCACATGAAAATACCAAAACCTTAGCTAACGTGAAAACGTTAGAAACCTTAGGAACGGATGTATGGTACGTCTACCATTATACGTAGGATCCTAGGTATAGCCAGTACGATGGAATTATCAGCCCCTAAAGCGAGTACTGGTCCCAAAGACGTGAACTATACCAGGATCATCGTGCGCTACAGGCGAAAACTGGGGACAAGCCCAAGGATAACTGGGGGCAAGCCCAAATAACTAGGGTTGAACCCAAGGATCTGAGTTGCTTCTGAAGATTGTCGACAGTATGCTAAGGATACCTGGACTATCAGAACTCAAAATCTCGTGAGAGAAGGATGAAGGATACATGATCCTTATCCTTAAATAAGAAAATATGTAAACAAGAGTTCGAGCTTAGGACATTACCAGAGTAAGGATTATTGATGCTTCAGGGATCCTTGAAGGATACTTCCAATGTAAGGATCATATATGCCAGAAGGATCCTGCTCACATGAAATATTTCTTCAGGTGGACAGCATTCCAGGCTCTTGGTAACAGATTACCTTCCATGGTAAGCAATCTATATGCCCCCTTTCCTGCTTCGGCTTCGCTCAAATAAGGGCCTTCCCATTTTGGTGCCAATTTCCCATCAGCAGGATTGGTGGTATTTTGGAATGCTTTTCTCAATACCATATCCCCAACTTGGAATTTCCTTATCCTGACATTTTTGTTATAAGCGCCAGCCATTCTTTGTTGGTAGCTAGCCATCCTTATCCTAGCCAAGTCTCTGATTTCCTCAATAGTATCCAAGTCTTGAACCAAGTTCTGATCATTTTCTTCAGGATCACGGGTACTTGTTCTAGCAGTTGGAACCACCATTTCTGTTGGGATCACTGATTCTTCCCCAAACACCAAAGAGAAGGGTGTTTGACCAGTAGCATTCTTGGGAGTTGTCCTATCAGCCCAAAGCACATAAGGCAATTCCTCTGTCCATTTCCCTTTCTTGGATCCAAGTTTCTTCTTCAGATTGTTGATGATGATCTTGTTTGATGATTCTGCTTGACCATTAGCTTGTGGGTGGACTGGTGTTGATGTTATCATCTTAATCCCCCAGCTATCACAAAAGTTAGTAGTTCTGCTCCCAATAAATTGGGAACCATTATCACATACAATTTCAGAAGGAATGCCAAATCTAGTTATAATATTTCTCTTAATAAAGGATATAACTTCCTTTTCTCTGACTTGGGCAAAAGCTTCAGCCTCTATCCACTTGGAGAAGTAGTTAGTCATAGCAAGCATGAACACTTTTCCACCAGGTGCCTTAGGGAGCTTGCCGACTATATCCATCCCCCATCTCATAAATGGCCAAGAGGATGGTATAGGATGTAGAAATTCAGCCGGCTGATGAAGGATATTGCTGCGTCTTTGACAAGGATCACACTTCTTAGCATACTCCACAGCATCCCTTTTCATAGTTGGCCGGTAGTATCCTATCCTTAAGATCCTTGAGAACAATGCCCTGCCCCCAGTGTGGTTTCCACAATCTCCTTCATGGAAATCTTTTAAAACTTCTTGAACTTCAGGATCCTCGATACATCTTAAATATGGTCCTGCAAGAGATCGCTTATACAGCATATTATTTAAGATTGTGAATTGAGATACCTTAATTCTGAACCCTAGGGTTTTCTCCCATAGGAATCTCTCCGTGTTGTAAGTATCTCATGATTGGTGAGATCCATGATCCTGAACAAGATTGAGTATCCTCACTAGGGATCATTGTAGAATCCTCTTCTATTTCCATGGCCACCTGATTTTCAATAGCAGGAGCCAGGATATGGATGATGGGGATACTTATATCCTCTGGGATCTTCAAAGATGATCCTAGATTGGCCAGTGCATCAGCTTCTGTATTTTCTTCCCTTGGTACCTGTGTCAAACTGAAGAAAGCAAAGGAGAGTGCCAATTCTTCGACTATCTCTAAGTATTTGTTAGTTTTTCACCTTTAACAGCATAGGATCCATTAAAGTGATTAGTGATTAACAATGAATCCACGTATACCTCAAGATACCTGATCCCCATATGCTTAGCAATTTGTAAACCAGCAATTAAGGCTTCATATTCAGCCTCATTATTAGTGGCTTGGAACTCACAAGCTATGGAGTGGGGTATTATGTCCCCCTGTGGCTATTTTAGTAGTATACCAAGCCCCGTGCCTTTAACATTTGAGGATCCATCAGTATGTAGTATCCAAGGATCCTTGGTTTCATCCAGCTGCTGGACTTCCAATTCGGCTTCCTTTTGTAAATCGCTACTGAAATCAACCACAAAGTCTGCTAATGCTTGAGATTTGATGGCTGTTCTAGGCTCATATCTTATATCATGGGCACTAAGCTTTACTGCCCACTTTGCCATCCTTCCGGACATCTCTGGTTTCCTGAGGACATTCTTAATTGGAAAATTAGTTCTAACAACAATAACATGGGTTTCAAAATAATGTCTTAGTTTAGTAGATGCCATAATTAGTGCAAGAATAAGTTTTTCAAGGTGTGAATACCTGGATTCAGCATCAAGTAAACTCTTACTTACATAATAGATGGGATATTGTGTACCTTCATGATCCTTAACAAGGACTGCACTTACTGCTTTTGAGGATACCGCAAGATATAAGGATAACACATCTCCTTTTTCTGGTTTCATCAATGCTGGAGCTGAGGACATGTATTCTTTGAGGGCTTGTAAAGCATTCTCGTGCTTTTCAGACCATTCAAATTTTTTGTTCTTTCTTAGGATATCATAGAACTCTTTACACCTTTCTGAGGATTTGGATATAAATCTGTTTAGAGCTGCTATCCTGCCTGTTAGCCTTTGCACATCCTTAGCGTTGGCAGGGGATTTGATATTCACCAATGCTTTGATTTGTTCTGGACTTGCTTCAATGCCCCTCTGGGTTACCATATATCCTAGGAATTTGCCTGCTTTAACACCGAAGTGACATTTTGAAGGATTAAGCTTCATGTTATAACTATCAAGGATATCAAATGCTTCCTCCAAATCCCTTAGGTGATCCTCAACTTTTTTGGATTTTACCACCATATCGTCTATGTACACTTCCATAGTTTGTCCAAATTGATCCTTGAACATCATATTCACCAGCCTTTGATATGTTGCACCTGCATTTCTTAATCCAAATGGCATAGCAATATAACAATATAAACCGGTTGGGGTCATAAAAGCCGTATCCTCTTGGTCAGATGGTTCCATCTGAATTTGTTGGAATCCAGATGATGCATCCATAAAGGTTAACAGTTCATGACCCGCCGTTGCATCCACCATGGAGTCAATATGGGGTAATGGGAAAGGATCCTTGGGACATGCCTTATTCAAATCAGTGAAATCGACACATACCCTCCACTTTCCATTTTTCTTTTGAACAACAACCACATTGGCCAGCCATTTTGGATACTTTACTTCTCTAATCATACCTGCTCGTAGTAATCTTTCTACCTCTTCCTGGATAATGGCATTTCTTTCTGGTGCAAACTTCCTCCTTTTTTGATGGATTGGTTTAACTGACCTGTCAATGCCAAGTTTATGAGTGATGATATCCTTAGATATACCTGTCATATCCTCATGTTTCCATGCAAAGGTAGATTTTCTTCTTTTGAGGAAGGATACGATGTCTTCTTTCATTTGTCCAAGGATCCCTGATCCGATATAGATTTTGGATTCAGGATCATCAGGATCCAAGAGGATTTCGTCCACATCCTGCTCTCTTGCCTCCAAGACACCCCTTGGAGGATACTTTAATTGCTATTGCTCCCTTGATCTCGAGGCTGGTTTCATTGATGAGGTGTAACAATCCTTAGCCTCCTGTTGATCACTATCAATCTTGATTACTCCCCAAGGGCTAGGGAGCTTCACACATTGATGGTAGGTGGATGGGACTGCCTTCATATCGTGTATCCAGGGCCTGCCAAGGATAAAATTACAACAAGACAAACAGTCAATAACACAAAATTTCTGATAATTATGTAATCCTTCCACGTAAATTGGGAGTTTGATGTCCCCCAGGGTTTTCTTAGTTTCGCCAGTAAATCCCACAAGCACGGAGGATCATGGTGTAATGTCTGATTCAGGAATACCCATTTTCTTCAGAACATCAAGTTGGATAATGTTTACCGAACTTCCTTCGTCAATAAGGATCCCGCGGACAAAATGGTTAGAAATAAAGAGAGTAATAACTAAACTATCATGATGAGGATCCTGGATGTTAATTCTATCATCCTCATCAAAGGTTATGATTTTTCCTTCCGAGACACTTGATGTTCAAATAGGTCTTTCTCCATTATCCATTTTAGCTTCCTTTGTGTTTTGGTCAAATATCACACAAGGATAATGCAACCAAACTCTTTGTAAACGGGGAATGATGCTTGGTATGATGAACAAAATAAAGGATCACTTAAATGTAAATTGCACAAGTGACACAAGGATTTATACGAGGAAAAAGCCCTTGATCAATGAATGATCTCCGGCATAAAAAACCTCGGGTGATGGAAACTACCGATCACCAAACTTCAATATAACAAACAATGTTTACAACTTTGGACGGTAACGAGCTAGGTACAAGGATCACTATAGTATCGTATGCTAGAGCGTGTGAGAAATGTGTCGTGTCCTCCGAATGCTGTAGAGTGCCATTTATATAAGCGTGTGTGGTTGTATTTTAGGTAAATCACCTAACTACTAGCTCGTTACCCCTTTAGAAATAGAAGTAAATTTAGCCTAACTAATTGCCCTTAAATTGTGCTAGGTTTCCATATTCTCCATAACGTCCATCTTTGATTGTGCTAGTGCGAAATTAGGGTGACAGATTCCTTGTTAATGTTGCTAAGACCAGGTCCAACTCGTAATTCCTGCAAAACATCATTAAATTCAAAAAGAACAATCGTTAGTATGAGGATCCTTAGGATGATCCGTGATCCTGATCCTGGAGTTCTTCTGAGGATCACTATCTGCCAAGGAAACAAGGATCACTTGTTAGGATATCATGTAAGGATCATAGGTCATAAAATCCTACCCTAACAATTGCCCCCAAAATATAAGGAGTATTTATGTTATATAAACGAGTTATATTTTGCCGGTCTTATCTATAACTAACTCAACGGATATACAGCCGTTAAGAATGAACTATCCGTTGCGATCTGACGTCATGGAGGTGACAGCCCTGCATAATCATGATTATAAATAGAGATAGGGATAGAATCGTTTGCATTTAAATTCAAGAACTCTTACCTTTATAACCGCGACCAGAGGATTGAACAGGTATTCCCCTTTATTTCCTTCTTGCTTGCTCTGTTTCTCTTTCTCTTTCCATCGTTCTGTAAAAGATGTTGCTCCGGAACTCTCCCTGTAAGGATCCTAAGAAGAACAGCCCTTTAAAGGGTCAAGGGATCATCAAGGATTCCCCTACCGAGAGGTGTTGTTTTATTGATCCTCAAATTGACAAAATCCGTCATTGTTTTCCAGCGAATACCCTCTTTAAATCTTTTAGCCCTACCGCTCTGAGCAATTACATTTCTGAGACTTGGGTAGCTTTCCCGGTCACTGCTTTCATGATAGGATACTCGTATCCTTTCCCTCAGTTCACCGAGTCCTTTTTCTCTCTTACCGGCATCTGCTATATCCAGGCTATGCCGATGATCTGGAGGGTTTTATACACCCTTGAAAGGATCATCGAACAAGAAGGAATTGATCTGGGTACGGCGGAGCTGGCTGAGATGTATGATCTCACAACTTTTGGATCCCACCGATACTTGTTCAAACGAAAGGCTGGAGAAGAGCACCCTGTTCTCAAAGTTACCAAAAATGATGTGAACTGGAAGCGGCGGTTCTTTTTTGTGAGGAGAGATACCATCCCTGATGGGAAGGATTTGCCCAAGAAGTGGGCTACTCATGGTAGGATAGAGGATCCTGGAAGGATCACCATAGAGCTTATTCCTTAGCATAAGGATCACTGATGTTCTGTTGTTTTCTTGTTGTGCAGCTATCTCCGTTTCACACCTGAAGTTGACTCCTGCTGCAAAAGAGAGATTCCTGGCTTTTAAGAAGCTCGATCCTGAAATAAGAACTTTCCAGGTTACTATCCAGGATTCTCAGGAAGTATCCTCTGCCTCTGTCACAATGTCAAGTAAGTATCCTTATTCAAAAAGCAATTCTGTGTAGGATTTCAAATTTAGCTAGAATACTTATCTTATTTTGGTTGTGTAGGTGCTAGAAAATCCTCTAAGTCTGCTTCGAAGTTCGGCATTGATGATCTTACTAATGTCAAATCTGCAAGGAAGAAGACTACTGCTGCTAGCCCAACTGCTTCAGCCCCTAAAGCACCAATCAGGGGAAAAGGAAGCAAGAAGAGAAAGGCCTCTGAGGATTTGCAAGGGCTGCCCCTGCTTCGCCAACAGTGTCCGGATTACATCAGCGAGGTAAGGATCACTGTCCTGTTTGTGTATCCTGCTGGTCTAAGGATCACTTGGTTTCTGACATTATTCCTTCTCTTCCTTGTAGAAATTTGCTGAAGTAGAGACATATGTTGGCCATGTTGAGGATCAGGATCGCCAGATTGCTGACCTTCAACAGGTTGGGGTGTTGAAGGATCTCAAGATAGCCGATCTTCAGAAGGAGCTCCAGGCCACCAAGAATGATGTTGCCAAGATGCTGATCAACTTTGACTATGAGAAGCACGAGATCACCCAGGATGCCAAGGTCTCTGCCGCGATAACTATGTACAAGATCCAGCTGCAGATGGCTGCGGAGGCTCAGGATCCTGCTTTTGACAAGAGCACCTGGGATGTTGAAGGCTGGAAGGCTAGGCTGGCTGAACTGGAGGATGAGGAGGAGGCTGAGGAGATTCTGATGCTTGAGGGTGGAGACATTGGCAAGGATCAGGGTGGAGAGGCAAGTGGAGCCGGTGGTGATGGTGCAGCGAAGGATTGAGCTGCAGGATTGGGCAATGATGGAAATTTCTAGACATAGCCGGAGCCCAGTTTTTTTGTTTGGTGGTTTGTGATGTTTTAAAACAATTATGGTCTGTATTTGAACAATAGTTTAGGGTTGAGGATCTAGGATCCTGTGAACAATAGGTAGGATTACATATGGTGGAGGGATCCTCTGTTTGGGGGATGAAGCCATTGTGATCATGCCGCCTATAATTTCCTGCACTTGCTATGACCGCATGAACAATGGACACCCTTTGCCAACCCATGTGGACGGGCCACGTTTTACTGGTAGAAACGTGGGTTGTTGGCAATTTTGACAACTTAAAAAAGGGGTTAAATATTTAATGAATAAAACTTTTAACTTTTGACTTATCCTGTGATGTTATCCTTGTTTATCCTTTTAATTTCCAATTGTTTTGATATATATTTGTCTGAGTAAGAAAAGTTAAGCAAATTATGTTTAAGAAATTTAGGATATGATCCAGGATCAAATATCCTATAATCGAGAGCTTCCAAAAAGTAGTTCATTTTAAGGATCATAGGTTCAGTTGTCAAGGTCTAAGGGTTAGTCGAAATAATGAATGTATTCAAAACAGTTAAGGATCATACCTGAGAATCCAAGTTAGGATCCTAACCTTTAACCAGGATAACCATAGGAAGAACTTTAATGGGTAATAAGGATTGAGGATCCTTAATTGTTTATCTTTGAAAACCTGAAAATAGAATATAACTTGGGACTAAGCCAATATCATAGATAAGTTAGTAACTGGGGACAAGCCCAAAGGATCACTAGGGACAAGCCCGAAGGGTAACTGGGGACAAGCCCGAAGGATAACTGGGGACAAGCCCAAGGATCGTATGTAAACTGGAGTATGGCCCTCACAGGCGACTATCCAAACTTAGTGACATGAAAATGCCAAAACCTTAGCTAACGTGAAAACGTTAGAAACCTTAGGAACGGATGTATGGTACGTCTACCATTATACGTAGGATCCTAGGTATAGCCAGTACGATGGGGTTATCAGCCCCTAAAGCGAGTACTGGTCCCAAAGACGTGAACTATACCAGGATCATCGTGCGCTACAGGCGAAAACTGGGGACAAGGCCAAGGATAACTGGGGACAAGCCCAAACAACTGGGGTTGAACCCGAGGATCTGAGTTGCTTATGAAGATTGTCGACAATATGCTAAGGATACCTGGACTATCAGAACTCAAAATCTCGTGAGAGATGGATGAAGGATACATGATCCTTATCCTTAAATAAGAAAATATGTAAATAAGACTTCAAGCTTAGGACATTACCAGAGTAAGGATCATTGATACTTCAGGGATCCTTGAAGGATACTTCTAATGTGAGGATCGTATGTGCCAGAAGGATCCTGCTCACATGAAATATTTCTTTAAGTGGACAGCATTCGAGGCTCTTGGTAACAAGTTACCCTCCATGGTCAGCAGTCTATGTGCCCCCTTTCCTGCTTCGGCTTCGATCAAATAAGGGCCTTCCCATTTTGGTGCCAATTTCCCATCAGCAGGATTGGTGGTATTCTGGAATGCTTTTCTCAAGACCATATCCCCAACTTGGAATTTCCTTATCCTGACATTTTTGTTATAAGCACCAGCCATTCTTTGTTGGTAGCTAGCCATCCTTATCCTAGCCAAGTCTCTGATTTCCTCAATAGTATCCAAGTCTTGAACCAAGTTCTGATCATTTTCCTCAGGATCACGGGTACTTGTTCTAGCAGTTGGAACCACCATTTCTGTTGGGATCACTGATTCTGCCCCAAACACCAAAGAGAAGGGTGTTTGACCAGTAGCATTCTTGGGAGTTGTCCTATCAGCCCAAAGCACATAAGGCAATTCCTCTGCCCATTTCCCCTTCTTGGATCTAAGTTTCTTCTTCAGATTGTTGATGATGATCTTGTTGGATGATTCTGCTTGACCATTGGCTTGTGGGTGGACTGGTGTTGATGTTATCATCTTAATCCCCCAGCTGTCACAAAAGTTAGTAGTTCTACTCCCAATAAATTGGGAACCATTATCACATACAATTTCAGAAGGAATGCCAAATCTAGTTATAATGTTTCTCTTAATAAAGGATATAACTTCCTTCTCTCTGACTTGGGCAAAAGCTTCAGCCTCTATCCACTTGGAGAAGTAGTCAGTCATAGCAAGCATGAACACTTTTCCACCAGGTGCCTTAGGGAGCTTGCCGACTATATCCATCCCCCATCTCATAAATGGCCAAGAGGATGGTATAGGATGTAGAAATTCAGCCGGCTGATGAAGGATATTGTTGTGTCTTTGACAAGGATCACACTTCTTAGCATACTCCACAGCATCCCTTTTCATAGTTGGCCAGTAGTATCCTGTCCTTAAGATCCTCGAGAACAATGCCCTGCCCCCGGTGTGGTTTCCACAGTCTCCTTCATGGAAATCTTTTAACACTTCTTGGACTTCAGGATCCTCGATACATCTTAAATATGGTCCTGCAAGAGATAGCTTATACAGCATATTATTTAAGATTGTGAATTGAGATACCTTAATTCTAAAAGCCCTAGGGTTTTCTCCCATAGGAATCTCTCCGTGTTGTAAGTATCTCAAGATTGGTGAGATCCATGATCCTGAACAAGATTGAGTATCCTCACTGGGGGATCATTGCAGAATCCTCTTCTATTTCCATGGCCACCTGATTTTCGATAGCGGGAGCCAGGATATGGATGATGGGGATACTTATATCCTCTGGGATCTTCAAAGATGATCCTAGATTGGCCAATGCATCAGCTTCTGTATTTTCTTCCCTTGGTACCTGTGTCAAACTCAAGATACCTGATCCCCATATGCTTAGCAATTTGCAAACCAGCGATTAAGGCTTCATATTCAGCCTCATTATTAGTGGCTTGGAACTCACAAGCTATGGAGTGGGGTATTATGTCCCCCTGTGGCGATTTTAGTAGTATCCCAAGCCCTGTGCCTTTAACATTTGAGGATCCATCAGTATGTAGTATCCAAGGATCCTTGGTCTCATCCAGCTGCTGGACTTCCAATTCGGCTTCCTTTTGTAAATCACTACTGAAATCAGCCACAAAGTCTGCTAATGCTTGAGATTTGATGGCTGTTCTAGGCTCATATCTTATATCATGGGCACTAAGCTTTACTGCCCACTTAGCCATCCTTCCGGACATCTCTGGTTTCCTGAGGACATTCTTAATTGGAAAATTAGTTCTAACAACAATAACATGGGTTTCAAAATAATGTCTTAGTTTAGTAGATGCCATAATTAGTGCAAGAATAAGTTTTTCAAGGTGTGAATACCTGGATTCAGCATCAAGTAAACTCTTGCTTACATAATAGACAGGATATTATGTACCTTCATGATCCTTAACAAGGACTGCACTTACTACTTTTGAGGATACCGCAAGATATAAAGATAACACATCTCCTTTTTCTGTTTCATCAATGCTGGAGCTGAGGACATGTATTCTTTGAGGGCTTGTAAAGCATTCTCATGCTTTTCAGTCCATTCGAATTTCTTGTTTTTTTCTTAGGATATCATAGAATTCTTTACACTTTTCTGAGGATTTGGATATAAATCTGTTTAGAGCTGCTATCCTGCCTGTTAGCCTTTGCACATCCTTAGCATTGGCAGGGGATTTGATATTCACCAATGCTTTGATTTGTTCCGGGCTTGCTTCAATGCCCCTCTGGGTTACCATATATCCTAAGAATTTACCTGCTTTAACACCAAAGTGACATTTTGAAGGATTAAGCTTCATGTTATAATTATCAAGGATATCAAATGCTTCCTCCAAGTCCCTTAGGTGATCCTTAGCTTTTTTGGATTTCACCACCATATCGTCTATGTATACTTCCATAGTTTGTCCAATTTGATCTTTGAACATCATATTCACCAGCCTTTGATATGTTGCACCTGCATTTCTCAATCCAAAAGGCAAAGCAATATAACAATATAAACCGGTTGGGGTCATAAAGGCCGTATCCTCTTGGTCAGATGGTTCCATCTGAATTTGTTGGAATCCAGATGATACATCCATAAAGGTTAACAGTTCATGACCCGCCGTTGCATCCACCATGGAGTCAATGTGGGGTAATGGGAAAGGATCCTTGGGACATGCCTTATTCAAATCAGTGAAATCGACACATACCCTCCACTTTCCATTTTTCTTTTGAACAACAACCACATTGGCCAGCCATTTTGGATACTTCACTTCTCTAATCATACCTGCTCGTAGTAATCTTTCTACCTCTTCCTGGATAATGGCATTTCTTTCTGGTGCAAACTTCCTCCTTTTTTGATGGATTGGTTTAACTGACCTGTCAATGCCAAGTTTATGAGTGATAATATCCTTAGATATACCTGTCATATCCTCATGTTTCCATGCAAAGGTAGACTTTCTTCTTTTGAGGAAGGATACTATGTCTTCTTTCATTTGTCCAAGGATCCCTGATCCGATATAGATTTTGGATTCAGGATCATCAGGATCCAGGAGGATTTCGTCCACATCCTGCTCTCTTGCCTCCAAGACACCCCTTGGAGGATAGTTTAATTGCTATTGCTCCCTTGATTTCGAGGCTGGTTTCATTGATGAGGTGTAACAATCCTTAGCCTCCTGCTGATCACCATCGATCTTGATTATTCCCTATGGGCTAGGGAGCTTCACACACTGATGGTAGGTGGATGGGACTGCCTTCATATCGTGTATCCAGGGCCTGCCAAGGATAACATTACAACAAGACAAACAGTCAATAACACAAAATTTTTGATAATTATGTAATCCTTCCACGTAAATTGGGAGTTTGATGTCCCCCAGGGTTTTCTTAGTTTCGCCACTAAATCCCACAAGCACGGAGGATCTTGGTGTGATATCTGATTCAGGGATACCCATTTTCTTCAGAACATCAAGCTGGATAATGTTTACTGAGCTTCCTCCGTCAATAAGGATCCTGCGGACAAAGTGGTTAGAAATAAAGAGAGTAATAACTAAACTATCATGATGAAGATCCTGGATGTCAACTCGATCATCCTCATCAAAGGTTATCACTTTTCCTTCCGAGACACTTGATGTTCGTATAGGTCTTTCTCCGTTATCCATTTTAGCTTCCTTTGCATGTCTTTTAGCTGCTGAGAAGGATGTACCACAGATGTCTGATCCTCCAGAAACGAAGTTGATCACTTGTGCATCTGCCGGAGGGGCTGGAGCTCTTTCAGGGATCCTTTCAGGATCCTGAGTCCTTTGCTTTTTTCTTCCCAACAATTCTTTCAAATGCCCCTTGCTCAGCAGATATCCCATTTCCTTTCGTAATGCGATGCATTCCTCTGTCAAATGCCCAAAATCCTCATGGTATGCACACCACTTTGATTTATCTTTAGCTGCGGCCGGTTTGTCATTTTTTCTGGGCCATCTGGCCTTTTCTCCGAGATTCTGCATTGCAAGGATTAGTTCATGGTTATCAACGGAAAAACAGTATTCAGAAATCGGAGGATAATCTTCATCATCCTCTTCTTGGTCAACAGCATGCACATTCTGGTCGTCAGTTCTGTTATAGGATTTGAATTTGTTGCTTTTGAAAGAGGATCCTTGCTTTTCTTGTTTTGAGGATCCTACTTATCTCTCCTGGATCCTCTTGTCATCCTCTAGCCGGATGAACCTGAGTGCCCGGGTCCTTACTTCGTCTAAGTTCCTGCATGGTGTCATAACAAGATCATCATAGAACAACGAATCCTTAAGCAATCCCATCTTGAAGGCCTCAACAGCTGTGGCCACATCCAAGTTAGGAATGTCCAAGGATTCTTTACTAAATTTGGTTATATAATCCCTTAATGATTCATTATGACCCTGAGTTATCCTATATAAATCGCTAGTCAATCGTTCAAATTTTCTACTACAAGAAAATTGATTATTGAATAAGTTAACTAAATTAGCAAATGAAGTAATAGAGTAAGGGGGAAGACTTAGCAGCCATTTAAGAGCTGATCCAGTAAGAGTGGATCCAAATCCCTTGCACAGACATGCTTCCTTTAACCTTTCTAGAATTGGATTGATCTCCATCCTCTCCCTGTATTGTGTTATATGTTCCTCAGGATCCGTCGTACCATCAGACAGCTTCATAGTAGGGATATGGAATCTTTTGGGTATCTCAGCATCACAAATTGGTGGTGCAAAACGAGATACCTTATGGCTTCCATCTACAATTTCCGGGATAGGTTTGACTACCCCTGGAACACTTGATATCATATCCTTCAGTTTCTGCAGTTCTCTGGCCATAGCATGGTTGATACCTGTATCCTGCATGAACCCATGGTTGGTGGTAAGAGAATTATTAAAAGTGTTACCTCCCATCGGGTTCAAGTTAGGAACATTGGATGTGAATTCATATTGCTGGGATTCTGGGATGATGGAGGGACCAGTGGAAGCAATGGTCTGCATTGGAATAAAATCTCCTTGATGGACATCTGGACTTCCTGTTTGCAAATTCTTCAAGGATCCTGGTATCTGAAGGGATCCCTGAACCTGGGATGATCCTGGAACAAAGGAGGATCTTTGAACCTGGGATGATCCTGGAACGAAGGAGGATCCTGAGTTCATAAAGGATCCCATATGCTGAGTATAGGATCCTGCCGGTTGGAAATATGATCCTGATGCCTGAGTCACTGCTGTTGGGCCGAAATGTACTCCTCTTGATCCACCCACATGTTGAATGTCTGGGATCTCTGATGGCTGAGAAGTAATCATCGGAGTATCAAAATTCAAAGATTTGGGCATCAGTGGGGAATGATCCTCTGCCGTTTTCTTTTGACTTTTGAGATCTCCGATTTCTTTGAGGATCCTGTCATTAGTTTCATCCTGCTGCTGCATACGATCCCTCATCTGCAAAATCAAAGTAAATATATCACTAGTACTGGGAGCAGAAGAAGTTAGAGCAGAAGAAGATGGAGTTTTAGAGAAAATGGGAGTAGGTCTCTTCTCAGCATTTTTCTGAGATCCAGATGGTGGTGGAGGCAAAGGTGGGATGCCATTAGAGGAATTGACTGCAGACATTGCTGTGGAGGTATTCTTCAACGATGAAGCCATGCAATACTCCGGAATGATCACCAACAGAAAAACTTTCTTATGAATGAAGCACCAATTGCCCCGCGGTGGGCGCCAAACTGTTTTGGTCAAATATCACACAAGGATAATGCAACCAAACTCTTTGTAAACGGGGAATGATGCTTGGTATGATGAACAAAATAAAGGATCACTTAAATGTAAATTGCACAAGTGACACAAGGATTTATACGAGGAAAAAGCCCTTGATCAATGAATGATCTCCGGCATAAAAAACCTCGGGTGATGGAAACTACGGATCACCAAACTTCAATATAACAAACAAAGTTTACAACTTTGAACGGTAACGAGCTAGGTACAAGGATCACTATAGCATCGTATGCTAGAGCGTGTGAGAAATGTGTCGTGTCCTCCGAATGCTGTAGAGTGCCATTTATATAAGCATGTGTGGTTGTATTTTAGGAAAATCACCTAACTACTAGCTCGTTACCCCTTTAGAAATAGAAGTAAATTTAGCCGAACTAATTGCCCTTAAATTGTGCTAGGTTTCCATATTCTCCATAACGTCCATCTTTGATTGTGCTAGTGCGAAATTAGTGTGACAGATTCCTTGTTAATGTTGCTAAGACCAGGTCCAACTCGTAATTCCTGCAAAACATCATTAAATTCAAAAAGAACAATCGTTAGTATGAGGATATATCCTTAGGATGATCCGTGATCCTGATCCTGGAGTTCTTCTGAGGATCACTATCTGCCAAGGAAACAAGGATCACTTGTTAGGATATCATGTAAGGATCATAGGTCATAAAAATCCTGCCCTAACACTTTGCATGCCTCTTAGCTGCTGAAAAGGATGTACCACAAATGTCTGATCCTCCGGAAATAAAGTTTCTCACTTGTGCATCTGCCGGAGGGGCTGGAGCTTTTTCAGGGATCCTTTCAGGATCCTGAGTCCTTTGCTTTTTTCTTCCCAACAACTCTTTTAAATGCCCCTTGCTCAACAGATATCCAATTTCCTTTCTTAATGCGATGCATTCTTCTGTTAAATGCCCAAAATCCTCGTGGTATGCACACCATTTTGAATTGTCTTTAGCTGCGGCTGGTTTGTCATTTTTTCTAGGCCATCTGGCTTTTTCTCCTAGATTCTGCATTGCAAGGATTAGTTCATGGTTATCAACGGAAAAACAGTATTCAGAAATCGGAGGATAATCCTCATCATCCTCTTCTTGGTCAACAGCATGCACGTTCTGGTTGTCAGTTCTATTGTAGGATTTGAATTTGTTGCTTTTGAAAGAGGATCCTTGCTTTTCTTGTTTTGAGGATCCTACTTGTCTCTCCTGGATCCTCTTGTCATCCTCTAGCCAGATGAATCTGAGTGCCCGAGTCCTTACTTCGTCTAGGTTCCTGCATGGTGTCATAACAAGATCATCATAGAACAATGAATCCCTAAGCAATCCCATTTTGAAGGCCTCAACAGCTGTGGCCACATCCAAGTTGGGAATGTCCAAGGATTCTTTACTAAATTTGGTTATATAATCCCTTAATGATTCATTATGACCCTGAGTTATCCTATATAAATCACTAGTCAATCGTTCAAATTTTCTGCTACAAGAAAATTGATTATTGAATAAGTTAACTAAATTAGCAAACGAAGTAATAGAGTAAGGGGGAAGACTTAGCAGCCATTTAAGAGCTGATCCAGTAAGAGTGGATCCAAATCCCTTGCACATGCATGCTTCCTTTAACCTTTCTAGAATTGGATTGATCTCCATCCTCTCCCTGTATTGTGCTATGTGTTCCTCAGGATCCGTTGTACCATCATACAGCTTCATAGTCGGGATATGGAATCTTTTGGGTATCCCAGCATCACAAATTGGTGGTGCAAAACGAGATACCTTATGGCTTCCATCTGCAATCTTCGGGATAGGTTTGACTACCCCTGGAACAATTGATATCATATCCTTCAGTTTCTGTAGTTCTCTGGCCATAGCATGGTGGATACCTGTATCCTGCATGAATCCATGGTTAGTGGTAAGAGAGTTATTAAAAGTGTTACCTGCCATCGGGTTCAAGTTAGGAACATTGGATGTGAATCCATATTGCTGGGATTCTGGGATGATGAAGGGACTAGTGGAAGCAATGGTCTGCATTGGAATAAAATCTCCTTGATGGACATCTGGACTTCCTGTTTGCAAATTCTTCAAGGATCCTGGTATCTGAAGGGATCCCTGAACATGGGATGGTCCTGGAACAAAGGAGGATCCTTGAACCTGGGATGATCCTGGAACGAAGGAGGATCCTTGAACCTGGGATGATCCTCGAACGAAGGAGGATCCTTGAACCTGGGATGATCCTCGAACGAAGGAGGATCCTTGAACCTGGGAAGATCCTGGAACGAAGGAGGATCCTGAGTTCATGAAGGATCCCATATGCTGAGTATAGGATCCTGCCGGTTGGAAATATGATCCTGATGCCTGAGTCACTATTGCAGGGCCGAAATGCACTCCTCTTGATCCACCTATATGTTGAATGTCTGGGACCTCTGATGGCTGAGAAGTAATCATCGGAGTATCAAAATTCAAAGATTTGGGCATCAGTGGGTAATGATCCTCTGCCGTTTTCTTTTGCCTTTTGAGATCTCCGATTTCTTTGAGGATCCTGTCATTAGTTTCATCCTGCTGCTGCATACGATCACTCATCTGCAAAATCAAAGTAAATATATCACTAGTACTGGGAGCAGAAGAAGTTAGAGCAGAAGACGAAGGTTTAGAGAAGATAGGAGTTGGTCTCTTCTCAGCATTTTTTCTGAGATCCAGCTGGTGGTGGAGGCAAAGGTGGAATGCCATTAGATGAATTGACTACAGACATCGCTGTGGAGGTATTCTTCAACGATGAAGCCATGCAACGCTCCGGAATGATCACCAACAGAAAAATTTTCTTATGAATGAAGCACCAATTGCCCTACGGTGGGCGCCAAACTCTTTTGGTCAAAAATCACACAAGGATAATGCAACCAAACTCTTTGTAAACGGGGAATGATGCTTGGTACGATGAACAAAGAGAAGGATCACTTAAATGAAAATTGCACAAGTGACACAAGGATTTATACGAGGAAAAAGCCCTTGATCAATGAATGATCTCTGGCATAAAAAACCTCGGGTAATGGAAACTACCAATCACCAAACTTCAATATAACAAACAGTGTTTACAACTTCGGATGGAAACGAGCTAGGTACAAGGATCACTATAGTATCGTATGCTAAAGCGTGTGAGAAATGTGTTGTCCTTTCCAAATGCTGAAGAATGCCCTTTATATAAGTGTGTGTGGTCGTATTTTAAGCAAATCACCTAACTACTAGCTCCTTACCCCTTTAGGAATAGAAGTAAATTTAGCCTAACTAATTGCCCGTAAATTGTGCTAAGTTTCCATATTCTTCATAACGTCTATTCTTGGTTATGCATGTGTGAAATCAGCGTGACAGATTCCTTGATAATGTTGCTAAGACCAGATCCAACTCATAATTCCTGCAAAACAATATTAAATTCAAAGAGAGTAATCGTTAGTATGAGGATCCTTAGGATGATCCATGATCCTGATCCTGAAGCTCTTCTGAGGATCACTATCTGCCAAAGAAACAAGGATCACTTGTTAGGATATTATGTAAGGATCACAGGTCATTAAAATCCTGCCCTAACACTAATCCTGCTATCAGAGCTTCATATTCTGCTTCATTATTAGTGGCAGGAAATTCACATTTAATAGCCTGGGGTAATATGTCCCCCTATGGAGATTTTAGTAGTATCCCTAATCCTACACCTCTTACATTAGATGCACCATCAGTATATAATGTCCAGGATTCTATATTTTCTCCTAGTTGTTGCACTTCTAGGTCTACTTCATTTTGAATATCACTATTGAAATCGGCCACAAAGTCAGCTAGAGCCTGAGACTTTATAGCATTTCTAGGTTCATATATTAGATCATATGCACTTAAGTTTACGGACCATTTAGCCATTCTACCCGAGATCTCAGGTTTCCTAAGCACATTTTTAACAGGATAATTAGTTTTAACATGAATCCTATGTGTCTCAAAATAATACCTAAGTTTTGTTGACGCCATAACTAGGGCTAATATCAATTTCTCTAAATGAGAATATCTAGTTTCAGCATCTAATAAACTTTTGCTAACATAATAAACAGGATACTGCTGACCTTCGTGATCCTTTACAAGGACAGCACTTACTACATTCCCTGACACTGCAAGATACAGGGATAATGGTTCACCATCCTTAGGCTTCATCAATAGAGGTGCAGTTGAAAGATACTGCTTCAAATCCTGCAAGGCTGCTTCATGCTTCTCTCCCCATTCGAATTTCTTATTCTTCTTCGGGATATCATAAAATTCATCGCATTTTTCCGAGGATCTTGAGATTAATCTGTTTAGTGCTGCTACTCACCCTGTTAATCTTTGAACATCTTTCATATTTGAAGGTGACTTGATATCCAAGATAGCTTTTATCTGCTCCGAGCTTGCTTCTATACCCCTTTTAGTCACCATGTATCCTAAAAACTTTCCTGCCCCCACTCCAAAATGGCACTTGGTAGGATTTAGCTTCATGTTATACTGATCCAGGATATCAAATGCTCCTTTAATATCCTGGAGGTGATTCTCAGCCATCTTAGATTTCACTACCATGTCATCAATGTACACCTCCATGGTGTCCCCCAGTTTGTCTTTAAACATCATGTTCACCAATCTTTGGTACATTGCACCTACATTTTTCAAACCAAAAGGCATAGCAGTATAACAATAAATACCTGTTGGTGTCATAAAAGCAGTATCCTCCTGGTCTGAAGGTTCCATTTGGATCTGCTGAAATCCTGAGGATGCATCCATGAAGGTTAACATCTCATGGCCAGCAGTTGCATCCACCATTGAGTCTATATGAGGTAGAGGGAATGGGTCTCTAGGACATGCTTTGTTTAAGTCTATATAATCCACACAAACTCTCCATTTCCCATTCTTCTTTTGAACCACGGCCACATTTGCTAGCCACCTTGGAAATTTGACCTCCCTGATCATTTTGGACTTCAACAATCTTTCAACTTCCTCTTGGATGATTGAATTTCGTTCAGAAGCAAACTTCCTTCTCTTTTGCTGGACAGGCTTGAACGACCTGTCAATTCCAAGCTTGTGAGTAATAATATCTTTGGATATACCTGTCATATCCTCATGCTTCCATGCAAATGTTGACATCCTGCATTTCAAAAAGTTAATTAACTGATGTTCAATATCCTGATGGATATTGGTTCCTATGAGCACCGAGATATCTGGATTATCCTGGTCCAGGATAATTTTCTTCACATCCTGTTCTGAAGCCTCCATGATATCCTGGACTCGCATCTTTAATTGCTATGCTGCACTAGGCTTTGTCGAGGATTTCATCGAAGAAGAATAACACTCCTTCGCTTCCTGTTGATCACTTTCCACATTAACTACTCCCCAAGGGGTAGGGATCTTGATACATTGATGATAAGTTGACGGCACAGCTTTCATATCATGGATCCAAGGCCTACCTAATATAATATTATAGCAGGATAAGGAGTCCATGACACAAAAGCGCTGCATTGAGTTGACCCCTTCGACATATAAGGGCAGTTTTATCTCCCCAACAGTATTCTTTGCTTCTCCACTAAACCCTACAAGCACAGTGGACTTTGAGGTAATCTCCATCTCGGGGATGTTCATTCTCTTCAGGTTTCCAGCTGAATTATGTTAACGGAGCTGCCATTATCTACCAGTATCCTGCGCACAAAATGGTTAGTGTTTTGGTCAAAAATTACCTAAGCAATTTAGTGATCAAATTAGTTAAGTGAGGTAGTGTGCTAGAAAGTGTTGTTGAAAATGTGCTTGTTAAGTTGTTTATAAAATCAGTATTCGGGATATGGCTCAGGATATTGAGTTGTATCAATGATCAAACAATGAGCAGAAAGTAAAGTAAATGACACGAGATGTATGAGGAAAGCCCTTGATCAATCTAGATCGCCGGCATAAAACCTCGGGAGCTGACAATCGCAGCTGCCTTGTTCCTTTATTGCTTCAAATATCAGGATACAGTGCAGGATGTGGCGCGGATCAACTAAGTGTTACAATATGATTTGGATACAAGTGTGTACGGAAGTGTTGGTGAAAGAGTGTGTGCCTTAAACTGATCCGCCACATCTATTTATAGTAAAGATAAACCAACAAACTATCCTAAACTTGCGGGATTCACCGAATATTCCTTCATTGAACATTGTAGAACTGGTCTTTCGGGCTCAACGTCTCTTCTTCAACAGATTCGTCCGAGTCTTGAGGAGAAGAAGTCCTTTCGACCGTTAGTAAGCCTTAACCTCCAACCTGCACGTGGTTAATTAATAAATCTCAGGATATTACCCAAGATGTCAGCAATATCCTCTTCCAGCATCCTGGTCACAAGTGAACAAACAAAGGCAGGATATTGGTCAGGATATGTATGCTTAGAAAACGACCCATAACAATTGTCCCCAAATATATTTGTTGGTGTACCAATCCAACGGATATATTTTGAAAATCTTATCCCATAACTCATGGCATTCAAAACGAAGCGACGGTCAAGATCATATCGTAACTTCCAACGCGTTTTTTACTCAATGGAGATTTACGATGCCGCTATATCTTCTCTCTTCTTGTTTGAAAAGCAGATATCTCCAACAGAACCTTCAGGTAATTTCTTCATTTCAAATTCTCTTCCTGTCAATTTACTTCATTTCGCTTGCAATGGATACCGAGATCTTCACTCAGCAGAATCTCCTTAAAAATCCCGAAAAGGAGGTCTGCGCTTTTGACAATGCGGACATCGCAGCTTTAAGAGCTTCCGGCGCTTTTCCCGACAGCACAGTCTTCAGACCATTCGATCGGTCAGTCCGATCGGATGTTTCTTCTACTGAATGGATTTGTTTTCCGGCATATCCCTTTTCACTAGGTCTTCGGTACCCTTTTCCTGAATTCATGATGCAATTCTTTCGAACCACCGGCATCTCCTTTGCCCAAACCATGCCCATGGTTTGGAGAGTACTGATTGTACTTAATCAAATCAAAAATCTCCACTGTTCCGACCTTCGCATCGAGGACTTGCCTATCGCTTATCGTCTCCGATCCCACGGCTCTAGCCGATTCTTGCTTTTCTCGACATCCAGCAAACCCTTGATTCTCAAAGCCACCAAAAACGAAGACGGATGGCAACGCAAATTTTTCTTTGTCAAATGAGATTCCATTGCCGAGGGTGCCAACCTTCCGGTGGAGTGGTTAACCACCGGTAGGATCATAAATATCCTCATAGACCATTTAATTGTTGTCTTCTATTAATACCCTTCTTTTTGATCTTTATGCAGTGAACTTTAAGGAAGTTGCTCCCCCTAGCGCTGACTCAGAAAAGAGAATCAATACCATTTACCGGTTACCTGCAATAGATAGAACTTTCACCACACACGTCCCGAGTTCCAGCCAATACTCATCATCCGAGATGTCTGGTAAGAATTTCTTTCAGAATAATTAGTCATAATAGTATAATGATAAAAATAAAGATTAAAACTTTTCCCTTTTATGCAGCGCCAGCTAAGATCCCTGAAGTTTTTGATCTTGACGAATTGGACAGCTATTCTGATCAGATCCAGGTCAAGAAAGAGCCTAACCCCAAAACCACAGCTACATCCAAACCCAGCAGCTCCAAAGCCATCGTCATACCTAAACCTTCACCGGCCACCAAACCCCGGAGTTCAAGCTCCCGCAAAAGGAAAGAACCTGATTCCCCTGTCATTTCCGACACATTTTCCTTACGAGAAGCACGGGTTCATTGAAGCTAGCGGGTTTATGACTTCTTTTCTTAATCAAGTCAGTATCCTCATACCGTATCCTGCGATTTACACTATTATCCAAGGTTTATCAGTATTTATACCTATCTTTTTACCTTTGCAGGGTCTCGAGCGTTTGATTAACCTATATCAAGAATCCTGCAAGCTTAACAAGACACTCGAATCTAAATTAAAGGAAGCAGAAGCCACGATCTCCGACCAAGGTATGATTGCGGCCGCCAAATCTCGTCATTACGAGGAGAAATACAAAGCTATGACCCAAGAACACCAAGCTGCTCTCAACCAAGCCACTCTTCAAGCCCAGGCCGATCTGGAAGCCGCCCATGTGCAGTACGAGAGGGATATGGTTAGCTACCGGGAGAGCCTCAAAAGTTCCGTTGTCATTTCTTTCCTTCAAGCCAGGTTGAAGATGGCTCACGAAGCCAAAACATTAGGCTTCGAGTGTCCTTCCTGGGATGTTGGTGCTTGGGAGACCAAGCTAAAGAACCTTGGCGGCACCTTTTCCAAATCAAATGTCGACGAGTCTTCCAAAGCGGCCGAAAAAGCAACCGATGTTGAGAAGGATGCTGAGGCGGATCCCAAGATGGATGCCGCTGAAACCACAATGGACCAAGAAGGCGCTACCCCCAGAACTTATTTCCTTTGAATTATTCGAACAATTTTATGTTTCTAAGAACAATTTACGTTTTCGTACCTAAACAATTCGATAGCCGAAGGTGGATGGGTCCTGGGTTTCCGGATGAAACCTTCGGTTATCAAAGAATAATTTCATCTCTTTATATTTCTAAGTATAAATTTTAGCTTTGCAAAAATTTCATACTGTTATCTTATAATATATCCTGATCAGTATCCTCAGCAATATACTGTAAAACCTATTATTAGATAGAACTTACAAACATCGCTTTAGCTTCGTAGAAAGTTTTCGATAAACGACCAGTTCCAAACTATCCTTAGTTTCAAACACCCTAATCAAATATTCTGAAAAAGACTTTGAGAATATATCAGGATACTTGTCCTTTTTATAAAACATAATGTCACTAAAAACTTAAACGATGTTCACAAAGGAAAGATCATACCAGAAATAGGGTATAAACCTATTACCAAACTTCAGTCCCTTTGCAATTCTTCCCATAAAGATGTCCCCAGTGCAAGGTATTTAGTGCATTACTTCCACATCCCAGCTTTTTAGCTTTTGCACCACCACCTTAATGGGAATGTCCCATGTGTACAATGCCTTCAAATACTTTAGAAATCTTCTGAATGTTAGTTTCCATTATCTAGGCAATTTTTTATGTCCTAAGGGCAAAACCCAAGGATGTACTGGAGATAAATCCCTTGTATCCTAGGGAAAATCCCAAATTTTCATGCGCTACAGGCGGGAGTGTATAAACTCCAAGACTTAGAAAGGTGAAAACCTTTAAACCTTAGAGAGTATGAAAATACCATTTCGTGAGAGAGGGTGATCAATCCTCATATACCTTTAGGATTCAGGATATAGCCAACAGTAACGAAATTGTTAGCCACTTTTACATGGACTGGTCCGCCACCTTGAACTATCCCTGAATAACTTGCGCTCCATGCGGGGTGTTTAAACCCAATTCGGAAGAAAGGTGAATACCTTTAAACCTGTGAAGGGATCAGTATCCCTTAAACGTGAGAGAGGGGGCCAATCCTCTAATCTTTCGAGTTATCCTGAGCACATATCCTGGAGCTACATCTTGAAACATATCTTGCAAAACAACTGTAAACTAAGGTGGGTGTTAGCTTGGCTAACACCCTCCGATGCTTAAGTCAGTATTGGGTTACAAAGAATAAATTAAACCAAACATATTTAAAAAAGGTAGAATTCATACCATCCTGAGTTAGAAATTAAATTCTAAACTCACTTGAAATAAAGCTTGAGGTGTATAGCATTCCAGGACCTCGGTAGCATATCCCCCTCCATATTCTTAAGTCTGTATGCTCCTTTTCCTGCTTCTGATTCAACCTCGTATGGTCCTTCCCATTTTGGGGCTAGCTTGCCATCGGCAGGATTAGTAGTATTCTGAAAAGCCTTTCTTAGCACCCAATCTCCAACCTTAAACCTTCTGGTCCTAATGTTCTTGTTATATGCCCTGGATATTCTCTGTTGATATGCTGCCATCCTTAGCCTTGCCGCATCTCTTTTTTCATCTATAGTGTCAAAATCTTGACACAAGGCTTCAGGATTCTGCTCAGGATCACTTAGGGTAGATCTTACAGTGGGCATTGTCATTTCTGTCGGGATTACTGCCTCTGCATCAAATACTAAGGAAAATGGAGTTTGCCCAGTAGCATTCTTCACAGTTGTCCTGTCAGCCCATAGGACAAATGGTAATTCTTCTGCCCATCTTCCCTTCTTAGCCCCAAGTCTCTTTTTCAAATTGTTGACAATTATCTTGTTTGAGGATTCTGCCTGCCCATTCGCTTGAGGGTGTACTGGAGTGGATGTTATCATTTTGATCCCCCAACTCTTGCAGAAATCAGTGGTCCTCTTGCTTATAAACTGGGACCCATTATCACAGATGATTTCAGCTGGTACCCCAAACCTGGTCAGGATATTCCTTTTTATGAAGGATACCACTTCTTGGTCTCTAACTTGGACAAAGGCTTCAGCTTCAACCCACTTAGAGAAATAATCCGTCATTGCTAGCATAAAGACTTTTCCTCCCGGGGCCTTTGGTAATTTTCCTACTATATCCATCCCCCACTTCATAAATGGCCAAGGGGAAACAATAGGATATAACAGTTCAGCGGGCTGATGCAATATGTTACTATGTCTTTGGCACGCATCACATCTTCGAGCATACTCTGCGGCATCTTTTCTCATTGTTGGCCAATAATATCCTGTCCTTAATACTTTCGAAAATAATGACCTGCCCCTAGTATGGTTACCACAATCCTCTTCATGTATATCCCGGAGTACTTCTTTGGCTTCAGGATCCTCCAAGCATCTCAAGTATGGTCCTGCAAGAGATTTCTTATATAAAATATTATTTATAATAGTGAATCGTGATACCTTCATCCTAAACGCCTTAGGATTTTCATCTTCGAGGATATGTCCTTCCTTGAGATATCTCATAATTGGAGTCGTCCAGGATTTAGGATCCCCTTCAGGATACACCACTCCAGGATTTTGAATACTTGCTACTTCCTTATGCTGAGGATCCGTTGCAGGATATAGGATATGTAATATCGGTATCGGGGTCCCTTCTGGTATCCTGATTGATGACCCCAAGTTTGCCAATGCGTCTGTTTCGGCGTTATCCTCTCTTGGTACCTGTTCAAGTGTAAAAATATCGAAATATCCTGCTAATTTTTTAAGAATACCGAGGTATTCAATTAGTTTCTCACCCTTGACTGCATAGGATCCATTAAAATGATTAGTAATTAACAAGGAATCAACATATACTTGCAAATTCTTGATATTCATATTCTTAGCCAATTCTAATCCTGCAATTAAAGCTTCATATTCTGCCTCATTGTTAGTAGCGGGGAATTCACATCTAACAGCCTGGGGTATTATGTCCCCCTGTGGCGATTTTAGTAGTATAACAGTAAATACCTGTTGGTGTCATGAAAGTAGTATCCTCCTGGTCTGAAGGTTCCATTTGAATCTGCTGGAATCCTGAGGATGCATCCATGAAGGTTAACATTTCATGGCCGGCAGTGGCATCCACCATCGAGTCTATATGAGGCAGAGGGAATGGGTCTTTTGGACAAGCTTTGTTCAGGTCTGTGTAGTCTACACAAACTCTCCATTTCCCGTTCTTCTTTTGAACCACTACTGTTAGGGCAGGATTTTAATGACCTGTGATCCTTACAGGATATCCTAACGAGTGATCCTTGTTTCTTTGGCAGATAGTGATCCTCAAAAGAGCTTCAGGATCAGGATCATGGATCATCCTAAGGATCCTCATACTAACGATTGTTCTCTTTGAATTTAATGTTGTTTTGCAGGAATTACGAGTTGGACCTGGTCTTGGCAACGTTATTAAGGAATCTTTCACGTAAATCTCGCACATACACCGCCAGAAATAGACGTTATGGAGAATAAGGAAACTCAGCACAATTTACGGGCAATTAGTTAGGCTAAATTTACTTCTATTTCTAAAGGGGTAACGAGCTAGTAGTTAGGTGACTTGCCAAAAATTCGACCACACACGCTTATATAAATTGCACTCTTGAGCATTCGGAGGGGACAACACATTTCTTACACGTACTAGCATACAACACCGTAGTGATCCTTGTACCTAGCTCGTTACCATCCGAAGTTGTAAACTTTGTTTGTTATATTGAAGTTTGGTGATCGGTAGTTTCCATCACCCGAGGTTTTTTATGCCGGAGATCATTCATTGATCAAGGGCGTTTTCCTCGTATAATTCCTTGTATCACTTGTGCAATTTACATTTAAGTGATCCTTATCTTTGTTCATCATACCAAGCATCATTCCCCGTTTACAAAGAGTTTGGTTGCATTATCCTTGTGTGATTTTTGACCAAAACAGTTTGGCGCCCACCGTGGGGCAATTGGTGCTTCATTCATAAAAAAGTTTCCCGTTGCTAATCATTCCGGATCATTGCATACATGGCTTCATCGTTGAAGAATACCTCTACATCGATGTCCGCAGTCGTTTCATCTCAGGGCATTCCACCTTTGCCTCCACCACCTGCTGGATCTCAGAAAAATGCTAGAAGAGACCTACTCCCATTTTCTCTAAAACTCCATCTTCTTCTGCTCTAACTTCTTCTGCTCCCAGTACTAGTGATATATTTACTTTGATTTTGCCGATGAGGGATCGTATTCAGCGGCAGGATGAAACTAATGACAGGATCCTTGAGGAAATCAGAGATCTCAAAAGACAGAAGAAAACGGCTGAGGATCATTCTCCACTGATGCCCAAATCTTTGAATTTTGATACTTCGATGATTAATTCTCAGCCATCAGAGGTCCCAGACATTCAACATGTGGGTGGATCAAGAGGAGTACACTTCGGCTCAGCAACAGTGACTCAGGCATCAGGTTCATATTTCCAACCGGCAGGATCCTATACTCAGCATATGGGATCCTTCATGAATTCAGGAGCCTACTCAGGAGCACAGCAGGTTCTAGGATCCTCCTTTGTTCCAGGATCATCCCAGGTTCAAGGATCCTCCTACGTTCCAGGATCACCCCAAATTCAGGGATCCCTCCAGATACCAGGATCCTTGAAGAGTTTGCAAACAGGAAGTTCAGATGTCCATCAAGGAGATTTTATTCCAATGCAGACCATTGCTTCCACTGGTCCCTCCATCATTCCAGAATCCCAGCAATATGGATTCACATCCAATGTTCCTAACTTGAACCCGATGGGAGGTAACACTTTTAATAATTCTCTTACCACTAACCATGGATTCATGCAGCATACAGGTATCAACCATGCTATGGCCAGAGAACTGCAGAAACTGAAGGATATGATATCAAGTGTTCCAGGGGTAGTCAAACCTATCCCGGAGATTGCAGATGGAAGCCATAAGGTATCTCGTTTTGCACCACCAATTTGTGATGTTGAGATACCCAAAAGATTCCATATTCCAACTATGAAGTTGTATGATGGTACAACGGATCCTGAGGAACACATAGCACACTACAGGGAGAGGATGGAGATCAATCTGATTCCAGAAAGGTTAAAGGAAGCATGCCTATGCAAGGGATTTGGATCCACTCTTACTGGATCAGCTCTTAAATGGCTGCTAAGTCTTCCCCCTTACTCTATTACTTCGTTTGCTAAATTAGTTAACTTATTCAATAATCAATTTTCTTGTAGCAGAAAATTTGAACGATTGACTAGTGATTTATATAGGATAACTCAGGGTCATAATGAATCATTAAGGGATTATATAACCAAATTTAGTAAAGAATCCTTGGACATTCCCAACTTGGATGTAGCCACAGCTGTCGAGGCCTTCAAAATGGGGTTGCTTAGGGATTCATTGTTCTATGATGATCTTGTTATGACACCATGCAGGAACCTAGACGAAGTAAGGACTCGGGCACTCAGGTTCATCCGGCTAGAGGATGACAAGAGGATCCAGGAGAGACAAGTAGGATCCTCAAAACAAGAAAAGCAAGGATCCTCTTTCAAAAGCAATAAATTCAAATCCTACAACAGAACTGACAACCAGAACGTGCATGTTGTTGACCAAGAAGAGGATGATGAGGATTATCCTCTGATTTCTGAATACTGTTTTTCCGTTGATAACCATGAACTAATCCTTGCAATGCAGAATCTAGGAGAAAAAGCCAGATGGCCCAGAAAAAATGACAAACCAGCCGCAGCTAAAGATAAATGAAAGTGGTGTGGATACCATGAGGATTTTGGGCATTTGACAGAGGAATGCATCGCATTGAGAAAGGAAATTGGATATCTGCTAAGCAAGGGGCATTTAAAAGAGTTGTTGGGAAGAAAAAAGCCAAGGACTCAGGATCCTGAAAGGATCCCTGAGAAAGCTCCAGCTCCTCCAGCAGATGCACAAGTGATAAACTTTATTTCTGGAGGATCAGACATCTGTGGTACATCCTTTTCAGCAGCTAAAAGGCATGCAAAGGAAGCTAAAATGGATAATGGAGAAAGACCTATTCGAACATCAAGTGTCTCGGAAGGAAAAGTGATAACCTTTGATGAGGATGATCGCGTAGACATCCAGGATCCTCATCATGATAGTTTAGTTATTACTCTCTTTATTTCTAACCATTTTGTCCGTAGGATCCTAATTGACGGAGGAAGCTCAGTAAACATTATCCAGCTTGATGTTCTGAAGAAAATGGGTATTCCTGAATCAGACATCACACCAAGATCCTCCGTGCTTGTGGGATTTAGTGGCGAAACTAAGAAAACCCTGGGGGACATCAAACTCCCAATTTATGTGGAAGGATTACATAATTATCAGAAATTTTGTGTTATTGACTGTTTATCTTGTTGTAATGTTATCCTTGGCAGGCCCTGGATACACGATATGAAGGCAGTCCCATCCACCTACCATCAATGTGTAAAGCTCCCTAGCCCTTGGGGAATAATCAAGATCGATAGTGATCAGCAGGAGGCTAAGGATTGTTACACCTCATCAATGAAACCAGCCTCGAAATCAAGGGAGCAATAGCAATTAAAGTATCCTCCAAGGGATGTCTTGGAGGCAAGAGAGCAGGATGTGGACGAAATCCTCTTGGATCCTGATGATCCTGAATCCAAAATCTATATCGGATCAGGGATCCTTGGACAAATGAAAGAAGACATTGTATCCTTCCTCAAAAGAAGAAAATCTACCTTTGCATGGAAACATGAGGATATGACAGGTATATCTAAGGATATTATCACTCATAAACTTGGCATTGACAGGTCAGTTAAACCAATCCATCAAAAAAGGAGGAAGTTTGCACCAGAAAGAAATGCCATTATCCAGGAAGAGGTAGAAAGATTACTACGAGCAGGTATGATTAGAGAAGTAAAGTACCTAAAATGGCTGGCCAATGTGGTTGTTGTTCAAAAGAAAAATGGAAAGTGGAGGGTATGTGTCGATTTCACTGATTTAAATAAGGCATGTCCCAAGGATCCTTTCCCATTACCCCACATTGACTCCATGGTGGATGCAACGGCGGGTCATGAACTGTTAACCTTTATGGATGCATCATCTGGATTCCAACAAATTCAGATGGAACCATCTGACCAAGAGGATACGGCTTTTATGACCCCAACCGGTTTATATTGTTATATTGCTATGCCGTTTGGATTAAGGAATGCAGGTGCAACATATCAAAGGCTGGTGAATATGATGTTCAAAGATCAGATTGGACAAACTATGGAAGTATACATAGACGATATGGTAGTAAAATCCAAAAAAGCGGAGGATCACCTAAGGGACTTGGAGGAAGCATTTGATATCCTTGATAGTTATAACATGAAGCTTAATCCTTCAAAATGTCACATTGGTGTTAAAGCAGGTAAATTCTTAGGATATATGGTAACCCAGAGGGGCATTGAAGCAAGCCCGGAACAAATCAAAGCATTGGTGAATATCAAATCCCCTGCCAACGCTAAGGATGTGCAAAGGCTAACAGGCAGGATAGCAGCTTTAAACATATTTATATCCAAATCCTCAGAAAAGTGTAAAGAATTCTATGATATCCTAAGAAAGAACAAGAAATTCGAGTGGACTGAGAAGCATGAGAATGCTTTACAAGCCCTCAAAGAATACCTGCCCTCAGCTCCAGCATTGATGAAACCAGAAAAGGGAGATGTGTTATCCTTATATCTTGCGGTATCCTCAAAAGCAGTAAGTGCAGTCTTTGTTAAGGATCATGAAGGTACACAATATCCTGTCTATTATGTAAGTAAGAGTTTACTTGATGCTGAATCCAGGTATTCACACCTTGAAAAACTTATTCTTGCATTAATTATGGCATCTACTAAATTAAGACATTATTTTGAAACTCATGTTATTATTGTTAGAACTAATTTTCCAATTAAGAATGTCCTCAGGAAACCAGAGATGTCCGGAAGGATGGCTAAGTGGGCAGTAAAACTTAGTGCCCATGATATAAGATATGAGCCCAGAACAGCAATCAAATCTCAAGCATTAGCAGACTTTGTGGCTGATTTCAGTAGTGATTTACAAAAGGAAGCCGAATTGGAAGTCCAGCAGCTGGATGAAACCAAGGATCCTTGGATACTACATACTGATGGATCCTCAAATGTTAAAGGCACGGGGCTTGGTATACTACTAAAATCGCCATAGGGGGACATAATACCCCACTCCATAGCTTGTGAGTTCCAAGCCACTAATAATGAGGCTGAATATGAAGCCTTAATCGCTGGTTTGCAAATTGCTAAGCATATGGGGATCAGGTATCTTGAGGTATACGTGGATTCATTGTTAATCACTAATCACTTTAATGGATCCTATGTTGTTAAAGGTGAAAAACTAACCAAATATTTAGAGATAGTCAAAGAATTGGCACTCTCCTTTGTTTTCTTTAGTTTGACACAGGTACCAAGGGAAGAAAATACGGAAGCTGATGCATTGGCCAATCTAGGATCATCTTTGAAGATCCCAAAGGATATAAGTATCCCCATCATCCATATCCTGGCTCCTGCTATTGAAAATCAGGTGGCCATGGAAATAGAAGAGGATTCTGCAATGATCCCTAGTGAGGATACTCAATTTTGTTCAGGATCATGGATCTCACCAATCATGAGATACTTACAACACGGAGAGATTCCTATGGGAGAAAACCCTAGGGCTTTCAGAATTAAGGTATCTCAATTCACAATCTTAAATAACATGCTGTATAAGCGATCTCTTGCAGGACCATATTTAAGATGTATCGAGGATCCTGAAGTTCAAGAAGTTTTAAAAGACTTCCATGAAGGAGATTGTGGAAACCACACTGGGGGCAGGGCATTGTTCTCAAGGATCTTAAGGACAGGATACTACTGGCCAACTATGAAAAGGGATGCTGTGGAGTATGCTAAGAAGTGTGATCCTTGTCAAAGACACAGCAATATCCTTCATCAGCCGGCTGAATTTCTACATCCTATACCATCCTCTTGGCAATTTATGAGATGGGGGATGGATATAGTTGGCAAGCTCCCTAAGGCACCTGGTGGAAAAGTGTTCATGCTTGCTATGACTGACTACTTCTCCAAGTGGATAGAGGCTAAGGCTTTTGCCCAAGTCAGAGAAAAGGAAGTTATATCCTTTATTAAGAGAAATATTATAACAAGATTCGGCATTCCTTCTGAAATTGTATGTGACAATGGTTCCCAATTTATTGGGAGCAGAACTACTAACTTTTGTGACAGCTGGGGGATTAAGATGATAACATCAACACCAGTCCACCCACAGGCTAATGGTCAAGCAGAATCATCCAACAAGATCATCATCAACAATCTGAAGAAGAAACTTGGATCCAAGAAGGGGAAATGGGCAGAAGAATTACCTTATGTGCTTTGGGCTGATAGGATAACCCCCAAGAATGCTACTGGTCAAACACCATTCTCTTTGGTATTTGGGGCAGAATCAGTGATCCCAACAGAAATGGTGGTTCCAACTGCTAGAACAAATACCCGTGATCCTGAGGAAAATGATGCAAACCTAGCTCAAGACTTGGATACTATTGAGGAAATCAGGGATCTGGCTAGGATAAGGATGGCTAGCTACCAACAAAGAATGGCTGGTGCTTACAACAAAAATGTCAGGATAAGGAAATTCCAAGTTGGGGATATGGTATTGAGAAAAGCATTCCAAAATACCACTAATCCTGCTGATGGGAAATTGGCACCAAAATGGGAAGGCCCTTATTTGATTGAAGCCGAAGCAGGAAAGGGGGCATATAGATTGCTAACCATGGAAGGTAATTTGTTACCAAGAGCCTGGAATGCTGTCCACTTGAAGAAATATTTCATGTAAGCAGGATCCTTCTGGCACATATGATCCTTACATTTGCAGTATCCTTCAAGGATCCCTGAAGTATCGGTAATCCTTACTCTGGTAATGTCCTAAGCTCGAACTCTTATTTACATATTTTCTTATTTAAGGATAAGGATCATGTATCCTTCATCCTTCTCTCACGAGATTTTGAGTTCTAATAGTCCAGGTATCCTTAGCATATTGTCGACAATCTTCAGAAGCAACTCAGATCCTTGGGTTCAACCCCAGTTGTTTGGGCTTGTCCCCAGTTATCCTTGGGCTTGTCCCCAGTTTCGCCTGTAGCGCACGATGATCCTGGTATAGTTCAAGTCTTTGGGACCAGTACTCGCTTTAGGGGCTGATAATTCCATCGTACTGGCTATACCTAGGATCCTACGTATAATGGTAGACGTACCATACATCCGTTCCTAAGGTTTCTAACGTTTTCACGTTAGCTAAGGTTTTGGCATTATCATGTCACTAAGTTTGGATAGTCGCCAGTAAGGGCCATACTCCAGTTCACCTATGATCCTTGGGCTTGTCCCCAGTTATCCTTTGAATTGTTGGGCTTGTCCCCAGTTAATAACTTGTCCTTTATATTGGCTTAGTCCCAAGTTATATCCTATTTTCAGGTTTTCGAAGTCAAACAACTAAGGATCCTCAATCCTTATTATCTACTAAGGTTTTTCTTGTGCTTATCCTGATTATAGTGTTAAAGGTTAGGATCCTAACTTGGATTCTCAGGTATGATCCTTAACTATTTTTTATTTTATTCATTATTCATTTGAATAACCCTTATACTTTGACAACTGAACCTATGATCCTTAAAATGAACTACTTTTTGGAAGTTTTCGACTATAGGATATTTGATCATGGATCATATCCTAAATTTCTTAAACATAATATGTCTAACTCTTCTTACTCAGACAAGTATAAATCAAAATAATTGAAAGTTTAAAGGATATACAAGGATAACATCACAGGATAAGTCAAAAGTTAAAAGTTTTATTCATCCACAAAATATTTAACCCTTTAAAGTTGTCAAAATTGCCAACCCACGTTTCTACCAGCAAAACGTGGCCCGTCCACATGGGTTGGCAAAGGGTGTCCATTGTTCATGCGGTCATAGCAGTGCAGGAAATAAAGGTCAGCAGGATAACAAGTGGCTTCATCCCCCAAACAGAGGATCCCTCCACCACCTATTATCCTACTTATTGTTCAAAGGATCATGGATCCTTACCCTAAAAACTATTGTTCAAAATACAAACCATCCAACTATTCAAATAAACAACCACCAAACAAAAAAAATTGGGCTCCGGCTAAGTCTCGAAATTTCCGTCATCGCCCAATCCTGCAGCTCAATCCTTCGCTGCACCATCACCACCGGCTCCACTTGCCTCTCCACCTTGATCCTTGCCAGTGCCTCCACCCTCGAGCATCGGGATCTCCTCATCCTCCTCATCATCCTCCAGCTCAGCCAGCCTAGCCTTCCAGCCTTCAACATCCCAGGTGCTCTTATCAAAAGCAGGATCCTGGGCTTCTATGGCCATTTGCAGCTGGATCTTGTACATAGCTATGGCGGCAGAGACCTTGGCATCCTGGGTAATCTCGTGCTTCTCATAGTCAAAGTTGATCAGCATCTTGGCAGCATCATTCTTGGTGGCCTGGAGCTCCTTCTGAAGATCGGCTATCTTAAGATCCTTCAACACCCCAACCTGTTGAAGGTCAGCAATCTGGCGATCCTGATCCTCAACGTGGCCAACATATGTCTCTATCTCGGCAAATTTCTGCAAGGAAAACAAGGAACAACATCAGAGACAAGTGATCCTCAAAACTAGTAGGATACACAAGCAGGGACAGTGATCCTTACCTCGTTGATGTAATCCAGACACTGTTGGCGGAGCAGGGGCAGACCTTGCAAATCCTCAGAGGCCTTTCTCTTCTTGCTTCCTTTTCCCCTGATAGGTGCTTTAGGGGCTGAAGCAGTTGGGCTAGCAGCAGGAGTCTTTCTCCTTGAAGATTTGACAATAGTAAGATCGTCGATGCCGAACTTCGAAGCAGACTTAGAGGATTTTCCAGCACCTACACAACCAAAACAAGATAAGTATCTTAATTTTATTTGACTCTCATTATATAAATACTCCTTAAATAAGGATACTTACTTGACATTGTGACAGAAGCAGAGGATACTTCCTGAGAATCCTGGGTGGTAATCTTGAAAGTTCTGACTTCAGGGTCAAGCTTCTTAAAGGCCAGGAGTCTCTCTTTTGCAGCAGGTGTCAACTTCAGATGTGAAACGGAGATAGCTGCACAACAAGAAAACAACAGAACATGAGTGATCCTTATGCTAAAGGATAAGTTCTACGGTGATCCTTCCAGGATCCTCTATCCTACCATGGGTAGCCCACTTCTTGGGCAAATCCTTCCCATCAGGGATGGTATCTCTCCTCACAAAAAAAGAACCGCCGCTTCCAGTTCATATCATTTTTGGTAACTTTGAGAACAGGGTGCTCCTCTCCAGCTTTTCGTTTGAACAAGTATCGGTGGGATCCAAATGTTGTGAGATCATACATCTCGGCCAGCTCCGCCATACCCAGATCAATTCCTTCTTGCTCGATGATCCTTTCAAAGGTGTATAAAACCCTCCAGATCATCGGCATAGCCTGGATATAGCAGATGCCGGTAAGAGAGAAAAAGGACTCGGTGAACTGAGGGAAAGGATACGAGTATCCTATCATGAAAAGAGTGACCGAGAAAGCTACCCAAGTCTCAGAGATGTAATCGCTCAGAGCGGTAGGGCTAAAAGATTTAAAGAGGGTGTTCGCCAGAAAACAATGACGGATTTTGTCAATTTGAGGATCAGTAAAACAACACCTCTCGGTGGGGGAATCCTTGATGATCCCTTGACCCTTCAAGGGGCTGTTATTCTTAGGATCCTTGCTGGGAGAGTTCCGGAGCAGCATTTTTGACAGAATGATGGAAAGAGAAAGAAAACAGAGCAAGAGAAGAAAGAAGATGAAGAGAAAATAGCTGTTTATCTTCGGATGAGATTATAAAGGGAGTACTTCTGAAATTTAAATGCAAACGATCCTATCTATATCTCCTATTTATAATCATGATTGTGCAGGGTTGTCACTTCCATGACGTCAGGATTGCAACGGATAGTTCGGTCACAACGGCTATATATCCGTTGAGTTAGTTACAGATAAGATCAGCAAAATATAACTCGTTAATATTACATAATTACTCCTTATATTTTGGGGGCAACTGTTAGGGCAGGATTTTAATGACCTGTGATCCTTACAGGATATCCTAACGAGTGATCCTTGTTTCTTTGGCAGATAGTGATCCTCAGAAGAGCTTCAGGATCAGGATCATGGATCATCCTAAGGATCCTCATACTAATGATTGTTCTCTTTGAATTTAATGTTGTTTTGCAGGAATTACGAGTTGGACCTGGTCTTGGCAACGTTATTAAGGAATCTTTCACGTAAATCTCGCACATACACCGCCGGAAATAGACGTTGTGGAGAATAACGAAACTCAGCACAATTTACGGGCAATTAGTTAGGCTAAATTTACTTCTATTTCTAAAGGGGTAACGAGCTAGTAGTTAGGTGACTTGCCTAAAATTCGACCACACACGCTTATATAAATTGCACTCTTGAGCATTCGGAGGGGACAACACATTTCTTACACGTACTAGCATACAACACCGTAGTGATCCTTGTACCTAGCTCGTTACCATCCGAAGTTGTAAACTTTGTTTGTTATATTGAAGTTTGGTGATCGGTAGTTTCCATCACCCGAGGTTTTTTATGCCGGAGATCATTCATTGATCAAGGGCTTTTTCCTCGTATAATTCCTTGTGTCACTTGTGCAATTTACATTTAAGTGATCCTTATCTTTGTTCATCATACCAAGCATCATTCCCCGTTTACAAAGAGTTTGGTTGCATTATCCTTGTGTGATTTTTTACCAAAACAACTACCACATTCGCTAGCCATCTAGGGAATTTGACTTCTCTAATCATTCTAGACTTCAATAACCTTTCAACTTCCTCTTGGATAATTACATTCCGTTCAGGGGCGAATTTCCTTCTCTTTTGTTGTATAGGCTTGTATGACCTGTCAATTCCAAGCTTGTGAGTAATAATGTCTTTTGATATACCTGTCATATCCTCATGCTTCCATGCGAATGTAGACATCCTGCTTTTCAGAAAGTTAGTTAATTGTTCTTCAATATTACGAGCACCGAGATATCAGGATTATCCTGGTCCAGGATAACTTTCTTCACATCCTGCTCCGAATTCTCCACGATATCCTGGGCCCGCATCTTTAATTGCTATGCTGGATTTGGTTTGGCCGAGGATTTCATTGAGGATGAGTAACATTCTTTCGCTGCTTGCTGATCACTATCGATTTTGACAACTCCCCAAGGGGTAGGAATCTTAATGCATTGGTGATATGTTGATGGAACGGCCTTCATATCATGAATCCACGGTCTTCCCAGGATGATGTTATAGCAGGATAGAGAATCCATCACACAGAAACGTTGCATCTTGTTGACTCCTTCAACATATACGGGCAGCTTTATCTCTCCCACTGTGTTCCTAGCTTCTCCACTGAAACCAGCGAGCACAGTAGACTTCGAAGTGATATCCATTGGAGACACATTCATTCTCTTCAGAGTCTCCAGTTGGATTATGTTGATGGAACTGCCATTATCAACCAGTATCCTGCGTACAAAATGGTTAGCCACATATAACGTTATTACCAGAGCATCATGGTGAGGATCCTGGACAGTATCCCTGTCATCAGCGTCAAACGTGATCATTTTGTCAGTTGTGAGGGTAGTCATCTTGACAGGTTTGTCTCCCTCTCAGCCTTAGCTTCTTTTGCATGTCTCTTTGCCGCTGAATACGAAGTCCCACAAATATCGGATCCTCTCGAAATAAAGTTGATTATCTTGGCTTCCGGGGGAGGTGAGGCCGCTCGCTCAGGATCCTTTTCAGTATCCTGTCCTTTGTTCTTTTTTCTTCCCAAGAGATCTTTTAGATATCCCTTGCTCAGAAGATAGCTTATTTCCTTCCTCAAAGCAAAGCAATCCTCCGTAACATGTCCGAAATCCTCATGGAAGGCACACCATTTGGATTTATCCTTCCAATCAGCTTTTTGTTGATTCTTCCGAGGCCACCTGGCTTTATCTCCCAGACCCTGCATAGCATACATTAGTTCAGGTATATTAACAGAAAAACAATATTCAGATAATTCAGGATATTCTTCAGGATCCTCGTCTTCAACAGCATTCACTCGCTTGTTATCATTTCTGCCATATGGCTTGGAGCGATATGGCTTATATGAGGATTCTGATTTCCTGTTAGTTGATTCGTATGTTGAGGATGCATTCATCCTTTCTTGCATTTTCTTGTCATCCTCCAACCGAATATATCTTAGAGCCCTGTTACGAGCCTCGTCGAGATTCCTGCAGGGATTCATTACAAGATCCTGATAAAAATGAGAGTCCTTTTGTAACCCCATCTTAAAGGCTTGCACAGCTGTTGCAACATCAAGATGCGGAATATCCAAGGATTCTCGACTGAATTTGTTCACGTAATCCCTCAAGGATTCCTGAGGTCCTTGAGTTATCCTGTAAAGATCACTGGTTAGTTTTTCAAAACTCCGACTGCAAGAAAATTGACTATTAAATAAATTCACTAAGTGGGCAAATGATGTAATCGAATGCGGAGGAACATTTAACAGCCATTTTAAGGCTGATCCTGTTAAAGTAGAACCGAAACCCTTGCACAGGCAAGCTTCCTTGAGATCCGGAGGGATAGGGTTGATCTCCATCCTTTCCCTATACTGGGCAATATGCTCTTCAGGATCCGTGGTTCCATCGTAAAGCTTCATGTTCGGAGTCTGAAATCTTTTTGGGATTTCAGCATCACATATAGGATGTACGAACCGAGATATCCTGTGGCTATCCTGGGATACTTCAGGAATTGGCTGCACCACCCAAGGTACACTGGATATCATATCCTTTAATTTCTGAAGCTCCCTGGATAATTCTGACGTTACAGTTGTATCCTGCAAAGATCCAACACTGTTAGTGGCAATAGCATTATTATTATTAGATACGTTACCAGTCGGAGGATTCTGCCCATATCCCGAAACATATCCTGAGCTCCTCACGGTTGACATCCTAACCGAGGAGGGTATCTCAGGAGTAGGATTCTGAGGGAGGCTGGGCACAATATTCCCCCTATTATCCTCAGTATACACGGCTGAACTAAAGTTCAAAGCTCTGGGCTGTAATGGAGTGACGGTATTCTCAGCAGGTCTGCTCGAGCCGGACTTTAGGAGTTGTATCTCCCTTAACAGCATCTGGTTTGTTTCCTGTTGCTGCCTCATTTGTTCCTGCACACTCCCAAATAAGGTTAGAATTTCATCATTAGAAGCCAAAATCGGAGCAGATCCCTGAACAGTCCGGGTAGGGATAATGTCCTGAGGTTGCGAAGAAGATTGAATCCTCGGAGGAGGTGGTGGAAGCACTGGACCAGTAGTAGCAGAAGTCATAGCAGACACGGTAGAGGAACTCATGTTTGATCTTGAGGCCATTATGGATAATGTGGCAAAAAGTTTTGAAAACAGAAAACTGATTAGCGATTTGATAAAGATTTTTAGTAAAGAGAGCACCACTTGCCCCACGGTGGGCGCCAAATTGTTTTGGTCAAAAATTACCTAAGCAATTTAGTGATCAAATTAGTTAAGTGAGGTAGTGTGCTAGAAAATGTTGTTGAAAATGTGCTTGTTAAGTTGTTTATAAAATCAGTATTCGGGATACGGCTCAGGATATTGAGATGTATCAATGATCAAACAATGAGCAGAAAGTAAAGTAAATGACACGAGATGTACGAGGAAAGCCCTTGATCAATCTAGATCGTCGGCATAAAACCTCGGGAGCTGACAATCGCAGCTGCCTTGTTCCTTTATTGCTTCAAATATCAGGATACAGTGCAGGATGTGGTGCGGATCAACTAAGTGTTACAATATGATTTGGATACAAGTGTGGTGATTGCTGTGAACTAGAGAGTAAGAGCGTACGGAAGTGTTGGTGAAAGAGTGTGTGCCTTAAACTGATCCGCCACATCTATTTATAGTAAAGATAAACCAACAAACTATCCTAAACTTGCGGGATTCACCGAATATTCCTTCATTGAACGTTGTAGACCTGGTCTTTCGGGCTCAACGTCTCTTCTTCAACAGATTCGTCCGAGTCTTGAGGAGAAGAAGTCCTTTCGACCATTAGTAAGCCTTAACCTCCAACCTGCACGTGGTTAATTAATAAATCTCAGGATATTACCCAAGATGTCAGCAATATCCTCTTCCAGCATCCTGGTCACAAGTGAACAAACAAAGGCAGGATATTGGTCAGGATATGTATGCTTAGAAAACGACCCATAACAGTTAGCAACATACAACGTTATTACCAAAGCATCATGGTGAGGATCCTGGACAGTATCCCTGTCATCGCTATCGAACGTGATCACTTTATCAGTTGTGAGGGTTGACATCCTGGTTGGCTTGTCTCCCCTCTCTGCCTTGGCCTCCTTTGCATGTCTTTTGGCTGCAGAATGAGAAGTTCCGCAGATATCGGACCCTCCTGAAATAAAGTTAATTATCTTGGCGTCGGCGGGAGGTGATCCTGCTCATTCAGGATCCTTCTCAATATCCTGACCCTTATTCTTATTTCTGCCCAGAAGATCCTTAAGATATCCTTTGCTTAGTAGGTAGTTTATTTCCTTCCTCAGGGCTATGCAATCTTCCGTAACATGTCCAAAATCCTCATGGAAGGCACACCACTTGGATTTATCCATCCAATCACCCTTTTGCTGGTTCTTTCTGGGTCACCTCGCTTTATCTCCCAAACCCTGCATACCATACATTAGTTCAGGTATATTAACAGAAAAACAATATTCTGACAATTCAGGATACTCCTCAGGATCCTCATTTTCAACAGCGTTCACTTTCTTGCTATCATTCCTGCCATATGGCTTAGAACGATATGGTTTGTATGAGGATTCTGACATCCTGTTAGTTGATTCATATGTTGAGGATGAATTCATCCTCTCTTGCATTTTCTTGTCATCTTCAAGCCTGATATATCTCAAAGCCCTGTTTCGAGCTTCGTCCAAGTTCCTGCGAGGATTCATCACAAGATCCTGATAAAACTGGGAATCCTTTGTAGCCCATCTTGAATGCAAGAAAACTGACTATTAAACAAATTAACTAAATGAGCAAATGATGTAATTGAATAAGGTGGAACATTTAGAAGCCATTTCAAGGCTGATCCTGTTAGAGTATAGCCGAAGCCCTTGCACAAGCATGCTTCTTTAAGATCCGACGGGATAGGGTTAATCTCCATCCTCTCCCTATACTGGGCAATATGCTCCTCAGGATCCGTTGTCCCATCATACAGCTTCATGTTAGGAGTCTGGAATCTCTTTGGGATTTCTGCATCACAAATGGAGTGAGCAAAGCGGGATATATTATGACTATCCCGGGATACTTCCGGTATAGGCTGCACTATCCCAGGCACACTTGATATCATATCCTTCAACTTTTGAAGCTCTCTGGTTATCGCTGATATCACACCTGCATCCTGCAATGATCCAAGATTATTAGTAACAGGGATACTGGTGTTAACAGACAAGTTACCAGCTTGGTGATTCTGGCCATATCCTGTAGCGCATCCTGGAGCATATCCTGGATTTCTCACAGTTGACACCCTGACCGAAAAGGGTATCTCATGAATATGACTCTAGGAATGGCTAGGCACAATATTCCCCCTGTTATCCTCAGTATATACTGTCGAACTGAAGTTCAAAGCTCTAGGCTGCAAGGGAGTGACAGTATCCTCAGTGGGCCTGCTTGAGCTAGATTTCAAGAGTTGTATCTCTCTCATCAGCATTTGGTTGGTCTCCTGTTGTTGCCTCGTCTGTTCCTATACACTACCAAACAAAGTTAGAATTTCTTCATTAGGGTCCAAAACAAGATCGGTTCCCTGAATATTGCGAGCGGGGATAACATCCCGAGCCACATGAATTTCAGTTCCTTGAGAAGAGTTTTGCGATCTCGAAGGAGGTGATGGAAGCACCGAACCAATTGTTGCAGAGGTTGTAGCAGACACGGTGGAAGAGCTCATGTTTGATCTTGAGGCCATTGAAAATAGTTGTGCAAAAAGTTTCGAAAAAAGAAAACCAAGTAAAGATTTTAGCAAGGTTTTTAATATGAATAGCACCACTTGCCCCACGGTGGGCGCCAAATTGTTTTGGTCAAAAATTACCGAAGTAATTAAGTGATCAAATTAGTTTTGTGAGGTAGTGTGCTAGTAATACTTTGTGAAAAATATGTGGGTTTGTTAGTTTGCAAAAACAGTTTCAGGATATAGTCCAAGGATATCAGACTATATCAATAATCAAACAATGAGCAAAAATGTAAAAGTTGACACGTGATGTACGAGGAAAGCCCTTGGTCAGTCTAGATCTCCGGCATAAAACCTCGGGAGCTGACAATCGTCGGCTGCCTTGTTCTTCTTATTGCTTGAATAACAGGATACAGTGCAGGATATGATACGGATCAACTAAGTGTTACAATGCGATTCGAGTACAAGTGTGAGTGTTTGTGAGTGGTTACAAGTGGTAGAGAGCAAGAGTGTACGAGAAATTGTGTGTGTGAAAGTCGTCCGTTCCTATGATCCATGCATTCCTTTAAATAGTAAAAGGAAATAACTAACTATGCTGAAAATCCGGGATATTATGCTAAAAATCCGGGATACTGAGATTATTTCCTTTCTGAATGTTGGGGGCTGTTTCAACTCGTTCTCCATGTGCATATTAAATGTAAATCCGGGATTTAAGCTTCCATAACCGTTACAACAATAATATCTTTGACCAACGTTCGTAACTTCCCATAAAACATGCCAATCTTCAATGATGACCGTTACAAGAATTATTTTTCCGCCATCAACGTCCTTATCCTAACCAATTTGAGCAGGTCTTTAGGATGACTTAGCCTTCATGAACGTTAGTCCCTTGTAGCCAACGTTTACAAGCAAATTGTTAGTAATAGCCAGGATACTGCCTCAGGATGTTACCAATATCCTGGTCCGGTATCCTGATACGGTATCCTGATCTGGTATCCTGATCATATACAACTAATAAAAAATCAAGATACAAAGTCAGGATATGGGCTCAGAATTTCACCCATAACACGTATGAAAATACCCTTTCGCGAGAGAGGGTGATCAATCCTCATATACCTTCAAGATCCAGGATATTGCCAACAATAACGAAATTGTCAGCCACTTCTACATGGATTGGTCCCGCTATCTTGAACTATCCCTGGATAACTTGCGCTCCAGGCGGGGTGTTTAAACCCAATTCGAGAGAAAGGTGAATACCTTTAAACCTGTGAAGGGATCAGTATCCCATAAACGTGAGAGAGGGGGCCAATCCTCTACCCTTTTCGAAGTATCCTGAGTATATATCCTAGAGCTATATCCCGAAGCATATACTGCAAAACAACTGTAAACTAAGGTGGGTGTTAGCCTGGCTAACACCCCTCCAATGCTTAAGTTAGTATTGGTTTCAAAAGAATATCAAATATATTAAAAGAGATAGAATTCATACCATCCTGAGTTAGAAATTAAATTCTAAACTCATTTGAAATAGAGCTTTTGGCGTACAGCATTCCAGGATCTTGGTAGCATATCCCCTTCCATATTCTTGAGTCGGTATGCTCCTTTCCCAGATTCTGATTCAACCTCTTAGGGTCCTTCCCACTTAGGAGCTAACTTTCCATCAGCAGGATTAGTAGTATTCTGAAAAGCCTTTCTTAATACCCAATCTCCAACCTGAAACCTTCTAGTCCTTATATTCTTGTTATATGCTCTGGATATCCTTTGTTGATATGTTGCCATCGTTAGCTTTGCCGCATCTCTTTTCTCATCAATAGTATCTAATTCTTGACATAGGGCTTCAGGATTCTGCTCAGGATCCCGGAGGTTGGATCTCGCTGTAGGTATCACCATTTCTGTCGGGATCACAGCTTCTGCCCCAAATACTAAGGAAAATGGAGTTTGGCCAGTTGCACTGTTTACTGTCGTTCTATCAGCCCATAAAACAAAGGATAATTCTTCTTCCCATCTTCCCTTCTTAGCTCCAAGTCTCTTCTTCAAATTGTTCACAATTATCTTGTTCGAGGATTCTGCTTGTCCATTTGCTTGAGGATGTACCGGTGTGGACGTGATCATTTTAATTCCCCAACTCTTGCAAAAGTCAGTAGTCCTCTTACTTATAAACTGAGAACCATTGTCACAAATTATCTCAGCTGGTACTCCAAATCTAGTCAGGATAATCCTTTTAATGAAGGATACTACTTCCTGGTCTCTAACTTGAACATGCTTCCGCTTCAACCCATTTAGAGAAATAATCAGTCATTGCCAGCATGAAGACTTTTCCTCCTGGAGCCTTTGGCAATTTTCCTACTATATCCATTCCCCACTTCATGAATGGCCAAGGGGAAACAATATGATACAGTGGTTCAGCAGGCTAATGTAATATATTATTGTGTCTTTGACATGCATCACATCTTCGAGCATATTTTGCAGCATCTTTCCTCATCGTTGGCCAATAGTATCCTGTTCTTAATACCTTTGAGAATAACAACCTACCCCCAGTATGGTTACCACAATCCCCTTCGTGTATATCCTGAAGCACTTCTTTGGTTTCGGGATCCTCTAAGCACCTCAGATATGGTCCTGCAAGAGATTTCTTGTACAAAACATTATTTATAATAGTGAATCGTGATACCTTCATTCTAAAGGCCTTAGGATTCTCATCCTTCGGGATGTGTCCTTCCTTGAGATATCTCATGATTGGGGCCGTCCAAGACTTAGGATCCTCCTCGGGATACTCATCATCAGGATCCTGGATACTTACTACCTCCTTGTCCTGAGATTTGAGAAGATCCGTCGCATGATACAGTAATATTGGTATGTGGGTTCCCTCCGGTATCCTGACTGATGATCCTAGATTAGCCAAGGCATCTGCTTCAGCATTATCCTCTCTCGGTACCTGTTCAAGTGTAAAAACATCAAAATATCCTGCTAATTTTTTGAGATTTTCGAGATACTCAATCAATTTCTCACCTTTAACTACATAGGATCCATTAAAATGGTTAGTAATTAACAAGGAATCAACATATACTTGCAAACTCTTGATATTCATGCTCTTAGCCAATTCTAATCCTGCAATTAAAGCTTCATATTCTGCTTCATTATTAGTGGCAGGAAACTCACATCTAAAAACCTGGGGTAATATGTCCCCCTGTGGAGATTTTAGTAGTATACCCAAACCTACACCTCTTACATTAGATGCACCATCAGTATATAATGTCCAGGATTCTAAATTTTCTCCTATCTGTTGTACTTCTAGGTCTACTTCATTTTGAATATCACTACTGAAATCGGCCACAAAGTCAACTAGAGCCTGAGACTTTATGGCATTTCTAGGTTCATATACTAGATCATAGGCACTTAATTTTACTGACCACTTAGCCATCCTGAGTGACATCTCAGGTTTCCTAAGCACATTTTTAATAGGATAATTAGTTTTAACATGAATCCTATATGTCTCAAAATAATTTCTAAGTTTTGTTGATGCCATAATTAGGGCTAATATTAATTTTTCTAAATGGGAATATCTAGTTTCAGCATCTAGTAAACTTTTACTAACATAATAGACAGGATATTGCTGACCTTCGTGACCCTTTACCAGGATAGCACTTACCGCATTCCCTGATACTGCAAGATATAGGGATAATGGTTCACCATTCTCTGGCTTCATCAATAGAGGTGCAGTCGAGAGATACTGCTTTAATTCCTACAAGGCTGCTTCATGCTTCTCTCCCCATTCGAATTTCTTATTCTTCTTTAGGATATCATAGAATTCCTTGCATTTTTTTGAGGATCTTGATATAAACCTGTTTAATGCTGTTACTCGCCCTGTTAATCTTTATACATCTTTCATATTTGAAGGTGACTTGATGTCCGAGATAGCTTTAATCTGCTCTGGGCTTGCTTCTATAACCCTTTTGGTCACCAAGTACCCGAGAAACTTTCTTGCCCCCACTCCAAAATGGCATTTGGCAGGGTTTAGCTTCATGTTGTATTGGTCCAGGATATCGAATGCTCCCTTAATATCCTGGAGGTGATCCTCAGCTTTTTTAGATTTTACTACCATGTCATCGATGTACACCTCCATGGGTCCCCCAGCTTGTCTTTAAACATCATGTTCACCAATCTTTGGTATGTTGCACCTGCATTTTTTTAACCAAAAGGCATAGCAGTATAACAATAAATACCTGACGGTGTCATGAAAGCAGTATCCTCCTTATCCGAGGGTTCCATTTGGATCTGCAGGAATCCCAAGAAGGCATCCATGAAGGTTAACATCTCGTGGCCGGCAGTAGCATCCACCACTGAATCAATATGAGGTAGGGGAAATGGGTCTTTGGGACAAGCTTTGTTTAAGTCTGTGTAGTCTACACACACTCTCCATTTCCCATTTTTCTTTTGCACCACAACTACATTTGCTAGCCAATTGGGAAATTTTACTTCCCTAATCTTCTTGCTTTTTAATAATCTTTCAACTTCTTCCTGAATGATAGTATACCGCTCTGGAGCAAACTTCCTTCGTTTCTGTTGGACAGGCTTGAAAGACCTATCAATTCCGAGCTTGTGGGTTATAATATCCTTGGAAATACCTGTCATATCCTCGTGTTTCCACGCGAATGTTAACATCCTGCATTTCAAAAAGTTAGTCAATTGATTTTCAATATCCTGGGGGATATTGGTTCCCACGAGCACCAAGATATCTGGATTATCCTGATATAGGATAATTTTCTTTACATCCTGCTCTGAACCTTCCATGATATCTTGGGCTCGCATCTTTAATTGCTATGCTGCACTGGGCTTTGTCGAGGATTTCATCGAAGAAGAATAACACTCGTTTGCTTCCTGCTGATCATTCTCCACCTTGACTACTCCCCAAGGGGTAGGGATCTTGATGCATTGATGATAGGTTGACGGCACAGCTTTCATATCATGGATCCAGGGCCTACCCAATATAATATTATAGCAGGATAAGGAGTCCATGACACAAAAGCGCTGCATTGAGTTGACCCCTTCAACATACACAGGCAACTTTATCTCTCCCACGGTATTCCTGGCTTCTCCACTGAACCCAACGAGCACAGTGGATTTCGAAGTAATATCCATCGGGAATACATTCATCCTTTTCAATGTTTCCAGCTGAATTATGTTGACGGGGCTGCCATTATCCACCAGTATCATGCGCACAAAATGGTTAGCAACATATAAAGTTATTACCAAAGCATCATGGTGAGGATCCTGGCAGTATCCCTGTCATCACTATCGAACGTGATCACTTTATCAGTCGTGAGGGTTAACATCCTGGTTGGCTTATCTCCCCTCTCTACTTTGGCCTCCTTCGCGTGCCTTTTTGCCGAGAATATGATGTCCCGCATATGTCGGATCCTCCTGAAATGAAGTTAATTATCTTGGCATCCGCAGGAGGTGATGCTGCTCGTTCAGGATCCTTCTCAGTATCCTGACCCTTATTCTTCTTTCTTCCTAGGAGGTCCTCCAGATATCCCTTGCTCAAGAGATAGCTTATTTCTTTCCTCAGAGAAATGCAATCCTCAGTAACATATTCGAAATCCTCATCGAAGGCACACCATTTGGACTTATCCTTCCAATCAGCTTTTTGTTGATTCTTCCGGGGCCACCTTGCTTTGTTTCCTAAACCCTGCATAGCATACATCAGTTCAGGTATATTAGCAGAAAAACAATATTCAGACAACTTAGGATACTCCTCGGGATCCTCATCTTCAACAGCATTTACTTTTTTGTTGTCATTCCTGCCATATGGCTTAGAGCGATATGGTTTATACGAGGATTCTGATTTCCTGTTGGTTGACTCATAAGTTGTGGATGAATTCATCCTCTCTTGCATCTTTTTGTCATCCTCCAGGTTCCTGCAGGGATTCATTACAAGATCCTGGTAAAATTGAGAATCTTTCAGTAATCCCATCTTGAAAGCCTGCACAGCCGTTGCAACATCAAGATGTGGGATATCTAAGGATTCCCGGCTAAACTTGTTCACATAATCTCTCAAGGATTCCTGAGGTCCTTGCGTTATCCTGTAGAGATCACTGGTTAGTTTTTCAAAGCTTCGACTGCAAGAAAATTGATTATTTAAATAAATTGACTAAATGAGCAAACGATATAACTGAATGAGGAGGAACGTTTAAGAGCCATTTTAAGGCCGATCCTGTTAAGGTAGAACCAAAACCCTTGCATAGGCATGCTTCCTTGAGATCCAGAGGAATAGGGTTAATTTCCATCCTTTCCCTATGCTGGGCAATATGCTCTTCAGGATCCGTAGTTCCGTCATAGAGCTTCATGTTGGGGGTTTGAAATCTTTTTGGGATTTCAGCATCACAAATAGGATATGCAAACCGGGATATCCTGTGGCTGTCGTGGGATACTTCTGGAATTGGCTGGACCACCCTAGGTACACTGGATATCATGTCCTTCAATTTCTGAAGCTCCCTAGAAAATGCTGATGTCATACCTGCATCCTGCAAAGATCCAATACCATTAGTAGCAAGAGTATTATTATTATTAGATACGTTACCAGCCTGAGGATTCTGGCCGTATCCTGAAGCATATCCTGAACTTCTCACAGTTGACACCCTAACCGAAGAGGGTATCTTAGGAATATGACTCTGGGAATGGCTAGGCACAATATTCCCCCTGTTATCCTTAGTATATACAGCAGAACTGAAGTTCAAAGCTCTGGGTTGCAAGGGAGTGACAGTATCCTCAACGGGCCTGCTTGAGCTGGATTTCAAGAGTTGTATCTCTCTCATCAGCATTTGGTTGGTCTCCTGCTGTTTCCTCATCTGTTCCTCTACACTACCAAACAAAGTTAGAATTTCTTCAATAGAGGCCAAAACAGGAGCAGATCCCTGAATGTTGCGTGCCGGGATAACATCCTGAGGCAGCGAAGAGGCTTGCGTTCTCGGAGGAGGTGGTGGAAGCACCGAACCAATTGTTGCAGAGGTTGTAGCAGACACGGTGGAAGCGTCCATGTTTGATCTTGTGGCCATTGAAAGTAGTGTAGCAAAAAGTTTTGAAAATAGAACACCAAGTAATGATTTTGCAAAAGCTTTTAGTAGAAATAGCACCACTTGCCCCACGGTGGGCGCCAAATTGTTTTGGTAAAAAATTACCAAAGCAATTAAGTGATCAAATTAGTTAAGTGAGGTAGTGTGCTAAGAGTGTGTGTTGAAAATATGCTAATTTAGTTGTTTGCAAAAACAGTTATCAGGATACGGCTCAGGATATCGAGCTGTATCTACAAACAAACAATGAGCAAAAATGTAAAGGGTGACACGGGATGTACAAGGAAAGCCCTTGATCAATCTAGATCACCGGCATAAAACCTCGGGAGCTGACAATCGCAGCTGCCTTGTTCTTCTTATTACTTCAAATGTCAGGATGCAGTGCAGGATATGATGCAGATCAACTAAGTGTTACAATGCGATTTCAATACAAGTGTAAGTGTGTTGTGAGTGTTTGCAGCTAGAAAGAAACAGAGTTCGAGAGATTGTTGTTCTTATCTGATCCGATCAATCCTATTTATAGTAAGATAAAACTAACTAACTAGCCTACAAATCTGGGATATAACGAATATTCCCTTGGTGAACGTTATGGTCCACGTCTTCCGAGCTTCATCCAGGTTCCTGCAGGGATTCATTACAAGATCCTGGTAAAATTGAGAATCTTTCTGCAATCCCATCTTGAAAGCCTGCATATCTGTTGCAACATCAAGATGTGGGATATCTAAGGATTCCCGGCTAAACTTGTTCACATAATCTCTCAAGGATTCCTGAGGTCCTTGAGTTATCCTGTAGAGATTACTGGTTAGTTTTTCAAAACTTCGACTGCAAGAAAATTGACTATTAAACAAATTGACTAAATGAGCAAATGATGTAATTGAATAAGTTGGAACATTTAAGAGCCATTTTAAGGCTGATCCTGTTAAAGTAGAACCAAAACCCTTGCAGAGGCACGCTTCCTTGAGATCTGGGGGGATAGGATTAATTTCCATCCTTTCCCTATATTGAGCAATATGCTCTTCAGGATCCGTAGTTCCGTCATAGAGCTTCATGTTGGAGGTCTGAAATCTTTTTGGGATTTCAGCATCACAAATAGGATATGCAAACCGGGATATCGTGTGGCTGTCTTGAGACACTTCTGGAATTGGCTGGACCACCCCAGGTACACTGGATATCATGTCTTTTAATTTCTGAAGCTCCCTAGAAAATGCTGATATCATACCTGCATCCTACACCATTAGTAACAAGAGTATTAGTATTATTAGACACGTTACCAGTTTGAGGATTCTGGCCATATCCTGAAGCATATCATGAGCTTCTCACAGTTGACACCCTAACCGAAGAGGGTATCTCAGGAGTATGATTCTGAGTATGACTAGGCACAATATTGCCCCTGTTATCCTTGGTATACACTACCAAACTGAAGTTCAAAGCCCTGGGCTGCAAGGGAGTGACGGTATCCTCAGTAGGCCAGCTTGAGCTGGATTTCAAGAGTTTTATCTCTCTCATCAGCATCTGATTGGTCTCCTGGTATTGCTTCATCTGATCCTGTATACTGCCAAACAAAGTTAGAATTTCATCATTAGAAGCCAAAATAGGAGTACCCCCTGAGACAGCAGATCCTTGAACATTCGGAGTGGGGATAACATCCCGAGACACATGAGTTTTTGTTCCTCTTGAAAGATCTTGAGGCTGTGAAGAGGCTTGCATCCTCGGAGGTGGTGGAAGTACCGAACCAATTATTGTATAGGTTGTGGCAGACACGGTAGAAGAGCTCATGTTTGATCTTAAAGCCATTAAAAATAGTGTAGCAAAAAGTTTCGAAAATAGAAAACCAAGTAATGATTTTGCAAAAGCTCTTAGTAGAAATAGCACCACTTGCCCCATGGTGGGCTCCAAATTGTTTTGGTCAAAAATTACCTAAGTAATTAAGTGATCAAATTAGTTAAGTGAGATAGTGTGCTAGAAGTATTTGAAAAATATATGCTGATTAAGTTGTTAACAAAAACAGTTTTCAGGATACGGCTCAGGATGTCGAGTTGTATCAACAATCAAACAATGAGCAAAAATGTAAAGGGTGACACAGGATGTACGAGGAAAGCCCTTTATCAATCTAGATCGCCGGCACAAAACCTCGGGAGCTGACAATCGCAGCTGCCTTGTTCTTCTTATTACTTCAAATATCAGGATACAGTGCAGGATATGATGCGGATCAACTAGGTGTTACAATGCAATGCGATTTGAATACAAGTGTAAGTGTGAGTGATTGCAGCTAGTAGAGAGCAAGAGATTGTGTGTTCTTATCTGATCCGATCAATCCTATTTATAGTAAAACTAAGCTAACTAACTAGCCTACAAAACCGGGATAAAGCGAATATTCCCTTTGTGAACGTTGTAGTCCACGTCTTCCGGCTTCAACATTCCTATTTCAACAGATTAGCCCGAGTCATTGGGAGAACAGGTCCACTTGAACGTTATAGACTTGCTTCATTAATCAGCACGTGAATTAGTTAGTCACTACCAGGATACTGTATTAGGATGTTACCAATATCCTGATCCGGTATCCTGATCACAATAAAAGAAACATAGTCAGAATATTATTCAGGATATATGAGTAGAAATCCACCCATAACACCCATCATGGTCAGTTTTTGTGAAATCTCCTTTATTTCCTGTCGAGGTTAAAGAAAAGGTGTTCAAAAGATTGTAAGAATCGGCAAGAAAAGATGTTGAGAGGGCTTTTGGTGTTTTAAAGGGTGGATGAGGCATACTAAACCGACTGGTTCGTGCGATGAATAAGAAAACAATACATAGCATAGCATATGCATGTATCATATTGCACAATATGCTAATCAAAGAAGACGGACGTGCAATATCTCCAGATTGGGTGCCGGATCCTCCTACACAAGTTCCCGTTCCCGAAAATATCCAACAAGACTTGCGTGATGAAGAAATTCACTTTCGATTGAGATACAATTTAATTGAACTTGTAGGTTCTTTAGGTTTGGAATTTCCTAACTCGGACGAGGAGTAGGTTTTCTTTATGTATGTTTTTTTTTATTGTAATCTAAAATATTTCTAGAAATATTTCTAGGGATTTAATGGTAAAAGTTAACACCGTTAGCCATAAAGGACTTGCAATGCAACAAAATTAAAGGTAAAGGATGTGCAGTGCAACTTTTAAACGTTAAGGACGTGCACTGTACTTTTAGGTAAACCTAAAGGACGTGCACTGTCATTTTGTCTTTAATTTATAATTTTATTGTTTCATTGTTAATTTATAATTTAAAAACAAAAACAAAAAAAGGAGTTGTGAGTGATGGGCATTTCCACTAAAATCCATCACTAGTGATGGAATAATGCTTGATAACATGGCGAAACTTAATTGGAAGTTGTGAGTGATCAGTGAGTGATAAGTGATGGGCGTCCGTACCCTAAATTTGGATTATCTTTATAATAATGCTTTAATTATTTACTAAAAAAATGTGCACAAAGTTGTTTGTGGGACAAGGAATAAATGCAAGTTCATAGCATGAAGTTAATCATATTATATTTAAATAAGAGCTTACTGGAAATATGGTATAATGAGGACTGCAGGTTCACATACTTGAAATAGGATATCTTCATTGGTAATTTTGATGTTGTCATTCCTTTTATGTAAAGTGCATAAATCTAAATCTGTTCCTGTTGAAGTGGGGGCTGGGGTCAAAAGGTATTATGGTCAATCACCATCAAGAAAACAAAGGGAATCAAGAAAATCTTGATGCGAATGAGGCCATATCTTAGCGTCTTTTTCAACTTATGGCTTGAAAACGATTGAAAGATGCCGCCATTAAGCAACCAAAAGATCGAGTTTGAGCATTTTTTTAGAGATTAAAAGATCAAGTTTGTGCATTTTTTAGAGATATTAAGATCTAACATCATAACTAATGTTGTTTATCAACATCTCTAATGGAAGAGTTAGAAATGATTGCGCGGGTAAAATGGGTTTGGGTAAGAACTCGTAACAAACATTTCTTTAACACGGTTCAAACAGGTCGGGGACATGAACGCAGGGCCAGTTTTAAGCTCTTAAATTTGTATGTCTCAATCAAAGTTGTCTATTTTGGTCCCATACGAGTTGTTACTATCATGGATGTCATTGGCTTGTTGCATTTCAATTTAATTCCTCAAAATATCAACATTTTTCGCAATTTAAATAATACAGTATATTTGTATGTTCTTGCAAGTTGCAATTTCTAGGCAATTTGTGATTATTCTTAAATAAAATAGTATCCTTAATGTTTACAACATAAGGTGGAAAATGGAAATATTCATTATGATGATAAACTCTTGAGTTCCTCGTTATTGTTTCTCGAATGCTTACATATGTGATATATATGTATATATACATTGGAAAATGACTAATTAAAAATTAGTAGACATTTAGATTTAATCATAGCAAAAAGAATTCTTCAAATGGATTTACAACTCCATCTTCAAATTGCTTCCTTCATATAAACCTGAAAAACAATCTAGAAGTTTAAAAAAAAAGGAAAATTTATGGTACTAATTAAGTAATTAACATTTCTCCAAATAGCTTACAAGTTTTAATGTTTAGTAGGGATGGCAAAAATACCCGAGCTCGACGGGTATACCCGAAACCCGACACATATGGGACGGGTATACCCGATACCCGACGGGTATTGGGCCGGGTATGGGATTCGTTTTAAAAATTTTCGCGGGTATGGGTCGGGTATGGGATTAGGTGATACCCGACCCGATTACCCGAAACCACATACCCGTTTACCCGAACTATATACCCGAATTTTTTAATTTATATTTTTATTTTTCATTGACATTTTTTATAGTGATTTATTTTAGTATGTTCATAATTTGAAAGGAAAAATTCTTTTAGTATATGTTTTTGATAATACTATATATATTTTATATGATATGAAGTATATAGATATAAGTGTATAAGTATTATAAAGTTATTATTGATTTATGATATAACATATATGTATGTAATTTATTCTTTTTTGTTTATAATAGTTGTTGTATGAATAATATTATATAATAATTATAATAGTAAAGAAATGTATTTGGAAATCCCAACGTACATCTTTTAACAAACTAATGGGTATACCCGATACCTGAAAAATACCCGACGGGTAATTACCCAACAAATACCCGACGGGTATTGGACCGGGTATGGGACATGTTTTTACAACCGGGTATGGGTATGAGATTACCAATACCCAACCCAAACCCGACCCATTGCCATCCCTAATGTTTAGATAATTGGGTTGGTCATTAAACCGGCCTTCTAGTCAATCCACTGATCGGTTATTTGAACCATTCTAAATAACGAATGAGGTCGTGAATAATTTGAAAATTCAGTCCACCCACTGATCTGGTGGCCGGGTTAGCCGATTGGTTCCATAAGTAGTGACCCAAATGAAAGTGGTTTAAAAGTACTCAACTGGGCTGACTGTGTCCGTTATAATCCGGTCCTAATATATGATGGCAACCCGATACCCAACAAGCAACTTTCTTGGTCCAAATATGTGAACTGACCCACTTATTATTTGCTTTTTTTTGGGTATGTAGCTCTATATTTGTATTAACTATGTTAAAATAATATTGTTTGCGTTATGCGGGCTTAATTAATTCAGATTACCACATTCATAGCACGTAACATACGTTAGACATACATATATATTGAAAAAAATATGTGTATAGTGTTATGCTCTTTTTACCAGTAAATTTATGGGGTTGAAATGGAATTGTTGATGATTCTTGTTGAATTTCCATTCTGTATAGATTGTGTAGATCACCATCCCATGTCACACCTGGTTGCATTTGCTACAAGAAAAAATAAATATAAAACATCAATAAACAAATTAACACGATTATCTAATAGTTGAAGCCAGTTATTTACAACAGAAAAACCGAAACAAGGAATTACATTGAAACACGATGAAACAACGAATGTTTCGGGAATCGAAACGGGACCACCAATGCTTCTTCTTAACATCGCGTCAATCGGGTTATTTCCCATTTCTAGTAACGAATTTACTTGAAAATAAGCAGAATTCGCCACTTCAGCCGAGTACGCGACTGCTGGAACTTCAAACATCTGATAGATAAATAACAAGATATGTTAGCAAACTAATCAGACCATATGCTAGGAGAGTAGGAGTTTAATTAGGGTGTGTTCATGCATAATCCATATCTAAATCTTTATAATAATAATAATAATAATAATAATAATAATAATAATAATAATAATAATAATAATAATAATAATAATAATAATAATAATAATAATAATTATAATGATAATGATGATGATGATGATCTTAATTACCTCTTTCATGATTAGGCTATCAATGTCAAAATCTAATCTGGGTTGAAGTGTAGCAAGCTTCATGGACAAGAACTGTTGGCAATCAAAATCACATTTATATGATTAGTTTCTAAATTTAGAAAGTGGGAATCTAATGGTTGTAATGATTATATATAATTTAATATGCTTACTTCTACTTGTTTTTGAAGAGATTGAACATAATTGATGATTTCATCAAGCATTCCTGCTTTTCCAGTGATCTTGTTGCAGCCTGGAACTAAATCCTGCAAATATTTCATTCTCTCACTGATTTTCTCCCTTCTTACCTGCTCAAAAAATATATTTAAATTACATATTAGACTCAAATTAATTAATTTCATTTATGTGATTAAAAATAGGCGAATTTAATTTTAGTAACTAAACAATAGCTTATTAACCCAAAAAATATATAATCCATCTTGTCAAGGCAATCCCACTTGCATTATATCATGGAGTTATGCTCGATTATGAAACACGAGTCATAGTTTGTATTATTAAAATCTAATTTTCCTTAATTAAATTCACGAATTACGTACTCGTTCAGCCAAACTATGGCTATCGGTTGCTTGACCTCTACGAGCTCGAACATGAATGTATTCTTGTTTTGGACCTTCTACAGCCTTTGGTTTTTCTTTTGATGAAGTTTCAGCAGAATTTTCTTCAGAACACCCTTTTATCTTCTTTTCTTTAACACTATTTTCTTTTAAAACCACCTGAAAAATAATAATTTAATTACCACCACTTATAAAAATATGATTTTTTTTATTTATACTTTCCAACAATCTTTTTTCAAAAGACATGAATAAAGATCCAACCTTTTGCTTCTGATCTTCATGGGCTTTCCTTTTCTTGAGATTATGATCCTCCATTAAGGATGGGATCGCCTGACCTTGACACCCATCACTGAAATCCGGCCACCCGTATTGCAATCCGGGGTCTGGTTTAACTTCAACCAGACCCCGGAATTGATGATCATTCCCATTAAACAAACCCTCTTGTTGTTGTTGTTGCCACTTCATTCTTGCTTGTTGTCGCTCGAACACGCTCACGTCGGTGCCGCTGGTGACCACGGTGTTGCCTGGGATGTTCATGGTGGTGTAGGGACAGTGTTGCATCTCTGTATTCAGTTTTAATCAAGAACTTAAAAGGGTTTGTAACTTGTAATGTGTTGGATGTCTTTTCACAACCCAAACACAAATACACAATTGAGATCCGTTGGTTTCTACTTTTTTTTTATGAAAAGTATGTGAAATAGTGAAATGTGTGTGCATGAGAGAGCATTAAGGATAAGGAGGAAGGGTGGGGGTGGGGTATATATAGAATGAAGAGAGAGAGATATATGAAGTGGAAAAAGTTGCCGGAGAAAACTGCCGGAGAGTGTCAATGATGGCCGGAATAAATAGGGAGGAGAGTGGGGAGTGGTAGGGCAAGGTCACCACAGGGACAGCAATGGGCATTGGGGCCTCACTGACATGACTGCCACGTGGTATGTTCCTGCAAATACTAATTTATTTTGGGTAACATCTTTGTGTTTATCTTGACTATAAATAGCCTAATGTAGTAAGAAAATTTATTAGGTCTTATATAAATTTACAAAGGAAGTGGTGGACCCTGAATTTTTTTAGTAGGTTCTTTTCTTATAGATTCTTATTAAATTTTTTTTTAAATCATATAAGGTTATTTTTCATTTTTTCTATTTTTTTCAAACCCACTAGATTTCTAGAAATCCACATAACATAGATGGATTTGCCAATGTACAAAGGTGATGATATTACAAGGTTAAGATTATGTGTATTATCAGTTGGTACTGATGGCTTATGTAACGACTAGGGAACCATACGTCATCTCGTAGAGGCATTGTGAGGGTCTTAATGTTGGTGCATTTGTGTCTGTATTTTGTCTGTATTCGGTCACGATGTAAACGATGTCCTTGTCAGTCCTGTAAGTTGACCAAGTCAACCGTCCTCCTGGTTTGACTTGGACCAACAGTTAGAAAATGTTTGTAAATGTTCTGTGTCGAAGGATAGCTCATCGAAGGATAATGTAGATCCTTCGATGGCCTCGAAAGATATGTTACGAAGGATAATGTTGGACTTCGAAGGATATGCAATCCTTCGAAGTATATGTAGATCCTTCGAACACTTTGTCATCGATAGATAATCCTTCGATCATCTATCGGATCCTTCGGACCAGAAATGCTGAGCTGGGTATATATATACCCATGCAGTGTGTGTTAGAAGATAGAGACTTGACAACAGATGCACACCAAGAGATAGAGAGAGTTGAGAGCATTCTGTCCGAAACACACACACACACTTTGAGAGTTTGCAAGTTAGATTTGTAAACATTGTGCTTGTAACCGAAGCCTTCATACGCATTAATACAGTGGTGTTAATCGGTGAACCTTTGTGTGTTGTGCTTTATACTTGTTTCATCTCGGTTTGCTTGCTAGCTTGGATTCCGCACTCGCTAGTGGGTTTGTATAACAAGGTTTAGGTTCGTCATCCTCCGAGAGGGACCTACAAGTGGTATCAGAGCCGTGGCTCTTTACCTTGTTTAAAACCGGGTTTGTTCAAGTTCTTGGTGTGTTTGGACATTTGGTTTTGCACCCGTTTTTGGAGTTTTTATTGCACTTTTTAACTGAAAAGCGTGTTCTAAACTTACCGGGAGTGTTCATAAGCGGGTTAGGTAACTTAAAAACTTGTTTTTTAAACTTTTGGTGATTTCCGGCCATATCTCCGGTCATTATTCCGGTGACTGGTTCTGGATAAGGGGTGTCCATTTTGGGTAATATTTTCAAAGTTGGTAAGAAGGTACAGTCTGTCCATACCTTTTGCCGAAAGTTGACCCTCACCAACCCATCACCTTTTCACCAACCTTTCACATCAGTGTCAGTGTGTCAGTGGGTTTCGAAGGATATCTTTCGACATCGAAAGACCATCTTTCGATCAAGGAAGCTTCGATAGATATACATCTTTCGACCCATCCTTCGAAGTCAGAGTGTTATCCTTCGGACCAGGGAATCTATTCGAAAGACAGTTCATCGAAAGATAAGGATATATACTCGAAAGATAAGGATCTTTCAAATAGTGAATCCTTCGAGCTTGTGAATCTTTCGAAATCATTGTTCGAGATACAACAGTGATCTTTCGAGCACTGTTGATCCTTCGAACAAGATTTGATCTTTCGATTGTGGTCTGTTTATTGTTGACAAGTTTCTGTTTTTCAGATTTTCGAACCAGGATCCTTCGGCTGTGTGTGATCTTTCGGGATATTCATTTGTCTTATAAATCATGAATCCGAGTTGGTGGAATCCGGCTCCAGACAGTGGAAAATATACCAGTTCTGGTTCCACTCCCTCATGGTGGGGTACACCGGCTCCCGATAGTGGAAAGTACACGTCTACCAGTTTATCTCCTTCATGGGCCGAGTCTCCGGTGTCGACATCTTCTCAAGCCAATCAGTGGGCGTTAGTCTCGAATCAAACTCCAAGTATTCAAAGTATTCTATTGAGCGAAAGCGAAACTGGAAGTTTGAATCGACCTCCAAAGCTGATGCATTTAAACGAGTATCCGGGTTGGGCTGATAGATTCCGTACATATGTTCTGGGTCAAAATACAGAGCTGTGGATACGTTTCACCACAGATTTCGATCAAGCTATAGAGGTTGCTGCTTCGTCGACTGCTACCTTTGCCGATCTTCCAGAGGATCAGAAGAAAACATATGATCTGGAGAAGAAAGCCTACGCCATTCTCACTCAGGCGTTAAGCAAAGACATTTATCATCAGTTTGTCAGCTTCAAGACTACAAAGAAGTTGTGGGACGGTTTGAAAACCAGAGGAGTAGGGAATGAAGCAACACGCCAATTGCGTCATGATCTTCTCAAGAAGGAATTTGACAGTTTCACGTGCTTAGATAATGAGTCTTTGGGAGACATGACTAGTCGGTTTTATCATTTGCTTACTGAGTTGAAAAATTTTGGGGTAGCGACAACTCAATCAGAAGTGGTGAAAAAGTTTGCTGATGCTTTGCCTCCCCAATGGAGTAGTTTCTTGGAAATCCTGAAGTATAACGGAGTGTTGAAAACTACAAATATCAACGACTTCGTGCAGCTTTTGGAAAACAAGGATCAGGAGGAAACATTAAAGGCGAAGAGAGTTCCATTGCCACAAAATCCAGAAATGTATTTTGGAACTTCCAGTACTTCGTCTGCAAGAACAGGTCCACATGCTCCTTTGCAAACGGCGTTCGTCACAAGCACGGATATGTATGGCAATCCGGTGCAAGTTCCTGTTAAGCCACCTCCCACCACAGACATGTATGGAAATCCAATACAACCACCTCCTCCTCCTCCTGCTCAACAACAACGTGCGTGTCATGGAGGAACATCATCTGCTGGTCAGCAATCAAAGCCAAGTACAGTACAGCTCGACACTTCAAGCTTCTCTAAAGTCAGTGTAGAAGTAGCTAAGGAACACATGGAGCTGCTTAACACTGTAGTGAGCGCGTACTGCGGGTTGATAGAAGGTCAGATTGGCAACATTAATCTGACACAAGAAGATTATCGGCAAATTGATAAGGAAGAGATGGACTTGATGGATATCAAGTGGGCCTTTGCTAGTGCTGTGAGAAGGGCAAAGGATTGGATGGAAAGTACTGGCAGAACCAGCTTGGAAAGTAAGAGAGACACCAAGTATGGATTCGATAAACAGGCAGTGAAGTGCTTCAACTGTGGTGAACGGGGTCACTTTAAGAGGGAATGTACAAAGCCAGCCCAGCACGGGAATCAAAACCCCTTCAGAAACCAAGGCAACCAGCAGAACAGAAACAATGAGCGTACATTGGTGCCTGTCAACAACCAAACCAACCGGGCACTTGCGGTTCAGGTGGATGAAGGTTGTGACTGGTCAATCCAGTTGGGTGGTGATGCTCCTGATGGAACAGCATGTTTTGCTCAGGTTGTGAAGGAGTTAGTTCACACCAGTGGTGGAGAATCTTCTGCCAGTGGTGGTGAATCGTCTGAAGATGAAGACTCTTCTGGGTACAGCAGGAGTGTTGATGAAGAATCATCCAATTCTGGTGATGATCATGTGGGTGAGACATCAAATGCAGCAATCGATGCAGATATTGATGAACTTTTGGGAGAAGCTGCAGCAGAAGCTCAAAGAAGATCTATTCTGGTAGATCAAGCTGCTTATACTTCGTCTTCTCTCCATTCAGCCTTTATGGCTAATGTCGACGGTTCATCAAGTCAGGTATGTGTCGATGAACCCACTGCTATTACTTGTGATGAATGTGATAGATTGCGTGCTAGATGTGCTGATGTGGAGAAAAGTATGTCTGAGTTGCAAGACAAACATGATGCTTTACAAGCTAGTTTGTTTGACTTGCAAGACAAACATACTACATTGAATGAGGATTTGAGTGACTTGGAAAGTAAGCACGAAGCTTTGCAAGAAAAGTATGATGTGACTTTTATCCACAATCAGAAATTGACTGTGGACCTTTCCAAATGCACAGAAGCCAACATGTTCTATGAAAACCATGAAAAGGAGTTTAAATCGGTAATTGAAAAGTTAAAGAAAGATAAAACCGAGTTAACAAAAATGGTTTCCAGAAAACAAACTGACATTAATTTGTATATATCTCGTCTTGAGACAATGCAAAAAGAGATGGTCTGTGTAAAAACGGAAAGTGAGGCAATCCAACTCAAGTTAGACAGTTATTTGAGTTCTAGCTATGTGTTGGATCACATCATTGATGTCCAAAAGGAGAAAAAGGGACGTCACGTGCATAGGCTATAAGAATTGTCCACCACCAGTGAGACATAATTATGATGCCATGCCGGATGAGGAGGACAGGGTGTTCTTTGAACCATCTGTGCCTCTAGATGTGAAAGAGTTTGCTGCAGGACTCGGATACCAAAAGGAAGTATCCTCAAATTCAGATGTGTCAGCAGATACATTTGTAAGTGCTGAACAGAATCAAGATCCTCCAGTTGTGATTGAGGATGCTGATTCTTCTGATGATGAATCTGATGATGCTGTCCCAGCAAAGTCTGATGCGGTAGCCAAAAATGAGGACATACCTCTCGAGAATCACATTCTATGTGATCCCCCTGTAAAACTCGCTAAGACTGTTGCAACTGAGTCCTCATCTGCAGAAGAGCCGGAGAGTGTGAATTTGCTGTACACTCTTGTTGGTGATGATAAAATTTACTCAGACAAAGATTTTCCCATTAAGAATGTTAATCAATCCTTAATCTGTAAAGTCTTTGAAAATTCGACAAGTAAGTTTTTGGGAAAGACAGGACCACGTGTTACAGTTACACAATGTCCTCCTATTCCAAAGGCTGAAATTCGAAAACAATTTGGCAACAAGAAATTATCAACAGTGCCAAAATAGCAAAATCACACCAAGCCCAAAGGAAAATCACCGGCTCAAGCCCAAAAGAAGCCGAATCAAAAGAAGAAGAAAAACGTTAACTTTGTGAAATCGACGGGAACGGATAAAATTGAGACTTTTGAAAACAAATCTAACTTAGATTTTGTCAAGAAAGCTATTATACAGAAAAGGAATGAACCAAGCAGTTCAAAACCTAGTACCTCGGGTTCACAAAGTTCAACATCATCGGCTAAGCGATCACATGATACTTCGGGGTTTGTAGAACGAAGATCATGTTTTGAGTGTGGAACCATTGGACATATAATTAGAAATTGTCCATATCTTCATAAGCAAAAAGAAAAGGTTGATGTTCCCCGTGACCAAACTAGCCGTAAGCAATCTGTTTCTGTAAAGCAAGATCCCCGCCTTGTAAAAGAAAGGGAAAAGAAACAAAAACGCCAACAGGTCAAGAAAATTGAAAAAGCAATTAAAACCGATGTGGTTCAAAAACAATCTGTTGCTGTAAAACCAGACAATTCTAAAACTTCAAACAATCAAGAAGTTAAATTTTTAAAGAAAGACACTGGTAAAACAAAACAGACCTGGAAACCAAAATCGGTTACTGAATCAGGGGGACCATCACAATTCACCAACCATCAAAGACAAGAAGTTATTGTCATTGATGAAAATGGAAGACCCAAGACCACAATGGCTTGGGTCCCCATCTCCAACTAATTCATTTGAGTTCATGTGCAGGGTGTTCCAGGAGGAACTATCAGTAGTCATTGGATTGTTGATAGTGGGGCATCCAGGCACATGACAGGCGACATGAAGCTTCTCTACGACGTCAAATCTATTAGAGGAGGTTATGTTGCTTTTGCTGGAGATAAAGGTGGATTTATTACGGTTGAAGGAATGATATCTAACGGGATTGTCAGCTTTGACAAGATCAACTTTGTGCAACAACTTGATCACAATCTTCTTAGTGTTTCTCAAATCTGTGACAAGCAGTTCTCAGTACACTTTGATGCTAATGGATGTTATGTGCTGAAACCCGGCTTCAAAATTCCAAAAGAATGGATTCTCTTGTCGGCTCCAAGGATAAATGATTTGTACGTCCTTGATATGAGCCAAGCTATTACTACGTCTGCACAAGCAACTTGTTTCGTTTCCAAAGCCACAGAAAAAGACACTATCTCTTGGCACAGACGAATGGGTCACATTCACTTACGCAAAATGAATCATTTGGTTTCAAATGAATTGGTGAATGGTGTTCCCCTCAAAAATTTCCATCTTCAAGACGTCTGTGTTTCGTGCCAGAAGGGAAAACAAACGAAGAAGAAGCACCCTACAAAGAAGATCAACATGGTGGCAGTTCCTCTTGAGCGTTTGCACATGGATTTGTTCGGTCCTGTCAAGCACAAGAGTATTCGGGGTGATCAATACTGCCTCGTGATAACTGATGATTATTCAAGATTTTCTTGGGTAGCGTTCATGGCACACAAGAGTGAAACCTTTGGCATTATCAAAAACTTGATCATTCAGATTGAGAATTTGTATAAGTTGAAGGTTAGGCGGATACGTAGCGACAATGGTACTGAATTTAAAAATCATTCCATGACGGAGTTTTGCACTTCAAAGGGTATTCTTCATGAGTTTAGTGCAGCTTACACTCCTCAACAGAATGGCGTCGCTGAACGTAAGAACCGCACATTGATCGAGACTGCTAGGACAATGTTGGTAGAGTCGCAGTTGCCCATTCCATTCTGGACTGAAGCTGTGGCCTCTGCATGTTACACATTGAACCGAGTCCTTACAGTCAAAAGGCACAACAAGACCTGCTTTGAGCTTCTTCAAAAACGGAAACCAGATTTGTCTTATCTTGAACCGTTTGGAGCTCCATGCACAATCATCGATCCTAATGGAAAGTTTGGGGCAAAAGCAATTGATGGATACTTTTTTGGGTATGCCACCCCTAACTTACGAGTCTGGAATCTAGAGACTAAAAGGGTCGAGGAATGGTCTGAGGTCAGAGTACAAAGGCACACTTTGCCAGTCAAATGTCCGGGTCAACCTTGGATGTTTGAGTACGATGACTTTTTCAATTCGATCAATGTTGAAGCCGTTGAAGAAAGTGTTGCGGCTAGGATGTTTTTCGAGAGTGACAATGCAACAGTTTCACCGGTGGTTCGTCCAATTCTTGTTAATCAAGAACCATCTTCTTCGGTGAACAATAATACTCTCAACAATGAGGATTTTCATGATGCAAACGAATTGAACGAATCTTCAGAGGATGATGAATTTCTAGATGCAGATCAAGAAGCCCCAACAACAGCAGTTCATGGTACTTTAGAGGGTACTCCTCCAGTGGATGCCCATAGAACAGCTGAGGCTACTGCATCATCCTCTTCATCAATTCTGGGTCTTGATTTGGTTGTTGATCTTAATCTTAACAACCTGGGTATAAATATTCCAGTTCCAGATAATCCAGAAACAAGGATTCATAATACCCATCCTCAACAAAACATCATTGGAAATGTTCAAAGTGGCATTCAAACAAGAAACATGTTGCGAAACAACAACAATGCAGGCTTGTATGCGGCTATTAGAGAATCCGGGCAACAAAACGATTGGTCCTTCGCGTGTTATGTCTCACAGGAAGAACCAAGAACGTGGAAAGAAGCCTTGAAAGATAACGCTTGGGTTGAAGCAATGCAGGAAGAGCTGCAACAATTCCAGAAGCTGGGTGTCTGGAAACTCGTAGAGAAACCTGCTGGATACAAGAAGATTGGTACCCGTTGGGTGTTTAAATGCAAAAAGGATGACCGCGGAGTTGTTATTCGAAACAAAGCACGTTTAGTCGTCCAAGGTTTTCGTCAGATTGAAGGGATCGACTACAACGAAGTCTATGCACCTGTTGCACGTCTCGAAGCAATTCGAATCTTTCTAGCCTATGCGTCCTTCAAAGGATTCAAGGTTTACCAGATGGACGTCAAAAGTGCATTCTTACATGGTGTGGTTGAAGAAGCAGTATATGTCGAACAGCCTCCAGGTTTTGAAGATCCTATCCATCCCGATCGGGTTTGGTTGCTCAACAAAGCTCTCTATGGTCTTCATCAAGCACCGCGAGCTTGGTATGCAACCTTATCACACTATCTGCTGGAGAACGGTTTTCGAAGAGGTCTTATCGACTGTACTCTTTTCATCAAAGAACAAGATGGAGATCTTCTTCTGGTACAGGTATACGTTGATGATATTATTTTTGGTTCTACTAATGATGTCTTGTGTAGGAATTTCGAGCGCATAATGCAGGATAAATTCGAAATGAGTGCTATGGGGGAAATGACCTTCTTCTTGGGCCTACAAGTACAACAAACAGAGTCTGGGATATTCATCCATCAGACTAAATATGTTGGTGACATCTTGAGCCGGTTCCAGATGTCTGATGCAACGCCCATTGGTACCCCATTGCCAACAAATCACGGAATTACTCCTGACTTGAAGGGAGAAGCTGTTAGCCCCTCAAACTATCGCGCAATGATCGGATCTCTTATGTACCTCACAGCATCAAGGCCAGACATAATGTACCCAACGTGCCTGCTTGCCAGATATCAAGTTAATCCGAAGGCCTCACATCTTGCAGCTGTTAAAAGGATTTTTCGTTATTTGAAGGCGTACCCTGACACCGGTCTGTGGTACCCTAGGGATAATAACTTTGAATTGGTAGCATTCAGTGATTCTGATTTTGGCGGATGCAAAATCGACGGCAAATCCACAACGGCTGGATGTCAGTTTTTAGGAAATCGCCTAGTCACATGGCAGTGCAAGAAGCAGACGTGCGTCGCTACATCAACATGCGAAGCTGAATACATTGCTGCCTCAAGTTGTTGCTCCCAAGTTCTTTGGATCCAACAACAATTGCGGGACTACGGTTTTGAATTCCTAACTACTCCTATTTACGTTGATAATTCTGCTGCTTTAGATATCACTAGAAATCCTGTGCAGCACTCAAAGACCAAACACATCGAAATCAAATATCACTTCATACGTGATTGCTTTGAGAAAAGGCTAATCGATGTTGTTAAGGTCCACACCGATGACCAACGTGCCGACTTATTTACCAAAGCTTTTGATAAATCAAGATTTGACTTTTTATTATTGGTAAACGGCATTAAGGTCAAGCAAGAGTAAAACCAACATCGGAAAATCATTTTTGTAAATATCTTTGTGTTTTTAAATTTGTCTTAGTTTATTGATTTTAGGGGGAGTAAATCCAAAAATCTGAAAATCCAAAAACATCAAAAAATTTCAAAAACACAAAAACAATAGAAAAACAAAAATGAGTTTCCTGGCGAGCAAAAGAGAAAATGATAGTACATCAGTGGTCTATCCAAACCTCTTTAAACCTTAAATGAAAAACGATAAGCAACTCTATATAAGATATATCGGTAGGCTCACAATCATTTTAAAGTGTGCAGGGTGATATAAATCTTAAATCGACTGAAGACCAGGTGGGAACCATTCATTGGCATATGGTCTTAGTACCGAAATTTCGTTTGATAGATTGCCGAGGTTCTGAGATATTCGGTCTTTATGCTGCTTATCATCTGGGTATCATGGTTGTATCTTTTACCGAAAAATAACGGGGACGCAAGTCTAGATCTTCCATGATACTATACATACGTGTACATATTACATACTGCATTCGACCTCAATAAGTGATAAACAATCACATGTCCACTACAAATAAGTGATAAAATATCACATTTATCCGGGTGTCAAGTTCGTCTCTCTGCTGTACGGAAGTACTGACCTGTTCACGGACTTGCACCTGTGCCCTCATGCATATGAAAATCAAGTTCCTCATAAATAAGTGATTCTATCACAAAGGGCTTGTTTTCAAATCAAAATAAGTGAGAATCTCACATCATATACGGTCAAACAGATGATAATCGGTATACTCACCGGTAAGATGAACCCTCGTGCATACCTTGATACGGGAATGTGTCGTGATGTGGATGAACACCGGTCGGTAAGTATAAATCATACCTTAACGTATCCCCTCGCCATGATTACATCTGATAAGTTGAGCTTAAGTGGACAACAATACCGATAATTGTTATAGGATGTTTATCTTAATGTTAATTAATTGAACAACAGGAGCGTTTGGCATGACCGTACACTGATATGATTCTCTTACCCTCGAAACTCGCAAAAAAAAGAATGTCTGTATATATTTATTTACTGCTTTCAGTCTTTACATTTGAAAAATTCAAAAATACCAAAAAGATTTTATTTCTATTTTATTTTCGATCGTACGATGTTGGAGCTCGAGTCTTCGTTACCTGAAACCTGACCGAAAACCGAACTGACTAAATCTTCATAAACGGTCGAAATTTGCATGTTTTGAAAGTTAAAGGCTAAAATTGACAAATTTATTAAACTTTCAAACTGTCGGAAGGTGTTTGATTGTGACATGGTCATCAGTGTGTCATTTGTTTATGTTAACTATATTCCAAGCAGTGTTCTCATTACGCGTTTAGATTTCTTGCATGTGCAGATTCTAAAGGCTAGGAGAACATGGTCGATGACAAGCTTCGGAATGAAAACACGACGTGAAGGCACTCAAAAGATGAAGATGATCGAGTTGCCGCTGACCATCATCAACACCACAAGGATCTCACTTCATAAAGATCAAGTATTTCACGAGCATAACTCAAGGGGGAGCTTATGTTAAGGGGGAGTTTGTCAACACACTTCCTACATGATACGGGTAGTTTGTTGATACACTCTCTGCTTTCAAGACGTGAAGACTTTGAAGATCCTCCGACATTGAAGACTTGAAAGGACATCAGAGTCTTGAAGACATGAAGATCAAAGATGATCAAGATCGAGACAAATCTGCAACCATCGAAGATCGAGACAAAGCTACAGCCAAGGGGGAGTTTGTTGGTGCACTTGTGTCTGTACTTTGTCTGTATTCGGTCACGATGTAAACGATGTCCTTGTCAGTCCTGTAAGTTGACCAAGTCAACCGTCCTCCTGGTTTGACTTGGACCAACAGTTAGAAAATGTTTGTAAATGTTCTGTGTCGAAGGATAGCTCATCGAAGGATAATGTAGATCCTTCGATGGCCTCGAAAGATATGTTACGAAGGATAATGTTGGACTTCGAAGGATATGCAATCCTTCGAAGTATATGTAGATCCTTCGAACACTTTGTCATCGATAGATGATCCTTCGATCATCTATCGGATCCTTCGGACCAGAAATGCTGAGCTGGGTATATATATACCCATGCAGTGTGTGTTAGAAGATAGAGACTTGACAACAGATGCACACCAAGAGATAGAGAGAGTTGAGAGCATTCTGTCCGAAACACACACACACACTTTGAGAGTTTGCAAGTTAGATTTGTAAACATTGTGCTTGTAACCGAAACCTTCATACGCATTAATACAGTGGTGTTAATCGGTGAACCTTTGTGTGTTGTGCTTTATACTTGTTTCATCTCGGTTTGCTTGCTAGCTTGGATTCCGCACTCGCTAGTGGGTTTGTATAACAAGGTTTAGGTTCGTCATCCTCCGAGAGGGACCTACACTTAAGCGTTTAGGTGCGAGCATGGTAACAAATACAAGTCTAAAAAGCTACAGCTACTAGTTACTAGCTATCAGCTTCCAGCCATCAGTTTCCAGCCATCAGTCAACAGCCATCAGCTACTTTTGCCAAACATACCCTGTATCTATATGAATTAACTAAAAATCACATTTTTATATAAAGTTTGTTTATTTAAAAAAAAAACATCTCATGTCTGATTCTCTAATTTTATCTTACTCACAAACCCTTATTTTAATGTCTTGTCTCACTTTTATACACTCACAAAATTATATAAAATGATCATTAGTTACCCTCTAAATATAAAGGGTTGCTATTGCTTTTATCAATTTTTTTTATATTGTAGAGATACCATTGGAGGGATATTTTAGTTGTTTTCTTTATTTGTTTCTCTATAGTTATGGAGAAATTGGGGTTTTAAAGGCTCCAATGTGATTGCTCTTAAAGCATTCACAACAGCTTCATCATTTTATACCTTATAAATTTAGCTAAAAAACATATTTTTCAAAATGTATCTCTTATTTTGAAAACCTTCTACATCTCATCCACCATTTTAATTTTTATCTTAACCACAAACACTTATTTAATTATATTTCTCATTTTTATACAATAACAATAATTTGATGGAGGATGAATAGTATGTTTTTAATATATATAAAAAGTTATTTTAGCGATTTTTCAAATTATAAAATTTAGGTATATATACAGTGTAGGATAACAACACCCGGTATAGCAACCAAAAGAGATATAACCAAGAGGATATTGACACTTGCTATATATTGACCGAAAACCATAAAAATGAAAACCGAATTGATGTTTGGTCGGTATCAGTTCGATTCGTCACGCTACTGTTACCATATTGACGCTTGCTATAACTTATATATATCGTCACGCCAAGAAAATCCCAAAAGAGTATATGGTACCAATAACGGTGTTGTTTGGATGGTATTGGTTCGGTTCATTATAATAAAAAAAAAGAAAAAAAAAACAAAACAAATTCATCTATATTTGAATCGCTCGAATTAAGTTATATCGAATCATGAAAAAACCACCAAATGTGTAGCAAATACAAATATATAACACAATTACATGAGTTCACATACGTTAAATTTGATAATACAAAAATTAAACTGTTATAATATTTAATATATAATACATAACTGATATTTTTTTATTCTTTTGATGGCAATGTAAGTGGTATGTTTATACATGAATTGTGTTTTTTAGGTGAAACTCTAAGGCCTGATAATGCATGTCAAAATAATTTATAAAAAATAAAAACCAACCAATATGTAGCTCTATAAAAAAGAAAATAAAAAACCATAAAGAAAAGCTACCATAGCACTAACCAATAACATTAATTATGTTAGTGTACATCCTCTTTGAATTTGTATGTATATATAATTAATATAATAATAGAAGGAAATTAAAATAATTCAATTCATTATTATAGAAACACAAAATAAATCAATTTTTATAGTAAGCAATAATGGACAAAAAATGGCAAGTAGAAACCAGAAAGGTCTTTTAAAGTGATTAATTTTTCGGATGATCGTAATAGCATTCAATATTCTAACGAAAACCAAACGTTGTTTCAATAAAAACGATGCCCTTTTGTGAGTATATAAGTTTCTGTGTAATTTGAATAAAAATAAATTAGTATTTTACGCAAGAAATGGGCAGTCTAACTTGACTTGCTTTTTACTAATGGTATCACATCTGGAACACAGGGGGTGACACTTGACAGTAATCACGTGAGCAATGGCAGTTCTACGGTAACTCTTTTGAGTACAACAATTTTTAGGGAAACAAGAGCGTGCTTCTAGATTTCTAGATGATCACTAAGTGTGTATACAAGCCGAGCCGCTCATAAACTACTTGAAATCAGTTCTGTAAAAGTTTGAATCAAACCAAACTCAAACTTAAACAATAGAAGCCGGAGCCCGAGTCTAAATCAAAGCTATCATTATAGTTATGATTAGAAAAACTAAATAATAAATATAAATACAAATACATATTTATAAATGTTTACAAAAATAAATATTTTATTTAAATAAATAAATAAATAACGAGCCGAGCTCGAGTTTGAAAACTTACGCATGATTCGAGCTAAAGCTCTTAACTTAAACGAGGTAAGATTGAGCTTAAATGAACTTGAATCATCTCTTTTATCCCTCTTAGTAGTCGAGATTCCACTTACTAATATGAAGTACGGTTGTATGAATCATAGTAGTCGTGATTCCACTTATACATGTGTTATATATAATTCATGGCTAGTCTCTCTAAATCGTATATGTATAACTTTCAGATTAAAGTATTTTGATCGTACATTCAAATTTTTAATTGCACAAGTAAAGAGAACACAATAACAAGTACGCTTTTCTATACGAAAACTTGTATTAGAATTCGTATGCTTATTCATATGTAAAATGTACTAAACACCATATTTTTATAGGTGGGACTGGGAACCATCACAATGGATTGATGAAACGTTGCAACTCTTAGGTGCAGTTTGTTTTTTAAGAAATAAAATGTTAGCAGTCTTCTGACCACATCTGCAAACATTTGTAGAAAAAGAGGTTGACCAAACATCTGCAGTCTGCGAGAAGAAGGCTGTTTGTTTTTTTTAACGTATGTAGAGAAATAACCATTGTTTTTTACTTTTTTTTTGTTTATATCCAGTTATAAAAAACAAATAATCGTATTTAGGGATGGCAAAAATGCCCGAGCCCGACGGGTATACCCGAAACCCGACACAAATGGGACGGGTATACCCGATACCCGACGGATACTGGGCCGGGTATGGGTTTAGTTTTAAAAAATTTCGCGGGTATGGGTCGGGTATGGGATTAGGTGATACCCGACCCGATTATCCGAAACCACATACCCGTTTACCCGAACTATATACCCGATCATATACCCGAAGTTTTTAATTTATATTTTTATTTTCCATTAACCCTTATCTATTAGTGATTTAATTTAGTATGTTCATAATGTGAAAAAATAAATTTCCTTTTAGCATATGTATTTGATGATAGTATTTATATTTTGTATGTTGTGAAGTATATACATATAAGTGTATAAATGTTATAAAGTTATTATTAATTTATGATAAAACTTATATGTATGTAATATACATTTTTAATTTATAATAGTTGTTGCATAAATAAAATTATATAATAATTATAATAGTAAAACATGTATTTGGAAATCCAAATGTATATCTTTTAACAAACTAATGGGTATACCCGATACCCGCGGGTATACCCGGTACCCGACGGGTAATTACCCGACATATACCCGACGGGTATTGGGTCGGGTATGGGACACGATTTTACAACCGGGTATGGGTATGGAATTACCAATACCCGGCCCGAACCCGACCCATTGTCATCCCTAATCGTATTTACTTCATTAGTTTAAAACAAAAGTATACATAAAATAAAGAAATTTGTAATCTTTTACTTGAATTTAGTATAATTTGAAAAAACAATTTTGCTAAGAAAATACTTCTATACTATTATTGATTGCAACGGTATGTAAAAACAATTATAAAGATGTGTCTAAATGCATTGTCCAACTATAATGCTGCAACTATGATAACAGTGTATAAGCCTCTACAACAGTGGATAAAAAGAGTGTAAGATTGACACATGAAATAATGCTATTACAACAGTACTTAGAAATCATTACAAGGATGCGTAAGAAAACTCTAATAATTATACAACAGAGTTAATATTCATACATTCATTCTTTCTATCTCTCTCTACATATACATAGATATATATAGAGAGATAGAGTGTAAAAGGATGTGAAAATAAGATTTAGAGACATGAGAATAGTAAGAGTTTTATACAAACACATATAGGCTATAGTTCTTAAAATATATATGTTATGTTCAGGATAATTTGTATGTTTTACACGGAAAAAACCACTTTATAAGAAGCGGGCCTATATATATAGTGTGCAAGAGAATGTGTGTGTGTATATATCTTACTAGATATAGTAATATATGTGTGTGTCATATCATTTATAATTATCCTTTATAAACAATCAAAATATATAGTGACAAAAATAAAGTTGTACTCATTTTTATTTTGACATTAGTTGTACTTAACCCATTATAAAATAAGGGGATGGTTCAAATGAAAACCACTTTTATTGTGAAAACTCGAAAACTAACTAAAAAAAGCCTAAAAAACACACAAAATTTTTTTTTTCAATTATTTTTTAAAAAAATCGCTAGTTTTTATATATAAAAAAAACTTTTTTTCAAAAAAAAAAAAAAAAAAAAAATTGTGTAGTGCACATGTGTAATAATACACATGTGTAGTACACATACATATGTGCAGTATTACATATGTGCACTACACAAAAATTTCTTTTTTTTTATATTAAAAAACCTGCGAAATTTTGATTGCAAAAAAAAAAATTAAAAAAAAAAATTTTTGTATGTTTTTTTTGGCTTTTTTTAATTAATTTTCGAGTTTTCACAATAACTAGTGGTTTTCATTTGAACCTTCCCCTATAAAATAATGCACAGCTTGTATTTGGAAAAACAATAAAGTGGATTAAATATATATTTGATAAAATATAAAAAACTTTACAACTAAAAAAATAATTAGTGCGTGTGGGTGCTCTTTAGGGGATTTGACAGGAAACCAGTTATGGCTGATGGGTCGCACCACCTTTTGTACTTTTGAGATGGGCCCTAAATACGGCCCAGTTTCTTTCCAGCTGGGTACAGGCCCTCTTACATCGTTTTCAAGTTTGGGTGGCCCACATGACCATGTCAGCTTAGTCAAATCATATTCATTACATTATTAAATATCAAGATTTTAATATCAAGATAAGGATGAGAAGTTAACAAATTTTGTGCATTCATCAAGATTGAATCTTTCAAATAAGAGCATTCATATCTTGTATATCAAATTATACTATAGCGCTACAGATAGTGGTTATAAAGGGTCGTGAGTGGAGAGGAGAAAAAAATGTTACTGTTTGTCTGTAAATATAAAAAAAACACTGTTCATCCCTTTAGCTAGGTTATTACCCGGGATTGCTTCCCGAGCTCGGGAAACTTAGTTATATCAATTATTATTTGTTATTAATATGACCTCATTACATCAAGCATCTCATTGGATTCAACAACAATGTCTTCACATCACCGGATTAGATCATATATAAACCCATATTAGAGGTCAAATAAAAGCACAACAGGACCACATGAATAACATCATTTTCACTTTTACTTTAATTCACTTACGTGATCGGGTGATTTGGGATTTTGTAAAAATGTTTATTCTTGTACTTCTTAAAAAAATTACATGCAAGAATCTAAGCTGACGTCACCATGAAAGTGACATCTAACAAACTAACAAACTCTAACCACTGATCTATAACAACTGACACTACAGACACTTATTATATTCTAACCACTGATACATAAACACTGATTCTACATTCCACTGTTGTAATCTAAGCACTGATGTTGAGCATCAGTACTTTCTTCAAAGGATGATCAGACCTTGAATGGGCAGTGTTTTGATCTTCAACAGTGCTTGGATCCCATCAGTAGTTTGAGCTTCAATCTTTATGCTTCATCAGTGCCTTGACTTAACAGTTGTTTACAGGATCAGCAGTTGTTGAGAAGGTCAGTACTTGGAGTATATCAGATGTTGGAGCCACTGTCAAGGGGAAAGATTGAATACAAACATCTGCTTATTCTGGATCCACTGCTCTGATCCAGTTTTGGCTTTAATCAACTATTCCTCAGTAGGGTTCAATCTCAACAATCTCCCCCTGGAACAGATGATGCCAAAACCCTTCATTATTGTGGATCTTTATTGTATCATCAATAATTCCCTGACTTGCCCTATGAATTGTAATTCAAAGTCCAACGAATCTGTATCATCCTCATCCCTGCATAGTGTAAGATCAAGGAGATCTTGCAGATCTTCAACACCCAAGCCCTTTGCTTGTTCCCTTGATATTTGCTTCACTTCACCACTTGATTTGATCAAAGTCAATACCTGGGTCTGTTTGTCAGATTTCCACTTTAGTATTTTTGAATCCAGTGGGTTTCTTGGGAGAGGTTTTATTGATGATGAGTTTGGAGATGGTGGCCTGGTAATGACTGGTTGAGCAGTACTTGTAGTTTGTGTCAATTCAATCTTTTCTGCTATCATCTGCTTAAGGCCTATTTTTACAAGGTAATCCCCTGCTGCTTTATATGCTGCTGTTTCTGCATCCATCTGCTTTTGTTTCCTTCTTTGATAAAGGATGGCAACAGGTGGAGCAGTGGATCTCCTGATTTGTAGCTTTTGTGGCTTAGCTGAAACCACTGCTTCAGGGTAAACAGGCTTTTGAGGAACATTAGGTTTTTTCTTTCTTAGTTCTTCCAGCTTTTCGTAAGATGCCAACACTTTATCTTCTTTCCACCTTGTCACCTGATTCCTTGACCCAAAATCAGCAGTAATGAGTTCTTCTTTCATTCTCTTCAGCTTTAACACCTTATCTGGTACATTTTTCATGTACTTTGACCAAACAGGAGGAGTGTGTTTCACTTTGTCTTTGTTCATCTTTTCAATTCTTTCTAACTCCTCTTTGAGCTCACTAATAGTCCATTCTTTATATTGAGCCTTTTCTGCCTTGTATTTCTTGAAAGAGATGATGTGTTCAATGTAATCTTTTCTCGTGCTTTCATCATCTCTTTCTAATAGTTGCTGACAGAGATTTTTTGAAAACCTTTCCAAAGTACTGACCTGAGTGAGCAGGTATTGATAGAATCTTTGAATCTCCTTGTCAGATTTTCCTTCTGTATTTCTTTTGGAGATGTCCTCTGCTTGTTGACCTTTTAACTTCAAATATTCTTCTATGTTATTAGGCCTAGGATATCCTTGAAGAGATGGCAAACTCCTTTTAGCAGGGTCATCTTCAGAGTAGAAGGATTTAATCTCCTCTCTAACTGCTGGAAGATCTAATGGATACTGGACACCTGCAGGAGTAAGGGCAGTGTTTGGATTAAAGGCTTGTGCTGAAGGGAGTGGAACAGGGTTTGGAATGGTAACAAGTGTCAATGGTTGTGAAGATGTTGGAGGTGGTGAAAAGTCATCATTGAGTATCATCCTTCTCTTTTAGGGTTTAGGAGAGGTTAGTGGTGTTTTGGTGGGTTGAGCGGTGGTGATTTGAGTAGTAGATGGCTGACTAACAGTTGTTGAAACAACTTGTGTTTCAACCATTGTTGTCATTACAACAGATGATGTGTCATCTGATGTCTTCTGCTTTTTGGTAGGAGGTGTTGGTGGTAATGAGGATGTTTTTGGTGGTGATGTGATTTTTTGTTGTGGTGGTAAGGCAGTGGATGGAGTGTGTGTTGAAGTGGTAGTGGTGGCAGTTGTTTGGGTAACAGATGTTGAAACCACTGGAGTACCAACAGCTGTTGATACAACAGGTTTTTTAACATCTCTTGGTTTGGAAGGTTGATAAGTGGAGCTTTTGGAAGTTTGTGGAGTGTGATTTGTAGGTCTGGATGGTATGGATTTGGGTTAGCTCACTTTTCTAGTGGGCTATTTTCTTTTAGGCTCAGGATTTTCTCCATCCTTGGGCTCAGAAACACCCTGCTCATCCTTCTCCATAAAAACTCTTTTCTCCTGTTCAAACCTTGCTTTATCCTTTGCCTCTATATCCCTTTTTACCCTTACTTTTGCATCAGCAATGGCATTTGTGGTTACATCAACCTTTTTAGTACCATCTGGTTAGGGATGTCTGCAAGCATACTTGAATTATCTGGTGCAATGTACAAACCATCTCCATATCCCTTTTTCTTCAACTGCTTCATTTTCTCCCCCCTTTTTGGCATCAGCTGGTGGAGGATTATCAACAAATATTATTGTGGGAGGAGCAGTGCCAGCGGTGTTTAGCAAATGGGCCTTGATTGCCTTGATATCTGCCTGGGTATCTTTAAACCTTGCTTCCATAATATTTCTGATCTTTTGAACTTGTATTTCATGTTGCTGATCAGCATATTCCCTTTGTTGTTGAAGCAGAGGTTGAAATAAACTCCAAAGCTCAGTGGGAGTAGGAGCAGATGATGGAGCAGATGTTGCAGCTGGTGCAACAGTGGGTGTTTGTTGGTGCACTTGTGTCTGTACTTTGTCTGTATTTTGTAATGTATAAAACGATGTCTTTTGTCTGTTGTGTTTACGTCTTTTGTTATGTTGTTTAATTGTTTGACTGTATGTTTGACCAAGTCAACCATCCTCCTGGTTTGACTTGGCCAAACAGTCAACATTATGTGTGTAAGTTTACTATGCTTCGAAGGATGTCATCGAAGGATGGATTGTATCCTTCGATGACCTCGAAAGACATCATTCGATGGATACTTATGGACCTCGAAGGATATACCATCCTTCGAGGTATTTGGGGATCCTTCGATATCTTTCGGTGGATATTTTGGTCGATAGATGATCCTTCGACCAGAACTCATCATCCTTCGTGCATGTTGTCTGTTATGGTATATATATACCATGTTGGGGTTCATTTCACAGTAGACACTTAGAAAGATATTGAGAGCATTTGTGAGTGAACCCAAGGTCTTGTAAGAGAGCATTTCAGTTTGGTCAAGGGCTGTAACCGTGTCCACTGAAATACAAGAGAAAACTTTGATATATTGCTTGTCTACTCTTTCTCTTTGTAATCTTTGCTTTCATCTTAACTACGGTTTGCACTCTAGCTTGGATTCCGCACTTGCTAGTGTGTTAAACATAACAAGGAATAGGTTTAACCTCAACCTCCGAGGGACCTACAAGTGGTATCAGAGCCGTGGCTCTTTTCCTTGTTAAAACCGGGTTTGTGCAAGACTTTGGAAGTGTTTTGGACAAAAACTCACTTGGTTTAGCACCCGTTTTTAGTGTGTTTCTTGACTTTCTAACCATAAAAACGTGTTCTAAACTAACCGGGTGTGTTACGGGAAGGTTTGGGTAACTTAAAATCTTGTTTGAAAAAGGTTTGCTAAATTCCGGCCAACCTTCCGGCTAAACTCCGGTGCTTGGCTGTGGATAAGAAGCTTTCTTTTTTGGGCAACTTTTCAAAGTCAAATCTGAAGTTGGTGAAAAGTTGGTGCAAATCTGAAGTTGGTGAAAAGTTGGTGCAGAACATCCCTTCTGCCGAAAGTTGGTTCACCAACCACATCACCTTTTCACAATCTGTCAACCTTTTGTCAGTGTGTCAGACTCGTCGAAAGATACCTTTCGAACTCGAAAGATCATCTTTCGATCAAGGAGATTCGACAGATAACCATCCTTCGAACATCTTTCGAAGTCAGTGAGTTGTCTTTCGAGTCAAGGAATCTTTTCGAAAGATACATCATTCGAGTTACTGTTTTCCTTCGAAAGATAAGGATCCTTCGTGTAGGAGAATCTTTCGAGGTTATTGTTCGAAACTCAACAGTGATCCTTCGAACACTGTTGATCCTTCGAACAAGTGTCATCCTTCGAGGATCTTTCGAGTCTTATCTGTTTAAGCTTAACAATTTGTGATATTTCAGGTCTTTCGATCCTTGATCCTTCGGCAGTTTGTTATCCTTCAAAGTTTTAACATAGTTTGTGAAAATAATTTTTTTAAAAAATCAATTTTCACCTAATATATTAAATATAAAATGGGAACAAACGGTCAATGGGATCCATCTGCGTGGACTACAACAACTTTGACTCCACAGTCATCATCTACGCAATCATCAGCCACGCAATCTGCGCCAGAGTTCAACAAAACTGCATGGATGCAGGCTATTGCTCCACCTCAAGCTGCAATGATAACTGCAAATCAATGGGCATTGGCGACAAATCAAAGCAGCAGCATTCAAGCAATGATGCAGAACGATAGTGAAACTGGTACAAGAACAAAACCGCCAAAACTAAATCACATCAATGATTGGGGATGGTGGAAAGAAAGGCTGAGAACTTATGTTCAGGGGCAAGGTCAAGATCTATGGATGTGTTTCTTCACTCCATTTGAAAATGAGTTGGAAGTTGCAGGATCAAATCCAGAAACTTACAGCACAATGTCTGATGATGATAAGAAGAAATTTGAGTTGGAAAAGAAAGCATTCATGATTCTCACGCAAGCTCTTCACAGAGACATATACCACCAGTTCGTTTACTGTACAACTACTAAAAGCTTGTGGGATATGCTCATGTTACGGTGTGAAGGAAACGCTCAATCGAGGAAGATCAAGCAAGAGTTGCTGAAGAAAGAATTTGAAGGTTTCACGTGTATGGAGAACGAGGGTTTGGCTGAATTATCTACAAGATTCCATCATCTGTTGAGTGAAATGTTTGCCTTCAGAGTCACTGCCACTCCACAAGAAATGGTGAAGAGATTTGCTGATGGCTTACCAGCAAAATTTAGCGGTTATCTTGAGATTCTCAAAGAAAACGGTGTTCTGGACACAATCACCGTTTATGAGCTAATTCATAAATTGGAGAACAAAGATGTAGAAGAAAAGCTAAAGGCAAAAAGAACAATAACTCCTCAGAATCCAGAGATGTATTTTGGGATCGCAGGTGGCATTAGTGGAGAAAAGCCAGCCTCTCAGCATGCTAAGCTTCAAACAGCTTTCATCTCTAACACCGGACCTTCCACAGCGAATCAGTTTGATCCTCAGCATACACGATGATGTATTCAAGACCAGATTCTTCTTCTCAACAACAACAACAGACAGCTCAACAATTCACACCACCGCCTTTCTTGGATCCAAACAGAGCTCAACAGCAACAACCACAACAGCAAGGATTTTATGGAAGTTCTTCAAGCTTTCAAGCTACTTCCAATCCGAACACTGTCAGATTGGACACTTCAAACTTTTCAAAAGTCAGTGTCGAGATAGCCAAGGAGCATTTGGAGATGTTGAACACCTTGGTTAGTGCTTACTGTGGGTTGGTTGCAGGTCAGATTGGAAATATCAATCTAACCAACGAAGATTACCAGCAAGTTGATAAAGAAGAGTTTGAGATGATGGATATAAAATGGGCTCTTGCTAGTGCTATTCGAAGAGCAAAGGAATTTATGGAGAGAACGGGGAGAACCAACTTGGAAAGCAACAACAACACCAAGTATGGTTTTGATAAGAATGCTGTCACCTGCTTCAACTGTGGTGAAAAGGGTCACTTCAAGCGGGAATGTCAGAAGCCACCTAAGCAAGGCAATCAGAATCCTTTCAGGAATCAGAGACAGCCTCAGCAGCAACAGAACAATTCTGACAGACAAATAGTTCCCGTGGGAGGAAATACATCTGGAACCACAAACTCTAATCCCCACAGAGGATTAGTTGTTCAAGCTGATGAGATTTGCAACTGGAATCTTCAGCTTGGTGAAGGAGGAAATGGTGGAACAGCATGTTATGCCAAGGTGGTTGAGAAAGTTGTAGAACCCGTGTCTGCTGGTGAATCTTCAGAAGATGAAGATAGCTCGGGTTACAGTGGAAGCATGGATGGGGAATCACTTGATGCTGGTGATTTATCAAGTGATGCTTTAGATTTGGAGGTTGATGAGCTCTTGGCTGACGCTGAAGCATTATGCAAGAGGAGATCTATTCTTTGCCAGAAAGCTGCTGGAACTTCCGAGAAGCTTTCTCAATTTTTCTCTGAAGATGGATCTTTTTCTTTTCATACAGCCTTTATGGCTCATGTTGAAGGACAAACCTCTCAGGTATGTGATTCTGACTCTAATTCTGCTTCTGTTGAATGTGCTAAATGTTTAGAATATGCAGAAAAGGAAAGTCTGTTTGAAATCACACACAAACACAATCAAGAATTGATTGTTGATCTTTCTAAAGCAACTGAAGCTAACTTGTTTTTAACCAGAAATGAAAAAGAGTTTAAAGCAACAATTGCGTCATTAAAACATGATGTTTCTGAACTACAAAAGGCTGTTTTGAGAAAACAACATGCAAATAATAATTTAATTGACACAATTGAAAAACAAATGGTAGAGTTAGCTACAGCTCGATGCGAATGTGAAACAATCAAGCAGAAATTGGAAAGCTATTCCAATTCCCGCTATGTTTTGGATCACATTATTGATGTTCAAAGGAAAAAGGGGGATGCAAAATGTATTGGTTACAAATCATGCCCTCCCCCAATGAATCACAATTACTCCAAGTTGCCTAATGATGAGGATATGCCCCGTTTTGAACCTACTGTGCCACTCGGTCTAGATGACTTTGCAGCAGGCCTCGGGTTCACAACTGGTACATCATCCTCAGGTCAATCAGAATCTGAGAACGTGACAGATACATCGTATGTTAAGGAACAGAGTCCTCCCATTATTGAGGATGCTGATTCTTCGGACGATGAATCTGAAGAAATTGTGAAACAACAGTCTAACTCGGTTACAACAGATATTCCTATCGAGAATCACATTCTGTGTGATCCACCAGTGAAACCGAGTAAGACTGAAATGTCAAAGGCGATGAAATCCCTTGTAGTTAGCTCTGAAGGGAATAACTTGTTGTATACGCTCAAAGGAGATAGCAAAATCTACTCTGACAAAGATTTTCCAATTAAAAATGTAAATCAAGATTTAATTGAGCAAATTTTTGAAGGATGTACTGATAAGTTTTTGGGAAACAAAAGTAACAAAGTGACAGTCACTCAATGTGATCCAATTCCGTGTGAACAAATTAGAAAACAATACGGAAACCAAAAACTACCAATTGAGCGAAAACAACAAGTCAACTCCGGTAAGGGCCAGGTACAGGGAAAGAAGGCTCAAAATAAGAATGTTCAAGCACCAAAAGTTCAGCAGCCTAAGACTGAACAACCAAAGGTTCAACAACCTAAAGTTGAACAGTGTAAGGCTACTCAACCTAAGGCTGCACAACCTAAAATTCCACAATCTAAGGTTGAGCAACCTAAGGTTCAAAGGGTGCAAAACAAAAGAGCTCCTGTCAAGAAAAGAGAACAGAAATTGAACTTTGTTGGATCAAAGGGTACGGACAAACTTGAAACATTTCAAAATAAATCTAACATTGATTTTATAAAACAAGTTAGAATTTTAAAGAGAAATGATGAGAACAATTATACCCAACACACCAATGGATGTGACTTAGGTCCAAGCACATCTAGATCACAAAGTTCAGTATCTGGTTCTTCGTCTGGTCATCAACACGTTTCTCCGAGGTTTGTAGAGCGGAGAATGTGTTTTGAATGTGGAACAGTTGGGCACATTGTAAGATACTGCCCATACTTGCAAAAATTGAAGGGAAAAACAAGTGCTCCCCAAGAAACCAATTACCAAAAATAACCGGTTTCCCCGAAACAAGACCCACGTGTCTTGAAAGAAAGGGAAAAGAAGGTAAAACAAAAGAACAAAAAGGTAATTGAGAAGGCCTTAAAATCAGAGGTCAAGGATGAAAAACCTGTACAAGCTAAACCTACAAATGTAAAACCAGTAAATACAAAAACAATTAATCCAAATACTGGTAAAGGACAACAAGCTTGGAAACAAAAACAGGTAACTAAGTCAGGGGGAGCACCAGAGGTTTTATTTCCTAATCATCAAGTGATTGAGATCACTTTCCTTGATGATCAAGGACGACCCAAGTCAACAAAGGCTTGGGTCCCCCTCTCAAACTGATGTGTTAATTGCATGTGCAGGCGGCTCCAGGAGGAACTATTAATAGTCTTTGGATTGTTGATAGTGGGGCTTCCAGGCACATGACAGGCGACTATCGTCTTCTTTTTGATGTGCGAAGTATAAGAGGAGGATATGTTGCGTTTGCTGGAGACAAAGGAGGGTATATCACCGGCGAGGGAATGATCTCAAATGGAATTGTGAGTTTCGACAAAATCAATTATGTGCAACAGTTGGATCACAATCTCCTGAGTGTTTCTCAAATCTGCGACAAGAAGTTCACCGTGCATTTTGATGATGCCGGTTGCTATGTGCTGAAGCCAGGATTCAAGATTCCCGCAGAATAGATTCTCTTATCAGCACCAAGAGTTAATGATTTGTATGTCCTTGATATGAGCCAAGCAATAACTCAGTCCAAACAAGTTACTTGCTTTATTTCAAAAGCCACTGAAAAGGAGACGATCTCTTGGCACAGACGGATGGGTCATATTCACCTCAGAAAAATGAATCACCTAGTAAAAAACAATCTGGTGAGAGGTGTTAATGTGAAAAATTTTCAACTTCAAGATGTCTGTGTGCCATGTCAAAAGGGAAAGCAGACCAAGAAATCTCATCCATTGAAGAAGGTTAACACTGTCAACATGCCACTCGAGCGTTTGCATATGGACCTTTTCGGCCCAGTCAAACACAAGAGTGTGCACGGAGAAGTTTTCTGCTTGGTAGTTACTGATGACTACTCAAGATTTTCATGGGTTGACTTCATGGTCCACAAGAGTGAGACTCCAGAAATTCTGAAGAATTTGATCACCTTGTTGGAAAATCTGTATAATCTAAAGGTGAGGCGAATTCGAAGCGACAACGGTACCGAGTTCAAAAACAGGGTTATGGATGAGTTTTGCACTGCAAAAGGAATCCTTCATGAATACAGCTCTCGGTACACGCCACAATAAAACGGAGTCGCTGAAAGAAAGAACAGAACCTTAATTGAGACTGCAAGAACCATGTTGGTTGAGTCTCAGCTTCCAGTTCGATTCTGGACTGAAGTTGTTGCCTCGGCTTGCTACACGTTAAACAGGGTTCTCACAGTGAAAAGACATGGAAAAACGTGCTTCGAACTCCTACACAAGAAGACTCCTGACTTGGAATATCTAGAACCTTTTGGTGCACCATGTACCATGATTGAGCCTGACGGGAAGTTTGGTGCCAAAGCTATCGAAGGTTACTTCCTTGGGTATGCTACTCCTAATCTGCGAGTATGGAACCTGACTACCAAAAGGATTGAAGAATGGGGTGAAGTAAGAGTTCAAAGATATTCTAATCCTCCGAAGCCTTCTGGAGATCCATGGATGTTCGATTATGATGGTCTTTTCGACTCATTTAATCTGCCAACATTTGATGATGACAATGCAATTGCTCAAATGTTGTCTGAAAGCGAGAATGCGACTGGCTCTCAGTTAGCTCGTCCAATCATTGTTGACTCACAAGCATCTTCTTCTGTCAACAATCTCGCTTCAAATGAGGTGTTTAATGATGCTGTCGATTACAATTTGTCATCGGAAGATGAGGAGTATGTTGATGCAAATGATGGTGAAGCACTGCGTCCGGTTCAATGTACTTCAGAAGCAACGGATCCAGTGTCTGCGCCAATTATCCAAGAAGAAAATGCATCATCTTCTACAACTCACCAGCTTCAGAATGATATCGGGAATTTAAATATCAATAACTTGAGGTCAAATGTTGAAGTTCCTCCAGTTTCTGAAACCCGAATTCATAACATTCATCCTCAGCAGAATATTATAGGTGATGTTCTCAGTGGTGTAAGGACAAGGAATCAAATCAGAAATAACGAAAATGCTGGCTTGTATGCTGAGATACGAGAATCGGGACAACAAAATGATTGGTCTTTCGCCTGCTATGTTAGCCAAGAAGAGCCTAAATCTTGGAAGGAGGCAATGAAAGATGATTCCTGGGTGGAAGCAATGCAAGAAGAACTTCAGCAGTTCGAGAAGTTGGGTGTATGGAAATTGGTTGATAGGCCCGACAACTACAAAAAGATCGGAACTCGCTGGGTGTTTAAGTGCAAAAAGGACGACCGTGGGATTGTTGTCCGAAACAAAGCAAGGTTAGTGGTTCAAGGCTTCAGTCAGATTGAAGGTATTGACTACAATGAAGTGTATGCACCTGTTGCTCGTCTGGAGGCTATTAGAATCTTTCTAGCTTACGCATCCTTCAAGAAATTCAAGGTGTACCAGATGGATGTTAAAAGTGCTTTTCTACACGGAGTAGTCGAAGAGGAAGTATATGTCGAGCAACCACCGGGGTTTGAAGATCCATTACATCCTGACAGGGTTTTACTACTTAACAAGGCGTTATATGGTCTTCATCAAGCACCTCGGGCTTGGTATGAAACGTTGTCTACCTACCTGCTGAGCAATGGTTTTAGACGGGGTTTGATCGACTGTACCCTCTTCATCAAAGAAAAAGGTGAAGATCTTCTGTTGGTACAAGTGTATGTCGATGACATTATCTTTGGTTCTACCGATGATAAGTTATGCAAGGAATTTGAAAAGGTGATGCAAGATCGATTCGAGATGAGTGCGATGGGTGAAATGACGTTCTTCTTGGGTTTGCAAGTTAATCAGTCCGAATCTGGAATTTTTATCCATCAAACCAAGTACGTCGGAGACATCTTGAGCCGGTTCCAGATGTCCGATTCGAAGCCAATTTCTACTCCTCTTCCGCAGAATCACGGGATTACTCCGGATGAAGAAGGGGATGCTGTGGATTCTTCACTTTATCGTGCTATGATTGGATCCTTAATGTATCTCACCGCATCAAGACCCGACATTATGTATCCAACTTGTCTTCTCGCTAGGTACCAAGCGAATCCGAAGGTCTCTCACTATGTTGCTGTCAAAAGGATTTTTCGTTATCTGAAGAGTTACCCTGACACCGGGTTATGGTACCCTAAGGATGATAACTTCGATCTCAAAGCTTTCAGTGATTCTGATTTTGGCGGCTGCAAGAAAGATGGAAAATCAACTACAGCAGGATGTCAGTTCTTAGGCAATCGCCTAGTCATTTGGCAATGCAAGAAGCAGACATGTGTGGCTACGTCTACATGTGAAGCAGAATACATTGCTGCGTCTAGTTGCTGCTCCCAGGTTCTATGGATCCAACAACAGATGCGGGACTACGGTTTTGAATTCCTAACTACTCCTATTTATGTTGATAATGAAGCTGCTTTACAGATCACTAGAAATCCTGTACAGCACTCGAAAACGAAGCACATCGATATTAAATATCACTTCATACGTGATTGTTTTGAAAAGAGACTTATCGATGTGGTTCATATTCATACCGACCACCAACGTGCCGACCTTTTTACCAAAGCATTTGATAAATCAAGATTTGATTATTTACTTTTGGTAAACGGCATTAAGGTGAAGCAAGAGTAACCGACATCAGGAAATCGTTTTTGTAAATATTTTTCTAAAAACCAAAAATCCAAAAATATTTTTACTTTACTTTATTTTTGAATTTTAGGGGGAGAAAGTTTCAAGAAAAATACAAAAACATTGAAAAACCACAAAAATACAAAAATATGTCTTTAATTTATTTACTTTCTGCATTTAAGGGGGAGAAAATTCAGAAAAACACAAAAACAATAGAAAAACAAAAATGAGTTTCTTGGTAATATAAGGGAAAGTGATATTACATCAGAGGTCGGTTGAAATATATTTCTAGAAATCAAAAGGAAAAGAAAATGATAAGTAGCTCTACTAATGATGTACCGGTAGACTCATGATCATTTTAAAGTATGCAGGAGATATAAACATAACGAACTGAAAACCGCGTGGGAACCGCTCATTGGCATATGGTCTTGGTACCGAAATTTCGTTTGATAGATTGCCGAGGTTCTGAGATATTCGGGGTTTATGCTGTTTATCATCTGAGTATCATGGTTGTTTCTATAAAAGACAAAGTCTAAGTTCTTCCATGATACCATACATACGTGTACATATCTCATACTGCATTCGACCTCAATAAGTGATAAACAATCACATGTCCATACTAAATAAGTGATAAAATATCACATTTATCCGGGAGTCAAGTTCGTCTCTTTGCTGTACGGAAGTACTAACCTGTTCACGGACTTGCTCCTGTGCCCTCATGCATCGAAAATCAAGTTCCTCATCAATAAGTGATTCTATCACATAGGGCTTGTTTTCAAACTCAAATAAGTGACTTGTTCACATTGTATATATATACGTTAAAAACGGATGATAAATGATATACTCCCCAGTATGATGAACTCTCGTGCATACCTTGATACGGGAATGTGTCGTGAGTGGATGAACACCGGTCGGTAAGTATAAACCATACCTTAAACGTATCTCATTGTATTATGATTACACTTGATTGTTGAGTTTAAGTGGATAACAATATCGGTAATTGTGGTAGAATACTTATCCGCTTCTGTAAAAGAATTTAAAAGGAAATGTGTTCTGACAAAAGACCGCAAGCTGATATGATTCTCTTAGCCAGAAACTCGCAAAAATATTGTTGTGTTTGTACATATTTACTTACTGCTTAATTTTTACTGCTTTATTTTAAACAGTTTTGTCGTTTGGTGCATATCAGCACGACATTAGCGGTGATGTCGTTTGATAACATTCAAAGGATATTAAAATTGTTGCCTTTCACTTTATCAAACCTCAAAATCCAAAAAGATTTTTAATTTAATATTATTTTTTGATTAACTGATGTTGGTGCTCGATCCGATACCTGACAAGCCGATATACTTCATAAAACTAACCTTTGCAGAACTTCATAACGGACAACTTTTCAAAATGGTCATTTCTGAAAACCTCCAAAATTTGAAGGGTGTAAATTGGAAATTCCCAAAAATCCAAAGTGTTGGTGGGAAATCTGATCCTTCGAGGATGCAATGGCCCTCGAAAGATCAGATGGTCAAGAAAGTCAACGAAAGTCAATCACCTCAGTCGAAAGATGATTTGGTCAACGAAGGATTTGACCAATTGATCTTTCGAGTTGACCAGATCCTTTTGAAAGATGGTGTAGATCGAAAGATATCTTTCGAAGGATTCTAAAATATCTGGTATCCTTCGATCCAGATCTTTCAAATATCTGGATCCTTCGAACCAAATAGGGATCCTTCGAACCCAAGATCATCCTTCGAGACACGTTACATCTTTCGAATGGTTTTGGGTCCTTCGAGGCGGTTGGACTTTCGAGGTCAGGGTATATAAAGCATCTTCTTCTTCATTTGCCATTATCAGTTTCAAAATTCATCATCAAAACACTCTCATCTTCTCGAATCTCTGCCTAATTTTTTTAGAAATTACACTATCAGGATTTGTATACATATTCGGTAGGATAATCATTATCATCATTATCATATTAACTTCCAATGATTCAAACATAAACATGATCTTGTTCTTTTTCTTTCAAAATTCATTAACTAGAATAGGATAAAATGTTGTTTATGAATCAGTGATAGTTCTTGATGATCATGTGATGTTCTTTTATCTGTTTGTGTATATTCATAATGTTTGGTTTGAATCTTGATAACTGGGATGTTTGGTTTGGGTAAAACAGAGGAATGGTTAGGGTTTTTGATTCGGGACAAACAAAACTTGTGTGGTGTATCCGGGATGTTTTTAGTGTTCGTGTTGTTTTTAAAACGGTAATAGTTTTTAAATGGATTGTGATGTAATTGTTCCTGGTATAAAACACACCTAAAAACCATTTGAAAATGTCACCGAAATTTAACTAAAACCCCACCGGAAAACTCGCCGTTGAACAGTGATGCCGGAGATAAAAACGAAGGATGATGACTCATCACCTCGATAGATGTGCTGTACAACATCCTTCGAGTTGAGTCTCGAAAGATGTTAGATATCTCGAAGGATCATCCTTCGATTGATCAATCCTTCGAATGATCAAGATATCTTTCAAAATTCTTGATTATTCGAAAGATGATCCTTCGATAAGGTTGTCATCCTTCAAGAAAAGTGACATCTTTCGAGCTGATTAACATCCTTCGTGCAGATTGCCATCCTTCGAGCCATGTTCAATCCTTCGATGGATATTTGGATCCTTCGAAGAGTTCAACACTTAGAATTTTTCCAAGAAATTGAAAAATTTTCTAAGTGTGGAATTCCATTGTTGACTGTTTGACTTTTTCTTATTACGTGTCTATGTTTGATGAACAGAAATGGCACCAAAAGTAGCGAAAAAGGAACGGGCCAAGCCAACAAAGAAGGTGAAATCGGAGCTTGAATCTATGTCTGAATCTAGACATAACATGGTTGCATACTTACAACCGGAAGGCAATATCAGTCCGGAGTTTACTGGAATCATGGAGTATCTTCATAGGGCGCGCATCAATTATGCTATCACAACACAGCACGTTGCCTATCAGTCGCACATCAAGGCGTTTTGGAGTTCAGCAGTGATTGAAACGGTGGAGAATAAGGAAGTGAAAAGGGCAACAGTTGCTGAAAAACCCGTGGTTATAACAGAAAACACTATCAGAGAACGTCTACGGCTTGGAGATCAACCGGAAGATCCTACTTCTATAGATTTACAATGTCAGCGGGGGTTACTGATGAGGCTGCGGTACAGCGACAACGTTCTTGCCAATCAGATCAACAAAAAGTATATGCCGCTTCGATACAAGTTCCTGTTGCATATTCTTATTCATTGCCTAAGCAACAAGCGTTCTGGGTATGATCTGTCACCGATCGATTTGACTGGATTGTTTACGGCGCTGATTCTGAACAAGCCGTTCAACATATCTCGGTATATCTTCGACAATCTGAAGGAAAACACTCGAAGGCCACTTCCGTCTGCAACACAGCGAACATCCACCAAGTTCTGGTTATATCCCAAGTTTCTGCAGATGATGATAGATGATCAGATTCCTGATCTTGCTAAAGCCGAGGCAGATGTTCTTCCTGTGAATCCGATGAACGAACGCACTCTGCTGATCTTCAAATCCATGGCCGCCTATAAGGAATCGGACCCAATTAGGAAACTTATTGGTCATCTTAATATTCCTGGCTATGAGGCACCGCAGAACAACAGATGGCGCCGAGACGCGAGCGATTCTGATAATGAAGAGCCAAGGTTAATCGCTTTGGCTGATACTCAGCTCGGGGCTAAACATGGAATCAAAGCAACAAGAAGGTCTGCTGGCAGTTCTAGTGCTGCAGCACGTGTTGAAGTTGATGTCAATGTTGCTGCTGAAGAGGTTCAGGAAATGTCTGTAGATCCTGATGTTCGTGTTGGTACTGGTGGTGATGGTGGTGTTGTGGTTGTTGAAACAGGTGGTAGTACAGGTGAAGATGGTGGTGATGCTGGTCAGTCTGGTACTGTTGCGACTGACAAGGGTAAAGGTAAAGTAGATCAGCCGAGGAAGCGAGTTGATGAAAGCAGCTCGTCTTCTGAAGAGGAAGGAGGTTCTGATGGCGATGATTCATCTTCTGAGGATGATAATCCTCCTCCTCCAGGGATGAGAAAAGTCTTTGATAAACGCGGGAACCCCCGGTTTGTGTGTATAAAGAAGACGGGTAGTACTGGAGAATCTGACCAGGATGAAGATTATACGCTTACTTCTCCGGGTTTTCTTAAGAAGAGGAAGGCAAAAAGGCAGGATGTTCGTTCATCAAAGAAAGCTGCTGGTGATTCTTCTATTCCAGTTTCTGTTCAGCCTTCATCTGCTCCTGAGCAGCAGTTTCCTCCCTCTGGTGATCAATTGACTGAAAAGGAGACGCTGGAGCTAATGTCTTCTCCTCAGAGGTCCTCTGGGATGCGCACGGTGACTGTTGATCAACAGCCGCCTGCAACTCCCACCTCTGGTACACATGCCCGACCCCCTCTCACTATTACTGGTCCTACAGGTGCTTCGGGTCAGGCTGGTCAGTCTGGTTCTTCAAGACCTGAGCCTTCGCGGCCAACTCTGGCAGAAACCTTATCTGGATTTTCTGAAGCTGACAAGATACAATTCCTGATTGAACAAGTCAGTGAATTGGGTTCTATAGTTGGTCGACACACAAGAACAATTGAAGAATATCGTGTCCAGCGAAAACAAGATGTAATGGCACACAACCAGCTGTGTTCAATTGTTGAAGCTCAGAATATCAAGATCAAGGAACAGGCCGAGGAAATTGAAAGGTTAAAACAGGCAAACAAGGAAAGAGATAGGGAGGTCGAAATTATAAAAAGGCATAGTACTAACTTGGAGACTCAGGCAAAAGCGTTAAGGGAGAAGGTCAGTAGTCGCGATGATAGACTAATGGAAGCCTTCAAACCCATGTATGCAAACTTCAACAAGATTCATTCCAAGGTTGGTACATTGTGGAGTGAAAGGTGCAGTACCTTAGGGATAGTTCCCTCAAGGCGTGAGGATGATAAAGATGATGATGCAGCTAATCCAGATCAAACAACTGCCTCAGGTTCCGGTGCAACTGCATCCGGTGCTGCAGGTGGATCTGGTACACCTCAAGACACTCCTTCTGCTCCTCCAACAGCTACCACTGGCCCATCAGAACAGACAGAAACACTGGAAACGTCTACAGGGCCTGAACATATTAGCCTGGAACCAGAAACTTTTGCAGATTTCCCTGAATCCTCAGGTTCTCAGAAGTATCATCCTGTCACGGGTGAATTGCTAGAAGAGGGAGAGTTTATTTCTGAAATGTCTGATGAACAAATACTGATCTTGACTGATTTGGATGAAGTTGCTGTGAGTATGATTGATGCTACTCCGTTGGAACAGGATCAAACTGATTTCTCTACAATTGAAGAAATCTTCATCAGTTCTGATCCTGAACGTCCTGTATATGTTGGAAAGGACAATGCGGAGGTGAATGCTCTTGATGATGATTTTGTGGCTGAAAAGACTGCAGAGTTCGCCAATCTTTCTTCTGATTCACCAACAACTCAAGAAAACCGTGAGAAAACAGTGAATGAATGGCGAGCGGATTTCCTTGCTAGGAATCCTCCTCCGCTCGCTCCGTTGGACCAGGTTAACTATATGAGGCTGGAGAAGAATCGGGCTCGGGGTCGCATTATTAGTTGGATGTTCGTCAAGGAACTTCACTGCATGGTCGTGAAAAGAGAAACTGGTCTTCAGTATTTCAGAACTCTCCTCAGTATTCTCTCACTTCCATACTATGATGTTGCAGTGTTAGCTCAACTAGATGTTATCAATCAAGACGAAGAAAAGATGGTGGATCTCTTTGCTAAGAAAATCAGGTTGGAAAGGAGAAGGGGTTGGAAAGATCCTCTGTACAAGCCACAGTTTCCCAGATACGAGCAGATCAGGTTTACACTTGATCCAGAAACAAACACCGCTCGTTATCGTTTGGTATATGATCCTCCCAAAGTGATGAAGAAGATACCGTTGCTAAAGATGAAGACCGACTTTCTTGGAAACTTCCGTTGCTGGGTCTACGATGCAGATACTGGTGAAGCTGTGATTCTTTTCAGAGATAATCAGGAGAACTTTAGAATAATAGATCCGATGTGGATTACTAACATGTCCAGATCGGATATTATTGTTCTGAAGGATCATGAGATAAACTACCTGGTTCGGGATCGAGATCAAGCTATGAAGTTTCAGAAGATGGCCTTGTACTGCTTCAATCTGCTGGTCAACGCAGGAAGTGCATGGTCATCACATCATCTAACAGTGGAAAGGACGTCCGAGACTTAAGACACGAAGACCGAGACAAAGCTACAGCCAAGGGGGAGTTTGTTGGTGCACTTGTGTCTGTACTTTGTCTGTATTTTGTAATGTATAAAACGATGTCTTTTGTCTGTTGTGTTTACGTCTTTTGTTATGTTGTTTAATTGTTTGACTGTATGTTTGACCAAGTCAACCATCCTCCTGGTTTGACTTGGCCAAACAGTCAACATTATGTGTGTAAGTTTACTATGCTTCGAAGGATGTCATTGAAGGATGGATTGTATCCTTCGATGACCTCGAAAGACATCATTCGATGGATACTTATGGACCTCGAAGGATATACCATCCTTCGAGGTATTTGGGGATCCTTCGATATCTTTCGGTGGATATTTTGGTCGATAGATGATCCTTCGACCAGAACTCATCATCCTTCGTGCATGTTGTCTGTTATGGTATATATATACCATGTTGGGGTTCATTTCACAGTAGACACTTAGAAAGATATTGAGAGCATTTGTGAGTGAACCCAAGGTCTTGTAAGAGAGCATTTCAGTTTGGTCAAGGGCTGTAACCGTGTCCACTGAAATACAAGAGAAAACTTTGATATATTGCTTGTCTACTCTTTCTCTTTGTAATCTTTGCTTTCATCTAAACTACGGTTTGCACTCTAGCTTGGATTCCGCACTTGCTAGTGTGTTAAACATAACAAGGAATAGGTTTAACCTCAACCTCCGAGGGACCTACAGTGATGCCTTTTGTGCTTTTAACAACTGTTACAGCATGTCTTTGATTTCTACAACAGATGTATCAATTTTGTCTACTCTCTCCGTCAATTCTTGGTACATTAAACCATCACCCAGGTTAATGGGATCATCTGATTTCCCACTAGCAGTGGTTGCCTTAGGGAATGTATTCCAAAAGTCATCCACTGATGCCCCTTTTTCTTGGTACTGGGGACTTCTTTCTCATGTAGGGGTAACTAGTTTTAGTGAACCAGTGAATGCAGGAAACACCCTGGATCCCAGTGAAGAAATTGCCTTCAAGGGAGTCTGACTAATGAAACTACTGCCCAAGTGTAAACCAGTGGGTTCAACACTTGTAGTAGCTGCTCCACTTGAACTACTGACAGACGTACTTCCTGCAGTGTAACCTCCTCAGTTGTTGGTGGGTTAGCAATGATTGAGACACCAGACCCAGTCACTTGTTGGGGTATATTCTCATTAACAGGTGTTTGAGAAGAACTGGTTTGTGTCTGGGCTAGATCAAGAGCATCCAACAAAAGTTTTGTTTGTGGGGGAATTTGAGAAGTAAGGATGGGTGTAGAAAGCGAATTTGCCTCGGGCAGTGGGCTATGGATGATGGAATCAAGTGATTCCAGAGCATCATAAATTGGTGTCCCTGTTCTTACAACCTGTTCTTTTTGAGAAGAAGCAGGAGGAGTTTGAGGTTCAGGTTGAGATCTTTCTTCCAACTGCTGTGAGGAAGTAGCAACAGTGGTTTCTAGTGACTTTTGTGTTGTCACTGGCAGTTGCTCTGGGATCTCATCTTCCAGAGTTGCCTTTGTTTTGGGTTTGGGGGGATTTTGTGATTTTTTTTGTAACACCCCAAAAACAGGTTTGGTAATCAAACCGCGTTAATAGTAATGACGGGCAAAATACCGTTAGTGGTAAAAATTAACCAGGTAAATATCAGGAATTTAAATAAATAAACTTAATATTAATTGGAAAGAGGATAAATACTTTGAGAAAACAAAGTATATAAAAATGCCCAAGTTAACGGGACTTAAAATATAACAAGTTATAGCTTCCCGAATCCATTAAGTTAACTAGGAATAATTAACCTAGTAATGAGGCATAAATAAGTAATAAAACATAGAGTTCTAGTCTCTAATAATTAAAATTAAACCTCAATGACCAAAACCGTTAAAAAGGAAAACAAGTTTTATATAATTAAAAGAAAAACACACCACACACACACAAGGTGTGTGTGGATCGATCATCAGGGGGCGACCAAAGAGGCTCAAACCCTAAAACTCAACAAAATCTTCAAATTGGAGGATCAAATCAAGTCCAAATCGAAATCCAAGTACGAATTAGTGATCTCCACTGAGAAAGGAGTCACGAGGTATATAAATTTCTTGAGAAATCTCTAGTTAAATTTCTGAGCAAACTTAGAGAATTTGAATTAGATGGTTGCATGTTCGTTATATGATGACATAGGAACATTGTAGTGTCTAGGAGTAAACCCTAGACAAGCAAATGATGAAATTAGGTCTAACTCTTGTGAATTCATGATCACCATTGAAGGTGATAAGTGGGTTTTGACTAAATTCGTGTATGAGATGCTTTTAGGGTTTTGATTTCAAAAAAATATAGTGTTATGATGTCAAGAACATGCTTTAATTGAAAGCTAAATTCAAACAGCTTCTGATCAGAATTTACAGCCAACTTGTATTGTCTGTAACCTGGACAAAACGTGAAAAAACATGTGTTTCTTGAGTCTAAAATGTAATTCCAGGAAATATATTTAAAACCTCATTGGAATCGCATTTTTTCGACGAAAATTGAGCGTTTTATGAATTTTTCCGTATCGATGGTTCAAGCTGCGTTTTCTGGCAGAATTTGCAGCCCATTACGAATGTCATAACTCAATTTAAGAATTGAGTTATGATCTCAAATTCTTACTGTAAAAAGTTTTAAGTGATTACAAAAATCGCCAATTGGAATTTCGTCAATCGGATAAACGAGGAATTTTAAATGAATTTTTCCGTAAGCTGCAGTCAGAAGTGACGAATCTGATTGCATCTTAGTAAATGAATTTTTACGAATTTTTTGTAAAGAGTTAGATTTTGAAATTTTAACACAAGGCCTAACTCTCCGAGTGGTACGCCAAATAAAAAAATCATAATTTTTGAAAACTTGTAAACAGGTTAAACAAGTCACTAAAAACAGCCCATTTTCAGTGATATGAAATGCTTAAATGAAATCGCGGCCTACTAGTTAGTATGTAAAATTTGATTTCGTTAAGAGTTCGGATGAAATATGCCTAAGTGTGTTCATTGAACCAAATGTGCATTTGAATATGTTGATAAGTCAATTGACTTTAAAAAGTCAAACCGACCAATGATTAGATCGAATGATAATTTTGATATGGTCGAATGATAAATTCGACATAAAACCCGTAGGATGGAATAGTCATAAATGATTATGACTAATCTAACCGTCTTTCGAATTATAATGATAGTTTGACTCTTGACAAGCTAGATGGAGACTTCGGAATGAAGCGCGTCAAACGGAGCAAGTACGAAAAGAAAAGCGTAATTTGGATGCGAGGTAAGTAAAGCTTACACCCTCTTTTTTTATAAAATGTTTAATCATTATAAGGGTTACGAATATGTTAAGATAATGGTTAAAATGTGGTGTTCCGACGTAGTTGATACGGCTCGGAATAAGTAAAAACGATGGAAAACCATAATGGATGGTAAAAATGGGTAAATGGTGGTATAGTCATGGAATGACAAACATACTATGAGTTTTGAAATGTTGCCCTATGGGATAACTCATAATAATGATGGGGATAAAATGGTAATTAGTTGCGTGACGACAAACGTAAGATGAAGTTAAAAGATACCCTACGGCGTAAGCCGAAATGGGTTAAATAACGAAATGGTAAATATACATATATATATATATATATATATATATATATATATATATATACACACCATTCAAATACAAATGCAAAATGTTTGGTCGTTTAGACCAAACGGGTTAAAGGGCAATTTTTAGCACCATTTGACAAATAACGACTAATAAATATTGTCGAGTTTAATGCTCACAGGATAAGAACGGCTTACGGAAGTTTGCATTTGCTATAAATTAGCAAAATCATTAAAGCAATATATTAGAGCGGGTCAATACTTGACCTGAGCCAGGTACGCATATTTTAAATTATAGTTAGAAGTAATATGTTGGTCAAATATTAGTGAAAGCCCTTCCGTCGTAAAATGAGGGACTGAAATTGACCAAAATACCCATGAATGCTAAACCGGGTAAACGGTCTTTATGAGCCGTTTAAGAACGTGTATTATGATAATGCAAGTTATAGATAAGTATAAAGTGGATTGTGCATAACAAAAGGGAAAGATTTAAACTTAGAAGGTTTAAGTCTTCGAAACAGGTCAAAAGAATTATGCGCATAGATTGAGTACTAGCCGCGTAATTCATAAAAGTTACAAACCCGAACTATAGATTTTGAGTTAAGCATGTTGATGTATGCTAAATGGTTAATTAGAAACAAGGTTGTAAACTTTTAAAACAAATGGGTCGAATAAATGAAATAAGAAATTATAAACTAATCGTTTATAATTCAGGTTTCATATGCGGAAAATAGGATAAATTGATGCGTATTTTTATTATAAACGCGTAGGAAAAAGAATCACCTAAAACGGACTTGTAGATAAAAAGTTATGACACTTTAAAGATCGTTTTACAATTAAAACCATAGCTAGGAAAAATGCAGGTTTCAGCAACAAAACTGCTGGAAAATCATCTCCCCCGCGACACGCGACAGGGAGCAGTAATCCTGGCGCGACACGCGAGGGCGCTCGCGGCACGCGAAAGATCAAGAGGAATCTGTCGCGTGGCACGACAGACTTAATTCCGAATTTTTATTTTGGCTTTGATTGTTCGATACTAGAACTTGATTATACTATTATTTAAGTTATCGAAACTAACTTCTAAGTTGGTTTTGACCATAGTTGAATGCCAAGATGTCCCGGATGAAGATCAAGCTCATTGAAGAACCGAACACGATCAAGATTCAAGCTTCCGCACATGGTTTCGTCGTCATTTAAAAACGACGAATTTGTACATATTGTATTGTATTGTTTCAAATCCGAAAATGTTTTAATTTAACCGTATTTTTCAATGTATATGTAATTATAATTACATGTTTACTTACGTAAATAATATGAAAACCCTAAAATAATAGCAAGGGTGTTACAAGTTGGTAATCAGAGCTCACGGTTAAAAGAATAAAGTGTTCGGTTCGAGGCTTGATCGCAAATCCGGTAAGTACATGTATGTTAATGGTTTAACATGTTAAAGTGTTGCAAACAACACATAGGGTTATCGTGTAATACACGCTACCCCAATTAAAATGATTGATACAGTTAATGAAATTACGTGCGTTGACACATATAGTAAAAAACCTTGTATTACAATACGGGCGTTTATAAGTGTCGAAATTACTAACTTTTGTAAATGTTTAGTTGAAGGACACTCGCATCTGAAGATGACGAGAGTTGAACGAATTGTGGATATGATGGTGGAATGGTCCGAGGTATGACAAGCTGAGCACACTCATTGAGGACCTAAATCGCGTGATGATCGCGAACAAAGTTCACGGTAAGAGAAGCCCGTTAGGGCAAGCATTACCAGGGGCACGCTTTTAAATTAATCGCATAAGTAGTAATACGCAACAAACACGTAGGGGATAACGGTTGCATATATCTAATAAAACTTGAATAGGATATCTATTCAGGATGATGTTTCTAAGAGAAGTTTAATCGAAATATGTGTTATTCACGATGATGAATAACAAAGAAATAATAGGATTAGTTCATATGGAAACTTGGACGAGGGGTAATTATCCAAGTGGAAAACTCTCAATATAATGCTATTGAGAAAAGTAGCGATCACATTAACAAATGTGATTATATAATAGTTCGATAGAAAAGAAAAACATTTTATATGTTCAAATGTAAAACTAGTAAAACTAATGATTGTTGTTTTGAAATTAAATAAAGTTTTACTAAATGAAATCAGAGATATGAAATAAATAGAGGCATTACTTACATAGGGTGTGATGTGAAAGCTATAAAAAGGTCATGTGTATCATGTGCTGATCGCTTACTCTGGCCAAGTAAGTAGTGGCATATGATACCATGAGCTTCTTGTAGCGGACACATTTACGTCCGATGTAGTAAGGGCGGGGTGAATGGGACTAACTTAGATGGTACCCAAATGAATCAAATAAATAAGATGTTTGATAGTAAACGTAAAATCAAGTCGGACGACGGAAGCGTATTACGTTAAAATGATGAGCCCGAGAGAAGGGTCAAAGATCGAAGTAAATAAAAATACAAACCAACTAATGAGAATGCTAAGGCATGGGGATAAAGGTTTGACTGACATAAGTGATGAAATTCACGTGGACAAGTCAAACAAATTAAATAACAAATAAAGGACTTAATTGAATAAAAGCGATGGATTTCGCTAAGACGACCAAATAAATTAAAATGACGTCTAAAACCATATAAGAATGGTTACTTGATAATGATCACGGTAAAGATACCCGATGGACGGGTAGGATTGTGGGTGAATGCGTAAACCGAGAGACGGGAACGCGAAATAGAAAGTCAAAAGACTCGGAATATGAGTCATGACTAAAAGATGACAAGAATTTTCGCAAACATAAATTTTGGTAATTACGTTCAACCATTTCAAAGTTGGACGGGTCAAATAAAGAATGAAGTTTGACATTCATAAGTGATAAAAATTCACCCAAAATGAGTCAAACGAGTCAATTAAGGAATAACGCTTAATATAATAGGAAAACGCAAACCGGTGAAACCGGAAAGCTAAAAACAATAAGATAGAAGGACCCGGATAATGGGTTGTAAAGAAGTATAAGTATGAACCGGGTAACGGTAAGCGTAGGATAAACCAACGTGTAAATGACGTTAGAAGTCGGAAAGATAGTCCGAAAGTAAACAAATGAAACCTTAGACTACGGTCAAGGTCAACTAAAGTTCAAAAGCAAAACTAAATGATTCCAAACATAACAAGGGATGCTTTAAAGCTATATATGTATAAATAGAGATTTGAATATAGACGTGAATAAAAGATGATCTATGGGATCATCATAACCTACGGGATAAAACGTAGTGATAAGGTCTACGGGACCAAGGAGACCGTTGGGTCATAAATAGAAAGAAACGAACTGTTGGGTCTCACCTTAAAAAGGTAAAACATATAAAGAAATAGCCTATGAGGCTAAGTGAAGAAACCTACGGGTCAATATTGTAAAGCGAGGAAACTGGTTGCAATTTCCCACGTAAAATAATAACGAAAAGTCACGTTAGCATAAAAGCGATGGGTTTCGCTAAGTTAATCGAACGGGTTAAAGCGAAGAGATCACGAAGAATCTGGTTAACAAAAGTGAGGAATTTCACTAAAACATTTAAACGGACTTAAATGACAAAAGAATTCACAATTATTTGAATTGTGTTACGTCACAAAAAGGGCGAAGTCATTACCGAAATGACAACGGAAGGGGGATAAATCCATTGGACGTAAATTCCTTGAAATTGACATAAGTTAAAGAGAAAACGTTAAACTAAAATACCATTTTAGTGAGAAATAACGTTTTAACAAATATAAATATTATGAGAGGAACTGGAAGACACTAAAAGAAATGGGTATGTTGAAAACGAAACCTGGTTCATTTTATTAAACCAATGAAATACGTAAATAAGGTTTCGAGGACGAAACCTCTTTAAGGGGGTAGACTTGTAACACCCCAAAAACGGGTTTGGTAATCAAACCGTGTTAATAGTAATGACGGGCAAAATACCGTTAGTGGTAAAAATTAACCCGGTAAGAGGATAAATACTTTGAGAAAACAAAGTATATAAAAATGCCCGAGTTAACGGGACTTAAAATATAACGAGTTATAGCTTCCCGAATCCATTAAGTTAACTAGGAATAATTAACCTAGTTAATGAGGCGTAAATAAGTAATAAAACATAGAGTTCTAGTCTCTAATAATTAAAATTAATCCTGAGGGACCAAAAGCGTTAAAAGGGAAAACAAGTTTTATATAATTAAAAGAAAAACACACCACACACACACAAGGTGTGTGTGGATCGATCATCAGGGGGCGACCAAAGGGACTCAAACCCTAAAACTCAACAAAATCTTCAAATTGGAGGATCAAATCAAGTCCAAATCGAAATCTAAGTACGAATTAGTGATCTCCACTGAGAAAGGAGTCACGAGGTATGTAAATTTCTTGAGAAATCTCTAGTTAAATTTCTGAGCAAACTTAGAGAATTCGAATTAGATGGTTGCATGTTCGTTATATAATGAAATAGGAACATTGTAGTGTCTAGGAGTAAACCGTAGACAAGCATATGATGAAATTAGGTCTAAATCTTGTGAATTCATGATCACCATTGAAGGTGATAAGTGGGTTTTGACTAAATTCGTGTATGAGATGTTTTTAGGGTTTTGATTTCAAAAAAAATAGTGTTATGATGTCAAGAACATGCTTTAATTGAAAGCTGAATTCAAACAGCTACTGATCAGAATTTACAGCCAACTTGTATTGGCTGTAACCTGGACAAAACTTGACAAAAACATGTGTTTCTTGAGTATAAAATGTAATTCCAGGAAATATCTTTAAAACCCCACTGGAATCGCATTTTTTCGACGAAAATTGAGCGTTTTAATAATTTTTCCGTATCGAAGGTTCAAGCTGCGTTTTCTGGCAGAATTTGCAGCCCATTACGAATGTCATAACTCAATTTAGGAATTGAGTTATGATCTCAAATTCTTACTGTAGAAAGTTTTAAGTGATTACAAAAATCGCCAAATGGGATTTCGTCAATTGGATAAACGAGGAATTTTAAATGAATTTTTCCGTAAGCTGCAGTCAGAAGTGACGAATCTGATTGCAGCTTAGTAAATGAATTTTTACGAATTTTTGGTAAAGATTTAGATCTTGAAATTTTAACACAAGGCATAACTCTCCAAGATGTACGCTACATAAAAAATCATAATTTTTGAAGACTTGTAAATAGGTTAAACAAGTCACCAAAAACAGCCCATTTTCAGTGATATGAAATGACTAAATGAAATCGCGGCCTACTAGTTAGTATGTAATATTTGATTTCGTTAAGAGTTCGGATGAAATATGCCTAAGTGAGTTCATTGAACCAAACGTGTATTTGAATATGTTGATAAGTCAATTGACTTTAAAAAGTCAAACCGACCAATGATTAGATCGAATGATAATTTTGATATGGTCGAATGATAAATTCGACATAAAACCCGTAGGATGGAATAGTCGTAAATGATTATGACAAATCTAACCGTCTTACGAATTATGATGATAGTTTGACTCTTGACAAGCTAGATGGAGATTTGGGAATGAAGCGGGTCAAACGGAGCAAGTACGAAAAGAAAAGCGTAATTTGGATGTGAGGTAAGTAAAGCTTACACCCTCTTTTTTTATAAAATGTTTAATCTTTATAAGGGTTACGAATATGTTAAGCTAATGGTTAAAATGTGGTGTTCCGACGTAGTTGATAAAGCTTAGAATAAGTAAAAACGATGGAAAACCATAATGGATGGTAAAAATGGGTAAATGGTGGTATAGTCATGGAATGACAAACATACAATGAGTTTTGAAATGTTGCCCTATGGGATAACTCATAATAATGATGGGGATAAAATGGTAATTAGTTGCGTGACGACAAACGTAAGATGAAGTTAAAAGATACCCTACGGCGTAAGCCGAAATGGGTTAAATAACGAAATGGTAAGTAAATATATATATATATATATATATATATATACCATTCAAATACAAATGCAAAATGTTTGGTCATTTAGACCAAACGGGTTAAAGAGCAATTTTTAGCGCCATTTGACAAATAACGACTAATAAGTATTGTCGAGTCTAATGCTCACAGGATAAGAACGGCTTACGGAAGTTTGCATTTGCTATAAATTAGCAAAATCATTAAAGCAAGATATTAGAGCGGGTCAATACTTGACCCGAGCCAGGTACGCATATTTTAAATTATAGTTAGAAGTAATATGTTGGTCAAATATTAGTGAAAGCCCTTCGTCGTAAAATGAGGGACTGAAATTGACCAAAATACCCATGAACGCTAAACCGGGTAAACGGACTTTATGAGCTGTTTAAGAACGTGTAGTATTATGATAATGTAAGTTATAGATAAGTATAAAGTGGATTGTGCATAACAAAAGGGAAAGATTTAAACTTATAAGGTTTAAGTCTTCGAAACGGGTCAAAAGAATTATGCGCATAGATTGAGTACTAGCCGCGTAATTCATAAAAGTTACAAACCCGAACTATAGATTTTGAGTTAAGCATGTTGATGTATGCTAAATGGTTAATTAGAAACAAGGTTGTAAACTTTTAAAATAAATGGGTCGAATAAATGAAATAAGAAATTATAAACTAATCGTTTATAATTCAAGTTTCATATGCGAAAAATAGGATAAATTGATGCGTATTTTTATTACAAACGCGTAGGAAAAAGAATCACCTAAAACATACTTGTAGATAAAAAGTTATGACACTTTAAAGATCGTTTTACGATTAAAACCATAGCTGGGAAAAATGCAGGTTTCAGCAACAAAACTGTAACAACTGTCACGAAAAATCAATAATTAGAATGATAATTAGGTAATAAGAAAACCCTAATTGAAACACCCAAGTGATTCCGCATAAACCCTAAAATTTTCATAACAATCGGAATCAGGATCAGGGCCCCTAAAACTCGAGGGGGGTAAAACCTAGCTAGTAATTATCTTAAAATTCTTGCTGGAGAAGTAAAATTCGTTTGTTTGTCAACTCATCTAAGCTACTGGACATGAAACAAACCTAGGCTAGTAAATAGACCTGTCGCGCCACGCGACGGGTACACCTGTCTCTCTCGCGTGGCGCGAGGGAGTGCATTTTTCAGATATAGATAGGGGATGTTGGCACTTGAAATTCTGTGATAATTCGACGTCCAAATTCCGTTTATACACGGAGATATCGTCTGAATACTACACAACCACACACTAAACTCGAAGTGCTGCCGCAATCAGGGTAATAACTCGATCGCTATTACGATTCAACGTCCGATCGATTATAACTATCCAACGATTGTCCGAGTGCTGCTCAAATTGAGCTTGTACTTTGATTATTCATCGTGATTTCGACTTGAATATTTGAGTGCTGTTCGAATTCGGACTATGCTCTGTTATTCGTTGTGAATCCGATTGAATTATTAAGTATTGCACTTGATAATCTTTGTGAGGGTTTAATCTCGTGAATTGACGTAACTGTTGTATTAGTTACTAACCCGTTTGTGTGTGCATTGTGTTAAATTAGGTTTAATCGAGGCTAATCAGTAGGCTTATATTTTGCTCGTTAAATCTGCAATGTGAGTCATTCCTCTTTTATAAACTCTTTTCTCACAGTTTGTGAGTCAACTGTTTTACAAAACTCCAAGTTATTTTCAAAGTTATAATTACAGGGATTAAGTCTTTGTAATCACCATATTACAGCCGGTATGTGGGGTTTTGTATACATTACTTGTTTCCCGTCACACTTGGACAAACGGGTGGCCAAGGGGTGATCTGACTACAGTCATAGACACCATTGGACAAATGGGCTAGCCAATGGATAGTCGAGTGACAAATACTGTGGGTAGTTGGATTGATATCAGAAACATTGTAATCGCTCTTAATACTGTAATTTATAACTAACGGGTCGTTTTAGAAAACTGAATGATTCACTCAGTATTTCCCCGCTGACAAAACCTTTTTCAAACATGTTTCAGGTGATCTGTGTGATCCAGGGAAAGTGCAGTAAAGCACTACAAGCTCAGAGAAGTGGCTCATTGTGAATAAATAAAATAAACATGATTTGGAAAATAAAGATTTCTTTGTGAAATCAACTTATTGTAAATTATGGGATTTTATCCCTAAACCTTTGTGTAATATATTAAACGAGCATTTTCGGTGAAAATATCCTGAATTAAAAGACTTCCGCTGTCGCTTAAAATAGATACCGCAGGTTTCCTGCCTCGCGGCTCTGGAACCGAGTCAAACCGGGGCCGAGGGCCGTGACAGGGAAAAGGTGGTATCAGAGCTAACTTTTGAGCCACTGATCGAGCCACTGATTTAAGCCTATAAATTAAGTATTTGAGGAAATACTTAAAATCTGCAAATTACTATTCTGTGATTATATGTTTTATTAACTGATTATTTGTTAGTTACAGTATGGGTAAACAAAAGCTCTCTGCTATCTACCATAAATTAGATATTGCATCCCAGGAAAAAGAAACCTCTTCCTCCAAAAACCCAATAAACCTAGAAGAAGGAATCTTTGTCCGAAAGGCAAATTATGAAAATCCTCTTACTCCAGAGAAAAGAAACTCAATACTTAAAAAGAGTCAGGAGAAAAAGAAACCCCGAACCAAGAAAGTTAGGTTTAACCCAGAAATCCAGGAATTTGGCAATAGTTCACCTTGGGAAGATAAACTAGACGAGAAATGGGTAAATCTTTATATGCTAGCTACCGTAGCAGAAAATGCAAACCTCTAGATATCCAATAAGTTGGGCCTAGTAAAAAAAAAAATCACTACCCAGTACATAAAATAAAATCCTAGTGTGTTTATTTCTGTTGTCCTCTGTATAAATTGGTATGCAATAAAACTTCAGTGTTTGTTTGTTAAACTTTGTCCCAAAGTTTTAACATTACAATCTTGTATTTTGCATATATGCTATGCAGCATGAATGAGATATCGGAAGCATTTCAGAATCTCAACTTATATCCAGTGCCTATCGAAGTCTCTCACGACTTTACTGGTTACATTGCTGACATAGAAGAACCCGTGGAATTCCAAGCTCCTCCGCTGGAAAAAGCCAAACCTAAAAAGAAGAGAAGATACGTAGGGTGGAGAAAAGTACGCCGTAGGAAGCCAGCCACTAGGAGACTTCCTAAAATAGAAAATCCTGTGAGTGTGAGCAAGGGAAACGAAATAGAAACCGGAGAAAGTTCTAAACAAGCAGAAACAGAAATAGGGATAGATCTAAAACAAAAGGGAATAGAGATTGGAGAAAGCTCAAAATAACCGGGAGAAATCACATTCCAAGACGAAATAGATCGTCTACTGGCCAATTGTGATGTTATAGAGCCTGTCAACAATAATCTCTTCTCTTATCCGGTTACAGCTCAAATTCCCATAAACCTAGCACCAATCATTCCAGACCCACTAATCCACACACGACCATTAGGCCAAATGGAAGAATGGTGGACCAATGACTGGCAATTCCAAAATATAGTCAATAGTCCTTATAGTTTCCTTCCTCAATTCGATCCAGAACCAATCCCCAATCCTCCCATGAGTAATGAAAACCTAGCCGAACTCCGTCAGTTCGGTGAAGAACTGATAGGTACAGGTAATAGGATCAGGGAAATAGGGGAACAACTATCTTGGAAATACGATGAGAGGGAGTATCGTTATTAGAACTGTCAGTCAACTAACGAAATAGTGAAGTCAGGAAAGTATATTGTATAATAGTATAATTAGTAAACTAAAACTCTATAAAATGGGCAATAAAACTTTGTAAGATACGGTGTGTATGGATGCATATACAATATACAACAACAAACTGAAAGTCGAGAAATCGACAATTTTGGTTATACTTGTATGTTGTGATAATTTATGTGTACACCTGTGCTGATGTTGTTGCCAATAAATTAGACACTAATAATTCCTACTAATTAGCAGATGGAAAACGCTAATAGTGAACCAATTAATGAAGTAAATCAGTCTGAGCAAAACTAGGAAGATCAATATATAACTAGACAAGATATTGAGCACTTTATCGCTCAAGGGATAGCCAATGCTATTCCAGAAATTGTGGCTGCTGTTCAAAAACCTGCTGAACAATTAATTCCTAGTAAACATACTCCGGAAGATAACGGCAGTAACAGCATAAATGGAGGCGGCAATCATGATCCGCAACAGGCCCCACTCCCTAAGAGAATGAAAGTTGCAACGCCTGGTTGCACTTACAAAGAGTTTCTTGCTTGCAAACCCACCGAATTTGCAGGTAACGAAGGGGCAACTGGAACACTGCGATGGTTAGAGAAAACCGAAGCAGTAATTGCAATAAGTAAATGTGCTGAAGAAGATCAAGTCATGTATGCATCAAATTTGTTCAAAGAAGGGGCGCTAGAATGGTGGAACACGATCCTACAGGCAAAAGGAAGAAGGATAGCCTATGCCGTGGGTTGGGAAGAATTTAAGAGTCTTGTAGAAAGAAAATTCTGTCCCGAATATGAAAAAGATCAAATGGCAAACAAATTCCTAAGTCACCGCATGACCGGTATAGATTGTCGGGGTTATACTTCGACATTCTTTGAATACGCAAGAGTAGTGCCAACACTGGTTTCGCCAGTACCGGTACTCATTTCCCGTTATATTTGGGGTTTAATTAGTGAGATCCGTAACATCGTTAAAGTTGCGAGACCTCGTACTATTGACGATGCTGTGGAATTAGCTAATACCCTAACAGATGAACTGGTGCGCACAAGAGAAGAAGATCGCAAGAAGGAATTAGCTCAAAAGATTACCCAGGGATTTCGTGCGGGTAATACCAAGAAAAGAGGAACAGGGCAATCCTCATCACCTCCTTTCTGCAGAAATTGCAAAAAGAAACATTATGGACAATGCAATATAATTTGCAATTTTTGCAAGACAAAAGGACACCGTGAAGAAGACTGCAGGAGGAAAACAAGAATTTGCTATAACTGCAGAGAAAGGGGACATTTCCAATCTGAATGTCCTAAGTTAGCTAAACCAGCAGACAATAAAGCTAAAACGGCTGAAGGAGCAACCAAGAAGAATGTACGAGCATTCCAGCTAACCACTCAAGAAGCTGAACTTATTCTAGACGTGATAGCTGGTACGTTCCTAGTTCATGACGTGTTTGCAAAAGTATTATTTGACTCTGGTGCAAACCAAAGTTTTATTAATACTTCATTTTGCCAAGCTCTTAAGCTACCCTTAACCACTCTTAGGCAGATTTTTACGGTTGAAACGGCAGAAGGAAATTCTGTGAACATAGATAAAGTTTTGCAAGAAGGAAAAATAGAACTATTAGGCCATAAGTTTTCTGCAAATCTGTTACCAATGAATTTAGCTGGATTCGATGTGGTACTAGGAATGGATTGGTTAGTAGCCAACCATGCTCGAATCCTATGTGATAAGAATGCCGTAGAAATTCAAACCCCCACAGGAGAAGTAATTTTGATTACTGGAGATAAACCTCGAAAGCCATTGAAATTCATATCAGTAATGAAATTGGCTATTATTCGAGAAAACAGGAAATGGTGTATATGATTTCCGTAATCATTAACACTAAAGATAAGGAACTTCAAGACATCCCCGTAGTCTCAGAATACCCAGATGTTTTTCCAGAAGAATTACCTGGATTACCACCTGATAGAGAAGTAGAGTTTAGAATTCATTTAATTCCAGGTACTGCACCAATAGCTAAAGCACCTTATAGATTAGCACCTACTGAAATGCTAGAATTGAAAAAGCAGTTAGATGAATTACTAAGCAAAGGATTCATACAACCTAGTTCATCCCCTTGGGAAGCACCAGTGTTGTTTGTGAAAAAGAAAGATGGATCGATGAGAATGTGTATCGATTATAGATAATTGAATAAGGTTACCATTAAGAATCGATACCCATTACCTAGGATTGATGATCTTTTTGATCAACTTCAAGGAGCTAGGTATTTCTCAAAGATAGATTTAAGATCCGGATATCACCAGTTGAAAGTACAAGAAGAAGACATACCTAAAACTGCCTTTAGAACTAGGTATGGTCATTATGAGTTTACAGTCATGCCCTTTGGATTAACAAATGCACCTGCAGCGTTTATGGACATGATGAATCGAATCTGTAAACCATACTTGGATAAATTTGTGATCGTTTTCATCGACGATATACTTATTTACTCCAAAAGTCAAAAAGAGCATTGTGAGCACTTGCATGTACTCTTAGCTTTGTTAAGGAAAGAAAGGTTCTATGCCAAATTCTCGAAGTGTGAATTTTGGCTACAAGAAGTACAATTCTTAGGTCATGTGGTAAATCACGAAGGTATCCATGTAGATCCTGCTAAAATAGAAGCAATCACGAAATGGAAAGTTCCACAGACAGCAATGGAAATAAGAAGTTTCCTAGGCTTAGCTGGATACTATAGACGATTTATCAAAGATTTCTCTAAGATAGCCGTACCTTTAACTAAGTTAACCTGTAAAACCACCAAGTTTGAATGGGGACCTAGACAAGAAGAAGCTTTTAAAATTTTAAAGCACCGATTGACAAATGCACCAATTTTAGCTTTACCCGAGGGAACAGAAGATTTTGAAGTATATTGTGATGCTTCAAAATTAGGATACGGATGTGTCTTGATGCAACGCAGGAAGGTAATTGCGTATGCTTCTAGACAATTGAAAAAGCACGAAGAGAATTATACGACTCATGATTTGGAATTAGGAGCCATAATTTTTGCCCTTAAAATTTGGAGACATTATCTGTATGGAAGTAAGTTTATTGTTTATACAGATCATAAAAGTTTAAGATACATATTTGGGCAAAAAGAATTAAATATGAGACAAAGAAGATGGATGGAAATCCTGAGCGATTACGACTGTGATATCCAATATCACGAAGGAAAGGCGAACGTAGTCGCTGATGCCTTAAGTGGTAAGTTCCATGAGAAGCAGAAACGAGTCCGTGCTCTTAGATTAAATCTACAAGTAGATTTAATGGAACAAATCAAGGAAGTTCAGGAAACAGCAATTAAGGATGATGCTGAAGGAATGAAAGGTTATATGAAAGAACTAGAACAAGGAGATGATAGAATTTAGAGATTCCATAAGAAACGAGTTTGGGTACCTAAGCAGGGAGAATTAAGAAATAAGATTCTAGAAGAAGCCCATAAATCTAGGTACACCATGCACCCGGGAAATAATAAGATGTACCAAAATTTAAGAAACAATTTCTGGTGGATAGGAATGAAAAAAGATATAGCTGAATACGTATCTAAGTGTCTAACCTGTTCACAAGTTAAGGCCGAACATCAGAAACCTTCAGGTCTACTACAACTCTACTACAACAATTAGAAATGCCAGTATGGAAATGGGAACTCATAACAATGGATTTTGTTACTAAGTTACCCAAAACCAGAAAAGGTAATGATGCGATTTGGGTGATTGTGGACCGATTAACCAAATCAGCTCATTTCCTACCAATGAAAGAAACCTTTAGTATGGAAAGGTTAGCACAGCTGTATGTAGACGAAGTGGTATCCCTACATGGAGTTCCACTCTCCATTGTATCAGACAGAGTCGTTTTACTTCTCATTTCTGGACAAGTTTTCAGAAAGCAATGGGAACTCGAGTAAATCTAAGTACAGCATATCATCCACAAACAGACGGACAGAGTGAAAGAACAATACAAACTTTGGAAGACATGCTCCGAGCATGTGTAATAGATTTTGGTGGAAACTGGGATAGCCACCTACCTTTAATTGAATTCTCCTATAATAATAGTTATCATTCGAGCATCGAAACTGCTCCATTCGAAGCACTGTACAGACGCAAGTGCAGAACCCCAGTTTGTTGGGCAGGGATAGGAGAAAGTCAATTATCAGGTCCTGAGATTATACAAGAAACTACTGACAAAATAACTCAGATCAAGGAAAGACTTAAAACAGCTCGAGATCGCCAGAAAAGTTATGCTGACAATCGTCGTAAGCCATTAGAATTTCAAGTCGGTGATAAAGTACTTTTAAAAGTTTCTCCTTGGAAAGGAGTAGTACGATTCGGTAAGAAAGGAAAGTTGAGTCCCAGATACGTAGGACCATTTCCAATAAGCCAACGAATAGGACCAGTTGCTTATCGTTTACAACTACTAGAAGAATTATCTGGAGTACATGATGTATTTCATGTATCTAATCTCAAGAAGTGTCTATCAGATGAGTCCCTGGTAGTACCTCTTCAAGATGTAGAGGTGAACGAAAAGTTGAAGTTTATAGAGAAACCACTACAGATCGAAGATAGAAAAGTCAAGTTTCTCAAACACAAACGACTGGTGTTGGTCAAAGTCAAATGGAATTCAAGGAGAGGACCAGAATACACTTGGGAGCTAGAATCAGAAATGAAGCGCAAATATCCTCATTTATTCCAATGAATCTCGAGGACGAGATTTTTCTTAAGGTGCGGAGGATGTAACAACTGTCACGAAAAATCAATAATTAGAATGATAATTAGGTAATAAGAAAACCCTAATTGAAACACCCAAGTGATTCCGCATAAACCCTAAAATTTTCATAACAATCGGAATCAGGATCAGGGCCCCTAAAACTCGAGGGGGGTAAAACCTAGCTAGTAATTATCTTAAAATTCTTGCTGGAGAAGTAAAATTCGTTTGTTTGTCAACTCATCTAAGCTACTGGGCACGAAACAAACCTAGGCTAGTAAATAGACCCGTCGCGCCACGCGACGGGTACACCTGTCTCTCTCGCGTGGCGCGAGGGAGTGCATTTTTCAGATATATATAGGGGATGTTGGCACTTGAAATTTTGTGATAATTCGACATCCAAATTCCGTTTATACACGGAGATATCCTCTGAATACTACACAACCACACACTAAACTCGAAGTGCTGCCGCAATCAGGGTAATAACTCGATCGCTATTACGATTCAACGTCCGATCGATTATAACTATCCAACGATTGTCCGAGTGCTGCTCAAATTGAGCTTGTACTTTGATTATTCATCGTGATTTCGACTTGAATATTTGAGTGCTGTTCGAATTCGGACTATGCTCTGTTATTCGTTGTGAATCCGATTGAATTATTAAGTATTGCACTTGATAATCTTTGTGAGGGTTTAATCTCGTGAATTGACGTAACTGCTGTATTAGTTACTAACCCGTTTGTGTGTGCATTGTGTTAAATTAGGTTTAATCGAGGCTAATCAGTAGGCTTATATTTTGCTCGTTAAATCTGCAATGTGAGTCATTCCTCTTTTATAAACTCTTTTCTCACAATTTGTGAGTCAACTGTTTTACAAAACTCCAAGTTATTTTCAAAGTTATAATTACAGGGATTAAGTCTTTGTAATCACCATATTACAGCCGGTATGTGGGGTTTTGTATACATTACTTGTTTCCCGTCACACTTGGACAAACGGGTGGCCAAGGGGTGATCTGACCACAGTCATAGACACCATTGGACAAATGGGCTAGCCAATGGATAGTCGAGTGACAAATACTGTGGGTAGTTGGATTGATATCAGAAACATTGTAATCGCTCTTAATACTGTAATTTATAACTAACGGGTCGTTTTAGAAAACTGAATGATTCACTCAGTATTTCCCCGCTGACAAAACCTTTTTCAAACATGTTTCAGGTGATCTGTGTGATCCAGGGAAAGTGCAGTAAAGCACTACAAGCTAAGAGAAGTGGCTCATTGTGAATAAATAAAATAAACATGATTTGGAAAATAAAGATTTCTTTGTGAAATCAACTTATTGTAAATTATGGGATTTTATCCCTAAACCTTTGTGTAATATATTAAACGAGCATTTTCGATGAAAAGATCCTGAATTAAAAGACTTCCGCTGCCGCTTAAAATAGATACCGCAGGTTTCCTGCCTCGCGGCTCTGGAACCGGGTCAAACCGGGGCCGAGGGCCGTGACAAAAACTTCTGGAAAATCATCTCCCCCGCGACACGCGACAGGGAGCAGTAATCATGGCGCAACATGCGAGGGCGCTCGCGGCACGTGAAAGATCAAGAGGAGTCTGTCGCGTGGCGCGACAGACTTAATTCCGAATTTTTATTTTGTTTTTGATTGTTCGATACTAGAACTTGATTATACTATTATTTAAGTTATCGAAACTAACTTTTAAGTTGGTTTTGATCATAGGTGAATGCCAAGATGTCCCGGATGAAGATCAAGCTCATTGAAGAACCGAACACGATCAAGATTCAAGCTTCCGCACATGGTTTCGTCGTCATTTAAAAACGACGAATTTTTACATATTGTATTGTATTGTTTCAAATCCAAAAATGTTTTAATTTAACCGTATTTTGCAATGTATATGTAATTATAATTACATGTTTACTTACGTAAATAATATGAAAACCCTAAAATACTAGCAAGGGTGTTACTTTTTCTGTTTTGGTTTTCTGCTGGTTTTAGGTATACGTTTCACAGCAGTTGTTTTGCTGCTGTGATCACCTTGAGAAGTGGGCTCAACAGCAGGTGCGTGAGGAGCAGCGGTAGCTGCTAAAGTCTGCTCAGGAGCCTCTGCTTGTGTTTTGGACACTTTTGATAGCCTTGTAAATGTTTCAGGTGTAAGGCCATTTATGTGACAAGGTTCACCTTGGATAAGCACATGAGCATTATCCTTTGCAAATTTCTTTTGAAAATAAAAGCTTAAGAACCTTGGAAATAGTAAAAATGATTTTTTTGTAACATTTTTTACCAAGTCATCAAAAATCTCTTGGGAATAGTTAAAGTTTTCCCCATGCAGGATAGCATAACCCAGGTATTGGATCTTCAATGGAATTTCATTAAAAGCAGTGGTCTTATTAGAAACATATATTAAGAGAGTATGAGACAAAAACCTTGTGGCAGGAGGAAAACTGCCTTTTTGCAAAGTGTCTTTTTTCATTTCCTCAGCATACCCTCTTTCTAAAAAATCTGTTTGATACTCTATTTTAGGAAAAGAAGTTTTACCTTAAAGATCATCCAGTTCAAAAACTTCTGATAGAGTTTGTGCTGTGATTTTAACTTGTACACCCTTTATCGAGGAATTGATGGCTATGGGCGTTTTATCTTGAGATTCAAGTGTAGCATTTTTCCAAAATTCTCTATGGGTTGCCAGGTAAACCGGAGCATCACAAGTCAACAAAGTTTTGTACTTTGAAGACGACAGAGCATCAATGATGGAATTGAAGGTTTCAGTGTGACTTGGTTTTTCAAGTAGACCCAAGTAGTTATGTGGGGATTTGAGTGGGAGAGACATGGTGATTTGAGTATGATTGCGAGAGGAAGAAGACGATGAAGAAGATGAGTGATTTTGAGAGAAATTGCTGGTAATTGCTTGGGGTTTTGATTAGGGTTTTATAGGAGGAAAAAGTGAATGCTGACATGACAGCGGTTACAAAAGATCTGACCGCTATGTACTGTCCATGTGCCAACCCCTGATGAGTAATGGAAGACAATTGTTTTATGAAACCACTGATGGAGCAATATCAGTGGTTGCAACGGTTATAATGAAAATAGTAGGTGACTTTAAACTATCAGTGGATAGCCTATCAGTGGTTTAAAACACTGATTTTGAACAACAGTGATTACCAAGGAAATGAGAGAACAGGGGTTGACTATCAGCAGTGGACAACATTCACAGAACAGATGTTTGAACAAAAACAGTGGTTGACCAAAAGTCAAGCAGATGTTCACCAAAAGTCAAACGAAGTGACCCATACATGATTTCTTATACATATTTAACATGTCTCATTTGATCAATTTCAGTTTTAGTTAGGAAATTATGGACACCAGTCCAAGCAAAAGGCGATATGTTTCTTAATATAATCGAAACTGTATGCGTTTCACCAAAACAATATTCGAGGAACTCTTGTCTCATTGGAATGTAACGATTAGGTAAAATTGTAATTTCATAGTAATTCTAGTTTTCATTTATAATTTCATTCTATAATAATTTAACCACATCAACAATATAAATGTGAGCAGTGGATGTTTTTTAGGAAAACCAATGATGGTCAATATCAGTGGATGTCAACAATAAAAATGTGAGCTGTAACTATTTTTTAACTATCAGTGGATAGCCAACAGTGACTGAAACACTGATGTTTAGTCAGTCAGGGGTCAACATGAAGATTGAAGAAACATAGGTTGTCTTTCAGCAGTGGATAACATTTAACAATCAGATGTTTGAACCAAAACAGTGGTTGTAACAGACTTTTAAGGATTAATGAAAACTATCATTTTTAGCTATTTTGAGGATGTTTGACCTTAAACAGATATTTGACCTTCTATATCAGTTGTTTGGAGTTAAACACATATTTGATCTTAAACATCTGTTTGGACATAAACAGATGTTTGCGCTTAAACAAATGTTTGACCTTAAAAAGAAGTAGGGCCCATAAACATCTGTTTGCAAAAAAAGACCAATTTCAAGAATACTATACGCAAACAATCAAAATGAGGAGCTTAATAATCATCCAAGTGTACTTCATTTTTATTTAGTAGTATAATGATCAAACCACTGTTCAATTTATAGTACAGATCAGTTAGCATGCTGGGGTGATGTGATAAATACTGTTACATATAAACATCTCAGTGATATGACATCTAACAATCTAACAGAGTATACTGTTACATATAAACACTGTTAACATAAACAAAGGTAGAATATCTGCTGTTGATGCTGAACCACTGTTGTTGTTAGGCAGTGGTTCGTCTTTGAGTTTGTATAGGGTTTGTCTCGAGAGATAAACTATAGTGAACCACTGCTACACTAAACACTGTTACATAAGAAACACTGATACATAAATACTAAAGTGAATCCGCTGTAGACGTTGAAGCACTGCTGCTACTGAGCAGTGGTTTTCCTTTCGTTGATCAGGCTTTAGGTACATAAGTACTTGTCTTTAACAGGGCTTTGTCTTCAACAGTGGATAGGCCTCATCAGTCTTTAAGTCCATCAGCCTTTATAAGGAGCAGTGGTTAATTATAACAGTCCTTAGCATGATCAGCTGTTATAACCACACCATAACCCTTTGAGAGGAAGCAAGTGTCCGCCTATTCAATTGAGAGGACTCGTTGCGTTACATCCCTGTTGAAAACAGAATCCATAAATTTAGGGGAAATGGATTTGAAAGATGATAACCCAACAGTGGAGGATCTCATTCTACAGCTCCAATAAATTCAGGGGTATTCTCAAATAATGGTTCCTAGATGTTTGAAGAACGACAAAGAAAGACAAACGTCCACAGTGCTGCTTCTTTGAACATTTGTCGGTCTTCAAACATCTAGGAAGCATTATTTGAAAATAACCCTGAATTTATCAAAGCTATAGAATGAGATCCTCAACTATTGGGTTATCATCTTTCAACCCCATTTTCCCTAAATTTATCAAGTCTGTTTTTCAGACCTCCCAAAGCCACCTATCCAGCTCCAAAGAGATAGAGACAGCTTGAAGCATAACCTGGACTTGCTGTAATTCCACCAGTTCAGTATTTAATACCAATATACCAACTCAATACAAATAATAAATATTTGGTGTGCTACAACTGTAAATAACTCAGGAAACATATTTGAAACCATAAATATGGATTATATAGATCTATGAATGAAACATGGGTGAATAAAACAACAAAACAGATTGTGAATAAACAATAACAAATCAAAATCAATCAACTGGTAATCACATGGTACACCAATGCAAGCATCTGAATAAACAATAACAAATCAAAGACAATTTACCGATACTTACCGAAACCATAACTGGTCACATTTATGTGCGGCTCTTAACTACATTCTGTAGAATCTGTACATCTAACAAATAATCAAAGAACAAAGAAACAAATAATCAGAGATGAGATACATAAGTTCTTGTCTTTAACAGGGATTTGTCTTCAACAGTGGATACGCCTCATCAGTCTTTAAGTCCATCAGTCTTTATAAGGAGCAGTGGTTAGTTATAACAGTCCTTAGCATGATCAGCTGTTATAACCACTCCATAACCCTTTGAGAGGAAGCAAGGGTCGGTCTATTTAATTGAGAGGAATAATTGCATTACATCCCTGTTGAAAAATAGAATTGATAAATTTAGGGAAAGTGAGGTTGAAAGATGATAACCCAACAGTGGAGGATCTCATTCTACAGCTTCGATAAATTCAAGGGTATTCTCAGATAATGGTTCCTGTATGCTTCCAAAGAATCAGCACTTTGGACATCTGTTGTTCTTCAAACAACTATTATCTATTATCTATTATCTATTCTATCTATTATATATAATAAATGAAAGTTATTTGGTCCACGTGGCCCAAATAACTTTCATTTATTATATATAATAGATAGAATAGATAATAGATAATAGTTGTTTGAAGAACAACAGATGTCCAAAGTGCTGATTCTTTGGAAGCATACAGGAACCATTATCTGAGAATACCCTTGAATTTATCGAAGCTGTAGAATGAGATCCTCCACTGTTGGGTTATCATCTTTCAACCTCATTTTCCCTAAATTTATCAATTCTATTTTTCAACAGGGATGTAATGCAATTATTACCTTATTTAAGATACCTTCAACTGCATCTTCTGATAAATCAACATTCATTTCACTCAAATGATTACCTTATTTAGAATGGCCATTTTTACCTTACTTGACAACAATAGCAAACAACACCAAACAACAATAGCAAGTGACCAATCAATCAAACTCAAAATCATATAGAAGCCTAAAAATAAAATGAAAATTAGATAAGTGAAAATCAAAACTGAACAGGAAACCTGACCAAAAATTAACCAAACACCTGATGTTGAATCCACTGTAGATGCTGAACCACTGCTGTTACAAACAGATCATACATCGGGAACTGGAAATTTAAAAGGATCGGCTTCAAAGGCTTCCTCAATCGGAAGATTCAAATCTCAAGCAAATGAAACCCTAATTTCAAAAAGAATAATCGGTGAACATATTCACAGATCAATAATCAACAGATGTTGTACTCATATCATCACCGTTAAGAAAAAAACCCTTAGTTTCTGAACATATTCAAACATACCAGTTCATGGCGGAAATCTAGCCGCAGGTAAGCGGATCTCAACTTTGATGACCATCGATGACAACAACCTTGGAACCATATGATGAGATTAGGAGTAGAAATTAGGGTTTAAATAGAAACTTTGTATGAAAATAAGAATAAATCAACACATATCTATAAACATACAAATCAAACCTCAAATGGAAGAACCTTGCATACGAAGAAGATGAAAGAATCTTGTAAGAGAAATTTCACCGTGTGTAGTTGAACATCATCTTGTCACAAAGACGAAACCCATATCTTCCACTAAGTCTGGAAAATCACAGAGAATGGGAGGAGATGGTGGCGAGGATAATGAGGTAGGGTTTTGAAGAAACGATTATAGCGGCTTGATCTGGGGATTTGATAAAGAGGAATCATAGATCTGAAGAAGAGGAATCGCAGATCTAAAGAGGAATCGCATCTGGTCTTCTTAAATCGCCAGAGAAGGGAGAAAAGAAGAGTACGGAAGAAGAATTAGAAGATTAGGGTTTTTAGGAGTGAGATAAAGGAACGGAACACTGTTGGGCGGGAAAATGGGATTGAGGATGCCCTAATCAAGTGACACATGGCCCAAAAATTATTATTTAATTGAAAAGAAAAAAGAAAAGTAATAAAAAAATATTATTTAATTGAAAAGAAAGAAGAAAAGTAATGATTTTTAATATAATTATAAAGATGAAGACGATGGATAGGATGTTCTAAAAAGGACCCTTCACATTTTGTTTTGAGAATTTAAACACATAATGTATTTTTTTAACACGGATTAAAACACGAAACAAAAGTAATTATATTGTATATACCATGTCTAACGTATTTGACAGCTTACACTTGATAATCATTATATAACTAATATAATATCAGAATAAATAAACAAATATATATCTTATAACGTTAGCATTTTTGTAATTATCAGTTTGTTTACATTCTATCAACCCGTTTAGATAAATAAAGGTTTCATGGATCGTGTACAGATTACAAGATATAAGTTTGATCGGATAAATGTTGATGTCTTTAACACAAATAAAAATAAAAATTATAAGGAATTTGTACAACCATGAAAATTTCATATATTGCAACTTTGTCACTTGTATTATGCTATGGATCTACTCAATATATTTTGACTTTTAAATTTAGAAGAAATTTCATATATCGTTTTCAAACTTTAATCAATCATATATAATCTTGAACACTCAAATCAATCATATATAATCTTAAACACTCAAGCTTGAATACATGATGTATAACGTCCGTAAAACATAATTTATGTATACACGTTATTTCATAAGTTTATCGAAATTGACATAAGCAAAAAAGTACATAATTTGCATGCCTCTAAGTTGTTTTTAAAACCGGGTAATATTAATCATAACTTCACAATATTTTGACCCATGTGCTTATTACTCCTAAACAATTACAAAACTAGTTTAATACTCGTCCGGTGGACGGGGAATTTAACGTTATAATAACATCACCAATCGGTTTATTTCTTTGAGTACTTTTAATAAAAAAAAATATTACAATTAGTAGTGCGTTTAAAGTTAACAATTAACTGATTTTACTAATTTATATTATGATGGTGAAACTTCGGGTACAGTTGTCCATTCCCATTTACCATTCCTATATACTTTAACAATAAAAATAACATAATGCTACTATGGACTTCAAAATTAAACTTTTAATGTAAAAATACCTTTATAATCAGTAAGAAGTAGAAAAAAGGTCCAACAATTGACACCCCATAAACTTCTTTGCAATATAGTTATAAATTTTATATACAAAATTTAAAAAAAAAAATCAAATTTCAAGATTCAATGACACACATAGTTGAGTGTTCACTATGTGAAATGTATGAACTATAGAGAAGTGACACTCACAGTTTAGTACCTACTGTCCTACTCTATAATCACCTTGTGTGGAACATGTGACCCCAAGACCAAGCCTACACAATAGCAAAAACCTTAATTATTCGAGCATTGCAAAAAAGTAAATAAACAAAAAGAAAAATAATTTCGACAAAACAACATTATCCCTGTTTCCAAATATGAAAAGAGTTTACAATGGGTTCTTGATGTTGAACTAAATCAACATCTATATCACCTTCCACAAAGACTCATCACATATTGAGCTTGCCATATTAACATACCTCGAGCTTGATTTAGGAACCCGTCAACTCACACCCTTTGACTTTCTTATTATTAGTTGACCTCCCATACCTGCTTTTCTTTTTACTCCACCATGTCAGCTGTTATCTTGCTATAAAAGTTTTCTCCACAATTTTTCAAAGCCAGCTCCTACTTGCAAAATCTCTTCCTTAAACTTGTAAGTGTTTGTGTTAACACTGTGCTGCTGATAAAATAAATTGTCCCATTCTGTAATCTGGTAACAAATAAATCCCTTGGGATCTTGCCATTTTCAACAAATTTGACCACATTGGAAACTACAATTATTCAAGATACTTAGCAACTTTCAATCCCAACTTTTACCTAATATTTTGTAAACTCATTTGGCCACATTGGAGATCAAACATCACCCCAAACGGGCCCACCTGAAAGTGGCCAATTCTACCTCCATGATATGTTATAAATGTGGAGTGTCTTACATGCTATTCAGACCAACACCAACAACTGCAGTTTGTAGCAATAGCACACCCAAATCCATAATCATGCATGATAACACAGTTTAACCCTAACCCATTTTGACCTCTTACCCATCCATCTTGCCCATAGTGGAAATCACTACCCATTCCCATTTACCATGTTTACATTTTAGTTAATACTAACACCATCATATAACCCTTATTTTTGTAACTGTATTGTTTTTGTAGTCACATTTTAAGTCTTAAATATTTATGAAAATAAAAAGAAAAACATGATTGAAGGTCAGACTGGCCCATTTCGACCCACACTCATGATGAACAGGTTTAACCCATACCTATCTTGACATGTTACCCACCTATCTTGTCCACGGTGAAAACTTCTCCATGTATCAAGTTTTGACCCGCTAATCCCAACACTCCTGTTTTTGTAGTCACAATTTATGCCTTAATTATTTTTGAAAATGAAAAGGAAATGTAGTTGAAGGTCAGACTGGGCGTTCGGCCCATACTCATGATGACCCGTTTTGACTTGTTACCCAACCCATGAATCTTGCCCACAATCCGAAAATTTAACGTGCATGTAAAATGTACCTGCTCAAGGAGGGCTTTTATGTGATCCTCTCGATGTTCATCACCTGTAACATTTCTCGTTGTCTAGCAGATGCTTTGGATATCGGTGCCACTACAAGGTTTTCTATATCTGTAATCTGTGCACAACAATTTACAAGGTTTAAAATTTTATATATATTGAGAAACCCTAGTGTCAATAAAGAGCATGGCATGGCTAAAAAAGTGAAAGAATTACCGGGTTGTAAAACCGTTGTTTTGAGAAACCACTCTCAACAACATAGACGATTCACTGCTCAAATAAATGAAATTAAAATAGTATAAGATAATTTACAATATATTTTACTTTACATATATATGCAACTAAATTACTCAAAGATAACCTCTAACGTCAGGGATGTCTCTGGAATATTGGTTGAGATCACCACCTTTCGTTTCCCTCTAGGGAAAGGAGAAAACACCAAGTCATAAAAAATATCGCAAACGTGAATCATATATTCATATTTCGTCAAAAGGTATTCACAAATGTATAATATGGTATGTGCAAAAATAACCACATGAAAAAGGAAAAAGCTAAAAGTAAGTATAAGTAACCCGATCTGCACGAGTGAGTCCAGAATACAAAGGCAAAACAATCAATCCTGACATGTTTAACAAAATTGTCATAATTAGAAACAGAAGAGATTAACGAACTATAAATTATCGTGAACACTAAATATTTACACATTTCAATGACACCAAACGGATTCAAATTTAAAATTTTTTTAAGCCTATGGCATACCTAGAGAAGACTTGCCCCTGTTTTGGGCTTCTTCCGTGATTAATTGAACGACAGTATCAATATCATCTTGGCGAGTTAAAAAGACAAGAATAACCCCCATTGGCTCCTACAAGTTAAAACAATACACGCGTAAGATAATAATAAAAATATGAACAGAATGTAAATGTTGAATATAGTTTTAAAAATCATATACAATAGTGGGGCTACCTTATCATGAATTGACATTACTGTTGAAACAGTAGCTCGAAGATAATCTGAAACAGGCTCTTCAACATAGAAAATCTGAACGTTATATCCTCTACCCTGAAATCACATCCTTTACGAGTAAGCAAACAAAACAAAGCAATATAAATGCTTAATTTCTATGTTCTTATTGGTATAAAAACATTATTAATTTCTATTTTTTTATAAATATACCTCAACAGACAAAATAGCAGGTTCCGTCCGCAGTCCACTAACTTCTCCTTCCAATCGAGGCCGCCTTTTACTAATGAATATACAAAGTTGTAATACATTAGTCCTTGTACACCGGACCTGTAAACACTGGACTGACGATTGAGGAGGGGACAGACGCGTGTGTCGTCTTCAATCGAAAAAAATAGTCCTTGTACAACTGTAATCAAATAAAATATTTGCAAGCACCATACATCCATAACAGACTGTTGAAACATCTACCAAAATCACCTCAAATTCTCTCACAAACATTTCATCGAGCATGTGGAATGCACATATTAAAATTGAATCTAGTAATAAGACCTTTTAATCAGTACATCCTCAAAATACATGTTTTACCAATAATCGGCGTTCAAAGCATCATTCTTATTTCCTGGTACAAAATTATAGTTTTTTCACCACAAATTCACCACTGACCACGAAACGAAACTCGAGTGTTGAATATGAAAAAGTGTGTGAAACTGGCGATTGAGAGAAATTGGGATGTAGAACTTACATTTAGCAACAGTGGGAAATTTAGGTATCGCCTTCAATGAAATTATAATAGCCGTTAGCAATTTTACCCAATTTCATCTGATTTCAAACAATAAAAACTATAATCATAACAAACCCTAACGAAAATCTAGATGCTTACCAGATCGCGAATGAAGAACGCTTAAATGTAGGTTTCAGATAGCGATTGAATGACGGTACCATCTTTGTGTTTCTGTATATGTATGATATCTACTGCAAACAGTAGGATGTATGGAGGCGAATATTTGGATGCAATGGCAGTGGCGGATCTAGGATTCGCTCCAAGCCGTAACGTTTTATAAATAAGCGGTAACGAAATCGAAAAAACGTCAAATTTTTCCAAAATTTACACTACCGCCGGAACGCCAAGCCGTAGCAGACGCCACCCCTATTATATGCTACATCCGCCCCTGTGCAATGGTTTATTTTATATAAGACCGGTTGGCAACTACATTCTACCCACGTCCCAGTTTTGTAGCAACCGTGTTTAGTGGGAAAGATGGGCCGGAAAATGAGGGGGCGTACAGAACCACCCAGAACTGCCACAATAGCAGTTAAAAATAGGAGTTTAAAGGCTCTAGATTTATTGTCAGCATGATGCCATGATCCAATGGACAAGAATGACTTGAAGGGTGGTTAGACTTAATGGGTTTAATATATATATATATATATATATATATATATAATGTTAGTAACTTTAATAACTACTGGTGATCAATCAAGGAAAATTAAATATGACTGAAAGAAGCAACTATGAATTTATGAACAATAGTGGCGGGTCCAAAAAATTTTTGTTGGGGGTGTGGAATATTTTTATATATTGAGTAAATTACAAAAATCGTCCTTTATGTATGTCACTTATTATAAATTATGTCTTTTGTCTTCAATAATTTGCAAATTATGTCCTTTAGCCCTAACTCAGTTAATTTTTGTGGTTAAATCTGACCAAATGGACCCCACATGAGAGTAAAATGACCAAAATACCCTCATGTGGGGTCCATTTGGTCAGATTTAACCACAAAAATTAACTGAGTTACGGCTAAAAGACATAACTTGCAATGGTTTGCAAATATTGAGTACGCTTTCTGTAATTATTGAAGATAAATGACACAGTTTACAATAAGTGACATACATAAAGGACGATTTTTGTAATTTACTCTTAAATATTTTAGGCCCCTAGCTATAGAAAAAAAAAATCGGTTCATAGCATGCCGGGTCATGTAAGACAAAAGAACATCAAAGTAAAATTTATATAATCATCAAAAACACGTCAAACGTCATTACAAACGTATTTAAAATTTTACCCTACATGTTTTATTTTTTAAAATCTATCCAAAACATTATCTAGAAATACTAAACACTTCATAAGTTCATTACATTCTTACTCATGGTTCCTATCACATATAAATCGCTACATAAGTTCATAAAACACACTAAAAACTTAAACAAAATAAACAATCATGTTCAACCAAAGTCCATAATTTTCAATTTTATTTTCAAAGATTCAAGTCCTAGTATTAAATGTTGATTACTTGTAACTTATCATTTAAACAAATAAAGCTATAAATAAAACAACAAAACCATTTAACTACAAGTCTAGAACAACCAAAAAAACATCAAAAAACATAAAAAGATCAAACTCTTAGACGTCTATGTTTTCTCCTAATTATCACATAAAACAACAAAATCAATAAAGAAACCATACTTGTTCTATATCGGAGTTCTGGCGTAATATGGGTCGGTCTTGCCGGAATTTTGGTTTTTCCGGCATAAAAAGTCGTCCAATCGTGAGCAGTGGTGTCAAGTCAGTAGGAGTTTTCTTGTAGGATTTGGAATTCGAATGGGTGATGGGTTTGGTTTATTTTATTTAACTCAAATTTCTTTGGGTTGGGTTTGGGCTTGAGTTAATAAAAATATATTTTAGATTACGCTTGATTGGGTTAAGTAATTAAGTGAAAAAGTGGCTAAATAATAATTATATAAATTGTGTTATATACTTGTATATTAAATAACAATCAGTGTTTAAATTTTTTTATAATTTCATATTTGTTTTCCTAAGTGGGGCGGTTGAAATTTTTCAAGGGGTGTGGGTGAAAATTTCCAAAGGGTGCGATCGAAATTTTCGACGAAAAATAACACTAAAAAATATTTTTTCAAGGGGTGCGTCCGTCCACCCACGCCTTAGACCACCAACAAGTTATATAAGAAACGTTAAATTCAAAACTAAACCAATAAATTATATGAATACATCTTGCATGATTTTTTCTGTAAAAAATAAAGATATTTTATAAATTAAACTATTAAAGTAGTAGTAGTGCCATGGGACAATGCATTAGGGGACTGGGGTGATCCGTGATGGCCACCCCATCACGCGTTATTATTTTTTGCACACCGCTGCCGCCTAATCTATCACGCGTAGAATTTTACACGCGTTGAACATATCACGTGTTGATCTTTCAAATTTTCGAACGTTGGGCCTTGAATTCTCGACCGTTTTTCAACGGTAAACTTTAAATAAAAAAATATAATAATCTTTAAACCTTTTACATATACTTCTCCATTTTTAACATTTCACCCACACCAAAACAAAAACACATTTCACACCATCTACATCTGTCTCAAATGGAGTTTCCTACGGATTCGACGTTTCCGATGTCTAGCGATAGCGATACCGAGTCGTCTTCCGACAATGAGACGCTAAAATATTTTGTGTCGGTGTATAACGAACTTGATACTAGTTCGTCCCGCCCAAAGAAGAAGATGGTAGACCGTGATCGTATACGTGCCAATGAAGTGTTAATGAACGATTATTTGTGGAGAATCCGCTCTACAATGCCGAAACGTTTAGAGATCGGTTTCGTTTACCAAAAGAATTATTTTTAAAGATTGTTGGAGACATCGAAGCAAGCGAGGAATGGTTTCAAGAAGGTTACGATGCGAGGGGCAAACCAAGTTTCACGACGATACAAAAATGCACGTCCGCCATTCGCCAACTAGCGACATGTAACCCTCCCGATCAATATGATGAATACCTAGCTATGGTGTCCAGAACTTCCCGTGAATGTCTTCAGTTTTTTTGCAACGCGGTCATTAAGTTGTATGGTAAAGAGTTTTTACGTAAACCGACGAGCCACGACATCTCACGTATTTACACCGCACATGAGGCTAGATGGCATTTTCCAGGGATGCTCGGTAGCATCGATTGTACACATATCGAGTGGAAAAATTGTCCAAGATAGTTGCCGCTAGGCGTATGTTAGGGGTGACATCAAAAGACCAACCATCATACTAGAAGCGGTGGCATCGAATGATTTATGGATTTGGCATTCATATTTCGGTGTTCCAGGTTCAAACAACGACATCAATGTGTCGCACACGTCGCCGTTGTTTCAAACCGTAACGGATGGTATCGCACCTTCCTCTCCATTCTATGTTAACGGATGATATTACAGACGAGGCTTTTTTCTTGTGGATGGTATCTACCCGTCATGGTCTGTTTTTGTGAAAGCTCCCTCATTTCCTGTCAAGGATAAAGAAATTGTGTTAAAAAAATTGCAAGGATCGGCAAGAGAAGATGTTGAGAAGGCTTTTGGTGTTTTAAAGGGTAGATGGGGTATACTACACCGACCGGTTCGTGCGATGAACAAGAAAGCAATACATAGCATAGTATATGCATGTATCATATTGCACAATATGCTAATCAAAGAAGACGGACGTGCAATATCTCCGGATTGGGTGCCGGATCCTTCTACACAAGTTCAAGTTCCACAAAATATCCAACAAGAATTGCGTAATGAAGAAACTCACTTTCGGTTGAGACACGATTTAATCGAACTAGTAGGTTCTTTAGGCTTGGAGTTTCATGAGTCGGACGAGGAGTAGAGTTTTTTTTAGTATTTTTCTTTTTTAGTTTGTAGCCTAAAATATTTCTAGTGCGTTAAATTGAACTAGTATGTTTTAATTTTAATGAAATTTATAATTTTAGTGTTTTATTGTTAATTTCTAATTTTAAAATTAAAAATTAAAAAAAAATTGTAAGTGATGAAATCCTATCACTAGTGACCACCGCCACTACAAAATGCTTGTGAGTGATAGAATAATGGCTGATGACATGACAGGAGCTGACTGGATACTTGTGAGTGATGGAATTATATCACTAGTGACCACCCCTACTCCCCTTACACATCCTCTTATCCTTGGGCTTTTCATGCTCTCACTTTATGTTATATTCAAAAACCTTAAATTCTCACAATAATCTTTCATTCAAACTATTGCATAGGGAAGAGAAAATAACTCGAACTCTATGAGAAAATATACAATTTAAAACATTAACGTGAATGTGTTCAAGTATGACATCGAGTATGGGATTGGTTTTATAAATTTTCATGAAATTTTGATATTACAAGTCGGTTTTTGAGGTAAGTTCAAGATTGGGTTATAGGTGAGGGACATACCAACGAGTAATTTTTAACCATATAAGACCACAAAAGAGTATACCCGATACTCACAAATATACCACAAACTCGATGAGTAATGAGTAACAAGTAACCGATAGAAATTGATGAATCTACGAGGGGGTGGGGGAAGGGTACAATAATATAAGCGCGTTAAATAATGGCTGTTCATTATAAACCTACTTCACGTGTTTATTATATCGTTAGTCCTATATTCATGTTTTCATGGATTAACTACAACCAAATTTAGCTTAAACTGCACATATTTATAAATTTAAATTAGAATTATAACAAATTGGGCCTAACACATAATCAGAGGTGCCTTAAAAAATCGAAACTTTTGTATTGCTATACCTCACGTGTAAGCCTTAGAACTGTTCATACCGAAAGGGCCGACTCAACCATTTTGGTGGCCCAAAGCTTGTTACAAATTCGGGGTCTTTCTCTGGATTAAAAAAAAACATACAAACATGTTGTAGACTTGCAGAAAAGTACGCAAAGGGCTACCGATGAATATGAAACATGATTTTATAATTATTTATGAGTATGAAATTACCAAAACCCGTCTGATTTCGATCTATGTAATTAGATGAATCTGAGTTAATATGATGTGTCCTTTCATTTTAAGAATTATTTTGTACATACATGTAGGCTGAAAAACATTGAATGAGCGTAAATGATGTACTTGTAGAGGTGATAAGTCATTTACATTATATTTTATTGCATTTATGATGATGCATTAATGGATGTAGGTTAAAACAAGTTATTCTAAACTAGTTGTCTCTTAGCAATATACGTTTGAATACACATTACATGTTTAAATTAAGAGACCTAAGTTCATGTTAAGTCTTCACAAATGGGATTGTGTATAAACCATCCCTCTTGGTTTGGGATGATGAGGTAGTTGTTGCTGAGAAAAGACGAGGATGTCGACAACGGCCATATTCCATCGTTTGAACCATCGCAGTCGACAAAGTTGTTGGTGGCATGTGACCCTGAAAACCAATCACTAACTCGCTTGAAATTGATTTGTAAAGTTTAAGTACTTGGTAGCTTACACTTGTTAATCATGACAACTAATGTAAGATCTGCCTAACAATAAATAGGACCATTTAGAACCTTAATTGATGTGAGGGTTAATTAGGGTACGATGTAACACATTGGATTGATTTGGTTGATAATGGAGATACCACTATTTGCTTGTGATATGGTATTGATCAACAGTTCAACACATACCTAACAAAAAATTGAAAATGAACCATGCCAAACAATGAAAACAGAAAATGAACCTAAATTGTCCCTTCTCGTGTTTCCTTTTTTTTTTTTATTTAGTGATGATGGTGTGGGTCAAAACCGACTTTCTCTCCCATAATAATAGAAGGAGATAAGTAATTAATCCTTACAACATTAGACAAGGAGGATGCATCCCTTTGCAATAGGAGACTAATAAGGTAGTGCGTGATTATCGGTGTTTAAGGGTGATCAATAAGTGAATTGTTAACAAAATATGAATTGGAAACAGATGAAACTGAATCGAAATCAACCAAAAACTAAATTCACTAAAAACCGATTAATCGAAGCCCGAATTAACCATAATCGGTTATCGATTATTTTGTACACTCGTTTAACCAAAGTTAACCAAACCGAACCATTCATATTTTCACATATTTCTAGCTTTTATACCTTCCGTTCATGTATTTCATATTTTATACCTCCATTTTATGTATTTATACTTTCATTTCATGTATATATATCTCCATTTCATGTATTTATACCTCAATTTTATGTACGTCTAAGCAAAAGTTTTAACCAAATATGATTTTGGCTATTAACCGAAATTAAACGAGTTAATTCTTTTCATCACTAATCTTGGTTACACGCAGCCGCATGCATTTTGTTAGTCCTACGTCAAAATTTAGGAATAGTTTGAAGGTTAACTCTTAATTCTTTTCATAACTAATCTAGATACTATAATGTTTCTCAATAATGGTACAAAGAACATGTCCTAAACTATGAAGGTTATTCTTATACACCTGTATGGAGTAGCCAATTTTTTAGAATTTAGTAGATAAAAGTCGTCGTCGTATTTTGTAAAGGTCTAATTAGGTTTTGTTTTGTTTTGTTTTGTTTAACCTCGTTGCAACACGAAAGCCTCTCTACTAGTTACTAGATATGTACAAGCTAATTAACATTATTCAGTTAGACTAAAGGGTGCGGGGTCATGGTTGGAACATAATTCGCTACACCACCATGGTTTGTATGGATTAAACCATGACAACAATGGTCCTCATTTCCATTTTTAAAGAAATCATTTCCATGGCAACCATGGTTTTCTTTCCATTTTTTCGAATTCTTATTATTTTATCTTTGTACATACACGAGTTAAAGTAAATCCGCACGTTGCGACGGGATATTGATTATCATTGACTTTAGCATCACAATATGAAATTATGAGATACGAAAATCTTTAATTCTATGCAAAACACTCTTTTAATTTGCTTTATCCCCAGCCTACAACACCACATTAAAAATTTAACTTCAAAAGACAGAAGTCAGATGGTTCACACACAATTCAAAGTAACCAACATTATAAAGTTATATTTCGTACCAACATTATAAAATTATATTCGTTAATATAACATACCTTTAGATGGTGTATTTGATTAGGAAGATTTTTTTTTTAATTTTTTATTTTTTTATTGGGATGCTTAATTCATCCTTATTTTGTAATAATAGCCTACTTTTTTAGTTTGTATCAATCATACAATAAACGGTGTTATGAATCAAAGAAATTTTCAACTAAAATGCATAGAATAAATAATGTTAAGTTAAAAGAAGATTTAGTTAATGTTTACGACACACGATCAAAAGATTTTACCTGTTTGTATTACTATTATACAAACCGAAGTATGAAAACAAAAGCCCCTACAACAGCATCCACATATGTATACAAAAAAATGTTGAAACAGTATACCTCCGTTTACAAAATATTATATATTTGTAGTTATTTAAACGATGTTATATAGCCCTAACGAAGTCTATCATGTAAAATATGATTTCAATTGTATCCGCAAAGCGCTTACGCAAACAGTATCACACTGAATCAGTAAACCTAATCCATTGGAGTGTCAATAATTTACATTATAATACACTGATACACACACTTCAACAAAATTCTACAAATATTTACAAAAGTTGTGTAAAATCTCATTTGAATTCAATCATATTTTTGCATAATGCTCACGCAAACGAAATTACACTGAAACAGCATATTCAATCAGACTGATTATCAACAATTTGCATATTCATAAATGCAATTCATTGAAACCGTATAAAAACAAAACTAAAATCAGAAACCACTTGGCTCATACTCAATGGATTGGAACATAATAATGGAATGTGTTCGGTGAATTAATAACAAAAGTAAAATTGATAATTCACAAAGTAGTAATATTCGCATAACGCTTACACAACCGAAATTAAACTGAATCAACAAACGTAGAATCTGATTGATTATCAACAATTTACATGATCATACACTCAATCTATCGACATTACTTGTGATAGGCAAACTGATTAAATTGCTACAACCCAACAACCTTGTCAATCCTCCGATAAAAAACACAACATATTAAAATCATGGACAAACATATTATTGAATCGATTTAACAAAATTTAAATTATTCCCTTAGATGTGTTGTCGATAATAACTATAACTGGTGGATTGGTTTTGATATTCGAATGATGATATTGAAGAAAGGGATGTGGGGATGTCAAAGAATCTGGTTTCGACGGAGGCGATGATTTTGCGTATCTGGTTATTTGGAATAGAGTAAGAAATGTTGAGTTTAATTAAAATGGTGTGTGGATCGTGTATAAATGAAAAGGTGTTTGACAATTGATTTTATTTAGTTTCTTTAATAGGGTATTTGGAATAAAACGATGATTCAATACGAACAGATCGACATACCCTTTGATTTTCAAATCAATGGAAGATTGAATAGGTGTGATGGTTAGTTTCATGCAAAATTGTAGTGAGTGTGATATATTTAAAAGTAGTTTGAAGGGTTATGACTTTTTGAAGGGTTTGATATATTTAAAAGTTATGGCATTTTGTAAGGGTGTGATATATATAAAAATAGTTTGAGGAGTTGTGACTTTTTTAAAAGGGTGTGATTCAAACCATAGTGTTTAAGTTACTTTTTGTATGTATAGGAAGGTTAATTGTTAGTTGTGTGAAGGGGTGGGAATTAATTGTTGGTGACCTTTGTTGGTTTTATAGTTATATGAAAAGGCATGTGTATGCCATGGCACCCTAAGTTACTAATTATATAAGAGTATAATATAATTATAAATCTAAAGACCTGCATATACATACTACTTAGAAGTAGTAGAGAGATGAGCGAAAGTAAGAAACTTAATTAAATAAGAAATATATTTTATTTAATTTTTTACATCATATTCTTTATTTATAACTTTTAACGATAAATATATGGTTGTAATTAGTTCCTACCCGTTACCGTTCTTGTATTATTTGTATTTTTGTATTGAGCTTCTCCTATATAGGATATATATTTTACAAAATTGATTGTATTGTTTTGTATATACCTAGCTTTATATTTATTTAGATTTATTTACAAAATATAATTATTAAAAAAGAAAATAGAAGACACGTGAGCTTGACATGCACAAAGGTAGACTATGGGGAATCATAATAACAAAGAAATAATAAAGTGGTATCATGTCACACCCATTACCATAGGTATTTCTATCATTCTTCTAAAAGATATCATTTAAACATTCTCCTATACATTAATAAAACAACGTTTTGAACAGTAAAAAAGGGTACTTTTGGTGTTTCACCAACAACACGCATCATCCTCACTTCTGATTGCACAGAGACAGAAGGAGAAAGAAGTGAGATAAGGAAGACGACGATGATAGCGATTTTGGTTACAAAGCGGCGATGATGACGGAGATGGCTGCGAAAAGGTTCAGTCGTTAGCGGCGGCGGCGGTTAGGGTTCCGCCATGAAACATGGTATCGCCATTGTTCTCTTTATCAGAATCGCTATCGGGTGGGCTAAGTTCCAGGGTTCCGGCCGCCGTTCAATTGAAGGTAATGACGATTAAGAAGGCAATGATGGAGGTTCTGGTTATAGGCATGTCGGTGACTTTAGAAACGAACTCTGTGACTCAACTAGGGTTCCAGCAAGATTACGGGGCGCCTTTTTACACTGTAAGTTTGGTTTTCTTGAAAGTTCAATGACCGATGATGATGCTATCAGGCATGTAAGTGATTCCGGTAAAGCTCTTTTCAAAGGGTGGATTTGGGGAAACTGAGTTGAGAATTATTATTCTGTATCGTATGATTATTGTCACATTGATTGCGCTAACAGCACACAAATATATTGTTAACTGTACTTCTGATTGTGTGTTTTATTGCATATTTATTTAAAGAAAAATATTAGTTGGGTTAACTAAAGGTCATGCTGCAATGCTTAATCCAAAATAATTATTCTATTGGTTCGAATGGGCCCATCTTAATGAGAACTGTTGTGGTATGTTTGATTTCGGTCCTTCTTTAACTTATGTTTGTAATTTGTTCGCAGAAAAGGGTCTTCTTCAGTTTATTAAGACACCTAACTGGTCAGATGTGAATTTTACCACCCATTCAGCTGATGTTGTTTGTGGCTCCTCGAGCATCTTTTGGTTTTAAGACCAAAGAAAGAACTGCAGCCGCTTCGTCTAATGTCGGACCTCCAAAAACTGATCATCTAAAAAGAAAAGTTGCCCCATATCAACTTCCAGATTCAAAGGCGAGGAGCCTGCCACAAAGCCCATTACCAGTCATGAGAAAAATCGCTACCCTAGGCTTTCAGACTCCAAGGCCTCAAAGTCAAGTGATTTACAGTCGAGTCAGAGTGGGGTGATGCATGACCCAAAGTGGTGCAGGAACTTCCTCGAGCGTATGGTGGACACTGCTGAGAAAAAACATTGCAAGGCAATGACCCACGTCCAGTTAAAGGTGATGGCTTTAAACGTGGTCTGTAGCAAGACGATGGTGGTTAATAGTGGTAACGGCCGCCTCCAGAGGCGAGGCAAGTGCCTGATGCCATGGTGACAACTACGTTGTTTTTCACGCCGACGGTGACGACGGAGTTGTTTTTCACTCCGGTGGTGGGAAGGTCGTAGAAACAAGGGGTTATGGTTCCGTAAATCCAACTAATCTTAACCACCAGTTGTCATTCCGCTTGACGTCCTAGACTGTATCCAGGTACTCTCACTTTATCTCAAAAGGGTTTATTGTTAGCTGATTCTATTACTTCCCAAATTGATTTCGTATCTGATGTTGCTCAATTCTTTATGTTAGGGTTTCAGTGGTGGCTGTGTTAACGGAAGAAATACGTTTGTTGCCGCCATTGGCTATAAAGAAGGTTCAATCTATCTTTCTTCTTTGATAACCTGGCTATAAAGAAGGTTATATCTATCTCTTCTTCTTTGATTACCTTAAAAGTATAAGTTTATGAGATCACTTTCAATTAAAATGGGATCATGAATCTGTTCAATTCTTTATGTTAGGGTTTTTTCTTCCTATTTGTTTTAACCTTTAGAATAACGATTAAGCAAAGTTCTTAATCAACAAAAAATCTATGATTATAGTCTAAAATATCCCTTTTATAGTTTGAATCTTTGAATGTTGTTTAATGGTTGTCTTAAAAAACTAAATTTTTTATGCTCTGTATTGTGCAGCTATAATGGCTTGCTGACACACGAAACTGGGCTAAAAGATTCAAGAAGAATGGAGGATTCTCGAAAAAGACTTACCTGGTCTGTTTTGCTAGATTTTGCAAGTTTTATGTTGAGTAAATTACCATTTGGCCCCTATGGGTATATCACTTTTACCCTTTTAGCCCCAAAAGGAATTCTTTTTTTATATCTGAGCCCTCAACGTCTTTTTTTAACCCTTTTGGCCCCTAAAAGTAAATGGATGGGGTTTTTATGTTTTACATTTGGGTTGATATAACATTTGTTATTTGGTTATAGATATGATATTTGTTACGGACTTACGGTTTATGAATCGAGGATGGGTCTTTAAAAAGCGTCATAATGGGAGCTGAAGGAACGCGGTATTATGATTGTCTTTTTTCCTTTGATGTGTGCTTCCCTAAAACCTATCCTCATGATCCATCTGTACGTTTTATTATTTCCTTTTTCCACTATATCCTATGGTTTGATTTTATTATGTAATAAAGGGTGTTCGGGTCCCTCCGGACCTGTACTGAACCGCAACCAAAAAATTAGGACTAATGGAACCAAGAACCAGAGCAATCCAAAATGGTTTGGTATTTAGTTCTGCAATTTCAGTTTAAAGCTGATTTTGCCCTAACTAGATAATAAACTGAATAAAAATTGGTTTAAAATGTTATATGTTTCGAAAACCGTAAATATAACATGTTCAGTTTCAAGTTTGAAAATAATAGTTGTAGAATATATCAATTCAGTTCTGGTTTACAGAAGAAGAAATTTATGAAGGGCGAGGTGGCATTGAAAAGGTTAAATATATATTGATTAGAAACTATATTAATATTAAATAGAAGGAAAATGTGTTAAGTTGAGTGTCAAAATAAATGTTAAAGATTGAATGATGGGTTGTCGATTCAGCGGTAGGTTTATGTATATTATACGGATTGAAGTTTTGATACTTGCTTATTGAGGTTTTCGTATGCTTGAGCCCTAAATGACAAATTACATGTTTTAAGTTTGTTGAATATTCTGCCTCTTTTTGGTTTGCAGATTTCTTAGTATCAGGCACTAACCTTAAAACAATGGCAGGTAAGCAAAAAAAAACAACTTTTCCATTTTCTTTTAGTTTGCAGATTATGTATTAAAATGTGGACTCAATATTTTGAAAAGTGATATGGACAGTTGTAGTATTTTGTTTATGCCATGTCAGATCTGGAGCTATATTTCTATGCATGCTGCTTACTCCGTTATGGTTCTTATTCCGTACTTTCGGTACTTCTTTTGTGGTTAAACATTTTGTTATTGAGTTTCGATCACAACCACCCAAACGATTTCCACTATTAACAATATTCTTACCATAATGCGTTTCAATTTAATATGTTTGTATGATTCTAGATTAATTGTTGATATCCTTTTTCGAATATCACGACTTTAATATATGAATTTGTGCTTTCAGTTTAAAAATTGGTTTGTCCCCGCCGCGAAGCGCGGAAGGAAACCACTAATTACATTATAATACTAAAATTTCCTTTCGATGAATAATAACTATATTTCTTTCATTAACAATTTCCAATTTCACATCTTATACTATTAATTATATATATACTTTTAATTCATTTAGTTTGTAAATATTTTATCTTTTTGTTTCATTAATAATTTTCAATTTCACATCTTATACTATTAATAATATATACCTTTAACTCACTTAATTCGTAATTATTCTATTTTTTCATTAACAATTTTCAATTTCACATATTATACTATTAATACTATAGGGTAAGGTTATTGTAAAAAAAACCAAAAGTGTGAGAAAGGTAAGAAAGAATCTCAGCCACCATTAGATCTAAATTAATTGAAAACGGTAAACAAGTAATTTTATCATTAATTCAATTAATTAAAAGCTTCCTATAATCGCCACCTTAATTATAGGAAGTATATAACACCATTCAGCAAGTATATAACACCATTCAATAAGTATATAACATCATTCAGCAAGTATATAACACCATTCAGCATTCAGCAAGTATATAACACCATTCAGTAAGTATATAACACCATTCAGCAATTATATAAACCATTCAGTAAGGGTCTGTTTGGTATAGGGTAATGGAATGTGCGAAGGAATGGAATGGACGAGGTAATGGAATGGATGAGTGAATGCAATGGATCATTACCATTCCATGTCTTGTTTGGTTACCATGTGAATGAAATAAATTATTATTGTGTATTGTTCGGTAGACAAGAAAAACGGAGTAATAAAATTAGCGGTGAGTGGTGGTGGTGGTGGTCGGTGGTAGTGATTGTGGGTGGTTATAGATGGCGGTGGTGGGTGTCGGTGGCGGCGATGGGTGGTGGTGGCGGCATCGAGTGGCGGTGCGGCGGTGATGAGGAGTGGTGGTGGCGACAAGGTGGCCGTTGGTGGTGGGTGGAAGCAAAGGTGGCAGTTAGTGGCGGCGGCGGCGAGTGGCGTTGGCGGTTGGTCGCAGCTGGGGTGACAACGGTAGCGAGTGGGTGGCGGCGGTGGCGGTGGCTGTCGGGGTGAGGTGGTGGCGGGTGGCGGAGATGGCGTCAGTGGTGGGTGGTGGTGGTGGGTTGTGGCGAAGGTCGTGGGTTGTGGTGTTGTTGATAAATAGGTGCAAGAAGGGATGGAATGGAAAAAAAACAAGGTGGGTGGAAGGAATGATTTTGAGGGAATGGAATGCCTTTTGTAATGGGTGATTCCATTTCATTGACCAACCAAACACTCTTTTCTTCATTCCCTCGTAATCACTCATTCCATTCCACCTCTCATTCCTGCATACCAAACACTACCTAAGTATATAAACCATTCAGCAAGTATATAACACCATTCATTGACTAAACATCTGATCGAAACATATTTTTTCTCAATATAAGTATAGCAATATGGTACTCATATTAAAGATAAAAAACGCTCGTTAGTATGGTGTATTTTTTTTAAAAAAAAAAGTTACGTACAAAAAGTTATTGACGTTTAAAAAAGATGGGGGGAAGTTACATGTGCATTACCTAATTTCTAGTGGGTTTAAAAGACTATATTGTCCCTAGATATTTCAAATCAGTCCAAATTAATTAATGAAAATATTTTACAATTTGATTCATATTGATCTCAACCATTATATCAAAATATCTAATGACTGAGATTCTTTCTTACCATTCTCACACTTTAGGCCTTTTTTACAGGATCCTCTACCTAATACTATATACATTTAACTCATTTAGTTTGTAATTATTTTATCTTTTTCTAAAACTTGTATTTGTTAAACTTAAATAAAAAAACTAAGTGCACAATTGTGTATAATTTGATCTCATGTTCTGATATAAATTTTATTCAAAACGCGGTTATACTCGGAATAAAGTAATTTTAAGTATCGTAAACTATACCAAGCACAAGTACACAAGTTAAATTTTGTGTAGTTAAACCATTGTAAATAAACCTTTTTTTTTTGTAATACTCATATTTGTTACCGAATTGAATTAATAACTTCTGCACAACATGGGTACTCGTATTCATTTCTATGATTTTCAGTGGATGTAAAACATGTGTCGATATATGCTTTTGGGCATATCATAACTTTACTTTTTAAGTTAGACGTGACAACTTTTTTGTAACTAAAGAAAATTTATACGTTTTTTTGGGCATCTTGCTAGAGCAACTTGCTAGTTGATGTGCATAAATAGATAACTGAACCCAGGACGGCAGGACCCCTTTAGTTGCTAGTCCATAAACAAGAGGCCCAAAACAATTGAGCTGTTTACCTGTTACACGAATAACGAATACATTACATGCCTACACGGTGCCAAACTACATATTCACTATTACGATCTGAAATTATTTTATTTTTTTTTGAGATATTTCCCACTATATTAATTTATAAATTTTGTTTGTGAGTTAGTTTTACTATTATTTTTTTACAAGTCAATGATGCACCATTTAGTTTAATGTACAAGTAAGAAAACACATTTCTGAGGTAAGAGCCTGGTGGGTTTGAAGTTGTGTGTGGTAATGCATGTTGGCCCATTAACATAGTTTGTGAATCCATTCTATATATTTCTTACATGTTATTTATTAGTTTGTAGTTTATTTATTTGCAGTTTGTTACTATTTATTACTTTAACTTCATAAAAATATAAATACTTATTTTAAACTTTTTAAATGTAACATGTTTCAATAATAAAACTATTCTTTAATTTAGTTTTTAATAACTAAAAATGATTTACACAATTAATTTATCTCATGTACAAGTAGTTTTAACTTTCAAGTGTTATTCTTTGTTTAAACACGTGTAATATCTGAATGCTTCATATAATTTATCTAAATTCCGTTTATGATTTCGAGCCCACTGTAACATGTGGGTTCTAAATACTAGTTAATATTCAAAATTGATGTGAAAAAGGGTTTAACTCAAGCTTGGATGATTTCTTATCCTAGAAATCCATTTGAAATTCCTTTTAGGTTTTCGCCATTCATAAAGAACTATACATGATAAGAGAATTGTGAGAAGCGTATAAACACTTGTATTTACTAATAATACTATTTACATGTGCTTATTGTAGTAGTCTACTTAAAGATGGTGTTGTATTCAACCTGGCCCACACTAATTTTATGTAATGTATAGAAGTTGTGAAACTGTGCAGGCACTTGTACGTAATGATGGCTAGATATAATACGAGAGACAAAGAGAGTGGATTATGCGGCTACATAACTGTCATAGCTAAAGCAATGGACAAATGCGTTCATATCATTCTCGTAACTCTTTTGAAAACTGGTTATGTATTAAATGGTCTCCTGAGGTGGTACATCGAATAAATAAATAATTTTAAGTAGAAAAACATAAAAGTTGTTTAAAAGTATATGTTTGTTTTTAAGTATTGCTTGTCTCGTAAATGAGTAAAAGATCACTTGGATTTAAATAATCCCAACTTGCTCAATTTGGCCGATAACAATCCCAACTCAGTTATTGGCCGATAATAATCCGAACTGGTGCACTTTTGGCCGATAATAGTCCGCCGTTAGAAATAGCTTAACGGAGTTAAGCTTTTTTCCGAATTACAAACCGATGTTTTATGGATTTTGATCAGAACGAGGATACGAGTTGATTGATATAAAATTTACGTCGAAATACTGCCCCAAACGAGGAAAATGGTGCTTCAATTCGGGTGTTTAAACTTCCAATTAACAAAAATCAAGTCGTTTGAAGCACCGTTTCGAGGTAAGTTTTACATAAATCGAATCGTATCCTCGTTCTGATCAAAATCCATAAAACATCGGTTTGTAATTCGGAAAAAAGCTTAACTCCGTTAAGCTATTTTTAACGGCGGACTATTATCGGCCAAAAGTGGACCAGTTCGGATTATTATCGGCCAATAACTGAGTTGGGATTATTATCGGCCAAATTGAGCAAGTTGGGATTATTTAAATCCAATTTGCCTATTTATTTTTATAATTTATAATATATAATTAACCTGATAAGTATTTTTTTATGATACTATTTAGTAGATTATATGCGTTAAAATTACACAATCTGTTTTACCATTTGTTGGAGATAAATTACAACTCAAATCGGTCAAAATAATCGAAGTAGAGAATTGCCACAACACGGTAGAATGTAGATACGTTGGTTAATATGATTTTATTTTTTATAAATTCATAATCTGTGATGAGATTGATTTTTTCGGTATAGTTAAAAACCTTATTTTCTAAAGCAATGGATTCATGTAGAAAGAAGAAATCAGATTATGCAACTTTCTTGCAAGATGTTAAAGAACACATTGATAAGTTTGTTTATGCTTCAATAGATGAACATAACCTGTTATTTTGGGAGTTTACTGCACCGTCAAATAGTTGATACTTAATGTTTGAATGGAATTAACCATAATACCATAGTTACCATTGTTTAGGCTATTGTCTCTTCACATATTATATAAGAGAGCTCCAAGCATAGACGTACCTATGGTGGGTGGGACCTCCAGCCAGAGCACATGTTATCGGGAGCATATTTAAAAAAATCAAATGATATATATGATTTTTATAGCAGCATAAAAAGTTTGAAAACACCGCTTCAGATGTTTTCTGTTACAACTGTGTTTGTAACATTTTGATATTCGTGTGTGTAAAAAATGGTGGCAAAACTTACACGGGAAGTCGGAATTCTCTAAGTTCTTACAACTCAAGTGGGATTTCTCTTGATCTTGATCCTATATATATATATAGGGAGAAGATCATGCGAGAACCACCTCTTATTGTGAGAACCGCGAGAACCAATGTGAACACACCAAAAATGCCTAAAAATAGCTAAAAATCACACAATTTTTTTTAATATTTTTTATATAAAAATCGCTACTTTTCGAAGCCAAAAAAACTTTTTTTTGCCACTAAAAGTAGAGATTTGAGCATAAAAAATATTAAAAAAAAATTAGATTTTTTTTTTATTTTTTTAGATTTTTTTAGGTCTTTTGGGGGTTTAGTTTTTAGCATTTTAGCTTGGGGGGGGGGGGGGGAGGTTAGGTTTTTTTAGGTTTTTTGGGGGTTTTAGTTTTTAGCATTTAGCTTTGGGGGGGGGGGGGGTTAGGTTTTTTTTTTGGGTGGGGGGGGGGGTGGGGGGTTTAGGTTTTTTGGGGGGAGGGGGTGGGGGTTAGGTTTTTTTAGCTATTTTAGGTTGTGTTCACATTGGTTCTCAAGGTTCTCACAATAAGGGTGGTTCTCGCATGAGCCCCTCCCTATATATATTATATATATATGTTATTTAAATTTTTCTAAAATAGAAAACTCATATAACACATAAACTTATATCTTAGACCCATTTAAAATTATCAATCTCAAAATTTATAACTTGAACCTATTAGGTATTAGCCGAATACCATTTTAGTTTCAAGAATAATAATAATAATAATAACAATAATATTAATAACAATAATAATAATAATAATAATAATAACAACAACAATGAGCGACAAAAAGCTCTGCCATTCGATAACATAGCGACGTAAGGCATTAGGCATCAGCGAAGATCAAAAGACGCAAGCCTAAGATCGATAGTAATAACCATCATCCGCCAGGGGGCACGTTTTTCGGATTCGTACATGGCACCTGAATTTGCAAGACCAGCCAAGAAAAAAACGGATTACGCAACTTTCTTGCAAAATGTTAAAGAACACATTGATAAGTTTGTTTATCCTTCCATGGATAAATATATAACCTGCTATTTTGGGAGCTCACTGCACCTTTAGACAGTTGATGTTGAATGTTTGAATAGAATTAACCTTAATGTCATAGTTACCATTGTTTAGACTATTTTGTATCTTCACGTATTATATCAGATGGCACCAAGCTTGTATACTATATAAATCGTTACGTGGGTGAAATAAGGCCAAAATTACGCAACAGATATCACCACAAAAGCTACGAGTCTAAGGCATATGATGTCATTGTTGTGTTAGAAGTTGTACCGATAAACATAAACTGAAGTAAATTTATAGCTTCGAGGTTCATACGGTTTGAAAAACCAAGTTCAATTGTTCGCTTTTGTCACACCCTCAAATTACCACTTAGGGTGTGTCCCTGTTAGGCGTATGACCACTAGTAATGAGCCACCAATTACATTGAATCCATAAGTTTAAAAATAAAGTTTCATCATTTAATAGTAATAAAATCCAAACATAAGTAATTCAAAAACTATCAAGTTCAGCGGAAGCATTATTGTAACATAAAGTAATACTAATCAACGTGATAAATAAGTGTTTAACAAATGAGCCCATCAGTGTGACCATGACCACTCCTGCCTCCAGCCAGCAAGCTCCTGTTTCCATCCCCTAACGACCTGCGAGCATGTAACAAGTGTATCAGACAATGCTGGCGAGTCCACAGTTTAAGAAAACGTTTGTTACCAGTTGAATGTAACACAGTTCAATAACCAATGCAAGTAATATTGTTAATATCCCAATTCCGAACAAGACGGCTCCTGAAGTACATGACTGCCCTTTCCCACGTACTCCTATCCAGTACTGGGCCCGACTAGGTCATTAGTTCACATCCGTCCTCCCTAGGAGCGGTGTGAGGGTGGCAAACCTAAGTAGCGCTACTAACTAATACCCGTTACCCTCCAGGTAACATAATAAGGGACTTACAAGAATGATAGGTGAGAATATTAACCAATATACCCGTTTTTACCCAAACCACTGACTGCCCCAACCACTGGGACGCATGCTCGAATGTAGTGAACTCACCTTTGGTTTGCTCAGTAGAATCAGTTACGTGTTTACAGTTGTTCAACCAAAGCCTATGATGTTTACCAAAGACAGTCATTTCTTGTATGCTCATTCATTACACATTATCCGTGCATATTACACAAGTGGCGTATAAACAACATTCATCGTATTACAATTCATACAAAACAACGTATAGTACAATCCATAACATCATGTGGTATATGTTCAGTTATAACCATGATTTCATCCCTACTCGTGTTTCACATGCACTGGTTAGCTGGCTCAATATGCATACAAGTGAGTGTGTAATTAATCCTAATTGTGTGTGGTCCATTGTTTGACTCGGCCCAGAACAGACACATGGCTCATACATGACATGCAGCCCAAACAATGTAACATTCATTTATGCATGCGGCCCACTAGACCTTCACCCCAACCGATTACAGAACCTCACGGAGTTATATACTGGAACATGTTAATTCATAACCTACTATACATGTACAATAGCAACATCATGTTAACCAGTAATCATCAATTCAGAAAATGACACAGCCCAATAACCGATCCCTTTTAGCACATATTTTACGATATCAACATCATCACTTAATATTAGGCATACTAACAGATTCCATAATTAACAAGTAACTAACACCACCTAATCATTCATTATTATCCTAATTATCATGTAACCTTTATATCACCAATATGTATATTACGAGAACAGTTTATCATACAACCGGAAATCATGAATCAAAATAAATCATCACAACATGAGACTAGTTCATCTATTTCCAAGTAATGTTCACTAAAGGTCAAGACATCTCATGGTTCAATCATTACTATCATCAACAGCCACATGCCAACTGACACTTTCATGCATATTTGAAACATATTAGCCGACATTATAGTGATCAATATCAAGTTGGCTGCACCTTCAATGCATAGCACATGTACTAATGTTATGTGTGCAATTTAACAAGGTATTGGCCGCACAAAACAAAGCAACAAATGATATAATAACATTACTAACCAAAACACTCGATCCACCAGGAGAATGCCTCGAGGGGGGGGGGGGTTCTCTTCTGCCGACGCAACTTGAGTGAGGGAAAAGTAGGGTTTTAGTTCTAATTTGTGATCACACTTAATTCACGTATACAAGTAGTTAAACGGACAAGGAACTGGGCCGGTTATGATTACTAATCAAATGGTAATTTGGGCCGATCATGTTTGCTAATCAAGACAGTGATTTGGACCGATTATAACCATAATGCGGAACCGTATTTGGGCCAAGTTCGATCAATTATGACAATGGGTATCTTACTCAAACAAACACACATACGTTGCGGTCCGATTATACTAACACATATAATTCTAACAAGACTACCACAATCGTTAAACAGAATCATACAAGTACGGATACAAGCACGGTACGCTAAAGAGGAATAACGAAGAGTTAGGATCGCGCTACTAACCTTGAAAGTTCGGGTTGTCATATCATCCCCAACTTGAAAGAAATTTCGTCCGGAAATTTGACAGGCAAGCACAGAAGAGTGAAGTGAGAAATCATGATTGTTGCGGATTTTCCTCAGGTGTCACATCATCCCCAACTTGAAGAGGAATTTCATCCCGAAATTCACCAGTTTTACCAGATTTAGATTTGTCTTTAGGAAAAAGGTGTGGATACTTGAGCTCCATTTGATCCTCACACTCCCATGTGAACTCCGGTCCACGTCTTGAGTTCCAACGAACTCTAACAATCGGGATACGACTGTGTTTGCGCACCTTGACCTCTCGGTCCATGATCTCAATAGGCTCTTCAACAAACTGTAGCTTGTCATCAATCTTGAGCTCTTGAAATGGCACAACCAGTGTCTCATCAACCAGACACTTCTTTAACGGAGAAACGTGAAAGACATCGTGAATATTACCCAACTCGGCAGGTAACTCAAGCTTGTAAGCGACTTTACCGATTCGCTCCAGGATTCTAAACGGCCCAACATAACGCGGATTAAGCTTACCGCGTTTCCCAAAGCGTACAACGCCCTTCCACGGTGAAACTTTCAACATAACCCGATCATTAACTTCGAACTCCAAAGGCTTTCTACGCTTGTCGGCGTAGCTTTTCTGACGATCACGCGCCACTGCCATACGATTCCTGATCTGAACAATATTTTGTGAAGTTTCAAGGATGAGCTCAGGACCTGTGAGTTGGCTGTCACCCACTTCAGCCCAACAGAGAGGAGAACGACATTTCCGCCCGTACAGTGCTTCGAACGGAGCTGCCTGAATACTAGTGTGATAGCTGTTGTTGTAGGAGAACTCTATCAACGGCAGGTGTTTCTCCCATCCTTTCCCAAAATCGATCACACATGCCCGCAGCATGTCTTCAAGTGTCTGAATTGTGCGCTCGCTCTGACCATCCGTCTGTGGGTGATAAGCGATACTCATATCGAGTTGTGAACCGAACGATTTATGCATCGACTGCCATAATTCAGAGGTGAAACGCGGATCTCGATCTGAGATGATAGAAGTTGGCACCCCGTGCCTAGAAACCACCTCTTTAAGATAAACTGCTGCAAGCTGAGAAAACTTGTCTGTTTCTTTGATTGCCAGAAAATGTGCTGACTTTGTGAGACGGTCAACAATCACCCAAATAGTATCGTTTCCAGCTTGAGTTCTCGGTAACCCTGTAACGAAATCCATGGCGATCTGCTCCCACTTCCACGTGGGTATCTCGGGCTGCTGAAGTAGACCCGAAGGCTTCTGATGCTCTGCTTTGACTCTAGCACAAGTCAAGCATTTACTCACGTATGTGGCGATGAGAGCTTTCATATTCGGCCACCAATACAAAACTTTAAGATCCTGATACATCTTATCCGATCCCGGATGAATAGAATATCGTGACTTGTGCGCTTCATCCATCACAAGTTCTCTGAGATCACCAAACAGAGGGATCCATACTCTTTCCATAATATAATAGATGCCATCAGATCTCTGCTCAAGCTGCTTTTTCATACCTCGTAAACCCTCAGCTTCGATGTTCTCCTCCTTCAGTGCCTCAGTCTGAGCCGTACGAATCTTATCAGGGAGGTTAGAATGAATAGTGAGCTGTAATGCGCGAACACGTTTAGGCTTCGACTCCTTTCGGCTAAGTGCATCAGCCACAACATTAGCTTTCCCGGGGTGATACTTGATGGCACACTCGTAATCGTTCAAAAGCTCTATCCAACGACGTTGCCGCATATTCAACTCCTTCTGGTCGAAGATATGCTGGAGACTCCTGTGATCGGTGTAAATAGTGCATTTGGTACCGTACAAATAATGCCTCCAGATCCTCAACGCGAAAACCACAGCTCCTAACTCCAAATCGTGAGTCGTATAATTCCTCTCGTGTACCTTCAGCTGCCGAGAAGCATAAGCTATCACCTTCTCGCGTTGCATCAACACGCAACCGAGACTTTGAATCGAAGCATCACAGTAAACCACAAAATCCTCTGTACCCTCTGGTATAGATAGAATCGGCGCGCTGCATAATTTCTGTTTCAAAAGCTGGAAAGCATCCTCCTGTTTCGTTCCCCACGAGTAAACGACGTTCTTCTGTGTCAAGGAGGTAAGAGGTTGTGCAATTTTTGAGAAATCCTGAATAAACCGACGATAGTACCCTGCAAGACCCAGGAATTGTCGCACCTCCGAAGGATTCTTTGGTGTCACCCAATTCCTTATAGCATCGATCTTCGCAGGATCCACATGTATACCCATCTCGTTGATAATATGCCCAAGAAAGTGTACTTCCCGAATCCAAAAATCACACTTAGAAAACTTCGCGTAAAGCTGCTCCTTCCTCAGGAGCTCCAAGATAGTACATGGGCTCCCCAAGGTGAAGAGCTAGGTCGGATAAAACCTCTATCCAACAGCTCTTGGAGTTGATTCGACAACTCCTGTAACTCTCCTGGCGCAAGACGATAAGGGGCTCGAGCAATCGGGGCTGCTCCTGGCATGAGGTCGATCTGAAATTCCACCTGACGGTGTGGAGGTAGACCTGGGAGTTCCTCAGGAAACACATCAGGAAACTCACGAACTACTGGAAAATCCCCGATCTTTCTCTCATCAGGCTGCGAATTAGTAACGAGGGCTAACATAGCAGGATAACCCTTACGCAAACACTTCTGAGCCTTCATTGCTGAAATAATGCTAACTGTGGCACCACTACGATGACCCTGAACCGATAAAGATTCTCCGCTAGGGAGAGGAACACGCACGATTTTCTCTTTGCAGAGAATTTCCGCCTGATGTTTGGACAACCAGTCCATGCCGATAACCACATCAAAACTTCCAAGAGTAATAGGGTGTAGATCAACGTCGAACACTTGACCCATGAGGTCGAGTTTGCACCCAACTAGAATGTGTGAAGCCTCAATTGTTTTACCATCAGCTATCTCAACTATGTGTTTAGTTACAAGCGGTGTAGGACTCAACCCTAACTGACGACTAAATCCCAAAGATACATAACTCCAATCGGCACTAGAGTCGAATAAAATAGAAGCAAATACACCGTTTACTGAAAACGTACCAGTAACCACGTTGCCGTCATTTCGTGCCTCCCCAGCTCCAATAGTAAACACGCGCCCACGCGCACCGTTTCCCCCGTTGTTCCCATTGTTGTTCCCAGCATTGTTGTTATTCCCATTGTTATTACCACCTGCGTTCTGATTCAGCTGAGGACAGTCTCGCTTGATGTGACCTTCAGCACCACATTGAAAACAACCCTTACGAATACCCTGGTTTTGTTGAGGCTGCTGTCTGCCCTGCTGCTGTGATGGCTGCTGCTGAGCTGGAAGTGTAGCCCTACAATCCCTAGCCACGTGCCCTGATCGGTTACACCGATGACAAACCCGAGTACACTGTCCCTTGTGATGATAGTTACACTTGTTGCACAAAGGCAGCTTCCCCGCATAAGATCCCTGCCCTGACTTGTTACTCTGGTTTTGATTCATTGACGATGACTGGCTGAAACTGCGGTTGCTGCCAGTATCCGTCTTCTTCTGAGGCTGTGCAGAGTTGGACCCCTTGTCCATATCGTTCCACTTACGCTTGCTATCAGTAACAGGAGCAGTGGAAGTAGTAGCGGCTGTTGTAGTACTAGAAATACGTGGTGGTGGTGAATTGCTCTCCACCTCTTGATCAACGATCTTGTGAGCCAAACGGACAATCTGAGTTAAGTTATTAAAGTTTGCCACAGTAACCAAACCCTTCACCCGTGGAGGTAATCCCTTGACAAACAACTCAATTCTTCGAGGTATAGGTCAAGACAAATTCGGACACAAGTCAGCCAACTCATACGACCGCTTCACGTATGCTTCAATCTCGGATCCCACCATTTTCAGATCATAATACTCGTTTTCTAATTTCTGTATTTCATCACGAGGACAATATTCCTCCCTCATCAATTCTTTAAAGTTGTCCCACGTAGTGGTGTTCGCCGCCTCGATGCCTAACAGCTGAACCTGGGCATTCCACCAGGTCAGGGCACCATCTTCGAGCGTGCCCGCAGCATACTTCACTCTGTCCCCAACCGGACAGTTACACATCGCGAATACGGACTCTGCCTTTTCGAACCAGCGCAAGAGTCCTACAGCCCCTTCAGTCCCACTGAAGGTCTGCGGCTTATAATCCATGAAGGTTTTGAACGTGCAAACAGGCGGATGGTGCGGATTCTGTTGCACCTGTTGACCTATTACCGAAAGAACATGAAACAAACAGGTAAGACTCAAGCATGCGACGTAAGGATAAAGGGTGTTTGGTACACATCGTACCAGCCTGATAAGCCGCTAAGGCTTCAGCCACGCGAGTGTTAATGAGATCGGTTAACTCAGCCTGAGTCATAGCAATATGGCCACGTCCACCACCGCGGCCTCCACCACGTCCACCATTACGTCCGCCACGTCCGCTCATGATTCTATATATAAGAAAGGAAAGATTCAACATGCAAGTACAAGTAGGAAGCAAGCATTACTATGATCTCCACAGATTTCTACGTTCTAGCATAACATCAACTGACACAGCGGAACCCTTTTCACACTTGTCAAGTTTCACTGGGACTCACATGCGTCCCACATTATTATTTTGTGTACACCCACAATAATAATCCAATTTGCATGTTCATCTCATCGCCACTCAATTCGTGTTAGAAAGGTTCCCGAATCCAAGCAATAAAGTAGGTGATGACGTGATGTCGTGGTCACAATCAAATTTAATCCCAATAACAACTATATAGATAGTAGCAAGTGGGTATCGAACACATGAAGTTTGTGGAATATGTGTTATTTGAAAGCTTGTCTAATTTAACTAAATTAAACTAAATTGCAAGAAAAGTAAATTCAAGAGTTTGATTGATTGAATTGGTTTTTAAAAACTAAATTAACTAATTAAATTGCAAGGGAAAAGTTTTGGTTGTAAACAAATTGGAGAATAATGACCACCTTTAGTTTCCGGTTTGCTTTGACACTTATGCTAACATTCCACTAGAAAGAACTACATAGACATAGTTCATGTGTGACTAATTGCAGTGATGAAAGGGAACTAAGTACTCAGATTCCTAGAACGTGAGGTTGTTACCCGATGATCAATCAACCCTTACCCAAGCCTAACTATACCCATGATATCTCGATTGCCAACGGCACCAAGAACGTATGGTTTCTAATTGATTCAGCACAAGGATTAACAATTTACTAACAAATAATCACACACCATAACAAGCAATTCAATAAAGAGAAGACTGTTATTCTAGAAATACGGAAGTAAACATAAATGTCTTGCAAACCTTCCACCAAAGATAGTCACCAAGTACTTAGCCACTCATGGCTTGAACAAACATTGTAACAAAAGTCTTATTGTTCATCAAGATCAAAAGACAACAAAAACTAATGATTAAGAGATGTTCTTCAAGCTTCCAATGTCTCCAACAATGCCCAAATTCGTTCACAACTGAAGCATAACCGATTGGCAATGATAAGTCCCCTTAAATTCCCTCAAATTGGCCATTAAATGAGGAGTTACACTTTTTGGATCAGTCGGAGCCGTAAGCTACGCCTCCCAGCCGTAGCTTACGGCAGTCAACAAAAGTGCACAGGTCAACCAGGAGCCGTAACCTACGGCCCCCAGCCGTAGGTTACGGCTGGCAATGAAACTTTACGCCCGGAGGCTCCTGTTTTACGGCTGAAAATTTTTGACAATAAATGGGAGCCGTAACCTACGGCTAGGAGCCGTAGGTTACGGTCTTGAGTGACTTTCTTCTCTTTATTTCTCCATCAATTTGCCATTTCTTTAACTCTCGATTTCGCCAACTTCCACCATCCTTCTAAGCTTTCTAAATCCCTCATCTTTAGTACTTTAACACCTGCACATCATTTCATCTAGTGGTTACCAAGTTCAAACAATTAACCGGGTAAAGCATGGGATTTTAATCTTTTTAAGGCACTTAAGGGTTGTCGTACGGACCACCCGTCACATCCCCACACTTACCCGTTGCTTGTCCCAAGCAACTCATTCACTAACCAATTCAAAACCACAAGCGATCAACATGCAAACCAAGCTAAAATGTACCGTCCTTTTACTAACTTTTTATCATACCACAAGACACACCCCTCACAACAACTCTCGGTGACAAGTAATATTAGCAACATTATGCTAACACGCTCAATGCAAGTGTGTGATTGTGCGACAATAAGCTTGTATACAAATCAAGTTTCCTCCTATCAAATACCTAGCATGCTTATGAATCAAAAGGACTTACGGGTTATAACGGGGCTATGTGTAAAGGTAGGAAAATGGTGGGATATATATGCAAGAGCTAATTGATTTGACCCGGTTTTTATTTCTACTACTAAACAAAGCAAACATCAACTATATACACAACTTCTTCAACATTCTCAACTACTATTGCAACTAAATACTTCTTTTTTTTTGTATTTTTCTCATATTTTTCTCTTTCTTTTTTTTCTTTTCTTTCTTCTTTTTTTTCATTTTCTTCATAACACATAAAACTCAACAATATATACAAGAACATCAACAATCACAAACTAAATTCCTAAACCGGGTCGTTTCAATAGGTAAAGTTTTTTTTTTTTTTTTTTTGTAAGAAGTAGGTTTGGGTCACAACCGAATAGTATAAGGCTCAAACATGGCTTTCTAAAGACCAAACCCCCACCCCTCACAATACCAAGCTCATATATGTAACGTATGAGGTCCAACCCCCAATTCCCACACTCTCACACATTCGGACGAGGCTACCTAAAAATCCCTATCATTTTCACAATCATGCTAATCCTAGGCTTCAACAAGAATTCGTACACGAGTTCTATTAACACAATACAAACACCGCCACTCAAAACAAAGAAATATTCTCTAATAATCATATGTGGCTCAAACACTCACCAAGAAATGACTAGAAAGGGGTGTCGGTGTGTCAAATGGAACAATATCAAGTTTTCAAATTTTTGACACTTTTACTTGGTTTCACAAAAAATATTAACTTCTCAAAAATTTCCCCCCATCCCCACACTTGGGATACATTGTCCCAATGTATGGTTTTGAGGGAAAGATCGCTTTCAACAAAAACACCAACATTTGCTTTACATCTCGAACCCCAAATTTCTTTTTTTTTATTTTATCAACTAATACCAATATTTTAATACTAAAGAACATAACAAGACTAAGGAAAGAGTACATTGACCTGGTGAAGTTTGACACAACAGATGTTGTAGATAATCCGACTTCCTATCATCACCTTCACACAACTCTTCGCACATCTTCCCCACACTTATCTAAAAACACCTTGGGTTGCCTCCCAAGCAGCGCTAAAGTTTAGGTCTTCAGCCCGACCGTACCTGATATGTCTCAAGGTGGTCTCAATGCACATTTACCTTTTTCGTTGCTGATGTTTGATTCTTCTATTGTGTGTGTGCTTTGTCACGTCCCATCTTTCTTTGCAAAATTCTTTAAATCCACATTTTCCTACCGAATTTCCAACAAATGCTCGGTAGTTTACTCTACACTTCACTACTTCATTTTCTGTGCCCAACAAATCCAAACTCTCCCATAAACATAACTTATGAATTAAATCTCCCACATCATGAAGTGCCACCTTCCTAGTTTCTAAACATGCATCCTTAACACTCTTGGTTTCCATAACCACCACAGCCGGAGAGTTGTAATCAACTTTGATTGGTTCATCAAGTAAAAGGCCCTCAACTTTGCTCTCCATAGGTGGTTCCTCCACAATAATTTCAATTGTATATTCCTCATTTGGCCCTAATAATTCAGTTTCAAGTTCGGGAGGACTCACAACCTTTTCTTCTACATCACCCATAGGTGTCATTTGTTCAATCTGCACATATATCCAGTGTTGTTTTGCTTGACGTTTTTCCAATATCGACGTCCCTGGCCTCATCTCTTTCACCTCTTTTGGTAACAAATCATATTTCCATTCCAAAAGTTCTACTCGTTCTTCCATTGACAAATGAGGTTTTATTAATTCTTTTTCAACATGAATCATGTGTCTCTTTCTCATCATCTCGTCAAGACTTTCAGATTTATGTGACTGATAGTGCAAAGTAGGTTGTTGGGTTACCCATTCATAACCATACTGATCAAATGTATACTAAGCATGATAATAGTCTTGATCGTACATCTGAGGGCCTTCATATGAAAGTTGGGAATATTCATAATAATCACCGTAATCGTACTTCTCTTGGTAACTCATTTTTTTAATCCCCTTAATGTTCGCTCAATTTCCGGATCAAACGCCAATGGTGATAGCTTGTGAGAGCTCCTAGTACGCATGCACCTGTCAATACCTGCACACTAACACACCCAGCGTAAACCAGAAAAATAACAAACTTAAAAAGAAAAAAAAAATAACACACGTTGCGCACTACTCCCCGGCAACGGTGCCAAAATTTGACGTGATGTCGTGGTCACAATCAAATTTAATCCCAATAACAACTATATAGATAGTAGCAAGTGGGTATCGAACACAGGGAGTTTGTGGAATATGTGTTATTTGAAAGCTTGTCTAATTTAACTAAATTAAACTAAATTGTAAGAAAAGTAAATTCAAGAGTTTGATTGATTGAATTGGTTTTTAAAAACTAAATTAACTAATTAAATTACAAGGGAAAAGTTTTGGTTGTAAACAAATTGGAGAATAATAACCACCTTTAGTTTCCGGTTTGCTTTGACACTTATGCTAACATTCCACTAGAAAGAACTACATAGACATAGTTCATGTGTGACTAATTGCAGTGATGAAAGGGAACTAAGTACTCAGATTCCTAGAACGTGAGGTTGTTACCCTATGATCAATCAACCCTTACCCAAGCCTAACTATACCCATGATATCTCGATTGCCAACGGCACCAAGAACGTATGGTTTCTAATTGATTCAGCACAAGGATCAACAATTTACTAACAAATAATCACACACTATAACAAGCAATTCAATAAAGAGAAGATTGTTATTCTAGAAATACGGAAGTAAACATAAATGTCTTGCAAACCTTCCACCAAAGATAGTCACCAAGTACTTAGCCACTCATGGCTTGAACAAACATTGTAACAAAAGTCTTATTGTTCATCAAGATCAAAAGACAACAAAAACTAATGATTAAGAGATGTTCTTCAAGCTTCCAATGTCTCCAACAATGCCCAAATTCGTTCACAACTGAAGCATAACCGATTGGCAATGATAAGTCCCCTTAAATTCCCTCAAATTGTTAAATGAGGAGTTACACTTTTTGGATCAGTCGGAGCCGTAAGCTACGCCTCCCAGCCGTAACTTACGGCAGTCAACAAAAGTGCACAGGTCAACCAGGAGCCGTAACCTACGGCCCCCAGCCGTAGGTTACGGCTGGCAATGAAACTTTACGCCCAGAGGCTCCTGTTTTACGGCTGAAATTTTGTACAATTAATGGGAGCCATAACCTACGGCTAGGAGCCGTAGGTTACGGTCTTGAGTGACTTTCTTCTCTTTATTTCTCCATCAATTTGCCATTTCTTTAACTCTCGATTTCGTTAACTTCCACCATCCTTCTAAGCTTTCTAAATCCCTCATCTTTAGTACTTTAACACCTGCACATCATTTCATCTAGTGGTTACCAAGTTCAAACAATTAACCGGGTAAAGCATAGGATTTTAATCTTTTTAAGGCACTTAAGGGTTGTCCTACGGACCACCCGTCAGGTGACACTACAACATAGGCCATGAAGGTTCAAGAAAGGTTGCACTCTTAAAACACGTATCGTGGGTTGTCATCATATAAGTTCATACTGTTGTGCCAAGTGTGCATTCACATGTAATGTTATCTAATAGTAAATACTAGAGATACCGCACAATAGTAAACAAGAGACGAACCTTGCTGTCTGGAGCTGAGTGTCATGGTCGATTTCGGATCAGTTCGGTTATAGTCTGGTTTTATAAAAACGTTTTAAACCAAGTTCACTATAACCAGTGGCTCTGATACCAAACTGTCACACCCTCAAATTACCACTTAGGGTGTGTCCCTGTTAGGCGTATGACCACTAGTAATGAGCCACCAATTACATTGAATCCATAAGTTTAAAAATAAAGTTTCATCATTTAATAGTAATAAAATCCAAACATAAGTAATTCAAAAACCATCAAGTTCAGTGGAAGCATTATTGTAACATAAAGTAATACTAATCAACGTGATAAATAAGTGTTTAACAAATGAGCCCATCAATGTGACCATGACCACTCCTACCTCCAGCCAGCAAGCTCCTGTTTCCATCCCCTAACGACCTGCGAGCATGTAACAAGTGTATTAGACAAAGCTGGCGAGTCCACAGTTTAAGAAAACGTTTGTTACCAGTTGAATGTAACACAGTTCAATAACCAATGCAAGTAATATTGTTAATATCCCAATTCCGAACAAGACGGCTCCTGAAGTACATGACTGCCCTTTCCCACGTACTCCTATCCAGTACTGGGCTCGACTGGGTCATTAGTTCACATCCGTCCTCCCTAGGAGCGGTGTGAGGGTGGCAAACCTAAGTAGCGCTACTAACTAATACCCGTTACCCTCCAGGTAACATAATAAGGGACTTACAAGAATGATAGGTGAAAATATTAACCAATATACCCGTTTTTACCCAAACCACTGACTGTCCCCAACCACTGGGACGCATGCTCGAATGTAGTAAACTCACCTTTGGTTTGCTCGGTAGAATCAGTTACGTGTTTACAGTTGTTCAACCAAAGCCTATGATGTTTACCAAAGACAGTCAGTTCTTATATGCTCATTCGTTACACATTATCCGTGCATATTACACAAGTGGCGTATAAACAACATTCATCGTATTACAATTCATACAAAACAACGTATAGTACGATCCATAACATCATGTGGTATATGTTCAGTTATAACCATGATTTCATCCCTACTCGTGTTTCACATGCACTGGTTAGCTGGCTCAATATGCATACAAGTGAGTGTGTAATTAATCCTAATTGTGTGTGGTCCATTGTTTGACTCGGCCCAGAACAGACACATGGCTCATACATGACATGCAGCCCAAACAATGTAACATTCATTTATGCATGCGGCCCACTAGACCTTCACCCCAACCGATTACAGAACCTCACGGAGTTATATAACCTACTATACATGTACAATAGCAACATCATGTTAACCAGTAATCATCAATTCAGAAAATGACACATCCCAATAACCGATCCCTTTTAGCACATATTTTACAATATCAACATCATCACTTAATATTAGGCATACTAACAGATTCCATAATTAACAAGTAACTAACACCACCTAATCATTCATTATTATCCTAATTATCATGTAACCTTTATATCACCAATATGTATATTACGAGAACAGTTTATCATACAACCGGAAATCATGAATCAAAATAAATCATCACAACATGAGACTAGTTCATCTATTTCCAAGTAATGTTCACTAAAAGTCAAGACATCTCATGGATCAATCATTACTATCATCAACAGCCACATGCCAACTGACACTTTCATGCATATTTGAAACATATTAGCCGACATTACAGTGATCAATATCAAGTTGGCTGCACCTTCAATGCATAGCACATGTACTAATGTTATGTGTGCAATTTAACAAGGTATTGGCCCCACAAAACAAAGCAACAAATGATATAATAACATTACTAACCAAAACACTCGATCCACCAGGAGAATGCCTCGAGGGGGGGGGGGGTAGGGTTCTCTTCTGCCGACGCAACGTGAGTGAGGGAAAAGTAGGGTTTTAGTTCTAATTTGTGATCACACTTAATTCACGTATACAAGTAGTTAAACGGACAAGGAACTGGGCCGGTTATGATTACTAATCAAATGGTAATTTGGGCCGATCATGTTTGCTAATCAAGACAGTGATTTGGGCCGATTATAACCATAATGCGGAACCGTATTTGGGCCAAGTTCGATCAATTATGACAATGGGTTTCTTACTCAAACAAACACACATACGTTGCGGTCCGATTATACTAACACATATAATTCTAACAAGACTACCACAATCGTTAAACAGAATCATACAAGTACGGATACAAGCACGGCACGCTAAAGAGGAATAACGAAGAGTTAGGATCGTGCTACTAACCTTGAAAGTTCAGGTTGTCACAGCTTTACTGTTTGGAACTTGAAATCATTGTGTAAACCAAACATATCGTTTACCTTTATCATTTATTTCTTTATCTTTACTACGCGAAGTCATGTATATGTACTATAGTATTTATGACCATCTTTACCATTCGTAGAGATTTAGTACAAACTAACAAATTTAATTTCAAAGTAACCAGTTCAAAGCATAAAACCGAACCTTTTTGTCGATTTAAACAACCCAACCAACCTAGTCAGTTTTTAGTTTGTTGTTTTCAAAAATGAAGTTAACAGTTCGGCCAAAAAAATTAGTTTGAATCTACCAAACCTAACGTGACACACACAATCACAATTAATCTAAGAAGATTGTGTCAGATAACAAGCAAAACGAGTAGAAAGACTTTTAATCTTATGTTGTTGCATAATATCCCCACTCTTACAATTACTCTATCCCACTACATTTGTTATACACTATATACAAATGGTTTATATGATTTTCGCATTCAATGGTTTCTACTTGGTAGTATTTTTCATATCATTTTTAAAACTAAGAGTAAACTGCCATTTTGGTCCTTGAGGTTTGGTCACTTTTACCACTTTAGTCCAAAACTCAAACCTTTTAAATCTGGGTCCCTGTGGTTTCACTTGTATTGCCATTTTGGTTCAAAAATGAAATCAGCTGATATTTGTCTAATAAAATCCTGTTATTTTGTCTTTTTCTTCATGGGCAAAATGATCAACATAATTTTATTATAACACATTATTAATTAAACTAATTAAACTAAATATCACTTTGACCCTTGACCTCATAAAGCTCAGGATATTATCATCTTCCCCAAAAATCTTCTCCCAAACCCTCCCAACTACGAATCACCACAAAGATATTTAGTATCATTCATGTTTAGCTCCTGAATTATCATGGATGATATCATCATTTTTGTAGATTAATGGCATTATCCACCAATTTGAATCACCACAAAGTAATGTGTCGGTTATGAACCATGACCCATAATCTCCATCGGATCTTCATCATTCTTAACCATTATAATCGCTTGACTATCTGAACATTAATTTGGTTCCAATAAGCCATATAATCATATAATGAATCAAACTTGGGACACGTTGAATCAATAACAACCGACGGTTTTACAACCTCCACAGACGGAGATGAATTTACAGATGCTTTTCAGGTCAGCGAAAAAGATGAACCAAAAGAGAATTTAAGACCTGAACTTACTGTTTTATCCGGCGAAATTGGTAAGTTCCTTGCTGCAGAATCCAAACTCGATACAGAAGGAACTGTAGATAAATATTTGTTCAAATCACAGGAAGGGGCACATGCATAGTTGGGAGGGTTTAGGAGAAGATTTTTGGGGAAGATGATAATATCTGAGCTTTATGAGGTTAAGGGTTAAAGGGATATTTAGTTTAATTAGTTTAATTAATTTAGTTAATAATGTGTTATAATAAAATTATATTGACCATTTTACCCCTGAAAAAAAGGACAAAATAACAGGATTTTATTAGACAAATATCAGCTGATTTCATTTTTGGACCAAAATGACAATAAAAGTGAAACCACAGGGACCCAGATTTAAAAAGTTTGAGTTTTGGACTAAAGTGACAAAAGTGACCAAACCTCAAGGACCAAAATGGCAGTTTACTCTAAAACTAATTATTACCAATAAATTGTTGTGGTAAGTTTTCAAATTCTAAAAAGTTTAGTCCACAATATTCATTTACTAAAACTTATGTGATCATTTTCAAAAAAACTTAACATCTTTCAATCATCATTTTAGGGAAAACAAAAATTTTGCAGACTCCATCACTTGACCGGAGAAAACAAACAGCTGCGGCGATTCCGATCCTCCGTCGCCGGCGACCACCACCACATCAACCGAACAACATCAAGTAATCTCGAAATCTTCAATCTCTAATCCAGCGTTTCATTAAGTTCATATTGTTCGAGTTTTGTTTCGTTAAATGTAAACCCTAACCCTAACCGTCTGATTTAGGTCAAAATTGTGTGAATCACTGAGTTTTTATACATTTTGTGTTGATTCGTGTAAAAATTGCATATGATGACACTTTTTTAGAACCAATTGTTTCATTAATTTCAGATTATTCAACTTATTAGCTTAAAATTGTGTAAAATCACTGAAACTGTATACATTTTGTGTTGATTTATGTAAAAAATGCATATGATTACGCTTTTTTAGATCCAATTGTTTCATGTTGTAGGATTATAAACATTTAGGGTTTCGATTATGGTTTACCTTCAATACGGTAGAAATATTCTTCGCCGGAGTAAGGTTTTGAACACGGAATGTGTGCTGCATCATCCGTTGTTTTATGGTGGTCAAGGTGTTAGATACAGAAAGTTGGAAGTTATACTTACAACTGTGAGTATATTATTGTTTAATTTGAGTTAATTTTAGTGTTGTTTGATATAAAATGAAGTGATTTTTTGTGATATTGTATGCAGAATGTAGATAAGTTGGGGAAAGCAGGTGAAACTGTTAAAGTGGCTCCTGGACATTTTCGCAACCATTTGATGCCCAAATTGCTTGCGGTTCCAAATATCGATAAGTTCGCTTATTTGATAAGTGAACAGAGGAAGGTTGTTCTTGTTCTTTTTATGCCTGAAGTTTTTTTTTTTTAAATTTCTTTACGCGATTTTGATTTGATTGGCGCAATAGCGCTAGAGGAACAGTCATGGTCTTAAATTATGTGTTTGTTGTAGACAATGTTCATTATTTTTGGAAAGAATGTGTGAACTGCGATGTGATGACTGATGGCGCGTGTTGAAGTTATTTATTGCTAATCTTTTGAACATGTGTTTTCAACCAGATATATCAGCCGAAGGAAGTTGAAGAGGTTAAGGTAGTTCCAAAGACCGAGGAAGACACAATGAAAGAATACCAAAAAGCAGCAAGAAGACTTGAAAATGCAAAGCTGGTTTGTTATTCATTTCTCTATTTTGCGGATTTTGAGTTTATGTTTGTAGTTTGCTAAAGGGCAAATGTAGTAAAATAGTAATGTACTTAAGTTGGTGGTCTATTTTGGTATATACTTGATAATGTCCCAACCTGATAATTATGACTTTTTGAAATGAGCTAGTTTGGTAAGTTAATGGACATAAAAATTGGTATAACCATAGTAAAAGATGGCTTACCCGCCACCTCATCAGAAAGTGGATTCGTTTGGTGATTTAGCCCATAAGTTCATTTAGAAAAAGTATAATCACCAGCTTGGGACATTATTGTTTATAATTTCTAAAGAGGGATTGCTAAGTAAATTGTTATTCGATACATATTAACCGAATAACCTCTTTCTTATAGATAAGTTTACTGGTTTCTAAAGGATTAGGTAAACATCATTGACCAATGAAGCCTTGTTTTCTTGATATTTTTTGTCTGATATGTTTGAGGTCTCTTGTAGGTTCTGAGAAGATACATAAAGATAGATACTGAATTGCGTTCACCTGTGGACAAAGATGAAATTATTTCTGAGGTATTAGCTTATTCTTTACTATTTTTTTTCCATTTATTTTGTGTATATGTGGAATTTAGTTAATAACTTTGTTAGTTGATATTTTTCTAAACATTTATCTGCCTGTGGTGGCTGAAAATTGATATTGTCATATTTTGTTACGTAGTGGGCCAAAACGGATACGGGTCAAAACAAGGCGAGTCGGGTTGGACCAACCTGCTAGTTGAAAAATGTCACATAATAGTAATCAAGTGTCATAATTGTTTAACTAAAAGCACTAAAACTGTTTTTCTTTCACTATAAACCCACTCAAGTTTTAATATTGTTTCGTTGGTAGTGAGTTTTTAATATTTAATAACCGATTAAAACTAAGTGATTTAAGTTGAATAGTTATAAAACTTGGTTAGTGATTTTATCAAGTTTCACTTAAGCAGATAGTTTCGGAAAAAAAAGGTCATTAACCAAGTTCTATAATTGTTCCATTTAGGTCACCCAGTTTTACACCATTAAGAAATAATTACAATAATGGAATAGCATTGAAATTTGTTGTTTTTAATGGTATTTATCCTCTTTAATTATGTAAAAAAATAATGTACTAAATACGATTTGGAGAACCATATTATTAATACGTTAATTTACTTTCTTTGAAATAAACAATTTACGACGTTGTAAGCATTTGAATACACATGATATGACTTTTGACCCATTTATTGACTGTTTCATGTTTAGCTACTTTCTTTTCTATACATTTTTGACTTTTGACTCCTTATCAAACATTTACAAGCTTGTTTTTAAAAAGTGTGAGGCGCTCCAAATAAGCTTTATCTTTTTACAATAAGAAGTTGTGTCTCTCTAATTTGTTTTAGACATCAACCGCTTTATCAAGTAAACCGTTTATAACTTCTTCATCCCTTTGGTTGGTTTTACATATAAAATACCTTAACTGACCCGTTAGCATACAAATGGATTAGAATGCCACCTCTAATACAATAGAGTGAATACAAGTTTGTAAGAAGTTTCATGATGTTGGTGATGCTAATGCTAATGCTTTCTGCTGACGTGGCAGGTGGCAAGACAGCTTGGCGTGCGTGTCGAGCCTGAAAACTTGCAGTTACCATCTCCTTTGTCAAGTTTAGGCGAATTTGAGGTGCCCCTTAGACTGCCTAAATCCCTTCCTTTACCAGAGGGCAAAGTGCAGTGGACACTTGATGTAAAAATCCGCAAAAAATAAACAAGCATTTTTGGTACCTTGTAATATTTTATCTAGGATAACTGACTCCATGAAGACACGTGGCACTCAGTTTAAGGTTATTTAGGTTCACAAACTTGTTCTTAATTGGCCTGGAGATGTTTATGGTTGGGATTTCTATATGGGTTATTTTTCCTTTTTTTTTTTTTTTTTTTTTTTTTAATAACAAGTAAGATGTCAAACTGATGTTATTTCCAAGGATAATTGATAATTCCATTCAAGTATGCCAGTTTTAATGTGGGCTTATAACGAACTCGATGTACTTGGGATGTTTTATTTTTAGATGTAATTGACTAAAGGGGGATATATTCCTGACATATATCGGGGTATATCGGGGTAACTTACACCAAGCTGAGATATGTTGCCACACTATACTAGTATACTTGCCACATAACATGCAGAAAATATATGGTCAGTTGTCTCAGTACATACATGACGGGCAAACTATTGAGTTTGCAAAAACATTTCTTCGTTGCAAAGCAGTTCTTGTTGCTAGATGATCTTAGTCCAAGACGCCACCCAAAAATATTCATTTTGAGTGGTAACTATCTATTTTAAGATTGTTTGTATGTAATGCCTGTTGAGAGCTGATTGCTCAACATCCTCCTTACCGATTTAACTGTGAAATTTCCATCCGCCCTACCCAACCATGACCATTTGTCTCGGTTCTTTGATAAACTCATCTGCCCCAAGATTGTATTGCATTGGTTTAGTTCTTGCATTTCCACATCAAACGATACCGCCCTTTTCCAGTCCCATCTACCTTCGGATAAAAGCCGTTCATCAACTCGACACCCTTTTTTTTTGTTTCTAATCGGTATAGGGCAGGAAATTGCGTTGCTAAAGCACCTGCCTCGGACCAAGTATCTAACCATAATCTGATATTCGCTTCGTCTCTCACAACGACCATAATAAGATGGTCAAGCAAGACATTTGCATTGAGTAGTGATTTATCCCGACAACATATGGTTGACCATACACCAGAGATTTGTTTGCGTAGAGGCAGGTACGTTTGTTCGTTTGGTGTGTGGTGCATAGCATTAATGACTCGCCACCAAAGTCGATTCCCTTCCTGTTTTTGACGCCGCCTCCCAATTCTTTTGTAGCAGTAACATTCTGCCGATGAACCCGTTTCATCTTGCTATTAGAGATATTGCCACCCAAAAGAACTGTCTTCTTAAACCCTCAAGCCTTTTGATTAGTTTTATTTGGTTGTTAAAATAATACAACATTTCATTATCATTCATATGCTCGTTTATTCATGTTTGTTTTTATATCTAGGAATGACCAAAACGGGAAAAAAGCGTAAAAGAAAATCATAAATTTATAACACCAAGTAACTCACGTAATGTAAAACGTAGATGAACTGGCAATTATACTGACACTATTAGAAAATCGAGGGCTCAAAAAGTTTTTATAGAATGAGAGATAAAATTGAAAACTTTAAAACTTAAGGGAACCAAATCAAACTTTACCAAAAAAAATAAACTTCTCAGTTAGGGGTAGGTGATGATGGATTGTTGGTTTCCACTTCATTTTTATCTTTCCATAGTAAAAAGAACTATCCCATCCTATCATTAAAGACATTTTTGGGCTACTACAACATAAAAATATTTTTCTTTTTAAGTTTCTACTCATTTTTGCTAGTATGGCGTCTCCACACCATTCGCTCAATTTATCTCTAGCATGTGTTATTCTTTTTCCTAAAGTATCAGTTGTTTCTGAGTTATATGTACTAATTAGTTTTTGTCCCCATGGGTCATGTATCTTTGCAAAAAAATAAGGGTAAATAATTACAAGTATCTGGTACTTGATTATAGATATGATAATAATAATCTTGAAAAACACAAATATATCTATCAATTTCGCAAATATCACATAATTGTAGACGTAATAAAGCTGTCAAATTTTTTTTTGTATAGTTGCTAGGTCCTTTATTATATTGTCTTCCCCACAAAACTCTAATCTAAAAGCTTCAACAGCTCTTGTTATTATGTTAGCTATATTTTGATCTTCTGATTCAAATATATAGCTTTTTGCATCATGGCTTATGTTTTGCTAATATCTTAAAGCACTGTTTAAAAGAGTCCGTTATAGAAATCCTTTTATTGTTTCAATGTCCATTTTATTAACAGAAACTACTATTCTAAAAGCGGTTTCCCATTTATCTATTGCCTCTTCAGTATTGTTCACACAATTTATATCTAAATATATTCCAAAAGGATTAATTGGTTCATTTTTCATAACTTGGTATGGTTTATAATTATCTTCTTGTTTTATTGTTGACTTTATTGCAGCATATCCCTGAGTAGGCCTTTGAGATTCATTTCTTATTGGTATATTTTTATCATTACTTGTACTAGGTATCATTTATATTAAAATTTTCATGGGTTTTAATATTTATAAAATTTTCATTTAACCCCATATCCCTTACTTTAGTTATTAATTTCCATGTTGACCATCCCTAATTTATTGATCAGAAAGTTGTGTCTATTTTCATCTAATGGTTTAGTGAAAATATCAGTAAATTGTTTTTCTGTTGGGACAAAATACATTTCTATGTTATCTTTTTCAACATGATCTTTTATGAAATGATATCTGACATCTATGTGTTTGGTTCTAGAGTGATGAATATGATTTGAGGTTATTGCAATTGCACTCATAGAATCACACAAAATAGGAATTTTTGTCAGATTTACTCCATAATCTTTTAGCTGAGTTTGCATCCACAGAACTTGTGAGCAAAAGCTTGCTGCTGCTACATATTCTGACTCTGTTGTGGATGTGGCAACACAATTTTGCTTTTTGCTTGTCCAACAGACTAATTTTTCTCCCAACATTTGACAGGCACCAGATGTGTTTTTTCTGTCAAGTTTGCATCCTGCATGGTCTGCATCTGTGTATGCAATTAGTTCTAAATTTGTGTTCTTAGGATACCACAGGCCAAGATTTGAAGTTCCTTTTAGATATTTAAAAACTCTTTTGATAGTTTTCATGTGTGAATCTTTAGGATTACATTGATACCTTGCCAGAAAACAGGTAGAAAACATTATGTCTGGTCTACTAGCAGTTAGGTATAGTAGTTATCCTATCATTCCTCTATAAGTTTCTATATCTACAGGTTTTCCTTCTGGATCAGAATCTAGTTTGTTTCCAGTGGCCATGGGAGTTTTTGAAGATGAGCAGTTTTCTAGTGAATACTTTTTCAAAATTGTTCTGACATACTTTGATTGACTCAAAAATATGCCATCACTTTGTTGTTTTACTTGTAATCCAAGGAAAAAAGTTAATTCACCCATCATACTCATTTCAAAGTGGTTGGTCATCAATTTCTCAAACTTTTTGCAGAATTTATCATTAGTGGATCCAAATATTATGTCATCAACATAAATTTGAACCAAAAGTGTGTGCCCCTAATGAGTTTTTAGAAAGAGGGTTGTGTCAATTGTACCTTTGGTGAAGCCAGAATTGATTAAGAAGTTGGATAGTGTTTCATACCAGTCTCTTGGAGCTTGCTTCAATCCATACAAGGCTTTGTTTAGTTTGTAAACATGATTTGGATATTGAGGATCAACAAAGCCTTTTGGTTGATGCACATATACTTCTTCTTCAATTTCACCATTTAAGAAAGCAGACTTTACATCCATCTGATAAACTTTGATGTTGTTTAAGGCAGCATAAGCTAGGAATATTCTTACAGCTTCAAGCCTGGCAACTGGTGCAAAGGTTTCATCATAATCAATTCCTTCTTGTTGACAATAACCTTTGACCACAAGCCTTGCTTTGTTCCTTGTTATGATGCCTTGTTCATCAGACTTGTTTCTGAATACCCATTTTGAACCAATGATAGACTTGTTGTTTGGTTTGGGTACGAGATCCCATACATGACTCTTTTCAAATTGGTCAAGCTCTTCTTGCATTGCTTGGACCTAATCTGAGTCATTTAGTGCTTCTTTGACAGATTTTGGCTCAATTATGCTTAAGAATCCAGCATAAAGACATTCATGAGCCATTGCAGATCTTATCTTAACACCTACTTCAGGGTCACTATTGATGTCTGCAAGTGAGTGTCCCCTGATCCATCTCAAGTTGTTATGAGAACTTGTACTTGGTGATGGATTTGAAGCTTCCCCCTGATCTGTGACCTCAGTCTTGTCAAGAGGATCAGAATTCTGTTGTTCAATAACATTTTCTAAAGAAATACCAGAATTCTGATCATTTTGCACATTTTCTGTTGGAGGTTCCAGATCATCTGCAGGGTTAGTACATGACATATTTTTGTTTGAAATGTTTATCATATGATCATGTTCTAATAGTTCTTCAGTTAGTTTGTTAAGAAGACTTTCAGAATTTTCAGGTTGTTTTGACAAGTTTATATCCTTCATAATTTCATCAGAAATTTTGGTTTCTGATGAGTCATCAAAAGACACATATAAACTCTCTCTTATTGTCCTTGTGTTCAAAAGAAAAATCCTATAAGCTTTTGAGGACAATGAGTAACCAAGAAATATTCCTTTTTCTACTTTTCTATCAAATTTTTCCAGACTATCAAAATCATTAAAGACAAAGCAATTGCAACCAAAGGTGTGTAAAAATTTGACACTTGGGACCCTATGGTTGATAATTTGATATGGGGTTTTCTGATGTCTTTTGTTAATGATAGATCTGTTTTGTGTAAAGTATGCATTTGATATAGCTTCAGGCCAAAAGTAAGTGGGAAATCTGGCATAAGCAAGCATTGTTCTAGCTGCTTCTACCAGAGTCCTGTTTCTCCTTTCTACAACTCCATTCTGTTGAGGAGTTCTTGGAGCAGAAAAGTCATGAGATATTCCTTTACTCACATGGAAAGTCTCAAGTTTTGCATTCTTATATTCTGCTCCATTGTCAGATCTGATCCTTCTCACATGTAATTTCAACAGATTTTCAGTTTTTCTGAAGAAATTAATGATCAGATCAGAGGTTTCACTTTTCTTTCTTAGAAATTCAACCCATGTGTACCTTGAATAGTCATCTAAAATGACCAATATGTATTTCTTACCAGAAAAGCTGGCATTTTGTACATGTCCACAAAGGTCAATGTGCAAAACTTCTAAGTTTTCAGAAATTGAAGATTCTGAAACTGTTTTATGTGAGCCTCTCTTTGATTTGCCAAACTCATATGCTTCACATATCTTATCCTTTTTGGATGATATATATGGTAGACCTTTTACCAGATTTTTATTTGCCAGTTGGTTGATTGTTTTAAAATTTAAATGGGCAAGCCTTTTATGCCGTAGCCAACTATTACCTTTGTTTTCAGTTGAAAATAAGCATAATTGTGGATGCTTAATTTCTTCTCCGAAATCAAAGTAGTAGATGGAATTTCTAATTCTTTTCCCACTTAAATATATTTTGTTATCATCCAACCAACCAACAGACATTTTTCAGGTAAAAAGGTTACCTGAAAGCCTTTGTCACAAAATTGCCCACAGCTTAGTAGATTGTATTTTAAAACTTCTACAAAGGCAACCTTTTTCAATGGTTAAAGCTCCATATTGTATGGTGCCATATCCCATTGTTCTTCCCTTCACCCCATTTTCAAAATTTACAAATTTACCCAGTTTTTGTTGGTAATTACTGAGTAAGCTCCTATCCCCAGTCATGTGCTTGGAGCTTCCAGAGTCGCAGTACCAGATCTGCTGCACATGATGGTTCTGAAATTATGAGGTTAGAGATTTTTTGGTACCCAGACTTGCTTGGCTACTTTTTCTGATGAAACTTTAAATAAATTGTCTTCTTTTGATGAACTTTCATCAGAATATCTGTTACATGCTGAGCCATGAACAAATTTTTCAATTTTTGTTTGGAGATGGTGTTGAACCAGCTTCAGAATGTCAACACGCATACAAGTTTCTTTATCAGAATTTTCTGATTTCTCTACTTGTGATGGAATTTTTGGATACTTTTGAAATTTTGAGTGAACCAATTCTAGAGTTTTTGAAAACTTTTGTTTGGATTCACTCCTTTTTGCTTTTAAGTTGTTTTTTGAGATTTCAAAAGAGTTCTCAGAACTTATTGATCTGCATGATTCTGAATCAGATTCTAATGTCAATTTATCAGAAATCTGATGTGTTGCTGTCACACCCCAACCAATGGCGGAAACATCGGGATGAGACGAAGTGTGAAGATTTCTAGAGACATCATAACGTTATTTGTGACAATATTTAATAAACCGATTTCATTTCATAATTCATTTGTCAACGTTACAAAGAAATCAAATAACGTCAAGTTCAAAGGAATTACAATACAATATAATCAAAATTGATACAACGATTAAACCTAAACGTCTATATGTGTATCTAGGCATCAACGCTACTTCATTTCTTAGCATCATCATCCTCAACCTGTAACATGTTTAAAATAAAGTTCAATGCAAAAGCAAAGGCGAGTATACAAGTTTAAGCATAAGTATAAGTATAAGTACAAAAGTTTAAAACGAATCCACATGGCAACTTAGTTTATACGAGATCAACCTATCATGGCATGCAATATTTCTAGCCAACCTCTGTTTACGCAAGAAAGTTTAATTAATTCAACATGACCCAAGTTTAAGGGGGGCGGTGCGTTATTCCCATAGCGCTATACATGTCGAAGGGAGGCTCGTGAGAGCTAATGACTAAAACATATCACATAAGTATGGTCCACGTAAGCATCAAGTATCATAACATAGTATTCATATATAAGGATTGTTTTGTGCATTGCATAAAGAATAAGTTAAGTGTAGTTTAATAGTAATACATGTTACAACCCAAAAAGTGGTAAACATAAAAAGGGGGTTGCGAGTATACTCACATAATTGCTAAGTCTTCCGATTATCCAGCGCTGACGAGCGTATGAGATTAGGAGGATGGAACACCGAGGTCGCTCTATAAGGGCAAACGATGGTGCATGAGTAAACGGAATTACAACGGACGAACGAGAGTGTTTATCCTAGAAATTTAAAATATCACGAATTCGTTATTATTTATTTAGTTAAAAATAAGAATCCTAATATTTGAGGTTTACAAATATATTAATTATTAAAATTATTTCATTTTTTTAACGTTTTATGTAGAAAGAAAACTAGTATAACTTAATTGATTTTAAAGGTTTATTTATAATGGTACAAGGATAATGATATAAATAAAATGAAATTGTTATAAATTTCTGTATATAGTATTGTTAAAAGAAATATCTACTAAACAAAATTAAATATATATCTTTCATTTGGTATTGGTTTTTAATAATATAAAATATTCCATAATCATTATTATATACATAGAAAGTTTTTGAACATCATCAGTAGTATCATGAATCACATAGTCCACTACCAACCTTAGATGGTTTATTTTATCATCTTCCTTCATTATATGACAGAACCTTTCGAATACTGTTAGGCAAGCTTTTACGTTTTCCAAAACTTCATTTGATTTCTTTTTAATTCAACGAACAGAAATAACAAAACTGAACCTTGCCATCTCTTTATAATACTTATCGAATAAAACCCGTGATTACATGTTGTTGATTAAGTGAATAAATACATATATATTGCAATTAATAATGATGAATATAATATACATGTGCCATTGTGCCAAAGTCATCTTCATGTTCTATAAACTTCACGAAACAGTTTAACATTTGATTCATGGCTTAACTATATACATATTATTTATTTATACATGCTATTGTCTTCTTCATATATAAAAAAAAAACGACCGAACATGTTTTTAAACTTTCTATTTACATCAGACAAGATCAAGAGAAACCGTAAGCGAAGAAATATACCGAACAATGGGACGGTGATGTGTCGCGATGTTGTTCCGGTTAATCGGCACCGGGAAAGACCACCGCCCCTACGGCGTCTCTCGTCGCTGTTGCAGTCGCCCAACACCGCCACCACTTGCGGTGGTTGGCTGGCCTTCATAGAGAGGTAGGAGAGGGGCATGGCTGACGTTGAAGGTGTAAACCTGTATTTTTGTGTAGCAGAGATAGATCGAGAGGGACAGGGTGAGTGTTAGAGTAGGCCTATGATTTTGAAATGGTGAAGATGGAAGGGGATGAGCAGGTATTTGAGAGGGATGTGGGTAATGTATCGGCTGTTGATATGCAAAAGAAATGGATTTAGGGTTTTAGTTTAACGGTGAATTAAATACAAGTGGTTGAGGAAATGGAGCCAAAAATTGGTCCAATAAGCTGGCCACTCGGGCTGTAGACATGCCTTAATGTCATTATTTCCTTTCATTAATTTGTCCATTTTGGTCTCTAGTTTTATATTAGCATAATATAATGTTTGTCATGTATAATGACATATAGGTAGTTATTAGTTATGGAATAATAAGTTATTTTACTTATGTTGGGCTGTAAATTACGTTCAGCCACTAGCCATCTTAGATTCTTTCAAATTTGACACAATAAGCTTAGTTTGATGTATTATATATATAATTAGGAAATCTACTAATTATTTATGTATATATATATTATTGTTTTAATTTATACCAAACATGAAATTAAATAAGTTTGTAGAAAATAAAATATAGGTTGTGTATTATTACGATCGAAGTCACGAATTACGAAAACGAAAACGCATTACGAATACGATGCGGATGTAAATTTCCAAAGATAGGTACATGAATAATCTTTCTAATTAAAGTAAGTTTCAAAATGCGAGGCGTTACAGTCTCCCCTCCTTTAGGAAATTTCGTCCCGAAATTTATTTAAAAGGAAAACTTGAAAGAGTTTTGGCAAAAGGTGATTATTAAGAATTGAGACTCGAAAATTTTGAAATGTAAAAAGTATGAAATCTTGAAAAATGACAAGATAGGTTTGCAAAGGAGTTCGTTTGTCTAAAATGATTTGAGGTACCAAACATAATTGGAAATGTATAGTGGCGTATATGGAATTGAACGATTGACTCTTAATAAATGAATGCAAGTATAAGAATGGCATAGGTATTGGATAGGCGAAAGTAGCGTGCTAAGAATGAAGTCTCGTCATGGACAATCGGATATAACGCGCTTGTGAGTTTTTTATAGTTTGAATTAAGTCTAAAAGGTCTGCAAAACACTGAATTTCTCATGGCACGTCTTATGAAAGTTTTGTAACATGATGAAAACACTTATATATAGGAAGTACCAGCGGCGTATCCACCATGTTTTGACCATGTTACATCCGTTTCGTATTCGGTGTCATGTTACGTTCCGTGTCTTACCACACACAGTAGTACACTCTATGGTTTTCATACGCCCATCACTATAATCCCGTGTGCACCCGCAATTATTTTGATCGTCGCATGATCCGCATAGCTTGTACTAGTTGTGTATGAATCAGGGTATACATAATTTAAAAATAAGAACGTGTACGTATAAGAATATAGTATATAAGCAAGTCCATGCTTAAGTATGTATGGGACCCACGTAAGCGTATCCCTCGGATTACGCTCGCGTACGGGTATGAATGTATGAATCATGAGTATGAATGAAAGTATGAGCATAAAAAGTATGAATATGAGCATGGGTACAAATAATAAAAATTACGTATATGGTATGTGTCGAAACATAATGAATTTAGGCACATAAAACGTGTGAGAAATTTGAGTATGTAAGATGATGTAAACGAAAGTGTCGCGAGGTATTGTCTAAAACTTGCGTGATGATATTCATGTATAGTTGTTTAAGCGAGATGTTGAGTTTATTAAATCAAAAGGAAAAAAAATCGAGTTTGATTTGGAAGGTAGAATATGACAATATAAAGTATTCATTGGCTATGCGTAACGTGTTTCGTAATAAATGGAAATGCTACTTTTGATTTAAAAGAATTTACGTATGTTGAAGGTTGTCGGCCCCCATGAAGTCTTCTTGCCCATGTGTTTCGAATTTAAATGACGAATTAAGCGGTGTAGAAGAAAAAAAAGTTTTCGAATATAATGGGTTTGTTTCATTTGTATCAAAACAAGACATTTCGAATATTGGAGGCTCCTATGAAAACGTTGATCCTTAGAGAAGGAGTTTAGTAAAATGGACTTAGTGTTTATTGAAAAGAGTTTTAACAATTGATTCGTTGATGTTGAAAAGAGTCTTTGGTAAAATGATTTTATAATATCTAAAAGTTCTTGTAAGTATATGAGAAAGTTGGTTTAAATTTCGATTGAGAACGAACGACTTTAGTATGGTGATATAACGTAAGTCTGTTTTAGTGTTTAAGTCGAATATGAAGTTCATGGGCAAGAGATTCATTGGACGATTAAATTGATGGGTAACAATTCGTAGGGTTTTGAAATTCGGGTAATAAAACGCGTTAAGGTACGACTATGAATTTCGCGTATGCGAGTTATGTAAAAATAGATTGTAGGGTAAGAAATACGTTTGATAAAACAATAAACTTCAAAATTTGCATAAGTAGGGATTTTTGACAAATGATAACGACTTAGGTATAAAATTGGATCGTGTTTGTATAATAAAGTCTCTTTGAAGGAAGGCTTTGGTAACTATCACCTAAGTGAGGGAATCACCCCTAACTCGTTGGTGAGGTCGTTGTAAGATGAAGAAAAAAAAAGAAACGGAGTTAGTCGTCAAGGTAAGGAAATCACTCCTATCTTGATGATATGTCTCCATTTTTGTAACAAGGAATATAAATAAAGTTACATTGTATAATCATATGAAAAGTATTAGTATAATGCATGTGTAAAATTGAAATCTCAAAAACAGTTCGAATTGAAAAGAGAGAATTGTATCATAAAAGATCGAAATCATGAAAAAGTAAGTTCGATTAAAACTTGGATGGTCCCAAAATGGAACGTTGACTAACCAAAGTGGTCGAAAAGTCTTTCGAATTTGAGGAGCATGCTTTGGCCTAATAGATGAAATACTCTCGCCGACAAGTCGGTTAACGACATTTACCCTTCCGGTTACTACATGTCCCAAATCAATTGGAATTCCGAGACTTGGCGGGAATTATGAGAAAATCAAGGAGTGGAACTAGTCGACAAGGTGCGGGTTTCACCCCTAACTTGACGATTTCGTATCCAAAGTGTGGTTGGTACTCGTCGTGTCAAAATTTTAAATTTCAACACTTAGACGAGGGTCCACTAGAATTCGAAATGGAAATTATACATCAAGGTGAGGATTTCACTCTTAACTTGGTGGCGAATTTCGTATAAAAAGAATAGATGGATTGAGTGTCGTTCACCAAATTGTGGGTTTCACGCCTATTTTGGTGAAGTCGTCTCGTTTGTGTATTAAGAGTGGTTTCGATTTTAGCATAAACGATTTAAAGGATGTATGTTCCAAATAATAATAAATATAAGCACATAAAACATCTCAAGAAAATAACGCGTAAAAGACATTTCAAGAATAGCACATAAAGAATGGGACAATACGACAAGTATCAACAAATAATAAAGCAAGTATTAACACAAAGTGACATATATGTTGAAAAGGTCAAAAGAAAATAAATAAGGAGCAAACAAGTATCATGCAAGTGGTTTAAGCAAAACATAAGAATAAAGCTCTAGAACTATAGACTAGGTAAAAAGCATGACAAATTTTTTCTAATTCCCTATAGTTATGGCTCTGATACCAATCTGTCACACCCCAACCAATGGCGGAAACATCGGGATGAGACGAAGTGTGAAGATTGCTAGAGACATCATAACGTTATTTGTGACAATATTTAATAAACCGATTTCATTTCATAATTCATTTGTCAACGTTACAAAGAAATCAAATAACGTCAAGTTCAAAGGAATTACAATACAATATAATCAAAATTGATACAAGATTAAACTTAAACGTCTATATGTGTATCTAGGCATCAATGCTACTTCATTTCTTAGCATCATCATCCTCAACCTGTAACATGTTTAAAATAAAGTTCAATGCAAAAGCAAAGGCGAGTATACAAGTTTAAGCATAAGTATAAGTATAAGTACAAAAGTTTAAAACGAATCCACATGGCAACTTAGTTTATACGAGATCAACCTATCGTGGCATGCAATATTTCTAGCCAACCTCTGTTTACGCAAGAAAGTTTAATTAATTCAACATGACCCAAGTTTAAGGGGGGCGGTGCGTTACTCCCATAGCGCTATACATGTCGAAGGGAGGCTCGTGAGAGCTAATGACAAAAACATATCACATAAGTATGGTCCACGTAAGCATCAAGTATCATAACATAGTATTCATGTATAAGGATTGTTTTGTGCATTGCATAAAGAATAAGTTAAGTGTAGTTTAATAGTAAAACATGTTACACCCCAAAAAGTGGTAAACATAAAAAGGGGGTTGCGAGTATACTCACATAATTGCTAAGTCTTCCGATTATCCAGTGCTGACGAGCGTATGAGATTAGGAGGATGGAACACCGAGGTCGCTCTATAAAGGCAAACGATGGTGCATGAGTAAACGGAATTACAACGGACGAACGAGAGTGTTTATCCTAGAAATTTAAAATATCACGAATTCGTTATTATTTATTTAGTTAAAAATAAGAATCCTAATATTTGAGGTTGACAAATATATTAATTATTAAAATTATTTCATTTTTTTAACGTTTTATGTAGAAAGAAAACAAGTATAACTTAATTGATTTTAAAGGTTTATTTATAAAGGTACAAGGATAATGATATAAATAAAATGAAATTGTTATAAATTTCTGTATATAGTATTGTTAAAAGAAATATCTACTAAACAAAATTAAATATATACCTTTCATTTGGTATTGGTTTTTAATAATATAAAATATTCCATAATCATTATTATATACATAGAAAGTTTTTGAACATCATCAGTAGTATCATGAATCACATAGTCCACTACCAACCTTAGATGGTTTATTTTATCATCTTCCTTCATTATATGACAGAACCTTTCCAATACTGTTAGGCAAGCTTTTACGTTTTCCAAAACTTCATTTGATTTCTTTTTAATTCAACAAACATAAATAACAAAACTGAACCTTGCCATCTCTTTATAATACTTATCGAACAAAACCCATGATTACATGTTGTTGATTAAGTGAATAAATACATATATATTGCAATTAATAATGTCACACCCCAACCGATGGCGGAATCATCGGGGCGCGGCACTAGGCGAATCAGATTGCTCAAGAGAATCCATAACGACTATATTGCGATAATATTCATTACATTTGTTATCCCACACTAACAAACAATACAATCACATAAGTTATCACGGATTTCTTGTCCTCTCGAACAATTCAAATCCGACAACCTAGATTTTAGGTGAGTTTCTAGACTTCCTAGCTTGGTTTGATGTAGACTTCGACTAAACCTGCAACATACGTTAAAATAATGTCAATACAAAAGTATTGGCGAGTATACAGGTTTGATATGTAATAGAATAATAGATTTAAAGTGCTGCGAATTTCCACATGCATAAACGTAATACACGACATATATACTCACAAAACTGATACTATCAGCTAAGTCCTCGATGCTCGATTCTTCGATGGCATAACTAGACCCCGTCGGGCGCAATAGTACTATACTAGTCGTGGTGGGACGTCACGAGTATAAGTCCTAGCATACATGCAACTAGCATCACGTATATCTATGCAACAGTTATTCGCAAGTGATAAATTGATAATTTGAATCATTCGTTTGATAAGTTCGATTTGTAAGGAACGTATGTTTCACCCAAAATTCGATAAAAAAGGGTCAAGTATACTCACAGCGCGTATTTGGTTGGATTGACGGGATATTGCCTGAGAATGCCCTGATTTCAGACTGATCATATGAGTAACGAATAACGCGTTAATTGGTATCGGATTACACGAAATTGGGCGAAAGTTAGATCGAAAGTTGGCCCATTCGGATGGGCCGTCCGATCAGATAGGCTGTTCGATCGGATGGTCAGCTCGATCGAGTGGGCTGCTCGATCGGCCAGCCCGTCCGATCGGCTATCCTGGCCGATCGGCTGGACCGCTCGGTCGACTGGGCCGCTCGATCGGCTGGGCCGCTCGATCGGCCAGCCTGTCCAGCTGTTTTTTGACGATTTTCGCGTGTTTTCGGTGGTTTGGTCGGGACGTTGTTGTGACGTGTTGAACAACTGAAATCCCATCAATTTCCAACCTGTTCTAACGGCCGGGAATCACCCCGTTCCATCAGGACTTGCCGTTCTTGACGGTTTTCCTTTGTTTAACCCGTACTTGGTGGTTACATTGCTAGAAATCAGATCTTTGACCAACACGTCACTAGGAATGAGTAGAAGGTCGGTCTAAGCTCTGGTTCTATCGTTTTTATGTATAGATCTGATGTGAAAACCTTGATTATCCTTATGGAGTTTCTTAGATCTGAGTTGTTCTTGGTGAAATGAGGCCAGCACTTGAAGTTCATAAGAACTTCATGATGTCATCACTCTAGAACATCTCAAATCCGTAACTTCTTGGTTAGAAAACATGGATTTAGACGAGATTTATGTAAAAATCGTATGGAAACCATTCGGATCTGGGTTGCTCTTCATGGGATGACATCACCTTTGAGGAACTCCATGGTGACATCACCCTAGAACACTCCAAATCCGTTGATTTCACGGTTAAAAGTTGAGATTTGAAAGGTAGAAAGGTGAAGAAATGCATATAGATCAAGGAAGTACAAGATTCGAGTTAAAAACTTACAAGAATCGCGAGAAATCGAGAGATTAAGGGGCTGGAATGTCTTGGTCGAGTAGCAGCAGCAACAACAAGTGTTTGGGGGTGAAGAGGGGTATTTATAGGCAAGGAAGGAGGGAAAAGGAGGAAAGGTGGGCCGGATCAGTTGGCCCGTTCGGTCGGCCAGCCCAACCGATCGGCTGGCCTGTCCGATCGGGCAGCCCAGCCGATCAGCTGGTCCGTTCGATTGGGTGGCCCAGCCGGTTGGCTGTCCTGTCCGATCGGGCGGCCCAGCCGATCGGCTGGCCCGTTCGATCGGGCGGCCCAGCTGATCGGCTGGCCCGTCCGTACGGAAGCCTTTAGTCCTCGTTTTTGGTGCGTGCTCGACTTTTTGGGCCATATTTTCATATATTCATATTACCATTTAATTACTTATCATAAATACTCACAAAAGGGTCGTATACACATATCTATATAACCAATATTCAGTGCGATGATCGAGTTACGCGTGCCTTCGAGTGCGTTCTTCGATGTGATGTGCTACAATGATTATCAGGGCACTACTTGCTCGTGTTGCCGTCATCGTCACGATGGCTGGAGACATGGTACTCACCCGATAGTCTTTGTTAGCGTTGCTTGTTTACGTTTTGATACCTCACGGTTATCGAGGAGGGTAGATTAAGCCCTCACTCAACATCGTCGTGAGTGTTATAATTTATGAAAATAGGTTTGTAATAGCGATAGAATATGCGTAATTATTCGATTATACTTCGATTTAGCGATATATCTGATATAGTTACATTATGATCCGAATCTCTGGTGCTAGGCGTAACGAGTGTATCGAGTAGTAACAACGCACGAAAGTGCGGGTTGTTACAGTCTCCCCTGCTTTAGGAAATTTCGTCCCCAAATTAATCCAATAGTAGGGTCGTAAGATTGATGAGATTAAGATCGTCTAGATAAGCGAGCGATCGATTAAGATTTGACGAGCGAGAGGGATGAGAAGATACGAGTTGCATATCCAACACAAAAACGATTCCACAACGTTTTAAATTTACCGATAACCGATTAATCTTCGAAGTTAAAAAAAAATCTTCTCATGGCGCGGCGTTGACTGCAGCGATGTCCATACCAGCGCTAGGGGAAGGGGTTTTGTTAGGTTGATAACAGATTTTGAGTTATACATTTTAAAAGAATTCGGCGGCAAAATAAGTTTTAAGAAAATTTTCCTACAACGTGAGTTCGAGCTGAAGCTCGATTGTCGAACCATCGTTTTCCGGAAGATTTGTTTTTGTCATTGCAAAAGTTTTAAGGAACAACTGGACTTATGAAACTTCCATTAACTGACTCGATGTTTTCTCCATGTTGTAAGGAAATTTCACTTGTCCAATGGTTTTAACAAAATTTTATAAAACTGGTTTTCTTTAATAGCACAGAAAAATAATTTACATCGGGTCCCACGTGGCACTTTCCTATGAAAGTTTGTTAATATGATTAAAACACTTATATATAGGAAGTACCAGCGGCGTATCCACCATGTTTTACCCATATTACCTCTGTTTCGTGAGGCGGTGTCACGCGCGCCGATAAGACACAGATAGAATTTCGGTCCCTCGGTCCAAGCGATAGGATGCTAGACCGAGTCTTGAATTGAAGCGAATTGGATGCAGACAAAGCGTTGATAGCGAGTGAGAGTAGTTCGATCATACGAAACATGGATATGGCATACAGGGTTAGATGACGATTGATAAGCGATAGCGAATGACGCGATTTTCGGTTCGACTAGATGCGATTTCGATTTGTTCCCACGCAAAACCCACATGGCATATTTCCACGAGAGTTGCTAACATGGAAAAACACCATGTTTCCCATATTAGTTTTGTCCCGTGAAGCGATGTTATGTACCCTAATTCTACACAACTGCGATGACTTCCAAGCGATAACCGAATATCGATAGGCAATAGACCCTGATAGTTGATAAGTGATGATTGTTGCGTTGCGAACGATATGAGATTCGATTGAGTTGATTATACCACAAACAGTAACTAATGCAAGCCCACACGACCTTTTTCCACGAAAGTCTGCTAATATGGTCAAAACACTACCATGTTTCGACCCTATTAGTTTTGCCTCGTGAAGCGAGGTCGTGCGTGCTAACATAACACAGATAACACGAGTATCGATGAGTGATAGCGACACGCGATGAGAGTATCGAGTTGATGAAAAAGGCGCGAAATGCGTTAAATCGAAAAGCGGCGAGTGATTTTCGATACTCGTCTAGCGATCCACAATAAGCGATCCACACCAGGCGGTAGAAGTTCACACAATAGTTCAATAGCCAGCGTTAGAGACTGCGAGATAAACACATGATGTGATTGCGATTTCGAGCCACATATCGAGTGATTTTGATTGCAAGATAGATCTAGCAAAACTGCGATTGAGTTACGATGTAGACTTACGACCAGTCTTGCGTTGCTCCAATTGCTCTTCGGGGTGAACTTACCCAAGTCCATCGATGTGGCAATTGTGTTGCGTACGCAGACTTGCGAGAAGTCTCGCAGTGATGCGATTTTGTTTTGTTACGCCTTGCGATCGATTGTAGTGTGTCGAAAATAACCATTATAATATAATAGGTCTAATAACGTCCAACTCCACATGGCACTTTCTTCACAGAGTTTTAGTAGTATGGTAAAGCACACCTTGCGTTACCCCAACTACTTATGCCCCGTGCCTTGGTGTCACGCTTTGTTGACATGGCTAAGACCCTTGGTCATGCTTTTAAACGTTATGGCACCATTAGAACTTTACTACGATCTCCGTGCATTGACCAAAATAATCCCGTGTGCACCCACGATTAGTTGTTCCTTGCACGTATATCGTACCTCATTCTAAGAGTGTTGTAAGGGTAAAATACGTTATATAGTACATAGTGCTAGCATTTAGACGGTGCTCGAGTACAGGAGAAATAGAATCCACATTCGACGATAGATGAAATAAGTTCCACACATAAAAGAAAACGATAGCGATAAGTCGTATTATTGCAACAACATTAGAAGCAAAATAACGTTGCTGTGGAGGACACCTGCGGAGACTGTGGTTGTTGCTGACTTCCTTCAGAGTTGTGGTCCTGCGCGGCAGCGCCGTGTATGATGACCATACCAGTTGCAATTTGTGCAATAGCGACAATTTGCTTCTGGCGGGTGATGATACGTGCACGTGAAACACAGGGGATGAGGCCCATTGTAAGCACGTTTTGGTTGAACTAGGACTGATCGGAGAGGTTCGGGTTGCGGCAGCCCAGTTGTTGAAGAGTCTCGGCTCACGGTCTTTCGTTTGCGGCTAGGTTGGGCTTCCTGAGATGATGCAGTGTCGTTGCCGGATTCGCCTGATGATTTGACGGAGACATTGTCAGAGTAATCCTTAGAAGAACCTTCAGAGGAGCTGTCAGATGAACCATCGACCGATTCTCCAGAGGAATCGTCGGATGAGTTGATGATGATTGCTTGATGAGCTTGTTTGACAGGCTTCTTGGAGAAGAACCCGTCCAAGACTCGTTTACTGTTGATCTCTGCGGCTAAATGGTAGGCTTCTTCAATGGTAGCAGGTCTTGCAGCTTCGACAAAATCACCCGCACTCTCAGGTAAGCCGCGGAGGTACTTCGCGATGGCTTTCCTTGGAGTGTCAACTTGACTTGGGCAGATTGCACTATGCTGCTTGAACCTTGCTGTATAGCCAGCATTGTCACCTTCGGTTTGCTTGATTTTCCAAAATTCGTTTTCTAGTTTCTGGACTTCGTGAGGAGGACAATATTCTTCCTTCATGAGTCCCTTCAGCTCGTCCCAAGAGAAGGCGTAAGCTGCGGAGATTCCACGTTTGTTGCGTTCGGCAGTCCACCAGTCGAGTGCTCGTGATTGAAATACCCCGGTAGCAGAAGTAGTACGGAAACTATCGGGGCACCCACTTTGTCGAAGGGTGACTTCGATAGAATCGAACCACTGGAGCAGTTGGGTCACACCTCCTTCACCTGTGAATTCCATCGGGTCACAAGCTTTGAAGTGTTTGTAGAGGAAAGTAGAGTGCGGCTCTTCCGTCTTAGAGTCCTTCGTGGCTCGAGAGTTACTGAGAGAGTGCACTTGAGCGACAATTTAAGGAATGAGCTTGACCACTTCCTTGGTCACAAGCGAGGCAATCCTCTTATCGGCGCTTCGTTTGGCTATTCTCCTAGCTATTCGTCTCGAGATAGAGTTGTCGGAAGGCATCTAGACAGAGAGAGTGATTTGGAATGAGATTCGATCATAATGATTTCGAGTTTACGATGCGATTGAGCGCGGTCGAAACTTGTAATGTGCAATATAAATAGACTTCATATAGGAGCCACATAGGAGACACGAAACTTCCTAGATTTTCACACAATGTCTTGATTGTACTTAGATATAGATAGTTGTAGTTCATACTTACACACATATATTATGGTTTAGAATGCGCGAGGACGCGTTGGGAGAGGGATTGCGAGAGAAATTGGGCAATTTGGACATTAGTTTTGTTGCGATCATTCGGTCTTTGTTTTGGATTGCGATGGCTGTGCGAGTTGTGCGTTTTGTAAAACAGGGAGCGAAAATGGATAATCGCAATTAAACACATAAAACGTAACTGAGTTCATCAAATCGTAAAATCCGGCGAGTTGTAGGCTTAGTAAGATACTCGGAGTGCCTCGGGTGTTTAGGCGTTGAATACCCAAGGTAACTCAATCACACCCAACAAGTTCGTGCACACGCGTTGACTCTGGAGGTTTATGCTTCCACTGGGATGCAGCTCATGGCATTCATCCTCCAAGTCGTCGCGTGGCTCGAGTCATTGTGATGGTCGAGTCCCTGGTGAGAGCTTTTTGAAAAAATATTTTAGGGAGTGGAACGATTCATTAAGGTACGGGTTTCACCCCTGAATTAACAGTTTTGTTCCCAATTTGTGGTTACGCTCAACGAATGAATCCGAGAGCTCCACTAGAATTTCGAAAGGGAGGCTTTCGTCGAGGTATGGATGTCACTCCTGACTCAACGAAAGATTCTCGTGCTAGAAAAATGCGCTGAGTGAGCAATCCTATCGAGAGTTACTGGTTTTCACACCTGGTCTCGACTGGATCGCTGGGTTGTGAGATGCGAGTATTTTCGAAAACATGTGTATTATGTCCGCCTTAGGAAAGGCTAAGTAGTATTCCAGCCTTAGGAAAGGCTTCTTCGTGTGAAGTTGTAGTATGCGGGATTGACACAAAGTCATAGTTTTTGCAATTTCAATCAGAAGCATCAGGTAGGCGCAATACAAACCCTACTGGGTTCGTACGAGGCAGCCTGTGGGTTCTTAGACTATAGACTAGGTCGTTCTCTAAGACGTCGACCCGGACTAGGTCGAGTCTTGCCTAATCCCCTATAGTTATGGCTCTGATACCAATCTGTCACACCCCAACCGATGGCGGAATCATCGGGGCGCAGCACTAGGCGAATCAGATTGCTCAAGAGAATCCATGACGACTATATTGTGATAATATTTATTACATTTGTTATCCCATACTAACAAGCAATACAATCACATAAGTTATCACGGATTTCTTGTCCTCTCGAACAATTCAAATCCGACAACCTAGATTTTAGGTGAGTTTCTAGACTTCCTAGCTTGGTTTGATGTAGACTACGACTAAACCTGCAACATACGTTAAAATAATGTGAATACAAAAGTATTGGCGAGTATACATGTTTGATATGTAATAGAATAATAGATTAAAAGTGCTGCGAATTTCCACATGCATAAACGTAATACACGACATATATACTCACAAAACTGATACTACCAGCTAAGTCCTCGATGCTCGATTCTTCGATGGCATAACTAGACCCCGTCGGGCGCAATAGTACTATACTAGTCGTGGTGGGACGTCACGAGTATAAGTCCTAGCATACATGCAACTAGCATCACGTATATCTATGCAACAGTTATTCGCAAGTGATAAATTGACAATTTGAATCATTCGTTTGATAAGTTCGATTTGTAAGGAACGTATGTTAGACCCAAAATTCGATAAAAAAGGGTCAAGTATACTCACAGCGCGTATTTGGTTGGATTGACGGGATATTGCCTGAGAATGCCTTGATTTCAGACTGATCATATGAGTATCGAATTACGTATTAATTGGTATCGGATTACACGAAATTGGGCGAAAGTTAGATCAAAAGTTGGCCCATTCGGATGGGCCGTCCGATCGGATAGGCTGTTCGATCGGACGGTCAGCTCGATCGAGTGGGATGCTCGATCGGCCAGCCCGTCCAATCGGCTATCCTGGCCGATCGGCTGGACCGCTCGGTCGACTGGGCCGCTCGATCGGCCAGCCTGTTCAGCTGTTTTTCGACGATTTTCGCGTGTTTTCGGTGGTTTGGTCGGGACGTTGTTGTGACGTGTTGAACAACTGAAATCCCATCAATTTCCGACCTGTTCTAACGGCCGGGAATCACCCCGTTCCATCAGTGTAGTTCCCAAAACGAATCCGGATCACAGTGGTTGGTTGTTTTAACCCATAACACCTATTGATTAGGTGTTTGAGATATGAAAATTTAAGAAGAATCAAAGATGAAGGTGAAGCTAATGGATTAATGAATACAACAAGTGTTGTATTGAATCCAAACAATAAGATATAACAATAAACAACCTTGGATATCAGATTTGAGCACAAGATCAACTAGAGAAAGTAACAACACTAATATTCATCAAGGAGCCAAAAGCTTGGCTAGGTTACAATGCTTGGGGTATTTATAGTGAACTCCTGACTTGCCAGCAAATTTATAAATTTGCTGGAATCTTAACTACACCAAGTCAGGATTACAACTTCTAGACAATTACAAAATAAGCCCCTAAACATTCAAAATACCTACAAACTACTATTTAAACTGATCCAGCACAAGTATCAACGATCTCATAAGCTCTAACAATATCCCCCTAGATCGTTGCGTACTTGTCTTCTCATTCTTCGGTAGTAACCGCTGGATTCTCAGTAGCTTGCTTTTCGGGCTCGGTTGGATTTTCTTCAATAACTATTGTTTCTGGTGGTGCCACGGTCTCTGTCGGTGCTTCCGGAGTTTCTTGAGTAACATTAGCTTCACACGTTGGTTGGTCCTCCTTAGTGGTCTCATATGTGGATGAGGCCGGAGGTGTTGGTGTTGTTTGTGAGCTTGTGGTGGTTGGATCAGCTTTTGAAGCAGAACTTCCTTCCTTTGTTTGCTCGTGCTTCTTTTTCTTTCTTGCTTCTTTCTTCTTCTGCTCCTTTTCCTTTCTTTTCTCCATTTTATCTACCATATCAAGCATTTCTCTCTTCAATCTCCAGGCGCGTTCTACCGCTCGTTGAAATAACGCTGCCTCTTCCAGGTTAGCATTGCCTGCTCCGACATTAATACGGCTGGCGTTCAACATGGTTAGATCTGAGAGCCCGAACTTAAACACATCCATCGGATCCAAAATGCGAATATCCACATTGTCATTCGACCTGATTACAGCTTCACCGGTTTTACTGTCGTAAAACCATTTCTTGAAATCCTTTAGAGCGACAGAGATTTCTTCTGGAAGCTTAATTCTAGTGACAACTTTAGCTGGGTTGATTACCCACGTCACTTTTCCTTTGCCTGTAACAGGATCGATGGTGGTTTTTGATACTCTGCGTCTAGGGCGCTGCGGAGTGTGATTTTGAAAACCTTTGTTACATTCTTTGGCGATTATTCGTTCAAAATCCCTCCCAATTCCTCTGTCTTCATGGTTTAGTAGATCTAGACGCCCAAGTTCTCGTAGATCCCATCTTGGAAGAGAGAAAAGATCAAATCCAGTTTCAAAGTACTGAATTACTCCACCGCGTCTCTTTACCACGAACATTCCTCTAAGATTATCATACATCCAACTGATAATTTTATCAGTAGCCTCAGATTTTTCAACTTTTATAACTTGATGGAAATCAGGAAGTCGTTCTCGTTCCTTTTTGAACCATTCAGGATGCTCGGGAGCGAATGTTATTCCATTTGCTTGCTCGTATAGAACTTCATCCTCGAGCCCCCATTCAAGGAACTTTGATGGCATATCGTCCCGGTCTATTGCTTGTTCCTCACTTTCATCACCTTCCGATACTTTGTCAACAGACTCTAACCGCCTCTTCTTTGCTTCAGCTTCTTTTTCTTTTCGAGAAGTTTCTTCTTCAATAAAAGCATCAAAGTCAAAGATTTCGTCGAACGTGAACATTGGCTCGATTTTCATTTTCTCACACATCCCTCGCATCATCCTGTACATTTTCTCCAGCCCTGCTTGCTGGAATCTGATAAATTTGGACTGCTTTGCCATGTACGCAGTCATATCTTTGTTTTTCTTCCTCTGGTCTTTAATCTTTTCCCTGAGGATGTTGGTATCATTCACTTGATTCTTTAGCAAGCAGATTTCTTTTGCCACTGACGGCCCGGAGTCTTTGATTAGTTTGTCGTACAGCTCTTGGAAGGGACGGAGCCTTTGCGGAGCAACCGGAGGCCTTGAAATCCTTGTAGGTTTTACTGGTGACACATTTGAAGGGCCTTGACTTGCTTGAGCTTCATCGGGATCAACAAGTATGGTGTCAACAAAATCATTCATTGTTTGAATCTCTTCAGGTATCGTTTCTGGCCTTTCAGTGGGAGATATTTCTTTACGCTTTAAACTTTTCTCTCTTTTCTCCTTCTCTTGCATAGCATGAATTGCTTTTAAATCTTTGATGTGTTGACGGTGCTCTTCTTCAGATTCAGCTGCCCTTATGGCTGCACCCATGAGACGTCAGAGCTTTCTGTTGTCTTTTTCTTCTTGGGTGGTTCCCCTTCAGCAGGTTGTTTTTCTTTTCTTTTCCCTTTACTTCGTTCTTCTCTTGCAGCTGCTTTGGCTTGATCCTGAGCAGCTTTCTGCTGTTTTTCTCTTACTCCCTCTTTGTACTTCTGATAAGCTGCCTTGACAATCTGTATTCTTTCTGCTCGGTACATCCAATCATGCAGCAACACCCATTCATTGGTCTTTATTTCATTATACTGTCGGCTGGTCGGGACATGAAACTTGTAAGCATTTCCATCATTCGGAAGATCCTTGTGTTGATCGTTGATAAGCATTTGAATGAATCTAGGGTACATCGCCCAAGTAGCTCCGTTTGCATTTTCACGCATGTAGTTGAATATTAATCCCGAGAGGTTGAACTTCTGATTTAGGCATAAATTCAACATGGCCGCCGACCATTCCAGGTTCAATCCATCATATCCACCCTTTCGATGAGCTAGACTCATAGAGATCACATGAACGATAAATCTCCAATCTCGGGTGAGTCCACCTCTCTTGATTTCTTTCTTATTGCGGAAGTCTCCAACATACCCCATTCCTCTAAAGCCATCGAGGATATCATCTTGACTTAGACTTAACGGATCTTGATCACTGTCTTGGAACTTTAAAACTTGGCGAATCCTGTCTTCAGTCACTTCCACTCTCTTGTTGCGAACGGTTGATACTATCCCTGGCTTGTTGTTCATGGATTCTAGCTTCACGTTTTGCCAGAAGTCTTGAATGTGTATGGGGTAGACTGTAACAGATGTCTCCACAGCGTATCCGATCCTGCTGTTACGTACCCACCTGGTTACGTCTTCAAAATCAGTAGGCACTTCATCTAGATTTATGCTTTGATTGTGCTTTAGCGTTTTATCCCATTCCAGATTCTTCACCATACTGCACATTACACAGAAAACGAGGCAAGTTAGAAAGGATAATTACACGATAAACTATGCAGAGAGTGGAATTTACAAGAAATATGCACAATTATATCAAATATTCAAATAAAAGAATTAAATAAAATAAAAAATCAAGAAAAAAAAATAATTTCGCTTCTAAACCAAAGGATGTCTTTGCTGACCTAAGTCTTCAAGACAAAACACCTGATTAACGTCTAAGTTCGCTAGCGAACATAGCGATGACAAGGTTTTGTCTCGGAAGCGACTTTCCAGCGAAGATCATAACCTACATCGCTATTCGGGCGATTTAGATTATGTGGCTGGGTGCTCGAACTCGCGTTCGAGACTGTTGATTTTCGCTATCATCGCTCGAGAACCGAGCTCGTATCTTCGCCAAGTTCGCCAGCTATCCGGTTAGTTAAATTTTGATTAGGGTTTAATTTCGCTGGCGAACTTAAACAATGACACGGTCTTTTCTTTAGAAACAAATTACCAGCGATGGTACCGATCTAGATCGCTACTCGAGCGAATTAGATCATTCGCTGGTTGCTCGAACTCGCATTCGAGGCTTTTGGTCTTCCCCAACCTAAATCCGCTATGATCGCTGTGATCATATTAAATTCGCTGTCTTCAACGGTTTCTTGATAAACCCTTTTACAAAACCCTCCTAACAGGTCAAACAAACGACTGATCCCTGGTGATTTTTGCACAAACTGAACTATATACAATCATCATATGCCGGATTAATCACTGATATGAACATTAACATTACCTATCAACCATTATGAATTCCTTATAACCAAAAATCAACCCATAAAAAAAAACCACCCTATAGTGAATCTTTAACAGATGAATAGACAATGAAGAAATGAAATCATCAACAGAATAATCGATAAACACATACCTGATGATCTTGATCTTAACTGGAAGTGAATCTTGTACACGAAATTTCTTCAAAAATATAAGAGAGTTTCGGTTTCAAGGTTGAAGAAAATGGTTGTTATGTGAAAAATTTGAAATGAAACCGTTTATGGGGTTTTGTACGGAAATTGGATAGCCAGCGAAATAATAATTTCGCTAGCATCTTAATTTCGCCGCCCCTGGGATATTTTGAGACAATTTTTAATTTCGCTCGTTGATTTCAAACTTTCTCGAAAAACATGCCCATTTTTGATTAAAACATTGTTTATTTCGAAATATTCACAATAGTGCTAAAAATTTGGGCCATTTTGACTCCGAACTTCAAATTTCTTGCTTTGGGAGGTTCCACTTGATGCAAATTTCCTTGAAATATCCGACGCTCACCGAACTTACCTGCAGAAGATCATATTGCCAACACTTGCCAAATTCTTAATATATTATTATTATTATTTTACTAACCAGGGCACAAGAAAAACTGCCAGTATGTTTGTCCACTTAAATCCATGCATCCTTCTTTCAACATGCCTTCGGAGAGCGCTTTTATCATGTTTTCGGTAATTGACAAGTCTTCGATGGCCCCCACACAAGCTATTGAGAATAGAATCATTACGCCCTCGTGAGTCCCACATCAGGACATACCCCCGCGATCAAGGTATGCACAAAGATTCTTCATAACAGGTGAGTATATTGGCTTCATTCTCTTCAACGATAGAACGGAGATCAGGTCTGTACTTTCGTACAACAGAGATCCCAAGAGCTATCGAGGGTTAAGATAGATAGTTCGGTGAACAGGTCAGTACCACCGTACAGCAGAGTTACCAAACTGATCTATCAAAGTATTTGGCCAAAGATGGCACTTATTATGGATTTTGGCCAAAAATGGCGCTTATTAGAAAGGGTTAGGCCTTTTTTTTTGAAGGCACTTATTATTAAAAGAATATCATAGCGTCTAGGTCAGCATGTATCTGGATGCAGCAGAAGAACAACTATGATATCCTCCGAAGGAAATACCAATATAAAGACCCGAAATCTCAGACTTTGGCAATCTGTCAACGCAAGATTCAAGACCATTAAGCCATATGCCGCAACGTGTTACCCACTGAGATGCGTAATGCCTGAGAAAAGCCAGAATTCTTGTGTAGACATTATGTTTTGCTCCCTAACAGCAGTTTACTCGTCGGTGTTGCTGAATCTACCGACATGTCGTTGCTTGGTACCCCGATTTCTTTTTGTTTTCTGTGATAGCAAGAAATGACAGAGTGTTAGCAATTTTCTATCACTTCCTCTCGCAGGAGTCAGATATAAGCAATCGTTTGGATTTTCTGAAAATATCCCCCCTAAAATCTTTATTTTTGTGAGTCCCTTTTCCCAAAAATAAAATTTTAATAAGAAAATCTTTTTGGTGAGCAACGCTTTCCGATACTTGTTTTACTTTCAACAAACGTTTTTTTTATTATTATTTTTTTTATTTTTTTTATCAACTCAAGATTCATTTCCAGTCAAGGAAATTGACCATTTCCAACCAGGTTACCAACTGGTTGAAACGAGTTTTTTCGAAAGCTTTCGTGAAGATGTCGGCCCGTTGCTGCGTTGTATCCACTGGCACCACTTGAATATATCCCTTTTCATAAGCATCTCGAATTGCGTGAATACGAATTTCGATGTGCTTTGTTCTTGAGTGGTGTATGGGGTTCTTCACAATTCCTAGACACGCTTCATTGTCGATGAATATAGGAGTCTTCATGATGTTGATTCCGTAATCCAGCAACTGATTTTGTATTCAAAGAACTTGTGAACAGCAACTGTAGGCCGCGGTGTATTCTGCTTGAGCGGTTGAGGTAGATACTGTTGTTTGCTTCTTGCTCTGCCATGAAATCAAACGGTTTCCCAGAAATTGACATCCTCCTGATACAGACCTGCGATCTACTTTGCAACCTGCATGATCACTGTCAGAATATGCAATTAAATCAAAATTACTATCTTTAGGATACCAGAGCCCTAGTTTCGGAGTTCCTTTGAGATAGTGGAAGATGCGCTTTACAGCAATTTCATGAGATTCCTTGGGATTTGTTTGGAAACGAGCACAAAGTCAAACTGCCCACATGATGTCTGGTCTACTGGCCGTCAGGTACATCAGGGAACCGATCATTGAGCGATAGAAGGATTTATTTACTGGTTTTCCCTGAGGATCTAGAGTGAGTTCTGTTTGAGAGGCGAATGGCGTGCTTGCAACTTTACAGTCGTTCATGTTGTACTTCGTGAGAATGTCTCGAATGTACTTTGCTTGATGAATAAGAATCCCATCCTCCTTTTGCTTCACTTCTAGCCCCAAGAAGAAATTCAGCTCTCCCATCATGCTCATTTCGAATTTCGCCTTCATGACTGTTTCGAATTCTCTGCACAGAGTTTCGTTGGTTGACCCAAAGATGATATCGTCGACGTAGATTTGCACGAGCATTACATCCTCTCCGACCTTTTTGGTAAATAAAGTCATGTCGATCTTTCCTCTGGTATATCCACATTCCAACAAATAAGTGGACAAGGTCTCGTACCAAGCGCGTGGAGCTTGATGAAGACCATACAGTGCTTTATCTAGCTTGAAGTAACGACCTGGAAAGTGTAGATCTTCGAATCCTGGAGGCTGACATACGTAAACTTCTTCCTTTACTTTCCCGTACAGAAACGCACTTTTAACATCCATTTGAAAAACTTTGAAGTTTCTGTATGAGGCGTATGCCAGGAATATTCTGATTGCCTCCAATCGTGCGACTGGAGCAAAGACTTCTTCGTAGTCAATCCCTTCTTCTTGTCAAAAACCCTGCACTACTAATCGAGCCTTGTTCTTGATAACCACCCCACGATCATCCATCTTATTTCGAAAGACCCATTTAGTGCCAATTGGAAACTTTCCTTCAGGTAGATCTACAAGTTCCCACACTTTGAGCTTCCTGAATTGAGATAATTCTTCTTGCATTGCCTGAACCCAGCTGGAGTCTTGAATAGCGTCTTCGATGTCACGTGGAACTGATTGTGATAGAAAAGCTGCGAAGAGACCTTTGTTGATGCTTGACGACTGCCCGCGTGTACGTACTCCTTCTTCTACGGCGCCGATGACGTTTTCAAGAGGATGATTTCTATTTGTCTTGTATCCGGCATTTGTCAGAGATTCAATATGCTGCGGAAGGTTGGTGAAGTGTTCATCTACGTAAATCACTGGTGGATCATCTTCTTGAGTTGGCACAGTCACATTCGCCTGTGAAGAAGAAGCACCATTGTCTTGGGTGTTCTCAGGCGAAGTGTCACCAGATGTTTCATTTATAGCCAGAATCGGATCAGCGGATGATGGAGATAAGCGGGTGGTGAAAGGAGTCAAACCAATGTCAGACGAGTCAAACAATGGTTCAACTTGAGTGTCTTCGACTGGCTCAGGGTCTGGTACAATCTCCAGAATTTCAAAGTTGTTGAAGATCACACCCACATCATAGAACCAATCAGGAGTACTACCAGTGTTGGTGTTATTTCCTTCTTGAAAGTCCACGTAGTAAGATTCAATCACCATCTTTGTTCGTTTGTTATAAACACGGTAGGCCTTCTGTGTGGATGAATACCCCATAAAGTAGCAGATATCACCCACTGCTTCAAAATTTACGAGATTTTCTTGAGTGTTTAGAAGAGTGCATGAACAGCCGAATGGTCTGAAGAAATCTATAAGTGGTTTTCTTTTGAAGAGAAGCTCATATGCTGTCTTTCCATGAGGTTTCACGATGAGCACCCTGTTTAGAACGTAGCATGCCGTATTAACTGCTTCTGCCCAGAAGATAATTGGAAGCTTGGAGTCCACCAGCATGGTTCTTGCAGCTTCGATCAGCGTTCTATTTTTGCGCTCAGCAACTCCATTTTGTTGGGGAGTTCTGGCTGCACTATATTGAAGATGAATTCCTTTTTCTACACAGAATGATATGAAGGTCTGATTTTTGAACTCAGACCCGTTGTCGCTTCATATAGACTTCACTTTCAGCTTGGTCACGTTTTCAATCAGGGGAATGAATGATTTTAACACTTCAGCTGTCTCGCTCTTTGCTTCAAGAAAATATACCCACGAAAACCGAGAGTAATCATCTGTTACAACCAAACAATAAGAGCTTTTAGCAAGACTTTTAACACTGATAGGACCGAAAAGATCCATGTGCAACAATTGAAGTGGTGCAGAAATCGTGTTCACTGCTTTGGACTTGTGAGGTTTCTTATGCTGCTTTCCCTGGGCGCAAGCAATACATTTTTCAGAAAATGGAAATTCTTTAATTGGAAGACCTCTAACTAAGTTCAACTTAGAGAGTTTATTCATATTTTTGAAATTAACATGGCCCAGTCGTCTATGCCAAAGCAGTGACTCCGATTCTGAAGCTTTAGAAATTAAGCATGTCAAGTTGTCATTTGTCTTGGCATTTTTCATGTTGAGCACGTATGTGTTGTTCTGTCTTGGAGCAGTGAGCATGATCATTTCTGCAGGAACAACATAACCGGGCTTCAGGAACAAGCATTCCATGTCATTGAACAGCACCGAAATTCCTTTATCACACACTTGAGAAACGCTCATGAGATTATAGCACAGCTCAGGAACATAGTTGACATTTTCCAGCGTGAGGGCTTCGGACACCACATCTCCTACTCCAACAATCTTTCCTCCCTTTTCGTCGCCAGCAAAAGACACGAAATCACCATCAATAAAGCGGAAGTTTTTCAGCAGTTCCTTCAATCCAGTCATGTGTCTTGAACATCCGCTGTCTACGTGCCAGATGTATTCCATGAGCATCCGAAGCCACTTCTGGAGTTTATTCTGATATTCACAAATATACAAATATACAAATTAGTTTGATTTGGGAACCCAGATCTGCTTCATTTCAAATCTATCGTGGTTTTGACCAACTTTGACTTCTTTTTGTTTCCAAAAATACGCAGATGACTCAACCAGATTTTTAACAGATTTCTTAAGATAATTTAGTTGATGTGAGAAGTTTGTAATAAAATCATGCTCTGGTTTAGGAAACTTTTGGGTTTTACAATGTTTCGCTGTATGTCCTAAATGACTACAACGAAAGCATCTTTTATGTCTGGGTCTTTTGGTGTGAGAAGATGATGTATGTGATGAGAGTCTTGAGCTTTCTGCTTTCTTCATTTTCTTGTCCACTCTGCTTTCATCTTCTTGATGTTCTTCATCACTGTCTGAATCGAGTGAGTTTTCAGACGTGTTGTCCTCGCTCGAACTTTGTTCTTCACTTGCTCCATAACTTGAACACTCGAAGCTTTCATCACCAGTTGTTTGATCTTCAGTTGAACTTTCTGATGTTTGTTCGTCTTCTGTGGTAGTGACGCTTGAATCTTCTTTATCTTGGTTTTCAGTGACGCTCCTTTCTGATTCTGTCATACCTGTTCTAGAAGGAATAAATTCGGGAATTTCCTTTGTAAGGAATTTTCCAAAGCTATTCCTTTTTAATTCTGGCACAAATACAGGAGATTCACAAGCAACTTTATCATCACAACACGCATAATTCAAATCATGACAATCAGACACATAAGGTTCACGATCACAGGTCTCAAATGTAGGCACATGGCCCTTACAGTCATCCAAGGATTTAAATTTAGGCACTTGGCCATTACAGTCATCCATCCTACTTAAATTATTACATTCATCCTTAACATTGTTTTTCTTAGAACAATTCCAGACGAACCAGTTAACGGTGGAATAACTGTCGCCTGAATATCCAATTCCTATTTTTGACCCGCCGCAGTCTCCATCCTCATCGCACACATCTTCTTTACACTCAATGGGATCTGCATTGCTTTTAGAACAGTTAGCGGTTGTCTCATTTTCATAAAATTCATTCTGTTCAATTGAGGCCTTTTCATTTATGAGATCATTTTCGGGATGAGGAGTCGGCATAGGCACGTAGTTTTTACTGTGAGGTGGAAAGAAGAGTTTTCTTTCATTTCCGTGCCTATCCTTATATCCAATCCCGTCTTTCACAAACGTTGGTCGTTGGCAATTTTTAATGTCAGTAAAGGCCTTTTAACTGACATTCCATTTATCGGGATAATTTGAAGTTTGTTCTTTTCGTTCAACGCTTTTTCTAACCTTTCTGTAAGATCATTAATGATAAAATCTTTTCTAAACACAAATTCTTTAAGAGTTTGCATTTCAGCCAAAGTTGAGTTCAACTTTCTCTGATATGCAGCCTCGTTCTGTTTAAGCTCGTTGTTAAATTTTAAAGCTTTGTCTTTTTGCCTTTCAAATTCCAGGTTTAAGAATTTGTAATGTGCCACGACATCAACGCATGCTGGTGAGCATAATTTTTCTTTAAAACTAAGTGGAATACTATTTACCAAGTCCTTGTCAGCCTTTTCTTTTGATGAGTCTGCTTTCATGGCTGCTGCTTGGACCTTATCCTTGCCTTTCTCAGATGTTTCTTTAGCAACATGCTTTTTTGCTTGATCACAAGTCTCCACAGAAGTAAGAATGCTTTTCAATCCCTTGTTAGCAGCATTGTCTCCAGTCGGAATTCCAGCTGTCTGCTTCTCCAACTGCCTGGCAGATGATCCACCTGAGATCTTGGCCATCAGGGCTTTGTTAACTTGCTCTTTTGCTTCAGTGATTTCTTCACTCCAATCATAGTCTTCAACGACTAAAGCTTTTGGCGTGCTGGGAGACGCATTGTTTTTGTTCTCTTCAACTGTGATTTGCTTAACAGCAGGAGTAGTTTCACTGTTTCATTCGTTCAACAGAGGACAATCGCGCTTGAAGTGTCCTAGATTCTTGCAGTTGTAGCACCTCAGCTTAGATTTGTCAAAGCCAGCTTTTCCAAGACCCAAACGCTTGCCTGTCTTGTCTTGAAATTTCTTTAACCTCAAGGTGATCATGGCCATTTGCCATTTCAGATCCATTTCTTCCATATCATCTGGATCAACCTGATACATGTCTTCAGCAGTGAACATCTCCTTTTTCAGTTCCCCAGACATTAGGGCTTCGTAGCTGCTCAGAAATGTGTTGAAGAGTGCCACATTTTCAGTGGATACTTTCAACGCTTGAGTGTCAACAGTGATGGTCTTCTCAACAAGTTGTGGGGCTTTTGATGCGCTTGCGGAAGCGTTCGCGTAAATTAAGTCAGAAGCTTGTGGAGTGATGCCCCCTGAAGCGAGAAATGCCACATTCTTCAATCCAGCTGAAGGTTGAGTTGACTTAGGTTGATATCCAGCAGTGTTCATTTCTCTTTTGTTAACATCCATTTCAAAGGCTCTTAGGGTGTTGATCAGATCTGACAGAGTGACAGGATTAGGATTATTGAGGAAATCCTTCTTGATCATCATGCATTGTAGACTCCATTCCTTGGGGAGTGAATCAAGCAGCTTCTTTATTGCAGCACGATTTGTAACAGGATTTCCTGCCTTCTTCATTTTGGTCATCATGTTCAAAAAGCGACTAATGTGATCAGAAAGACTTTCTCCACGAACTCCGCAAAACATGTCGTATTGTTTCTGCACCATATCTCTCTTGCTTTCGATCAGTTCTTCATTTCCTTCATAGTACTCGATTAATGCATTCCAGAGTGCATTTGCAGTTCGGTGTTCTTCAAACATGTTGCAATCGTTGGTTGATAGAGCCATGGTTAGAGCAGCGTGTGCGCGACGATCACGTTGAATGAGAGCCTTGTCTTCATTAGTGAAGGTAGTAGCATCATTGTTAGCAACTACTGCATCTCCTCGAACTACCGTTGGAATGTGAGGTCCAGCGGTAATAGAGAGCCACAGATTGTAGTCTGTGTACTCGAAGAACGATTGAATGCGAGTTTTCCAAGTGCTAAAGTCTTCCGCCCCTTTCAACTTTGGCGGGCGAGTGGTAGTTCCAGTTTCAAGTTCCGCTTGAGCAATTGGACTTAGTTGATTTAGCGACATCTTTCCTTGTTTTAGACAAACGTGAGCTGAACAGATCTTAAATTCGCTGACAGGAGATTTAATTTCGCCGACGAACGATGATGGTTGAGGACCTTCGCTAACTTATCCGCTATCTTCGCTGGAGAGTTATGCGATCCTGCACGAGCGATCACTTAACTTCGCTGACAAAAAAAACACAAACAGATGTTAGGTTAATTTCACCGATAACCGTGATAAGAACGCTGTGGTTCGCTATCACGGCTCTCGAAGTCGCCTTCGATAATTTCGCACAAGGGATGATTGACACTATTTCGCTAATGATCAACAATTTCACTCGAACAATGGTCAGCGAAATTAATTGATTATGCGATGAGACTCTCAACGATTTGGTTTATATCGCTATATTCAACGCTGAGTTCGCTGCATTCAACAGATAATTTCGCCACATTCAAATATTGTTCGCTGGCTTCAAGTTAAATTCGCTGGACAGAGGGTTTAACACGAATTAAACCCTCTAATCACTAAAAAACAGCTCAAAAACCATGTTTTGATGCACCAAAATGTCCAAAATGACTCCCTAATTAAGTATTAACAACAACCTATCGATTAAACACACCAAATCAATCCATTTTAAGCCCAAAAATTTGAAAAACCTTGAAACTTTGAAAAACCTTCAAAACAATGAAAAATCTCAACAAGAACACAACAACCAAGAGCACTAAGGCTCTGATACCAAATTGTAGTTCCCAAAACGAATCCGGATCACAGTGGTTGGTTGTTTTAACCCATAACACCTATTGATTAGGTGTTTGAGATATGAAAAGTTAAGAAGAATCAAAGATGAAGGTGAAGCTAATGGATTAATGAATACAACAAGTGTTGTATTGAATCCAAACAATAAGATATAACAATAAACAACCTTGGATATCAGATTTGAGCACAAGATCAACAAGAGAAAGTAACAACACTAATATTCATCAAGGAGCCAAAAGCTTGGCTAGGTTACAATGCTTGGGGTATTTATAGTGAACTCCTGACTTGCCAGCAAATTTATAAATTTGCTGGAATCTTAACTACACCAAGTCAGGATTACAACTTCTAGACAATTACAAAATAAGCCCCTAAACATTCAAAATACCTACAAACTACTATTTAAACTAATCCAGCACAAGTATCAACGATCTCATAAGCTCTAACAATCAGGACTTGCCGTTCTTGACGGTTTTCCTTTGTTTAACCCGTACTTGGTGGTTACATTGCTAGAAATCAGATCTTTGACCAACACGTCACTAGCAATGAGTAGAAGGTCGGTCTAAGCTCTGGTTCTACCGTTTTTATGTATAGATCTGATGTGAAAACCTTGATTATCCTTATGGAGTTTCTTAGATCTGAGTTGTTCTTAGAGGAATGAGGCCAGCACTTGAAGTTCATAAGAACTTCATGATGTCATCACTCTAGAACATCTCAAATCCGTAATTTCTTGGTTAGAAAACATGGATTTAGACGAGATTTATGTAAAAATCGTATGGAAACTATTCGGATCTGGGTTGCTCTTCATGGGATGAAATCACCTTTGAGGAACTCCATGGTGACATCACCCTAGAACACTCCAAATCCATTGATTTCACGGTTAAAAGTTGAGATTTGAAAGGTAGAAAGGTGAAGAAATGCATATAGATCAAGGAAGTACAAGATTCGAGTTAAAAACTTACAAGAATCACGAGAAATCGAGAGATTAAGGGGCTGGAACGTCTTGGTCGAGTAGCAGCAGCAACAACAAGTGTTTGGGGGTGAAGAGGGGTATTTATAGGCAAGGAAGGAGGGAAAATGAGGAAAGGTGGGCCGGATCGGTTGGCCCGTTCGGTCGGCCAGCCCAACCGATCGGCTGGCCTGTCCGATCGGGCAGCCCAGCTGATCGGGTGGGCCGGATCGGTTGGCCCGTTCGGTCGGCCAGCCCAACCGATCGGCTGGCCTGTCCGATCGGGCAGCCCAGCTGATCGGCTGGTCCGTTCGATTGGGTGGCCCAGCCGGTTGGCTGTCCTGTCCGATCGGGCGGCCCAGCCGATCGGCTGGCCCGTTCGATCGGGCGGCCCAGCCAATCGGCTGGCCCGTCCGATCGACTGGCCCAGCCGTTTGGCTGGCCCGTCCGTACGGAAGCCTTTAGTCCTCGTTTTTTGTGCGTGTTCGACTGTTTGGGCCATATTTTCATATATTCATATTACCATTTAATTACTTATCATAAATACTCACAAAAGGGTCGTATATACGTATCTATATTACCAATATTCGGTGCGATGATCGAGTTACGCGTGCCTTCGAGTGCGTTCTTCGATGTGATGTGCCACAATGATTATCAGGGCACTACTTGCTCGTGTTGCCATCATCGTCACGATGGCTGGAGACATGGTACTCACCCGATAGTCTTTGTTAGCGTTGCTTGTTTACGTTTTGACACCTCACGGTTATCGAGGAGGGTAGATTAAGCCCTCACTCAACATCGTCGTGAGTGTTATAATTTATGAAAATAGATTTGTAATAGCGATAGAATATGCGTAATTATTCGATTATACTTCGATTTAGCGATATATCTGATATAGTTACATTATGATCCGAATCTCTGGTGCTAGGCGTAACGAGTGTATCGAGTAGTAACAACGCACGAAAGTGCGGGTTGTTACAGTCTCCCCTGCGTTAGGAAATTTCGTCCCAAAATTAATCCAATAGTAGGGTTGTAAGAGTTGATGCGATTAAGAGCGTCTAGATAAGCGAGCGATCGATTAAGATTTGACGAGCGAGAGGGATGAGAAGATACGACTTGCATATCCAACACAAAAACGATTCCACAACGTTTTAAATTTACCGATAACCGATTAATCTTCGAAGTTAAAAAAAATCTTCTCATGGCGCGGCGTTGACTGCATCGATGTCCATACCAGCGCTAGGGGAAGGGTTTTTGTTAGTTTGATAACAAATTTTGAGTTATACATTTTAAAAGAATTCGGCAGCAAAATAAGTTTTAAAAAAATTTTCCTACAACGTGAGTTCGAGCTGAAGCTCGATTGTTGAACCATCGTTTTCCGGAAGATTTCTTTTTGTCATTGCAAAAGTTTTAAGGAACAACTGAACTTATGAAACTTCCATTAACTGACTCGATGTTTTCTCCATGTTGTAAGGAAATTTCACTTGTCCAATGGTTTTAACAAAATTTTATAAAACCTGGTTTTCTTTAATAGCACGGAAAAATAATTTACATCGGGTCCCACGTGGCACTTTCCTACGAAAGTTTGTTAATATCCACCATGTTTTACCCATATTACCTCTGTTTCGTTAGGCGGTGTCACGCGCGCCGATAAGACAAAGATAGAATTTCGGTCCCTCGGTCCAAGCGATAGGATGCTAGACCGATTCTTGAATTGAAGCAAATTGGATGCAGACAAAGCGTTGATAGCGAGTGCGAGTAGTTCGATCATACGAAACATGGATATGGCACACAGGGTTAGATGACGATTGATAAGCGATAGCGAATAACGCGATTTTCGATTCGACTAGATGCGATTTCGATTTGTTCCCACGCAAAACCCACATGGCATGTTTCCACGAGAGTTGCTAACATGGAAAAACACCACGTTTCCCATATTAGTTTTGTCCCGTGAAGCGATGTCATGTACCCTAATTCTACACAACTGCGATGACTTCCAAGCGATAACCGAATATCGATAGGCAATAGACCCTGATAGTTGATAAGTGACGATTGTTGCGTTGCGAACGATATGAGATTCGATTGAGTTGATTATACCACTAACAGTAACTAATGCTAGCCCACACGGCCTTTTTCCACGAAAGTCTGCTAATATGGTCAAAACACTACCATGTTTCGACCCTATTAGTTTTGCCTCGTGAAGCGAGGTCGTGCGTGCTAACATAACACAGATAACACGAGTATCGATGAGTGATAGCGACACGCGATGAGAGTATCGAGTTGATGAAATAGGCGCGAAATGCTTTAAATCGAAAAGCAGCGAGTGATTTTCGATACTCGTCTAGCGATCCACAATAAGCGATCCACACCAGGCGGTAGAAGTTCACACAATAGTTTAATAGCCAGCGTTAGAGACTGCGAGATAAACACATGATGCGATTGCGATTTCGAGCCACATATCGAGTGATTTTGATTGCGAGATAGATCTAGCAAAACTGCGATTGAGTTACGATGTAGACCTACGACCAGTCTTGCGTTGCTCCAATTGCTCTTCGGGGTGAACTTACCCAAGTCCATCGATGTGGCAATTGTGTTGCGTACGCAGACTTACGAGAAGTCTCGCAGTGATGCGATTTTGTTTTGTTACGCCTTGCGATCGATTGTAGTGTGTCAAAAATAACCATTATAATATAATAGTTCTAATAACGTCCAACTCCACATGGCACTTTCTTCACAGAGCTTTAGTAGTATGGTAAAGCACACCTTGCGTTACCCCAACTACTTATGCCCCGTGCCTTGGTGTCACGCTTTGTTGACATGGCCAAGACCCTTGGTCATGCTTTTAAACATTATGGCACCATTAGAACTTTACTACGATCTCCGTGCATTGACCAAAATAATCCCGTGTGCACCCACGATTAGTTGTTCCTTGCACGTATATCGTACCTCATTCTAAGAGTGTTGTAAGGGTAAAATACGTTATATAGTACATAGTGCTAGCGTTTAGACGGTGTTCGAGTATAGGAGAAATAGAATCCACATTCGACGATAGATGAAATAAGTTCCACACATAAAAGAAAACGACAGCGATAAGTCGTATTATTGCAACAACATTAGAAGCAAAATAACGTTGCTGTGGTGGACACCTGCGGAGACTGTGGTTGTTGCTGACTTCCTTCAGAGTTGTGGTTCTACGCGGCAGCGCCATGTATGATGACCATACCAGTTGCAATTTGTGCAATAGCGACAATTTGCTTCTGGCGGGTGATGATACGTGCACGTGAAACACAGGGGATGAGGCCCATTGTAAGCACGTTTTGGTTGAACTGGGACTGATCGGAGAGGTTCGGGTTGCGGCAGCCCAGTTGTTGAAGAGTCTCGGCTCACGGTCTTTCGTTTGCGGCTAGGTTGGGCTTCCTGAGATGATGCAGTGTCGTTGCCGGATTCGCCTGATGATTTGACGGAGACATTGTCGGAGCAATCCTTAGAAGAACCTTCAGAGGAGCTGTCAGATGAACCATCGACCGATTCTCCAGAGGAATCGTCGGATGAGTTGATGATGATTGCTTGATGAGCTTGTTTGACAGGCTTCTTGGAGAAGAACCCGTCCAAGACTCGTTTACTGTTGATCTCCGCGGCTAAACGGTAGGCTTCTTCGATGGTAGCAGGTCTTGCAGCTTCGACAAAATCACCCACACTCTCAGGTAAGCCGCGAAGGTACTTCGCGATGGCTTTCCTTGGAGTGTCAACTTGACTTGGGCAGATTGCACTAAGCTGCTTGAACCTTGTTGTATAGCCAGCATTGTCACCTTCGGTTTGCTTGATTTTCCAAAATTCGTTTTCTAGTTTCTGGACTTCGTGAGGAGGACAATATTCTTCCTTCATGAGTCCCTTCAGCTCGTCCCAAGAGAGGGCGTAAGCTGCGGAGATTCCACGTTTGTTGCGTTCGGCGGTCCACCAGTCGAGTGCTCGTGATTGAAATACCCCGGTAGCACAAGTAGTACGGAAACTATCGGGGCACCCACTTTGTCGAAGGGTGACTTCGATAGAATCGAACCACTGGAGCAGTTGGGTCACACCTCCTTCACCTGTGAATTCCTTCGGGTCACAAGCTTTGAAGTATTTGTAGAGGAAAGTAGAGTGCGGCTCTTCCATCTTAGAGTCCTTCGTGGCTCGAGAGTTACTGAGAGAGTGCACTTGAGCGACAATTTGAGGAATGAGCTTGACCACTTCCTTGGTCACAAGCGAGGCAATCCTCTTATCGGCGCTTCGTTTGGCTCTTCTCCTAGCTATTCGTCTCGAGATAGAGTTGTCGGAAGGCATCTAGACAGAGAGAGTGATTTGGAATGAGATTCGATCATAATGATTTCGAGTTTACGATGCGATTGAGCGCGGTCGAAACTTGTAACGTGCAATATAAATAGACTTCACATAGGAGCCACATAGGAGACACGGAACTTCCTAGATTTTCACACAATGTCTTGATTGTACTTAGATATAGATAGTTGTAGTTCATACTTACACACATATATTATGGTTTAGAATGCGCGAGGACGCGTTGAGAGAGGGATTGCGAGAGAAATCGGGCAATTTGGACATTAGTTTTGTTGCGATCATTCGGTCTTTGTTTTGGATTGCGATGGCTGCGCGAGTTGTGCGTTTTGTAAAACAGGGAGCGAAAATGGATAATCGCAATTAAACACATAAAACGTAACTGAGTTCATCAAATCGTGAAATCCGGCGAGTTGTAGGCTTAGTAAGAAACTCGGAGTGCCTCAGGTGTTTAGGCATCGACTACCCAAGGTAACTCAATCACACCCAACAAGTTAGTGCACACGCGTTGACTCTGGAGGTTTATGCTTCCACTAGGATGCAGCTCATGGCATTCATCCTCCAAGTCGTCGTGTGGCTCGAGTCATTGTGATGGCCGAGTCCCTGGTGAGAGCTTTTTGAAAAAATATTTTAGGGAGCGGAACAGTTCATTAAGGTACGGGTTTCACCCCTGACTTAACAGTTTCGTTCCCAATTTGTGGTTACGCTCATCGAATGAATCCGAGAGCTCCACTAGAATTTCGAAAGGGAGGCTTTCGTCGAGGTATGGATGTCACTCCTGACTCAACGAAAGATTCTCATGCTAGAAAAATGCGCTGAGTGAGCAATCCTATCGAGAGTTACTGGTTTTCACACCTGGTCTCGACTGGATCGCTCGGTTGTGAGATGCGAGTATTTTCGAAAACATGTGTATTATGTCCGCCTTAGGAAAGGCTAAGTAGTATTCCAGCCTTAGGAAAGGCTTCTTCGTGTGAAGTTGTAGTATGCGGGGTTCACACAAAGTCATAGTTTTCACAATTTCGATCAGAAGCATCAGGTAGGCGCAATACAAACCCTACTGGGTTCGTACGAGGTAGCCTGTGGGTGCTTAGACTATAGACTAGGTCATTCTCTAAGACGTCGACCCGGACTAGGTCGAGTCTTGCCTAATTCCCTATAGTTATGGCTCTGATACCAATCTGTTACACCCCAACCGATGACGGAATCATCGGGGCGCGGCACTAGGCGAATCAGATTGCTCAAGAGAATCCATAACGACTATATTGCGATAATATTCATTACATTTGTTATCCCATACTAACAAACAATACAATCACATAAGTTATCACGGATTTCTTGTCCTCTCGAACAATTCAAATCCGACAACCTAGATTTTAGGTGAGTTTCTAGACTTCCTAGCTTGGTTTGATGTAGACTTCAACTAAACCTGCAACATACGTTAAAATAATGTCAATACAAAAGTATTGGCGAGTATACAAGTTTGATATGTAATAGAATAATAGATTAAAAGTGCTGCGAATTTCCACATGCATAAACGTAATACACGACATATATACTCACAAAACTGATACTACCAGCTAAGTCCTCGATGCTCGATTCTTCGATGGCATAACTAGACCCCGTCGGGCGCAATAGTACTATACTAGTCGTGGTGGGACGTCACGAGTATAAGTCCTAGCATACATGCAACTAGCATCACGTATATCTATGCAACAGTTATTCGCAAGTGATAAATTGACAATTTGAATCATTCGTTTGATAAGTTCGATTTGTAAGGAACGTATGTTACACCCAAAATTCGATAAAAAAGGGTCAAGTATACTCACAGCACGTATTTCGTTGGATTGACGGGATATTGCCTGAGAATGCCCTGATTTCAGACTGATCATATGAGTATCGAATTACGCGTTAATTGGTATCGGATTACACGAAATTGGGCGAAAGTTAGATCGAAAGTTGGCCCATTCGGATGGGCCGTCCGATCGGATAGGCTGTTCAATCGGATGGTCAGCTCGATCGAGTGGGCTGCTCGATCGGCCAACCCGTCCGATCGGCTATCCTGGCCGATCGGCTGGACTGCTCGGTCGACTGGGCCGCTCGATCGGCTAGGCCGCTCGATCGACTGGGCCGCTCGATCGGCCAGCCTGTCCAGCTGTTTTTCGACGATTTTCGCGTGTTTTCGGTGGTTTGGTCAGGACGTTGTTGTGACGTGTTGAACAACTGAAATCCCATCAATTTCCGACCTGTTCTAACGGCCGGGAATCACCCCGTTCCATCAGGACTTGCCGTTCTTGACGGTTTTCCTTTGTTTAACCCGTACTTGGTGGTTACATTGCTAGAAATCAGATCTTTGACCAACACGTCACTAGGAATGAGTAGAAGGTCGGTCTAAGCTCTGGTTCTACCGTTTTTATGTATAGATCTGATGGAATGAGGCCAGCACTTGGTGGAATGAGTTGTTCTTGGTGGAATGAGGCCAGCACTTGAAGTTCATAAGAACTTCATGATGTCATCACTCTAGAACATCTCAAATCCGTAACTTCTTGGTTAGAAAACATGGATTTAGACGAGATTTATGTAAAAATTGTATGGAAACCATTCGGATCTGGGTTGCTCTTCATGGGATGACATCACCTTTGAGGAACTCCATGGTGACATCACCCTAGAACACTACAAATCCGTTGATTTCATGGTTAAAAGTTGAGATTTGAAAGGTAGAAAGGTGAAGAAATGCAATATAGATCAAGGAAGTACAAGATTCGAGTTAAAAACTTACAAGAATCGCTAGAAATCGAGAGATTAAGGGGCTGGAACGTCTTGGTCGAGTAGCAGCAGCAACAACAAGTGTTTGGGGGTGAAGAGGGGTATTTATAGGCAAGGAAGGAGGGAAAAGGAGGAAAGGTGGGCCGGATCGGTTGGCCCGTTCGGTCGGCCAGCCCAACCGATCGGCTGGCCTGTCCAATCGGGCAGCCCAGCTGATCGGCTGGTCCGTTCGATTGGGTGGCCCAGCCGGTTGGCTGTCCTGTCCGATCGGCCGGCCCAGCCGATCGGCTGGCCCGTCCGATCGACTGGCCCAGCCGTTTGGCTGGCCCGTCCGTACGGAAGACTTTTGTCCTCGTTTTTGGTGCGTGCTCGACTGTTTGGGCCATATTTTCATATATTCATATTACCATTTAATTACTTATCATAAATACTCACAAAAGGGTCGTATATACGTATCTATATAACCAATATTCGATGCGATGATCGAGTTACGCGTGCCTTCGAGTGCGTTCTTCGATGTGATGTGCCACAATGATTATCGGGGCACTACTTGCTCGTGTTGCCGTCATCGTCACGATGGCTGGAGACATGGTACTCACCCGATAGTCTTTGTTAGCGTTGCTTGTTTACGTTTTGACACCTCACGGTTATCGAGGAGGGTAGATTAAGCCCTCACTCAACATCGTCGTGAGTGTTATGATTTATGAAAATAGGTTTGTAATAGCGATAGAATATACGTAATTATTTGATTATACTTCGATTTAGCGATATATCTGATATAGTTACATTATGATCCGAAACTCTGGTGCTAGGCGTAACGAGTGTATCGAGTAGTAACAACGCATGAAAGTGCGGGTTGTTACAAATAATGATGAATATAATATACATGTGCCATTGTGCTAAAGTCATCTTCATGTTATATAAACTTCACGAAACAGTTTAACATTTGATTCATGGCTTAACTATATACATATTATTTATTTATACATGCTATTGTCTTCTTCATATATAAAAAAACGACCGAACATGTTTTTAAACTTTCTATTTACATCAGACAAGATCAAGAGAAACCGTAAGCGAAGAAATATACCGAACAATGGGACGGTGATGTGTCGCGATGTTGTTCCGGTTAATCGGCACCAGGAAAGACCACTGCCCCCTGCAGCGTCTCTCGTCACTGTTGTAGTCGCCCAACGCCGCCACCACTTGCGGTGGTCGGCTGGCCTTCATAGAGAGGTAGGAGAGGGGCATGGCTGAGGTTGAAGGTGTAAACCTGTATTTTTGTGTAGCAGAGATAGATCGAGAGGGACAGGGTGAGTGTTAGAGTAGGCCTGTGATTTTGAAATGGTGAAGATGGAAGGGGATGAGCAGGTATTTGAGAGGGATGTGGGTAATGTATCGGCTGTTGATATGCAAAAGAAATGGATTTAGGGTTTTAGTTTAAGGGTGAATTAAATACAAGTGGTTGAGGAAATGGAGCCAAAAATTGGTCCAATAAGCTGGCCACTCGGGCTGTAGACATGCCTTAATGTCATTATTTCCTTTCATTAATTTGTCCATTTTGGTCTCTAGTTTTATATTAGCATAATATAATGTTTGTCATGTATAATGACATATAGGTAGTTATTAGTTATGGAAAAATAAGTTATTTTACTTATGTTGGGCTGTAAATTACGTTCAGCCACTAGCCATCTTAGATTCTTTCAAATTTGACACAATAAGCTTAGTTTGATGTATTATATATATAATTAGGAAATCTATTAATTATTTATGTGTATATATATATATATATATATTATTGTTTTAATTTATACCAAACATGAAATTAAATAAGTTTGTAGAAAATAAAGTATAGGTTGTATATTATTACGATCGAAGTCACGAATTACGAAAACGAAAGTGCACTACGAATACGATGCGGATGTAAATTTCCAAAGATAGGTACATGAATAATCTTTCTAATTAAAGTAAGTTTCAAAATGCGAGGCGTTACAGTTGCCTTCACAAAGGTGGTGTGTTTAATTACATTTGTTTTTACATACCCTAAACCTTCACCTCTGTTTTTGGGTGTTGTTTCAATAAAGTTAATGAATTCCTTTGCCTGCTGAAAACCCTTTACATTTATTTCTTTGTCATGAATTTTCTTGTATAAATCCTTCCTTTCTTTTTCATAAAATTCAATTTTTGCTTTGTGGTCAAAGCTCTCTTCAATCAGTAACTGGTTTTCAATTATAACTTTATTCAGGGTTCTTTGCTACTTATCAGATTTTTTACTTTCTGATTTCTGTTTTTCTTGCAGGTTTAGAAAATCTAACATAAGTTTGTTTAATTTATGTTCAAGGTCAAGATTTTCTAAATTTACCTTTTGTTCTGATGTTTCAGGTTGTTCACCAGAAAGTGCCATGAGACAGAAATTTGCCATGTCTTCTTCTTCAATTCTGATAGCCATGTATTTGTCCCAGCTATTAAACCGATTTGTTGTTGCTTCTTGGCTTCTTTTAGCTTCTTCTCATAGTATGCAACATCCTTCAGTCTTTTATTTTTGCACTCTGATGCATAGTGACCCTTTTGTTTACATTTGTAATGCACAACTTCTGCTTTTCCCTTATCCCTTGATCTTCCTCCCATCCTCCCTTTATCACTTTTCTGTTACTTCTGACCACCTTCCCTTAACCTCTGCTCAAAAGTTTTGGTGAGCAATGCAATTGCCTCAGCAAATGCAGAAAAATTTGATGATGTATCAGAATTTTCAATATTTTGGCAGTTTGAGGTTTGTGGATCACAGATGGGTGTTCTTTGTGAGTTTGACATTAAAGCGAAAGATCCCCCTCTTTGATTTGATTTTTCATATATTTCTTCTTCTCTGGGGACAAGAATGCTATATAAGTCATGAAGACTCATATTTCCTAGTTCTAAGGTTGAGGACAAAGTCATGGTTAGACTTCTCCATTCTCTAGGTAAAGCATATAGAAATTTTATATTCCTTTCATCATTTGATTTTATAATCCCAAATTTCTTTAGCTCATTTAAAAGTTTTGCAAATCTATTGTAGGTTTCACAAAGTTTTTCATTTGGTAAACTTTTAAATCTCTCATAAGAGGAAACAAAATTTGTTCTTTTGTTTCTCTTCATCGTTTCCCCTCCTTCACAAAGATTTTCTAACTGATCCCATATTTCTTTAGCTGATGCACATGCATCCACTTGAGAAAATATGTCATTGGGAAGTGCCATTATCAAAAGTGATTTGGCCCTTTCATCTGCAGCCACCATATCCTTGTCTTCTTGGCTCTAGAGATTTTTCGTTCTGGGAGTCAAGGAGGCAGGGATGCCTGGTGATTGATCAGTTCCTGGAATAGCTGGTATTTCAGTAGTTGGTACATGTAGAACCCTTACAATGGATTGAAACAGAGCTCGGTCATGTCCATTAAGGAAGTTTACCATCCTGATTTTCCTTTGTGGGTATTCCTCTCTGACCAAGGTCGGAGGTTTAGACATTGAACCAATATTGAAAGCGTTATTCCATGTTTGAAAGTTTGCCATATTTGGTTTAAGAGTTGGATATCAAGAAAAAATAAGCAGTTGATCTTTTGAAAACAATTTATTCAATCTGCTCTGATACCAATTGTTGATCCCAGATAGAGGAGTTAATTGCCAAAATCGTCCCTAAGGTTTGGGCTGGTTTGCCATTTTCGTCCAAAATGACACTTTTGTACCAAATTGCCCCCAACGTTTGTAACTTTTTGCCATTTTCATCCAAACCACTAATTTAGTTTATTTTTTCTGTTAAGTTGAGGATATTTGGATGAAACTAGCAAATATAAAACCACAGGGACGATTTTGGCAATTTACTCAAACTCTTTTAAATTTCTTTTATTTAATTAAGGAAAAATTACAAGTTTTTTCCTTTATCTTTATAACACTTTTCAGGCGGTGTCCTTTTTAACGAATGTTAACAGGCGGTGTCCTTTACCAGGTATTTTGTTGCAAGTTTAGTCCTTTACATCTAACCCAGTTACAAAACCCTGTTAATTGTTGACAGGCGGAGTCCTTTACTAGGTATTTTGTTGCAAGTTTAGTCCTTTACCTAGGTATTTTGTTGCAAGTTTAGTCCTTTACACCCAACAATGAACAGGGTTTTTTAACTGGGTTGGGTGTATGTAACACCCCGAAAACGGGCTTGGTAATTAAACTCTGTTAATACTAAAAGACGGGTAACGTACCGTTATTAGTAAAAATAACCCGGCAAATATTTGGATTTAAATAAGAAATCCTAATATTAAATAAAAACGAATCAAAGTTTTAAGTAATTAAGTTTATAAAGGCCCGATTTAACGGGACTTAAAGTAAAACGGGTTACGACTTCCCGAACCTACTAAGCTAACTAGGAATAATTCTAACCTAGTTAGATAGTGACTTATGAGTGGGTTAAAACACTTAAATTATGAACTAAGGAAAATGGAGGGGCCAAAGATGTTAAAATCGAAACTTATGTTGCTAATTTAATTAAAACAAAAACCAAACACCCCATTTGGGGATGTCTGGTCATACAAAGAAGCAGGAGGCGATGGGTTTCTTCAAACCCTAAAATCCTTACTAAAACTCTCAAATTGGAGGTGCAAATCTGGTCCAAAACGAAAATCAAGCATAGATTACTGATCCCCATTGCAAGGGGGTTGTAAGGTATGTAAAATTTGATGTTAATTCTCTACTTGAAATTCTCATGAATTTAGGATATTCGAAATTTGTTGATGCATGTTCGTTATATGATGAAATAGGAACATTGTAGTGTTTAGGAGTAAACCCTAGACAAGCATATGATGAAATTAGGTCTAAATCTTGTGAATTCATGATCACCATTGAAGGTGATAAGTGTGATGATGCTAAATTCGTGTAATGTGATGTTTTTAGGGTTTTTGATGGCTAAAAATAGTGCTATAATACCATAAACATGTTTCGATTGAAAACTGAATTCAAACAGCTTCTGATCAGAATTTACAGCCGAATTGTATTGGCTGTAACGTGGACAAAACGTGACAAAAACGTTTGTTTCTTGAGTCTAAAATGTAATTCCAGGAAATATCTTTAAAACCCCACTGGAATCGCATTTTTTCGACTAAAATTGAGCGTTTTATGAATTTTTCCGTATCAAAGGTTCAAGCTGCGTTTTCTGGCAGAATTTGCAGTTCATTACGAATGTCATAACTCAATTTAGGAATTGAGTTATGATCTCAAATTCTTACTGTAGAAAGTATTAAGTTATTAGAAGAATCTCCAATTGGAATTTCGTCAATCGGATAAACGAGGATTTTAATGAATTTTTCCGTAAGCTGCAGTCAGAAGTGACGAATCTGATTGCAGCTTAGTAGATGAATTTTTACGAATTTTTGGTAAAGAGTTAGATCTTGAAATTTTAACACAAGGGCTACCCCTCCGAGAGGTACGCCACATAAAAAAATCATAATTTTTGAACTTGTAAACAGGTTAAACAGGTCACCAAAAACAGCCTATTTTCAGTGATACAAAACTTGATTGTTGATATTATAAATTATGCCCACAATGTTCATATGTTGAAATTATGAATCAAACGCGTAATTTCCTAGTTCGACTAATTATGTGTGATGTGGGGTAATACAAATTTTAATTATGAAGTCGATTTAGCTTATATGCACATATCATATAATTAAGGGTAGTTAACTTTTGAAGAGTTAAACTAACCATGGACGGAGTCGAATAGTAGTTTTGACATAGAAAACACGTAAGGTGGAATAGTCGTGGTTATAATGACTAATCTAACCACCTTGTGAATTATGATGATAGTTTGACTCTTGACAAGCTAGATGGAGGCTTGGAATGAAGCAGGTCAAACGGAGCAAGTACGAAAAGGAAAGCGTAATTTGGATGCGAGGTAAGTAAAGCTTACGCCCTCTTTTGTAAGTTATGTGTTTATTCATAGGTTGTAAATACGACAAAAGCTATATTTGAAATACGGTTCCGACACGAAATGAAACGGGTCGGGACATATAAAATAATGATAAACCATGTTTAATGGTAAAATGGGCGAAATGGTAATTGGTCACGAGATGACATATATATAAAATGAGTTTTTGAATGGCAACTTATTAAGGTAAGCCTAAACGAATAAAAAGAGTAAAACAACGAATTAGTCATGTGTAGACGAAAAAGAGTCGAAGTTTAAAACAACACCATTTAATATTAAGCACAAAATATTTGGTAGTCTAGACCAAACGGGTCAAATGGTAATATTTATACCATTTGACAATTAACGACTAATAAGTGTATGTCGAGTCTCATGCTCGCAGGGTAATTGGTTTATGAATTAGCGAGGCTATGAATTAACATATTATAGAGACAAGGTCTTAAAACGGGTCAACATACCAGGTACGCTTATATATATATATATAGATGTATAGTTAAAAGTATTTAACTTCCCTTCACGGGTCAAAAGGAGTAGATAGGTAAAACGGGTTAAGAATTCATAAGAAACCCGTAATTTGAACCTTGCACATTAGTAAATTGATATAACGTGATATGCATGATATTTTAAATATGCTTGATTGATCTTTGATATTGGTTCATATGTAACATATTAGAATTTCGAGAAACTAATGTATTGGTATGTTAGAAAGAGCGAAGTTCGAGATTTAGGCTTGAGTATAATGAACAAAGCAACCAAAAGATGGATTTACAGGGACTACCGTAAGTTACGGTAGTACCGTAAGTTACGGTAGAGGTCAGGAGCTTACGGTGTGAGTCTACTGGTTTACGGTGGACCATTATTGGAAATTGACCACCGTAACTTACGGTGAAACCGTAAGTTACGGTAGGGCCTGAATGTTTATAAATTTTATATAATTGTAAATTTTCAAATTCATTTCGATCGTAGTTTCGATCAAGTATCATTTCTAAGCATTCTAATATAAATGTTTATGTAAACATTTCAGTCTTATGTACTCAAGGATTATGGGTGACGATCAAGCAACTTTTGAAGGACCGAACACATACTCTTGAAGCTTCCGCATAAATCAACTCGGTTTAAACAATGTTTATGATGTAAACTGTTTGCTAAACAACTTTTGAAATGTTTAAACGACGTACTCAATTATGTTATGTTGTATTATTTTAAAATTGTAAAGTTTAAACAAACCCGTATTTTTACAAAGTATATGTAGTCATAATTACATGTTGTTTGTCGTATACTTTACAAAAACCATTAAATAATGACAAGGGTGTTACAAATTGGTAATCAGAGCTCATGGTTAAAGAGTAAATTGTGTTCGGTTCGAGGCTTGATCGCAAATCCGGTAAGTACATGTATATTAATGGTTTGTTATTTGTTGAAATGTTGTGAACAACACATAGGGTTATCGTGTGATACACGTTACCTCAATTAAATGATAAATATAGTTGACAAAATTGCGCGCGTTGACGCGTATAGTAGAAAAGACTTGTATTATAATACGGGCGATTATTGAAGTTGATATTACTAATTCTTGTAAATGTTTTAATTGAAGGACACTCGCATCTGAAGATAGCGAGAGTTTAACAAATTGCGGATATGATGATGGAACGGTCCGAGATGTGACAAGAAGAGCTTACTCATCAAGGACCTAAATCGCGTAACGATCGCAAATAAGTAATGGCAAGGAATTCCCATTGGGGCAAGCATTACCAGGTGCACATTTTAAACTTATAGTACAAACAGTAATATGCAACAAATACATAGTGAATGACAGTTGCATATAGAATATGAAACTTGGAAAACCTGGATAGGTTACCTATCCAGGATGACGTTTCCAAGAGAAATTTAGTAGAGAATATGTATTATTCACAAATTGTGAATAACAAGACAATAACAGAATTCAGTTTATATAGAAACTTGGACGAGAGTGATCATCCAAGTAAGTATTCTCAATATAAATCCTATTGAGAAAAGTAATGATCACATCAACGAATGTGAATAAATGTTTATAAAAAGGGACATTTTAAATGTTCAAGGATAAACGACTAAAACTAATAATTGTTAACTAACAATTAAATAAAGTTTTACCAAATGAAATCATAAATATGGAGATAATTTGAGGAGTTACTTATATGGGACGTGATGTGGTAATTATAATAAGGTCACGCGTACCATGTGTTGATCGCTTACTCTGGCCAAGTAAGTAGTGAACACATGATAGCATGAGCTTCTTATAATGAGCGCAGTTATGTCCGATGTAGTAAGGTCAAGATGAATGAAAATTTAAAGGATCCTTAGTGTCAAGAAATCTTATGGGCATACTCGTATAAATGGTTTTCGCGGGAACCATAAAAACGATGTATGGCGCACATAGAAACAAAAGACCCAAGGAAATTCGTGACATAAGTCATTTTGGACGAAACAACCATGGTAGACAAAAAGGGCATTGTAAAACCAAAGTATAAATGACCCGCGGGGTCATAGAAACAAAGGTATTGCCCACATGAGAAAAACGATCAAAGTCGTTGACTTTGGTCGTAGTAAAGAAATAATGATGATGATAATCATCATTCATAGTTTATAAGACTGTCAAGGATGGTCAAATAAAGAATAAAGGTTTGGTTGAATAAAAGCGATGGATTTCGCTAAGACAACCAAACAAATTAAAACGAAATCTTAATGTATACCGGAATGCTTGCACTAATAATGACTTCGGTAAAGTACCCGGTTGATGGGTAAGGATTTAAACACATGCGTAAACCGAGAAACGGGAACACGAATTTAAAGTCAAAAGACTCGGATTACGAGTTATGACTATAAAATCTCGTATATAGAAATTGTGAGTAAATATGTTCAACTATTCAAAGTCGAATGGGTTGAATAAAGAATAAAGTTGATTGTTTATAAGTGATGGATTTCACATTAATAAGTCAAACAGGTTGAATACAATATAACGCCGAATGGCACAAGTGAGCGCTAGCCAGAGAAAGGTAGCGTTAAATGCAAGAGAATAATGAGCCCGGTAATGGGATATAACCAAATAAGAATATATGCAGATCAAATAACAGTAAGCATAAGAAGAACTGACGCATAAATGACGTGAGAAGTCATAAAATCGGAAAATCGTCCGAAAGAAAACAATTATAGCCATGAAACTACAATTAAGGTTAACGGGACCTAAGCTTGAAACCAAATAATTCTTCGAACAAAAACAGGGTTCCTTGACACCAAACATGTGTTTTAAGAATGACATGAGTAAGGAGTGATCTACGGGATCAACATAACCTTTAGGGTTATAAACAAATGAAAGATCTACGGGACTAAAACGACCCACGGGTCATGATTAGAAAGAAGTTATAAGGACTTCGCCCTAAAGAGGTGAAAGTCTAATCAAAATAGCCCATAAGGCTAAGTGATAAAAACCTACGGGTTAATTAGATAAAGCGAGGGAATCGGTTGAGAATCCCCGCATAAAACTAAGACTGTAAAAGAATAAATTATGGACTGTCAATATCCTGGTATGGATAATTGACAAAAGTTAAAGAGAAGATCCTAAAACTAAAACTTCGGTTTTAGTAAGAAATAGCGTTTTTACAAACATAAATTCTGATAGGAATTTAAATAGTAAGCATGAAAGATACAAGTCTTGACACTGATTGGCGCAAGACGATATATTCGAAAAGTGATATTTTCGAAAATGAAAGGTTGATACAAACTAAACACGATGTGACACGATCACGGTTAGGAAATGTAATGTGAAGTAAAATCACGTTATAACCAAGCGAGCGGTGAAAAGTAACGGGACTAATAAGTCTAGTTAGTAAGACCGGTTAAGGCCAGTAATTCAAATCAATAAAAAATTGGTTTGCTTGTAAGCGGTGGATTCGGTATAACTGAACCGAATAAATAAATCTGAAAACAAAAGAAATTATTGCTAAAAGTGAAATATTTCACTAAAGTCCTTTAAACGGGTCAAGGTAACGAATTCACCAAGAGTTCGATAATATATAAAAGCGATGGAAATCGCTAAGTTAACTAAACTAGTAGAAATAACGGAATTACGTTATTTCAAATTACATTATGTCGTATGAGGTACGTAGAGGTTCTGTAACCAAAAAGATATTACCAAAATTTTTCTGGTAATACCAACAATTGGTTAAAATATGAATAATGCTTAAGAGATTACTCAGGTCAAACGCATTGAGTTTAGAACTCAATGAACTATGTAAGCAAGGTTTCGAGGACGAAACCTCTTTAAGGGGGGTAGACTTGTAACACCCCGAAAACGGGCTTGGTAATTAAACTCTGTTAATACTAAAAGACGGGTAACGTACCGTTATTAGTAAAAATAACCCGGCAAATATTTGGATTTAAATAAGAAATCCTAATATTAAATAAAAACGAATCAAAGTTTTAAGTAATTAAGTTTATAAAAGGCCCGATTTAACGGAACTTAAAGTAAAACGGGTTACGACTTCCCGAACCTACTAAGCTAACTAGGAATAATTCTAACCTAGTTAGATATTGACTTATGAGTGGGTTAAAACACTTAAATTATGAACTAAGGAAAATGGAGGGGCCAAAGATGTTAAAATCGAAACTTATGTTGCTAATTTAATTAAAACAAAAACCAAACACCCCATTTGGGGATGTCTGGTCGTACAAAGAAGCAGGAGGCGATGGGTTTCTTCAAACCCTAAAATCCTTACTAAAACTCTCAAATTGGAGGTGCAAATCTGGTCCAAAACGAAAATCGAGCATAGATTACTGATCCCTATTGCAAGGGGGTTGTAAGGTATGTAAAATTTGATGTTAATTCTCTACTTGAAATTCTCATGAATTTAGGATATTCGAAATTTGTTGATGCATGTTCGTTATATGATGAAATAGGAACATTGTAGTGTCTAAGAGTAAACCCTAGACAAGCATATGATGAAATTAGGTCTAAATCTTGTGAATTCATGATCACCATTGAAGGTGATAAGTGTGATGATGCTAAATTCATGTAATGTGATGTTTTTAGGGTTTTTGATGGCTAAAAATAGTGCTATAATACCATAAACATGTTTCGATTGAAAACTGAATTCAAACAGCTTCTGATCAGAATTTACAGCCGAATTGTATTGGCTGTAACGTGGACAAAACGTGACAAAACGTGACAAAAACATTTGTTTCTTGAGTCTAAAATGTAATTCCAGGAAATATCTTTAAAACCCCACTGGAATCGCATTTTTTCGACTAAAATTGAGCGTTTTATGAATTTTTCCGTATCAAAGGTTCAAGCTGCGTTTTCTGGCAGAATTTGCAGCCCATTTCAAATGTCATAACTCAATTTAGGAATTGAGTTATGATCTCAAATTCTTACTGTAGAAAGTATTAAGTTATTAGAAGAATCTCCAATTAGAATTTCGTCAATCGGATGGACGAGGAATTTTTAATGAATTTTTCCGTAAGCTGCAGTCAGAAGTGACGAATCTGATTGCAGCTTAGTAGATGAGTTTTTACGAATTTTTGGTAAAGAGTTAGATCTTGAAATTTTAACACAAGGGCTACCCCTCCGAGAGGTACGCCACATAAAAAAATCATAATTTTTGAAGACTTGTAAACAGGTTAAACAGGTCACCAAAAACAGCCTATTTTCAGTGATACGAAACTTGATTGTTGATATTATAAATTATGCCCACAATGTTCATATGTTAAAATTATGAATCAAAGGCGTAATTTCCTAGTTCGATTAATTATGTGTGATGTGGGGTAATACAAATTTTAATTATGAAGTCGATTTAGCTTATATGCACATATCATATAATTAAGGGTAGATAACTTTTGAAGAGTTAAACTAACCATGGACGGAGTCGAATAGTAGTTTTGACATAGAAAACACGTAAGGTGGAATAGTCGTGGTTATAATGACTAATCTAACCACCTTGTGAATTATGATGATAGTTTGACTCTTGACAAGCTAGATGGAGGCTTGGAATGAAGCAGGTCAAACGGAGCAAGTACGAAAAGGAAAGCGTAATTTGGATGCGAGGTAAGTAAAGCTTACGCCCTCTTTTGTAAGTTATGTGTTTATTCATAGGTTGTAAATACGACAAAAGCCATATTTGAAATATGGTTCCGACACGAAATGAAACGGGTCGGGACATATAAAATAATGATAAACCATGTTTAATGGTAAAATGGGCGAAATGGTAATTGGTCACGAGATGACATATATATAAAATGAGTTTTTGAATGACTACTTATTAAGGTAAGCCTAAACGAATAAAAAGAGTAAAACGACGAATTAGTCATGTGTAGACGAAAAAGAGTTGAAGTTTAAAACAACACCATTTAATATTAAGCACAAAATATTTGGTAGTCTAGACCAAACGGGTCAAATGGTAATATTTATACCATTTGACAATTAACGACTAATAAGTGTATGTCGAGTCTCATGCTCGCAGGGTAATTGGTTTATGAATTAGCGAGGCTATGAATTAACATATTATAGAGACAAGGTCTTAAAACGGGTCAACATACCAGGTACGCTTATATATATATATATATAGATGTATAGTTAAAAGTATTTAACTTCCCTTCACGGGTCAAAAGGAGTAGATAGGTAAAACGGGTTAAGAATTCATAAGAAACCCGTAATTTGAACCTTGCACATTAGTAAATTGATATAACGTGATATGCATGATATTTTGAATATGATTGATTGATCTTTGATATTGGTTCATATGTAACATATTAGAATTTCGAGAAACTAATGTATTGGTATGTTAGAAAGAGCGAAGTTCGAGATTTAGGCTTGAGTATAATGAACAAAGCAACCAAAAGATGGATTTACAGGGACTACCGTAAGTTACGGTAGTACCGTAAGTTACGGTAGAGGTCAGGAGCTTACGGTGTGAGTCTACTGGTTTACGGTGGACCATTATTGGAAATTGACCACCGTAACTTACGGTGAAACCGTAAGTTACGGTAGGGCCTGAATGTTTATAAATTTTATATAATTGTAAATTTTCAAATTCATTTCGATCGTAGTTTCGATCAAGTATCATTTCTAAGCATTCTAATATAAATGTTTATGTAAACATTTCAGTCTTATGTACTCAAGGATTATGGGTGACGATCAAGCAACTTTTGAAGGACCGAACACATACTCTTGAAGCTTCCGCATAAATCAACCCGGTTTAAACAATGTTTATGATGTAAACTGTTTGCTAAACAACTTTTGAAATGTTTAAACGACGTACTCAATTATGTTATGTTGTATTATTTTAAAATTGTAAAGTTTAAACAAACCCGTATTTTTACAAAGTATATGTAGTCATAATTACATGTTGTTTGTCGTATACTTTACAAAAACCATTAAATAATGACAAGGGTGTTACAAATTGGTAATCAGAGCTCATGGTTAAAGAGTAAATTGTGTTCGGTTCGAGGCTTGATCGCAAATCCGGTAAGTACATGTATATTAATGGTTTGTTATTTGTTGAAATGTTGTGAACAACACATAGGGTTATCGTGTGATACACGTTACCTCAATTAAATGATAAATATAGTTGACAAAATTGCGCGCGTTGACGCGTATAGTAGAAAAGCCTTGTATTATAATACGGGCGATTATTGAAGTTGATATTACTAATTCTTGTAAATGTTTTAATTGAAGGACACTCGCATCTGAAGATAGCGAGAGTTTAACAAATTGCGGATATGATGATGGAACGGTCCGAGATGTGACAAGAAGAGCATACTCATCAAGGACCTAAATCGCGTAACGATCGCAAATAAGTAATGGCAAGGAATTCCCATTGGGGCAAGCATTACCAGGTGCACATTTTAAACTTATAGTACAAACAGTAATATGCAACAAATACATAGTGAATGACAGTTGCATATAGAATATGAAACTTGGAAAACCTGGATAGGTTACCTATCCAGGATGACGTTTCCAAGAGAAATTTAGTAGAGAATATGTATTATTCACAAATTGTGAATAACAAGACAATAACAGAATTCAGTTTATATAGAAACTTGGACGAGAGTGATCATCCAAGTAAGTATTCTCAATATAAATCCTATTGAGAAAAGTAATGATCACATCAACGAATGTGAATAAATGTTTATAAAAAGGGACATTTTAAATGTTCAAGGATAAACGACTAAAACTAATAATTGTTAACTAACAATTAAATAAAGTTTTACCAAATGAAATCATAAATATGGAGATAATTTGAGGAGTTACTTATATGGGACGTGATGTGGTAATTATAATAAGGTCACGCATACCATGTGTTGATCGCTTACTCTGGCCAAGTAAGTAGTGAACACATGATAGCATGAGCTTCTTATAATGAGCGCAGTTATGTCCGATGTAGTAAGGTCAAGATGAATGAAAATTTAAAGGATCCTTAGGGTCAAGAAATCTTATGGGCATACTCGTATAAATGGTTTTCGCGGGAACCATAAAAACGATGTATGGCGCACATAGAAACAAAAGACCCAAGGAAATTCGTGACATAAGTCATTTTGGACGAAACAACCATGGTAGACAAAAAGGGCATTGTAAAACCAAAGTATAAATGACCCGCGGGGTCATAGAAACAAAGGTATTGCCCACATGAGAAAAACGATCAAAGTCGTTGACTTTGGTCGTAGTAAAGAAATAATGATGATGATAATCATCATTCATAGTTTATAAGACTGTCAAGGATGGTCAAATAAAGAATAAAGGTTTGGTTGAATAAAAGCGATGGATTTCGCTAAGACAACCAAACAAATTAAAACGAAATCTTAATGTATACCGGAATGCTTGCACTAATAATGACTTCGGTAAAGTACCCGGTTGATGGGTAAGGATTTAAACACATGCGTAAACCGAGAAACGGGAACACGAATTTAAAGTCAAAAGACTCGGATTACGAGTTATGACTATAAAATCTCGTATATAGAAATTGTGAGTAAATATGTTCAACTATTCAAAGTCGAATGGGTTGAATAAAGAATAAAGTTGATTGTTTATAAGTGATGGATTTCACATTAATAAGTCAAACAGGTTGAATACAATATAACGCCGAATGGCACAAGTGAGCGCTAGCCAGAGAAAGGTAGCGTTAAATGCAAGAGAATAATGAGCCCGGTAATGGGATATAACCAAATAAGAATATATGCAGATCAAATAACAGTAAGCATAAGAAGAACTGACGCATAAATGACGTGAGAAGTCATAAAATCGGAAAATCGTCCGAAAGAAAACAATTATAGCCATGAAACTACAATTAAGGTTAACGGGACCTAAGCTTGAAACCAAATAATTCTTCGAACAAAAACAGGGTTCCTTGACACCAAACATGTGTTTTAAGAATGACATGAGTAAGGAGTGATCTACGGGATCAACATAACCTTTAGGGTTATAAACAAATGAAAGATCTACGGGACTAAAACGACCCACGGGTCATGATTAGAAAGAAGTTATAAGGACTTCGCCCTAAAGAGGTGAAAGTCTAATCAAAATAGCCCATAAGGCTAAGTGATAAAAACCTACGGGTTAATTAGATAAAGCGAGGGAATCGGTTGAGAATCCCCGCATAAAACTAAGACTGTAAAAGAATAAATTATGGACTGTCAATATCCTGGTATGGATAATTGACAAAAGTTAAAGAGAAGATCCTAAAACTAAAACTTCGGTTTTAGTAAGAAATAGCGTTTTTACAAACATAAATTCTGATAGGAATTTAAATAGTAAGCATGAAAGATACAAGTCTTGACACTGATTGGCGCAAGACGATATATTCGAAAAGTGATATTTTTGAAAATGAAAGGTTGATACAAACTAAACACGATGTGACACGATCACGGTTAGGAAATGTAATGTAAAGTAAAATCACGTTATAACCAAGCGAGCGGTGAAAAGTAACGGGACTAATAAGTCTAGTTAGTAAGACCGGTTAAGGCCAGTAATTCAAATCAATAAAAAAATTGGTTTGCTTGTAAGCGGTGGATTCGGTATAACTGAACCGAATAAATAAATCTGAAAACAAAAGAAATTATTGCTAAAAGTGAAATATTTCACTAAAGTCCTTTAAACGGGTCAAGGTAACGAATTCACCAAGAGTTCGATAATATATAAAAGCGATGGAAATCGCTAAGTTAACTAAACTAGTAGAAATAACGGAATTACGTTATTTCAAATTACATTATGTCGTATGAGGTACGTAGAGGTTCTGTAACCAAAAAGATATTACCAAAATTTTTCTGGTAATACCAACAATTGGTTAAAATATGAATAATGCTTAAGAGATTACTCAGGTCAAACGCATTGAGTTTAGAACTCAATGAACTATGTAAGCAAGGTTTCGAGGACGAAACCTCTTTAAGGGGGGTAGACTTGTAACACCCCGAAAACGGGCTTGGTAATTAAACTCTGTTAATACTAAAAGACGGGTAACGTACCGTTATTAGTAAAAATAACCCGGCAAATATTTGGATTTAAATAAGAAATCCTAATATTAAATAAAAACGAATCAAAGTTTTAAGTAATTAAGTTTATAAAAGGCCCGATTTAACGGGACTTAAAGTAAAACGGGTTACGACTTCCCGAACCTACTAAGCTAACTAGGAATAATTCTAACCTAGTTAGATAGTGACTTATGAGTGGGTTAAAACACTTAAATTATGAACTAAGGAAAATGGAGGGGCCAAAGATGTTAAAATCGAAACTTATGTTGCTAATTTAATTAAAACAAAAACCAAACACCCCATTTGGGGATGTCTGGTCGTACAAAGAAGCAGGAGGCGATGGGTTTCTTCAAACCCTAAAATCCTTACTAAAACTCTCAAATTGGAGGTGCAAATCTGGTCCAAAACGAAAATCGAGCATATTGCAAGGGGGTTGTAAGGTATGTAAAATTTGATGTTAATTCTCTACTTGAAATTCTCATGAATTTAGGATATTCGAAATTTGTTGATGCATGTTCGTTATATGATGAAATAGGAACATTGTAGTGTCTAAGAGTAAACCCTAGACAAGCATATGATGAAATTAGGTCTAAATCTTGTGAATTCATGATCACCATTGAAGGTGATAAGTGTGATGATGCTAAATTCGTGTAATGTGATGTTTTTAGGGTTTTTGATGGCTAAAAATAGTGCTATAATACCATAAACATGTTTCGATTGAAAATTGAATTCAAACAGCTTCTGATTAGAATTTACAGCCGAATTGTATTGGCTGTAACGTGGACAAAACGTGACAAAACGTGACAAAAACATTTGTTTCTTGAGTCTAAAATGTAATTCCAGGAAATATCTTTAAAACCCCACTGGAATCGCATTTTTTCGACTAAAATTGAGCGTTTTATGAATTTTTCCGTATCAAAGGTTCAAGCTGCGTTTTCTGGCAGAATTTGCAGCCTATTTCAAATTTCATAACTCAATTTAGGAATTGAGTTATGATCTCAAATTCTTACTGTAGAAAGTATTAAGTTATTAGAAGAATCTCCAATTAGAATTTCGTCAATCGGATGGACGAGGAATTTTTAATGAATTTTTCCGTAAGCTGCAGTCAGAAGTGACGAATCTGATTGCAGCTTAGTAGATGAATTTTTACGAATTTTTGGTAAAGAGTTAGATCTTGAAATTTTAACACAAGGGCTACCCCTCCGAGAGGTACGCCACATAAAAAAATCATAATTTTTGAAGACTTGTAAACAGGTTAAACAGGTCACCAAAAACAGCCTATTTTCAGTGATACGAAACTTGATTGTTGATATTATAAATTATGCCCACAATGTTCATATGTTGAAATTATGAATCAAACGCGTAATTTCCTAGTTCGACTAATTATGTGTGATGTGGGGTAATACAAATTTTAATTATGAAGTCGATTTAGCTTATATGCACATATCATATAATTAAGGGTAGTTAACTTTTGAAGAGTTAAACTAACCATGGACGGAGTCGAATAGTAGTTTTGACATAGAAAACACGTAAGGTGGAATAGTCGTGGTTATAATGACTAATCTAACCACCTTGTGAATTATGATGATAGTTTGACTCTTGACAAGCTAGATGGAGGCTTGGAATGAAGCGGGTCAAACGGAGCAAGTACGAAAAGGAAAGCGTAATTTGGATGCGAGGTAAGTAAAGCTTACGCCCTCTTTTGTAAGTTATGTGTTTATTCATAGGTTGTAAATACGACAAAAGCTATATTTGAAATATGGTTCCGACACGAAATGAAACGGGTCGGGACATATAAAATAATGATAAACCATGTTTAATGGTAAAATGGGCGAAATGGTAATTGGTCACGAGATGACATATATATAAAATGAGTTTTTGAATGGCTACTTATTAAGGTAAGCCTAAACGAATAAAAAGAGTAAAACGACGAATTAGTCATGTGTAGACGAAAAAGAGTTGAAGTTTAAAACAACACCATTTAATATTAAGCACAAAATATTTGGTAGTCTAGACCAAACGGGTCAAATGGTAATATTTATACCATTTGACAATTAACGACTAATAAGTGTATGTCGAGTCTCATGCTCACAGGGTAATTGGTTTATGAATTAGCGAGGCTATGAATTAACATATTATAGAGACAAGGTCTTAAAACGGGTCAACATACCAGGTACGCTTATATATATATAGATGTATAGTTAAAAGTATTTAACTTCCCTTCACGGGTCAAAAGGAGTAGATAGGTAAAACGGGTTAAGAATTCATAAGAAACCCGTAATTTGAACCTTGCACATTAGTAAATTGATATAACGTGATATGCATGATATTTTGAATATGGTTGATTGATCTTTGATATTGGTTCATATGTAACATATTAGAATTTCGAGAAACTAATGTATTGGTATGTTAGAAAGAGCGAAATCCGAGATTTAGGCTTGAGTATAATGAACAAAGCAACCAAAAGATGGATTTACAGGGACTACCGTAAGTTATGGTAGTACCGTAAGTTACGGTAGAGGTCAGGAGCTTACGGTGTGAGTCTACTGGTTTACGGTGGACCATTATTGGAAATTGACCACCGTAACTTACGGTGAAACCGTAAGTTACGGTAGGGCCTGAATGTTTATAAATTTTATATAATTGTAAATTTTCAAATTCATTTCGATCGTAGTTTCGATCAAGTATCATTTCTAAGCATTCTAATATAAATGTTTATGTAAACATTTCAGTCTTAGGTACTCAAGGATTATGGGTGATGATCAAGCAACTTTTGAAGGACCGAACACATACTCTTGAAGCTTCCGCATAAATCAACTCGGTTTAAACAATGTTTATGATGTAAACTGTTTGCTAAACAACTTTTGAAATGTTTAAACGACGTACTCAATTATGTTATGTTGTATTATTTTAAAATTGTAAAGTTTAAACAAACCCGTATTTTTACAAAGTATATGTAGTCATAATTACATGTTGTTTGTCGTATACTTTACAAAAACCATTAAATAATGACAAGGGTGTTACAGTGTAAAGGACTGAACTTGCAACAAAATACCTAGTAAAGGACACCGTCTGTCAACATTCGTTAAAAAGGATACCGCCTGAAAAGTGGTTTAAAGATAAAGGACAAAACTTGTAATTTTTTCCTTTAATTAATTTTGTTACATATATAATAAAAAAGAATATACATGCAATTTTTATACGAAAAAATAATAGCTTTGTCACATAATTTTTATAAATTTTCATCCAACCACTAACTAAGTTAATTTTTCTGTTAAGGCGAATGATGTTTATAAACTAAGATAGAAATTAATTTCTAATTTTTTATATAGATCAGTTTTATAAAAATAAAATCTACTTAAACCTCTAAATTGTATAAAACTAAAATGCCGGTGACCTTGTTGAAAAAGGTCAAATAAAATAATCTTATCATATGTACCAAGTTTGTAATTCATATTCTATTCTTTTAAATTCGCTCCTAAGGAAAAACAGAAGCCAGTGCCCCCCCCCCCATCAAACAACGTATCATTACCAAACCTTAAAATTACCCACCAAATTGTAATTATAATGCTATGAACCAAAAGTTTCTTTACTCAAGCCACTCAGAATAAGTATTAGTAGTTTTACCCTCATAATCTTAATTAAATAAATATTTTATTTCTACCAACATATTTCCTAGGTGCTCAACACATTTAAAAAATATGTAACGTTTTACAATTTTTTTCTATCTCTACAAGTGATAAATACTAAAAGTTGTAATCGATTGTTATGTGTTGCACACCAATGACGTTTTCTCTTTATAAAACATATTTATATAAAGAAGTTGTAAACTAATTTCTGTCTTAATTTATAAAATTTAAAACATCCTTCACCTTAACATAAAAAATAAACTGAGTTAGTGATTTGGATGAAAATTTAAAAAAATTATGTGACAAAACTATTAGTTTTTTTTCTTTAAAAACTCCATGTATATTCTTTTTTATTATATATGTAACAAAAATAATTAAATAAAAGAAATTAAAAAGGGTTTGAGTAAATTGCCAAAATCGTCCATGTGGTTTTATATTTGTCAGTTTCATCCAAATATTCTCAACTTAACAGAAAAAATAAACTAAGTTAGTGGTTCGGATGAAAATGACAAAAAGTTACAAACCTTGGGGACAATTTGGTACAAAAGTGTCATTTTGGACGAAAATGGAAAACGTGCCCAAACCTCAGGGACGATTTTGGCAATTAACTCCAGATAGAGAGACCCAAACTTAATATGGCAAGTGATTTCAACAAATGTGAAAATAGTGTGCGAAACTAGAAATCAGATTTTCAAGAAACAAGATATAGAATTTTTCAAGTGTATTAAATGACTTTGCAAAGACAAAGTTATTGGATATTACAAAACGAATACTCAAAGAATTCTAAGTGAAGGGCAATGGAGTTTGTAGTGTGTGTATTAAATGCTAAGCACAACTCATTTATCCTTCGGGGTCTGACATCTCTATTTATAGAGAGTTCAGATCTGAATAAACAATTGTTTATTCACTACTTGCTCTGCACCAAAGGGACTTCTTGGCATATTCATTGAATCGGTTATTGCCAACTTACTCCTTTTTAGGTTTGTGTCAGACCTTATCTTGAAGACAAGTGGGTCTACCAGAATTTCTTGTGACTACTTACCAGAATTCTGATGAAGTTGATCATCAGATATCTGGTGATCAGACTTTACTAGATTCTGATGATAAATACCAGATTTATCATCAGACTTCATCAGAAAGGTTCTATCTGATTGTCTTTTTTGTTTTGATCTTCTCCTGATTTTTAGTTGAAGATGTATCTTTCTTTTCTTCTTGTCAAAATATCATGTAGGCACCTTCTTAGTGATACTTCTTGACTGTATCTTCATCTTGTGATCAGGATGATCATCTTTTTCTTCAATACTTATATTTAAGGTTTTCTAACAAAAAGTGTTAGTAATCTACCGGTGCCGTAACGAGCCGAACATATTCCTAGCCAACAACATCGAGACTATGGAGAACGATACCGATATTTATTTTTATGGTTTTTATTTTTGGGTTTTCATTTACGGTTGCAATACCGGGTGTGAGTACCACATCGAAACTACTGTAAATCGAACCGACACCGATCGAATTTCTGCTGCATCGCGTGAGGATTTCACTAGTTTATTTTTTTAAAAAATTGCAAGTTATGAATAGTATAGTTTTCGCTTTTTATAAATTACCACAAAAGTTTGTTATTTGAAGTTTTACCGGTATGTGTAACTAAAAAATCAAGTTATAAAAGTGTAGTTTTTAGGTTTTATACGTTGAACACAAAACTTTTGTAGTTTAAAGTTTGTTCCCAATTTTTTTAGTATTAATAATATAGTTTTCAGTTTTAGTAAACTGATCACGAAACTTTTGTACTTCGAAACTTGGCCACAATTTTTTTTTAGAAATTTATTTGTGCTTTGATCGATTGGTTTTTAGCTACTCTTATCATAGGTTTCGACGTATGTTTTAATCAAAGCACAAACATACAAGCAATCTAAACTATTCCATGGTTTGGTTTTATATAATTAAAGTCCCGCGGTTTATGTTTCTTATTTTATTCGTTGCTACGTTCTTTTTATCTAAAATTTTATTAGGTTTTAATCACTCTTATTGTATGTTTTGGCCTAGATTTTATTGAAACATAAACATACAATGCATCTAAACTAGTTCTTGGTTGGTTTTTTTCTATAAAGTGTCACACTTTGTCCTTGTTTTAATTATTGTGACGTTCTTTTTTTATCTACATGTTGGCATAAATTTTATTCTGTACTAAACGTTTCAGATTTTCGGCCGCATCAATGTAACACCCCGACCACGTAAAACAACAAAACGTGGCGGAAACGTCGGGGAGTGTTGTAACAGAATCATTGTTTCATAACACATGAAAAATTGAAATGTTGTTATTATTGATTTAAAAGAGTTACAATGTCTTTACAAACAAGAAGTAAAACAAAATTTAACTAGTCTTGTATCTTTTAATGTCACTAAGGCCTCGTCCAATCCTATGTGAGCATGCATCAATATCATCATCAAATTTCATCAACTATTGTACCTGAAACACATGTGAAAATATATCAGCATAAAAATGCCGGCGAGTACATAGGTTTTGTGAAAATAGGATTCATGACTTAGGTTTAAGAAAATGTTTAATGAAAACTTGTCATGAATCCAGTTTAAGTGTTTGCTTTTATAAAACGTTTGAAAAGCGATAAAAAGATAGATGATATGTAAAAGAGTAGTGTAAGGTTAAATGAATAACCAAGTAAAAATGAGTTTGCATAAAATAAGTTGTTTGTAAAACGATGTCTTGTGGAAAATATGTTATTTGTGTAAAAATGTGTAAATCCAAATTCAATGATTTAAATAACGCTACGACATGTAATATAGTACAAGCACTTATATATAGGAAGTACCAGTGGCGTATCCACCATGCTTGTATCACATTACACACGTCTAGTTACTTAGGTCACTTACCCAAACAAACCACCAATGTAAATTTGCCCATGTCTAAACCAATTGTAAAATGTCATTGTGAAAACCATGTCAAAATGTTTATGTCAAAATGTATATATCAATACCAAAATGTCTGTGTCAAATGTCAATCATGAAATGTGTAAACAAAATATCATGTATGGCAAGTGATATATGTATCAGCTAAACCATAGGTGAAAATGCACAAAACAAAGTATTGAAGTAAAACTCAGTTTAAATCAATGTTATGTTTTGTGGAAATGCATGCTATACTGAATACGAACATTTATGCGGTATTGTTAAAATGCATACATTCAAGCCTTGTGACTGTGGTGATAAACCCCTAAACGAATTTAAAGGTCTATCTGTCTAAATGTTTTAATCGAATTCGGTCATTCCTTTCATCCAAACATACCCAGGATGTCAGGAACGGGAGTTGTCAATTCCTATGGTACCACTACCTACTAACGAGCGGCGTGATCAAAGTTAATGAATGTATATTGTCCCACTTAAACAAACCAAATGTCATACCCAAAATATAAACATGTGATGAAAAACAAATGTACTAAGTATGATGAACATACATAGCATGAAAATGTCATGTAAAACGATGTACTAAATATGCACACAATGGGCATACATAGTATGTGATGTAAAATGTACCAAGTATGATAAACATACATAACATAAAATGTCATGTAAAACAATGTACTAAATATGCACACAATGGGCATACATAGCAAAAACGTAATAAAATCATGTACTAATAGTGTACTAGTGAACATAGCAAGTATATGATATAAAAGCATGAAATCATGAAAGTAACAAGTAGGCACATGTGTTCCACCCCAAAATGTTTGGAAAACAGTAAAAGAGGGGACTATGTACTCACTTGAGGGTGCTTAGAAGTCTTGAACAACAACCAAGCAAAGCTAGAGGGATCACGGAATCAAACGGCACCCTATATAGATAACTACATAAATAACCGGACCTAAATCGGGGGATTGGATAGTATGAGGTTTCGTAAACCAAATGAGTATTGGAACTCATATGATATGGTTAAATAAAGCCCACATACTAAAATGAAACCTAACCTAAGTGCTTACGACCCATTACGACCCGTTTAGGTAGCTTATGCTACTTTAACGCGTCGTTCGCGTAAAACGCGTTCGGACCGCTTAACTAGTCCTATGACAAGTAAAATATGCCTTAACATGTCTAATATAGTTACCTAATTAGTTTAGATGTCAAAATTTAGGTTACATATGCTTTAAATAAATTTTGGTGCAAAAAGGGCATTTTGGTAATTTACCTAAGGCATAAGAACTACTTATCATACAACTACTTAAACGACGTGACCATAAGGTATAACCTCGGAAGGTTATTCCCTATACAACTATGGTCACCTAAAGTGTTTGGTCGGATCCTAATGATCGACCAAATGGGTCGGGTTCGAAAGTATAAGCGATTGATTAGATCGCTTACCTTTACGACCCTAAACAAGCACAAATCTAAAAGCGACGAGCTAAACATGCTAGAACATGTTTAGTAAAGTTAGAAAACAGGTTTGGTATAAAAAAACGGTTTTGATACCCTAGAGTAGTTTGGTTACAAAATACGCGAGGAAACGCATTTTGGCCGAAACTACGACTCATCACTGAGCCTAGATAACGTGGTAATCAGTAGGTATAGTCACTAGGGACTATAACCATCGTGATTACGCTCACGTTATGAAGTTCAAACGAACTTCGCGTTGACCATAAACTGGTCAATGTAGAAAGTCAAACACAGTTTGACTTTAACGCTAAAATGAATGAAAAACGCGAAAGAATACTTACAGAAGGTCCCGGCAAGATTTGACCCGATTCACTCTCAGGTAGGAAGCATAAACTTCCACTTAGAAAGTGTAGAATCAGATCAAATGTGGGTTTTTGCAAGTGAAGGCAATGGGTATTTATAGGAAAACAAGAGCCGTTAGGATCGTTCCTCGATTCCCGAGCTTAAATCTCATCCCTACACTTGTACCCACTGATTTGCAATACAATGGGCACCCAAAACCAGCCCCTAGTAAGTTAGAAAACCATTTGCAACCCACCAAAACAGCTGGAACAGGCTGGAAATAGCTGGAACACATTTCTGCTGATCTGGTGAAGCCTTACGGACCTTATGGTCCTCCCCTTACGGACCGTATGCTGGTCTGCAGACCAGCAACTTTCAAAGTTGACAGTTTAGCCCCTGCACTTGAGAATCTTGCATTTAGATGCATTTTTGGAACGTTTAAGCCCCGTTAACCCCATTTCAAGGCTCTAAAATGAAGTTAAAGTATAGGGAACTTGAAATATGCTCAAAAATATGCCGGATGTCGGTTCGTTTGGCCGTATGATTGCGTTGTTCGGTTAATTACGACGGAAGTCGTAACGGACGCAAAAAGGGTCCAAATTGCGCGACGAATGGATTTTTGTCAAGCCAAACACTAAAACATAATATTTTAATGATTACATAAAATTTTGGATGTCCGGAAGTATTCAGAACGTAAAATATGCGCGAAAATGCAAACTTATGCACTTTTTGACGCTTTTAGTCCCTGAATGAGCATAAAGTTTATTTTAGCACACCGAACCCCTCAAAGCCTATTTCTAAGCTATGTAAAGGATATTTAGGGTGTGTTTAACTTATGGGCATGTTCCGGAATGTTCGTTATAGTTCAAATCGGCATACTCTCGTAGTTTGTCACTTTTAGTCCCTGTAAGCGAATTAACTTGATTTCGGCATACCAAACCTTCCAAAACTTATTTCTAAGTTATGTAAAGGTTATTTAAGGTATGTTAAGCCTATGTCACTATTCCGGAGTGTTTGTTACATTAAACTGGTTATATTTACGCATCAGTGCGCGTATAACCTTCCAGAAAAGCGATTTAGAGCCCGAAATCGAACAAGAGTTGATATGTGCAAAATGATACACATGTTTATACAAATCCCAAGTATGAAATACAATATTTCATTGGTTTGGTATTTGTTTGATGGTTGAAGTGACAGAGATGTCACAGTCTCCCCTACTTCAGGAAATTTCGTCCCGAAATTTATTTAGAGGAAACTTGTGAGAGCTTGAAACATGAAGTTGAAAAGATCGAACAACACTGGTTAGAGTCCTGAACTTCTAGTAACTTTAAATAACATCATGCTTGCAATGTGAGAGGGACACTTATATACAAGTATATAAAGTGTTATTGGTGCGCCCACCGTACCTCTATTACATTGTTCACATTTTGTTACGGTTGCCACAATTGGTTCTTACACATAATAAGTCTTACTGTGGTTTCCGTGCACTGAACTTCGTAATTATGTATGCATCCATAATTACGTAATTCCTTGCATAGTCACGTAGTGCATCTTATAATGTGTAGGGGAAGGAAACAATGAATGAGCCGGTGATGATTGTGCCTAGACCACCATAGGGTCTTTTAATTAAATCAACGAATGATTTAAATAGACTACCAAGGAGTTTGTTCAGCTATATCACCATATGTCATTCTTAACCAGATTCTGAATCAATCTTTTGACTAGACCACTAAAAGGGGTCTCTTTGAATTATGGAATGGTACTATATAATCCAAGGGTCTTAACGATTACGTAGAAGCCCATTAAGGATTTAAGGTAGTACCTTATGAATATCCTACTACGAATCCCTCATATGAAGATATGAAAGGTTCTACGAGGATTTGGATAACGAATATCCAGAGTATAAAACACAAAATATGCATAAAAGAAAACGCAAAATGCATAAACACATAGTCACATAACCACAAAATTGTTTATCTTGATTTTAAACTTGTCATGATTTTGTTAATTTGTTCTGCTAACTGAGCACATGTATTTAAAGCACACCAGGTATCCAATCAGTGGATTTTGATTGGTGCTTTAAACGTTATCAAGAATCTAACTATGAAGTTAGAAAAGATCTTAAAGAGAAAATCCGATTTCGATTATAAGGAACCGAAATGTTCGAATTAAGGTACACAAAGAATCCAATTAAGGACTCTGATTTGAATGACAATTTTCCACAATGATCTAATTATGAAGATAAAAGATCCATATGGATTTTGGAAATTGAAGACGTTTTGAAATCTTGCACTGGGTGTGCTTAAGTCAAAACATGAAGTAAAAAAAAAAAACGCTTATGAAGTTGAGATGCTAGATATGCCAAGGCGACATATGAAGCGGAATTTGAAGGTTAAGTCAATGTATGAGGAAAAATATTTTTGAAAACTATGCATGGGATTCTAAAAAAAAATGTGTGCAATGTTTTTGAAACCTTATATATAATACTTTTGAAATCATAAAGTAGGTGTATTAGGTAGGTAGATTTATAAAAATGTTTAAAAATTATGCGGGATGAATTTTGAAATTATGTATAAGGTTTTTGAAAACATGAATGATGCTTTTGAAATCATGCACTTGATATAAGTAATTATACTGTATTAATAACATTTTGGAATCATGAAGGTTGTTTTTTGAAAACATAGACAATGTTTTTGAAATCATGGAGCTTGTTTTTGAAAATATAGACAATGTTTTCGAAATTATGCATATGATATGTTAAGTAAATACACTATATTAAAAAAAAATGTTTTCGAACTATATAAAATGTTTTTGAAGTCATGAAGGTTGTTTTGAAAACTTATGTTATGCATGTTGAAAAGAATCAGAATGTAACGAGTGTGAGATTTTAAAATACCCTTAGTTATCTAACCAGGGATTCAAAGGCACAGATGCGCAAAAGGCACGATTACTCAAAATTTCGCTTTATTTCTTGTACTTTGTCTCATAGAATGAAACGAGTACTTAAAATTTTTGAGGAAATCATGAGCGATCACTTGAAAGGGAGAATCATAAGAGTAGTTTGTAAAGAACATAGTTCCTTGATGTAGATATCATAGGGAAATACCATACACACATGTAACTACATTTGTATATTAGAATTGCGAACAACGACTTTTATTTATGAACAAAACAAATTTTCACAATATAAGAAAACAAAAGAAACAAGGCATAAGACAGCAACATCTTTTGCTCGGCCAAATGCTTATCCAAGGGTTGGATTTGCATTGACAATCTTTGGGCATTTGTTCCTGAAATGGCTCGTTTCGCCAAAGTTGTAGCAAGTACCAGACGAAAAACGAGCTCGAGTAGGGTTGACTTGGAGTTGGGTAGCAGCAAGATTTGCAAAAGCTTTGTTCTGGATAGCAAAGCGGCATATGTTAATCAAATGTCCCAACCGTCCACAGTAGGTACATTTGGAGCAGGGTATGAGGTTTGAATGATGACGGTTGCATCGTTTGCACCATGGGGCAGTTCCTATGTACGGCTTCCTAGCTGGTGGCGCTGCCACTTGGCTAGGTCCCGCTTGATTAGGTGTAACTGCTGCGGGTTTCCTTGAAGCCTTACGCTTCCTTGATTTTGGTGCAGGCTTGACTTCTGCTTCCTTTGGTGACTCTTGAGTGGCTGCATTTTTGAGACATGACATGGCAATGCCTAGATCCACGGACTTCAAAATCACTTCGCCTATTTGCTGGGCAAATTTGGTTGTTTGCCCGGACATTTGACCGTTATTGAGATGGAGAGACATTCTAGGAGAAAATGAAAGACATAGGAAGCAACAAATGAAATGTTATCGGATAAACAAAACAGAAAGGTAGTGCATACGAATTGAGATCATTTGTTTGTTACCTAAGGCAAACAAATGAGATGGTGACAAATCAAAGCAAGCGGGTCATAATAATGTATCGCTGAAGACATGCTTGCCTATAAGTGAACACTCACCCCAAGAGTTCCCAGGTAAGAGTGACTGGTCCGATACTGCGGATTTGTACGAACACTCTAGCCTTAGACAGAAAACTCAGAGTACAGGCATTCACTCTTCCAGTTTGCACGTGTTCACATTATTTAGACCCAAACTTTGACGAGTTTGAAAACTCTAAAGGCACTAAGCTAAATATGAGTCAAACTGGAAGGGTTCAAAACCTTATAATAAATCATCCTAGAACAGATTATTGGTTTTCAAGGCAGATCAAAATTTATGTTCTTATTGTGGTTGTCACTTAAGGATAAGTGACGGTATTGTTTTTATGACTAAACGCAAGTAAACTCGCGTTAGGGTCCTAGGAAGGTTATAGACTAGGTCAAAGCATTACTAATAACCTAATTCCCTATAACCATGAGCTCTGATACCAACTTTTCTGTCACACCCCGACCACGTAAAACAACAAAACGTGGCGGAAACGTCGAGGAGTGTTGTAACAGAATCATTGTTTCATAACACATGGAAAATTGAAATGTTGTATTATTGATTTAAAAGAGTTACAATGTCTTAACAAACAAGAAGTAAAACATAATTTAACTAGTCTTGTATCTTTTAATGTCACTAAGGCCTCGTCCAATCCTATGTGAGCATGCATCAATATCATCATCAAATTTCATCAACTATTGTACCTGAAACACATGTGAAAATATATCAGCATAAAAATGCCGGCGAGTACATAGGTTTTGTGAAAATAGGATTCATGACTTAGGTTTAAGAAAATGTTTAATGAAAACTTGTCATGAATCCAGTTTAAGTGTTTGCTTTTATAAAACGTTTGAAAAGCGATAAAAAGATAGATGATATGTAAAAGAGTAGTGTAAGGTTAAATGAATAACCAAGTAAAAATGAGTTTGCATAAAATAAGTTGTTTGTAAAACGATGTCTTGTGGAAAATATGTTATTTGTGTAAAAATGTGTAAATCCAAATTCAATGATTTAAATAACGCTACGACATGTAATATAGTACAAGCACTTATATATAGGAAGTACCAGCGGCGTATCCACCATGCCTGTATCACATTACACACGTCTCGTTACTTAAGTCACTTACCCAAACAAACCACCAATGTAAATTTGCCCATGTCTAAACCAATTGTAAAGTGTCATTGTGAAAACCATGTCAAAATGTTTATGTCAAAATGTATATATCAATACCAAAATGTCTGTGTCAAATGTCAATCATGAAATGTGTAAACAAAATGTCATGTATGGCAAGTGATATATGTATCAGCTAAACCATAGGTGAAAATGCACAAAACAAAGTATTGAAGTAAAACTCAGTTTAAATCAATGTTATGTTTTGTGGAAATGCATGCTATACTGAATACGAACATTTATGCGGTATTGTTAAAATGCATACACTCAAGCCGTGTGACTGTGGTGATAAACCCCTAAACGAATTTAAAGGTCTATCTGTCTAAATGTTTTAATCGAATTCGGTCATTCCTTTCATCCAAACATACCCAGGATGTCAGGAACGGGAGTTGTCAATTCCTATGGTACCACTACCTACTAACGAGCGGCGTGATCAAAGTTAATGAATGTATATTGTCCCACTTAAACAAACCAAATGTCATACCCAAAATATAAACATGTGATGAAAAACAAATGTACTAAGTATGATGAACATACATAGCATGAAAATGTCATGTAAAACGATGTACTAAATATGCACACAATGGGCATACATAGTATGTGATGTAAAATGTACTAAGTATGATAAACATACATAGCATAAAATGTCATGTAAAACGATGTACTAAATATGCACACAATGGGCATACATAGCAAAAACGTAATAAAATCATGTACTAATAGTGTACTAGTGAACATAGCAAGTATATGATATAAAAGCATGAAATCATGAAAGTAACAAGTAGGCACATGTGTTCCACCCCAAAATATTTGGAAAACAGTAAAAGAGGGGACTATGTACTCACTTGAGGGTGCTTAGAAGTCTTGAACAACAACCAAGCAAAGCTAGAGGGATCACGGAATCAAACGGCACCCTATATAGATAACTACATAAATAACCGGACCTAAATCGGGGGATTGGATAGTATGAGGTTTCGTAAACCAAATGAGTATTGGAACTCATATGATATGGTTAAATAAAGCCCACATACTAAAATGAAACCTAACCTAAGTGCTTACGACCCATTACGACCCGTTTAGGTAGCTTATGCTACTTTAACGCGTCGTTCGCGTAAAACGCATTCGGACCGCTTAACTAGTCCTATGACAAGTAAAATATGCCTTAACATGTCTAATATAGTTACCTAATTAGTTTAGATGTCAAAATTTAGGTTACATATGCTTTAAATAAATTTTGGTGCAAAAAGGGTATTTTGGTAATTTACCTAAGGCATAAGAACTACTTATCATACAACTACTTAAACGACGTGACCATAAGGTATAACCTCGGAAGGTTATTCCCTATACAACTATGGTCACCTAAAGTGTTTGGTCGGATCCTAATGATCGACCAAATGGGTCGGGTTCGAAAGTATAAGCGATTGATTAGATCGCTTACCTTTACGACCCTAAACAAGCACAAATCTAAAAGCGACGAGCTAAACATGATAGAACATGTTTAGTAAAGTTAGAAAACAGGTTTGGTATCAAAACAAACGGTTTTGATACCCTAGAGTAGTTTGGTTACAAAATACGCGAGGAAACGCATTTTGGCCGAAACTACGACTCGTCACTGAGCCTAGATAACGTGGTAATCAGTAGGTATAGTCACTAGGGACTATAACCATCGTGATTACGCTCACGTTATGAAGTTCAAACGAACTTCGCGTTGACCATAAACTGGTCAATGTAGAAAGTCAAACACAGTTTGACTTTAACGCTAAAACGAACGAAAAACGCGAAAGAATACTTACAGAATGTCCCCGCAAGATTTGACCCGATTCACTCTCAGGTAGGAAGCATAAACTTCCACTTAGAGAGTGTAGAATCAGATCAAATGTGGGTTTTTGCAAGTGAAGGCAATGGGTATTTATAGGAAAACAAGAGCCGCTAGGATCGTTCCTCGATTCCCGAGCTTAAATCTCATCCCTACACTTGTACCCACTGATTTGCAATACAATGGGCACCCAAAACCAGCCCCTAGTAAGTTAGAAAACCATTTGCAACCCACCAAAACAGCTGGAACAGGCTGGAAATAGCTGGAACACATTTCTGCTGATCTGGGGAAGCCTTACGGACCGTATGGTCCTCCCCTTACGGACTGTATGCTGGTCTGCAGACCAGCAACTTTCAAAGTTGACAGTTTAGCCCCTGCACTTGAGAATCTTGCATTTAGATGCATTTTTGGCACGTTTAAGCCCCGTTAACCCCATTTCAAGGCTCTAAAATGAAGTTAAAGTATAGGGAACTTGAAATGTGCTCAAAAATATGCCGGATGTCGGTTCTTTTGGCCGTATGATTGCGTTGTTCGGTTAATTACAACGGAAGTCGTAACGGACGCAAAAACGGTCCAAATTGCGCGACGAATGGATTTTTGTCAAGCCAAACACTAAAACATAATATTTTAATGATTACATAAAATTTTGGATGTCCGAAAGTATTCAGAACGTAAAATATGCGCGAAAATGCAAACTTATGCACTTTTTGACGCTTTTAGTCCCTGAATGAGCATAAAGTTTATTTTAGCACACCGAACCCCTCAAAGCCTATTTCTAAGCTATGTAAAGGATATTTAGGGTGTGTTTAACTTATGGGCATGTTCCGGAATGTTCGTTACAGTTCAAATCGGCATACTCTCGTAGTTTGTCACTTTTAGTCCCTGTAAGCGAATTAACTTGATTTTGGCATACCAAACCTTCCAAAACTTATTTCTAAGTTATGTAAAGGTTATTTAAGGTATGTTAAGCCTATGTCACTATTCCGGAGTGTTTGTTGCATTAAACTGGTTATATTTACGCATCAGTGCGCGTATAACCTTCCAGAAAAACGATTTAGAGCCCGAAATCGAACAAGAGTTCATATGTGCAAAATGATACACATGTTTATACAAATCCCAAGTATGAAATACAATATTTCATTGGTTTGGTATTTGTTTGATGGTTGAAGTGACACAGATGTCACAATCAACACCCCGCCTCATTTAAAATACTTCATGGTTTTGTTTTTATACTCTCCCGGTTATCCATCTTACATTATTTGTATTATTTGCTGCTATGTTCTTGTTTTTATTTATAATTTTAATAATGAGTTTTTAACCAGTCATATTATACGTCTCGACTTAGATGTAATCGAAATGTAAACCAATAAGTCATCTAAACTACTTCACGCTTTTGTTATTTTAACAAGGTTAAATTATATAAAAAGAATTATAATAACTTAGTTAAAACACGAAAAATTAAAATAAAATAAAAAATATAATAGGTTAACTGAATAATAAACAAAAAAAAAGAAAAGAATTACAAATATATTAATTAAAATAATTAAATATGAAAAAACATATTTTGGTAAATACTTTTCAAATCATCCATTTTGGTAAATAATTTTTCCACCTCCACCCTTTTGGAAAAAAACTCCTGAGAGTTTAATGAATCTTGTATCGTGTGATTCTTGTCGGTAATCTGTGCCAACTGTCTTTGTATTTTGATTGAAGTCAATCAGTGTCGACTTATGGCTTAATAAAGTGATTACTATTCTTGATATCGTGTTCTTGACATATTTAAAGATTATAAAAGTTATATTATAATATTTAAAGGTTATAAAATAATATATTTCTCAAGTATCCGCCCAAAACAAGAATCGAAAGCTACAACTTACTGTTTAAAGAATCTTTAAAACAATTTAATTTGGTCTCACCATTCGAGAGATGTGCGCGCGTTAGATTTCATGACAAATCACTTCTCAGTTCTCAAGATCTGTAGCACCTCGTGGTGGTGACATACAAGTTGATTGAGATGTTGAGTTATTCAAGAACCATAAACTATATTCTGATCTAAATTATTATCAGTTTCATTTCAACTTTAAGAATTCTTTATGTAATTATAGCCTAGTGCCATTTTGGGAGTGTTATAAGATATTGTAATCATTAGATTCTGGATTCGATTATCACAAAGGGAGGTTTTTCCTAGATTTATTAGGTTTCCCCCCTGAATTGGTGTATATACATTATAGCTTAGTGGAGATGGATATGATCGGGTGGTTCTGCTGGTGGCACGATAATACTCTAGTTGTCCGTCAGTAATCCTAATTTGCCGTTCAAAAAAAATGAATTCTTTATGTGATTTAGGCCATAATAAACACACATTACATATACAATTAAGTTTTAACATAAATTATTTAAATTCTAATGCTATTTCATTTGAAGAAGATAGAGGTGCCAACTTATGGCAAAAATCAAATTACATCAAGGAATCACTTATATGATTCCCTAATTACAATATTAATCAAATTACATTAAAGAAAACGACCGTTGGATCTTCCTTATTGGCACATTCATGGACCGTTAGATTCCTTATCCTGCATGGTTCATGGAATGTAGAAGAATAATTAGCATTCCCTTCTAACATGTCATATTCATGCATATGCATGCATTTCTTCTAATGCATGCCCTAATATTTATTTTTAGTTTTCTTTTCAAGTAAAATAAAAAGATTTTGAGAATATTAAGAATAAAATGGAGATATATGATTGGCCTAACACATTTTTGGGCGGCGAATGATTTTTAGCTAGTATTTATTGCAACTTTTGATTCATTATGTGGTTGTGCATCTTACACACCTAAAAAGACGTTTGTAAGGACCCAAAAGTTACAACAAATACCAGTTCAAGAAAAATAATTTGTGAAAGGTGCAAAACCGCATTGTTTCTTTTGAATGTATTTTGAGATAACAATGCGGTTTTGCTGCTCTCTTGGTAACAACGTATTATTAGTGCAAGTTGAAAACTAGGGACGTTAACGATATTCGAACATGCATGATATTTGATGTTACCTCATCTACGCGCCACCTCTGGTGGCTCGGTAATTGGGGAAGGGAACTCGGCCGCTCTCAATGCTGCTGAGATCTTGCATAAGCAGTTCATAATGCCTCTCCACTTCCTCAGCGGTTTTTCCAGGAACGCATTTGGCAACATTGTGCCAACGGTCTGGGGTGTCCTTGTCGAACACAGCAAGCGCCCTCTCAAAGGCCTTGTTCTGTTTGGCAGTCCATGAGTCCGAACCATGCGAAGACATTGAGCTAGATGCCATATTAACACTCGAGAAACTTGAAAAAGAGAGAGGTTGATATCTCTTACAATGTTATCACTCTTGTAAGTGTAGAGTACTCTTTGAGTGTTGATATGTGTTGGATTGGTGGCAATGTGTGTCTTATATAGGCTCCAGATAAGTGGGGTGGTTTGGAGTCCTGCTAGTTGCTGTATAAAGCTGGCCAAACGAGTAGAATTTTTGATGATTGGTCTCGATAAGCACCACAAAATAATCGGGACAAAACCATCTCTACTATATATGGTGGAAGAATCAGAATCTCCAAGCACAATTACACTTCCTTTTTACAAATAATCTTCTAAGCATAACATGTATAATCTTCTTGTTAGCATGTCTATGTAGGTATGTGATATAAGTAACGGCACGAGGCGTATAATTAGTTGTTACGTCACGGTCGGTACATTTAATACATAACCAAACTTAAGTAGAAAACCGTAAAACCAATTGTACGTTGGGCTGACAAGATATAGTGGGAGAAAGAAAGAGAGAGGGTATGTATTAGAATGATACAAAGTTGATCTAGGAGCTAGCGAACTCATACTTAGACATCAAGGCAAAACGGACAAAAACATCCTAACGAGTCGCATCATGTGGCAATAAATTTTAGTTTTCCGAAATACTAGACCTATATTTGGAATTACCCTATAAGACCTTCCGTAGTGGAAGGTGATATAGTGCCAACGCCCACCATAGCGTTGTATGGCAGCAAACACCGCCCCAACCTAAGGGGCGCTATACCCCTCCAACTTGCTTCCCCTGCGAAAATTTTAGCGGCGCCACACCCCTCCACCATTTATTTTTCTCTCACACACATATATATACATACATATGTATGTATAGGGTATAACCCCACTACACAGTCATATTACATAACCCCCCATAACTCCCCTTTCTTACACAATTGTCACATCTCGTATAACCCCACATCTATAGGGGTTATGGGGCTTGACCATTACAAATGGGCTATAATAGAAGGCTTGATATGATAATCTGACCATTCGGTAATATATCAATTTTCTCGTGATATTAGCTCTCTTTATATTTTACTTCCACTATGCTTCACTTAGGCCATGGGGTGTACTCTAACATCTAGAGTGTTAACAATGACATGGCATGTTAACTAAGATTGCAAACCACTCCCTCCTTGTGTTAAAGTGCATTAAATGAGTTATGTGTTAATATGTTAACCAAATGTTAAGAGATTGAATTAATTATTATTTTCTTTTTTAGACAAAACTCAATGTTAAAGAGCATTAAATGAATTATGTGTTAATATGTTAAACCATTTTCTTAGAGTGAGATAAAGTGAAATGAGGAAAAAAAGTTGATGTGTCACTTAGATGGAATTAAGATAGGTTAAAGTATACCCAAAGGCTTATAGTAACATGTCACATATATTAGTTCCACTATGCTTCACTTATAGTAACATGTTACATATATTACTTCCACTATGCATCACTTAAAGTAACATGTTAGATATATTTAATTATACGGTACTTACGATTATCTATTTAAAAATGATTATCTATCTTCGGATTCTATAAAATTCATGTGATTTGTTTATTGGGTCACCATGCCCATTTGGAAGAACAGACATCTCTCTACCTTTATACGTATGATTCAGAAAACTAACTTGTTTTGATAGCATGGACACATTCCTTTTAACCAGAGCCGAGATTCCAAACTCCACACAAATGCTCCTATAACAAGTTGTATGTCATGCACCAAAACTTGAACACCAGTCTGAGTTTGGATTTTGCAGGTTAATTTGGACCAGATGGAATATCAAGTGACCAAACAAAAGCTTTCACGAGGGTGTCAAGAATCAATGTTTACCCGTTCTAGAGTTCACGAGAATAGAACAAACTCTTGAAGCTGTGCAGAAACTAGGAGGGTTATCTTGAATATGTACTTTTGTCCTGAACAAAAGTCCAATTTTGTAGCTGGCTGTATTGTTGTTTGAATTGTCATTTTGTTACTCTTGATCTCTAATAGAATGTACATAGATAAATGCTTATTAATATTCTTCACCACTAGATATTGGGAAAGAAATACCATCTTAAAATCACTAAAATTTGGGGTTTTAATCTCGTAGAGGACTAATACGCACCTTGTAACTTTAAGCGGATCAAAAGTTTTCACCTTTTAAACAAATTAAGTTTGTTATCCATTATGTTGTAAAAACTTCTTGTTCTCTCATTACGTGGTCATTGTGTTTCTTTCTCTACGTTATTCATTGTTTTAGTGTTATCTTAAGATATTAGTTTACATGCACTAGGATTAAGTTCGAATGACTACGATTGTAATAGGCTGGGACTATCCGGACACCTTGTCCGCCTATTTTCACACTTTTTGAAACCTAGACGCCTCGTATAGCTCTATACGAGGCGTACATGCACTGAATTCGATGGGGTCTCAGAGGGTGTCAGGCACGATGTTTAAGGAACCCTATACGAAGGGTATAGCCCTATACGAGGCGTCCATGTTTGGTTTTTTTTTTGGCTGAAATGAGGGGTGTTTTGGTGGGTTTTGGTATGGTTTTTTGGATAGTTTTTGAAGATGTGTTTTTTTGTTGAAATTTTTTTTGGTTTTAAAAAAAGTTTTTTTTCTTTTTTACACTAGAAAAAGTTTTTGTTTTTTAAAAATCAACTATTTTAAAAATCGTTCTTTTTTGGTTTTAAAAAAAGTTTTGTTTTTTTTTTTTTTTGTTTTTTACACTATAAAAAGTTTTTGTTTTTTTTTTTAAATCAACTATTTTAAAAATCGGCTCTTTAAATATATTATCTCGATTAAATATTATATTGTTTTTAACATTTTACTTTTTTAAATATTATTCTTTCGATTAAAATTTTATTTCTTTCAAATATTGTTTCCGTATTATATTCAGGGGGTTATATTGTTTCCGTATTATATTCAAAACATATTTTGTTGCCATATTATCTAAATTTAAGACAACAATCATTAAGTAACCGAATAACTGAAAACAAACATAAATATGACATATATAAGATAACTTTTTACATCCATAACAAAAATATATAAGATAAGTTTGTACATCCATAATAACAATAAAAACAACAACAGGTCTATGCATCCAAATCCGAATCTGAATCCTGATGCTGCTGCTGCGGCTGGTGCTGCTGATGTGGTGCTCGAACCGGTGGAAGCGGTATCGGGGGTAATCCCTCTCTCTCTCGTCTATCCTGCTCTGCCCGTACCAGCCAACCTACCAAATCGTTGAGCCTGTCAAGCTCGGCTCGTACATCCGGATGTAGCGCAGCTCCTGGGGCATGACCTCGAATAACGTGACATGGAAACTGAGGTGCCCTGGCAGGTGGCGGTGGCTGTGGCACCGCTGCACCGTCTAGATCCTCCGGAGGGTCCTCCACGGGCACTACATCAGCAGGATCTGCAGGAGGATGAACGGGCTCGAAATGCTCTGGTAGGGCCTCCTCTATCCATACGCCCCCTTCGCGGTTTTTAAACCGCTGGCCAACGGGGAACCTCTTGATAACCCTCATCCCCCACAGCGACGGCATACCCATCCGCGTCGGCATGATTGCCGGCGTCCGTAGATGTGGGTCCTGGTGTGGTACGAGGCCCAATGAACGGGCAATGACGGTCACGTACGCCCCGCCATACAAAAATCCGCGCTCCTGCCGGTGATGGGCGGAGGCGTAGTACTGGGCTAGACCGTGTGCTAGCGCGCACGGCCTCCTATACAACAAACAATAAAGGAAAAAAGATCTGTGGTCGTACACCACTCACGGCTGTAGCCGCGTGCCGAAATAGAAGTAGCAAGCAAATGGTGCAGATACCTGCAGATAGTGTTAGCGAAATACAAAAACAGAGATTAATAAACAGTGCATATAATCACAATAATTGCCATAATAAACGTACATACCTGTATAGTGGGTCCCGAACAAACGACACCCTCCCCTTCGACTTCTCGTGTTCCCAATGATCCGCCCCCGCAATCACCTGCCAAAACCCTACAAGAGTGGGTTTTTCAACCACCACTAGCCCCGCTGTGTAAATCTCAGTCTCGATCTCCTCCTGCATGTATAAACCACAATGCACCGCAAACTCTGCTAGCGTCATCGAACGCATAACGCCAGCAAGCCTGAAAGAAACCTCAGGCGGATGGGGAGCACCTGGGTACGGAAGCTGCACTGGCTCCCCAGGAGGGTGAAATGTGAATGACGAAAGGAACTCGACCAGCAGCTCCCTGTAGGTCGGCGTGTGCGCCAAATCAAAAAGACGATGCCACGGCGAATCGACAAGTATAAACCGACGCACTCTCGGCGTCTCAGCAATCTCATCCATCGCATCCCAGTCGATCGATGCATGCGATCCAACGTGCATCCTCCTAAGCTTCTGGCAATGACCGGCGGCGTCGGTGCCGTCGGGAAACTCTAGATATGGATGCCCCTGCAGCGTATCCACAGGCGGTCGCCGTCTCCGTCGTGGACCCTGCTGAACCGGCTCTAAGTGAATGTCATGGCCCGACATCAGATCGTCCTCCATAATAAATACTGTATACATATAAAAACAATAATAAATAAATAATTAATTAAATAATAATAATAATAATAATAATAATAATATAATAATAATATAATAATAATTAATAAATAATAATAATAATAATTAATAAATAATAAATAACAATAATAATAATGTTTTTAATAATAATAATAATAATAATAATAATAATAATAATAATATTAATGATATAATAATTAATAAATAATAATAATAATATTTAATAACAATAATAATAATAATAACAATAACAATAATTAATAATAATAATAATAATATTAATAATATAATAATTAATAAATAATAATAATAATATTTAATAATATAATTAATAAATAATAATAATAATAATAATAACAATAATAATAATTAATAATAATAATAATAACAATAAACAATAATAACAATAATAATAATAACAAAAAAAAAAAAAATTCAGAGCCTCGTATAGCCCTCGTATAGGGCTATACTCGGCGTCCTGTTCTACATGTTCATCTTCAACCTTATACTCAAACCCCCAAAACCCAACAAAATTCAAATTTTAGGGTAAACCTACGGTCTAAAGGCATAAACGAGACAAAAATACTTAACTACGGGATGAAATACGTACCGGTGATGCTTCAAATCTTCAAAAATACGGTTGAAATACGTACAAGGCGTATAGATCAGTCTTCAGCGTATGTGTGTGTTTTTTTGTTTGGGGGTGTAATCTGTGTCGTCTAGCCCCCCCCCCCCCCAAGAGTTATACGAAACATAGACGACTCGTATAGAGCTATACGAGACGTCTATGCTTTTTGTTAAGTGACTTTTTTGCCCCTGTATAGCCCTCAGTATAGCCTTTTTTCAGGGGCAAAATGGTAATTAACCAAACCAAAAAGATATTTCTGGAATGGTTAATTACCATTTTGCCCCTGAATAATGCCTATACTGGAGGCTAAACAGGGGCAAAATGGTCATTTACTAAAACTTTTTAATAATAAAAAAAGGAAAAGGTGTTAAAGTTGCCGCCTCAGTTGTACTCCTCGTACAGAGCTGTACGCGTCGTATAGTCTTCGAAATTACCTTTGAGCCCCTGTTAAATGGCTATACTGGGGACTTTCAGGGGTAAGATAGTAATTAACAAAAACTATTTTCAAAATTCAAATTTAAAAGAAAAGAATGGTTACCGCTCAAATAGACGACCCGTACAGGTCTATACGAAGCGTCCATGTTCAAAAAATTCAAATTTTGAAATTCAGATATTCAAAATTTAAGTTTTCAAAAACCCGCTCAAATATACGCTCCGTATAGCGCTATACGAGGCGTCTGGTTTAAGTAAAATTACTTTTTAGCCCCTGAAATAAGCCTAGATTGGGGGCATATCAGGGGCTAAATGGTCTTTTGTGCAACCATATACGACCCGTCTAGCTCTATACGAGTCGTATACTTGTATTTTTTTGTAGAAATTATAATAAAAATTACTTTTTAATGAATTCTAATTATAGAATAATGATAGAAATTATAATAAAAATTATAGAATTTGTAGAAAATTATAGAAAAATACTATTAATTACAAAAAAATACTATTAATTACAAAAAAATAGTATTAATTACAAAAAAATACTATTAATTACAAAAAAATACTATTAATTACAAAAAAATACTATTAATTACGATAAAATACTATTAATTACAAAAATCATTCTTCTGTGTAACTATCTATGTAATTAAGACTGGGGTTTGATCTTGGCCGAGGATTCATTATCGATGTATACCATTCTAGACGTGGCAAGTACATATCTTCCCATTGTTCTGTATGGGGTCTTCGATGGGTCAACCATAGCCCGTGTGCTGGTGGCATAGGATAATCCCCTTCCAGCTTAACATGTATGAAGTGGTTCTCGTTAACATGTGTAAGCATTATGAATAATGGTTGTTGATTAGCCGGAGGACTTAGTATTGGGAAGTAAGTGGAACTCGCACCCATGGTTGTCGTTAACAGGTGCACCCCGATACCGTACGTTTGTGCAATAAGAAGTCCTGCAAAGGGGAAGTCCATCCAGTGATTCTCCCCACAACCGGCCACTGAATCCCAAATTAGGCCCTGACGATGCGTGTAAAAATAACCTTCAGCCCATGCTTCAAATATTGGGAACCAGATCGATTCGTTCTGATCCATTTCTTGGACAAGGTCCCTTTTAATAAGCCCCCATGAACTCTGATCCATCCCTAAGCCCACAGCCACAGACCGAAACCCACAATGACAGTCCGGCATCACATCTCGTATGCACGAGACGTACGGATGGAACACTGGCGGAATGTCAGACTTAAACCGTTCGATGATTCCCACGTACTCGTCCCCAATGATTAAAGGAAAACCGTGATCATCTCGTGTCTCTTTCTTCTTAGAACTCTTTGAACGGCTTAGGCTCGCTTTGGGTTTTTGGGACCTTATAACCGACTGTTGTGAGGCCTGAGACGGAACGTACGAGCTGTGGCGAGGTTTATCGTACTTACTTTGTCGTGAACCTTCAAAGCACGTGTTTGCATCACCGAAGGAGCTTCTCCTCAATTCTTCATCTATACGAGAGGCCTCGTCCAACCTTTCTTGTACCTGCTTTGTTGTTGGTCGGCCACGAGTATTTTGTTGGACAACCGGTGGTTTCTTGGTAGATTTCGTTGGAGTCAACACCGCTTTAATCTTTGAAAGCAGGCTTTTTTGCTGAGCTGGGGGGTGCGACTGTAATTGTTGTCTAACAACATCTAGCTCTTCGACCACGTCAAGGGAGTCGTCTATCAATTTACAACTTTGGAAGTTAAGTTTCCGCCAGAAGACGTCTATGTCTTCGAGTTGAATCGGACGCTCTGCACGGTTAAAAACAATATTGTTTAAGTAAAATGAAAAAAGGAAATATATCACACAAGTGTTGTACGTTTAACAATTATTACCTTCACGCATGTATTTTTCTATCCTACAAGCACAGGGCAACCCACAGCTGTGCCACATTTGGCAACCACATGATGATTAAAGCGCTCCAAGACATCTAGCTTCCTAATTGCCTCTCCATGCAACAAGTCAAGGGCTTTGTGGGATACTTTTCCAAGTAGGTGTTGAAACATCGGGTGTTTGTGGTGTTTCATTGTTTTTTCGATGCTTTCTCGAAAAGTCTTCCTTATTTCACCGAACTGTGTCTCAACTATATCCCGGACACAACCAACTACACGGTCCAGCGAGCTCCTATCTTCGACGTATCTCTTTAAGTTGGCGTGTTGGCTCTCAACTCTGTTTGTAGTACGATTACCAAAGTTACGCCTCTTATCAATCCACGCAAAGACAAACATCTCCTTATAGTCTTTTAGCCAGTTATCGTACACGTATTTGAAGACTCCTAAAAAGTAAAAATAATTTAATAAAATTTGCATAGGTGAGTCGTATGTTATTAGAAAAACTTACTAGAACGTTTGCACTCCACAAGTCGCTTTCGCATGTTGCGCAAGTGGTAGTCGTAGATGGGTATGGATGGAGACTCAATCAATGTCCCCCAGAATGACATAAATTTCTTCCAATCGTCGTCTGTGAAGGCACCCTTGCAGTGCTTCATAACATTCTGTTGTATGTGCCACCTGCAAAGAAGCCTGGAGGCGTCTGGAAATACTTTAGCACACGCGCCCATAAGGGCTAGGTCTCTATCCGTTAAAATCACACGTGGCTCCATACATTCATCCAACATTGACTTAACCCTCTCAAGCACCCACACAAAGTTATCACCCCGTTCTTTACTAACAACGGTATGCGCGATAATAAACGATTTGTTGGTAGGCGTCATACCAACAATCTGGATAAAGGGCATATTGTATATGTTTGTCTTGTACGTTGCATCGATCATCATGACGTGGGGGAATGCACGCCACATGACTCTCGAGTCCCGATGAAGAAAGAAGATCTCTGTTACGATCTCTGTTCCGGGTTCTTCCCGTGTCTCGTAAATAAAGTCGTTGTTTATCAGCACATTTTCTAGTGACTGCATGGGAGTCAATCCTTGTCTTTGTTCGGCTCTAATCTTCGCTACAACGTTTTGAACGTCTTTCTGAACATGAAACCTGTCGGGGTCCTGCTTCCTTATCGTTTGAAATATTTTGCGCGGCTCCATGTTTTGAGCTGTCAGCTGCTCGATCAGTTTCATTTCGCTTGGAGTAAACCTTCGCACAAACGCGTGGGCCGACAGGTCCTCACAAAGTTCGTGGTTATGTTCAATTGTTCCGTCTTTTATCTCCCAGGTTTCATACGGGTGGTTTCGGACAACCAGCAGGTAAAACGGGCAACCGGTTTTTTTGCTTCCAGCTTTTCTAAGTGTTGTTGTACTCTGGTGCTCACCACCACGATCACATTCAAGCCATACCCTCCCGGTTCTTCCCCCGATTTTCTTTGATCGACGGGTGACAATAACGAAACCATCTGCATTTGCTATTTCTTGTATCCGTTTCTTTAGTTCATCTAAGGAGTTGAAAACCTGTAACATCGACAATAATAATAATAATAATAATAATAATAATAATAATAATATAATAATAATAATAAAAATAATAATAATAAAAATATTAATAATAAAATAGTAATTTATACCGTCTTTTTTAAGTACAGACTGTCCAGAATGGGAGGTGCTTCACCACCATATCTACCATATCCACCATAACCACCATATCCTCCAACGTCCGAATTGTTTTGATGAACGTAAGGAGTGCCCGGGGAAATGAATTGCTGATGATCACCGTCTCCTCCGTATCCACCGTATCCCCCGTATCCCCCGTATCCACCGTATCCACCATATCCACTGTCTCCTCCGTATCCACCGTCTCCTCCGTATCCACGGTCTCCTCCGTATCCACCGTCTCCTCCGTATCCACCGTGTCCTCCGTATCCACCGTCTCCTCTGTATCCACCGTCTCCTCCGTATCCACCGTCTCCTCCGTATCCACCGTGTCCTCCGTATCCACCGTCTCCTCCGTATCCACCGTCTCCTCCGTATCCACTAGCATGGTATGAGTCATCTACAGGGGCTGTTTCATCAACAGGAGGATGCTTGTTCAAATCTAGAAACGGGCTGTTTTGTTTTCCTTGTATACTAGACACAACCTCCTCTTGCTCATTAGAATCGGGAACGCCAGACTCCTCCAAAATAGACAACCGTATCATCATTAGTAAATAATAAACTAAAACAACAAGTAATTAAAACATTTACGCTAATAACTGTTACCGGAACGCTTTCGTGCCCCCACTTTTCGCTAGAATACTGCCCGAAGATATAGTTGCCGTCCCAATATGATGACATTTCAACACTCCGGGATGATAAGAACGCAAATACAAATAAAAGAAGAAACAGAATGTGAGTGTTTGTTTGTTGAATGCTCGGATGTGGACCAAGAACGCACTGTAGGTTGCATTTTATGTGAGCTAAAGACGCCTCGTATAGGTCTTTACTCCCCATATGCCTTTAAGTCATGTCGGGCATAGTCTCATCATAGTCAAATCGGTCAGCCCAAGACGCCTCGTATAGACCTATACGAGGCGTCTAAGTACCCTCGTATTGACCCCTCGTACAGGGCTAGACTCCCCGTATAAGTTGACTGATGTGACGTTGTACGAAGTGCAGAAGCTGGTCGGGAAAAGCAAACCTATACGCCTCGTATAGGGCTATACGAGGCGTCTAGAAGGGTGTGGATTTAGGGAATAAGGTGTGTGAATATGTACACCCTTGTAATATGAACCATAAACTCAGGTTTTACGATTAACGTGATAGCAACTTTCGAATTTGCACTACACACGGGTATATTATAGTCCTGTTATCTCTTACTTCTAACAAACGATTCTAAAGATTACTATGTCTTAACACCATATGAGCCCTCAAAAAATTGT